>NC_080410.1:19884897-20558897 GCF_030265065.1 Corythoichthys intestinalis
GTATGGGATTAATAAAAACAAATACTGCATTAATATTTACTTAAGTAAGTGGGGGAATCTGACGCCTTAATCTGTTAACTAGCCTTTAACACTCAAAACAAGATGGAGAAAATCATTCAACAACATTTAAGAAAAAATATCAGATTAAGACGTTATACTGTAAATTTGTATTGAGAAAGTTAGTATAAATCAATACAGATTTAGTTTGCATTAATCATTTAACCAATCTATTAATTAGGTTCATACAGTGGGGCAAATAATTATTTAGTCAACCACTAATTGTGCAAGTTCTCCCACTTGAAATATTTGAGAGGCCTGTAATTGTCAACATGGGTAAACCTCAACCATGAGAGACAGAATGTGGGGAGAAAAAAAAGGAAATCACATTGTTTGATTTTTAAAGATTTTTTTTTTTTTGCAAATAATGGTGGAAAATAAGTATTTGGTCAATACCACAAGTTGTATAACTGTTGCTGGTATTTTGGCCCATTCCTCCATGCAGATCTCCTCTAGAGCAGTGATGTTTTGGGGCTGTCGTTGGGCAACGCGGACTTTCAACTCCACTGATTTTCAATGGGGTTGAGACCTGGAGATTGGCTAGGCCACTCCAGGACCTTGAAATCCTTCTTACAAAGCCACGTCTTTGTTGCCCTGGCCAGTGTGTTTGGGATCATTGTCATGCTGAAAGACCCAGCCACGTCTCATCTTCAATGCCCTTGCTGATGGAAGGATATTTTCACTCAAAATCTCTCGATACATGGCCCCATTCATTCTTTCCTTTACACTGATCAGTCGTCCTGGTCCCTTTGCAGAAAAACAGCCCCAAAGCATGATGTTTCCACCCCCATGCTTCACAGTGTATATGGTATTCTTCGGATGCAATTCAGTATTCTTTCTCCTCCAAACACGAGAACCTGTGTTTCTACCAAAAAGTTCTATTTTGGTTTCATCTGACCATAACACATCATCCCAGTCCTCTTCTGGATCATCCAAATGTTCTCTAGCGAACCGCAGACAGGCCTGGACGTGTACTTTCTTCAGCAGGGGGACACGTCTGGAAGTGCAGGATTTGAGTCCCTGGCGGCGCATTGTGTTATTGATCGTAGCCTTTGTTACTGTGGTCCCTGCTCTCTGTAGGTCATTCACTAGGTCCCCCCGTGTGGTTCTGGGATTTTTGCTCACCGTTCTTGTTATCATTTTGACGCCACAGGATGAGATCTTGCATGGAGCCCCAGATCGAGGGAGATTATCACTGGTCTTGTATGTCTTCCATTTTCTAATAATTGCTCCCGCAGTTGATTTCTTTACACCAAGCGTTTTACCTATTGCAGATTCAGTCTTCCCAGCCTGGTGCAGGTCTACAATTTTGTCTCTGGTGTCCTTTGACAGCTCTTTGGTCTTGGCCATAGTGGAGCTTGGAGTGTGACTGACCGAGAATGCGGACAGGTGTCTTTTATACCGATAATGAGATAAAACAGGTGCCATTAATACAGGTAACGAGTGGAGCCTCGTTAGACCTCGTTAGAAGAAGTTAGACCTCTTTGACAGCCAGAAATCTTTCTTGTTTGTAGGTGACCAAATACATATTTTCCACTCTAATTTGGAAATAGATTCTTTAAAAATCAAACAATGTGATTTTCTGTTTTTTTTTCTTCCACATTCTGTCCCTCATGGTTGAGGTTTGCCTATGTTGACAACTACATGCCTCTCTAATCTTTTCAAGTAGGAGAACTTGCGCAATTGGTGGTTGAATGAATACTTATTTGCCCCACTATATTGGTGAGAAATGTAGCCCTGACCCCTGTTCACCCAATCTGTTTCATCTTATTAATGTCCCGTCCCCAGCAATAAGTGTACATGCAAGTGATGCTGTTATATCGTCTCTACCAATATTGAGACCAAACATACACCCATGGTTTGACATAATGTCCCAACTTCATTGGAATTGGGCTTTAATATACTTTAGTATATTGTAAAAATACTTTTCTGCTCAGTCTAGGGACTTTCACTGCAGCAGTAGTAATATCTATCAAGCAGGGGTGCATTTAGTGCTGTCAGGAAGCATCTATCCTCAAATGTGTTCTCCTGCAAGTGAGAAAGTGAGAAAGTGCATGAGAGATGATCAAACGGAATACTATTTTCATTAGTTTAAGAGTGGAAAGATGTGAAAAGGCCTTTGAAATTCAGGTGCTGTTGGTAGAGGGTGCATCTTGTTTGCAAGTAATTCTGGAATCCTCTTGGGGGGAAAGCAGCACTTTAAAAAGAGATTGTTCAGGGTTATTCATGTTGCAGCCCTTGAGCGGCCGAGTGAAGTCTGATTGCTTGTAGAGTTACAAAGAACGGGTGCGGCTTCAGAAGACAGCCACACACAGAAATATGTCCTGGCATCCCCCTAAATGACTGAGCATAAAAAAACAACAACAGGATTGTTTCATCAAGCAGACAAATGGGTGACAAAGTCACAGTTTATGATGTCTCCTGAGTGGAATACAGAGAAGCATTAGTGTTACAACTGGGTTGTAGTTAAAGTTCTTGATTGAGGTACAGCTGGGGTCTAAGCCAATGATCTTTAATTTACGAGTCCAAAGCCTTACCATTTAGCCACCGGACATTTTCCTGGAAAGGTGCAGTTAGGTGAGATTTGATTTATGGAATGTAATCAAAACATGATATCTACATTGATGTAGATTTTGTTTTTAAAATACTATATGAGCAACGGCTGGACCTTTTCCTACTGGTGGTGCTGTGCATGAATGTTACTGAGTAAAAGAAGGACTCGGGAAGCCAAAACAAAGTATCAGGAGCAAATAATAAAGGATGAAAGAATGAGCGAGACAGTAAAAGCTAGTATGCGTGTCGTGTATGCTCATGCAACCTCGGCAAGTCGAGCCCTAATGGGAGAGCGGACACGGATATCACCCAAGGGCCCTTCACTCTATCTCAGCTTTTCCATCCTTCACCTCTTGCATAACCTCCCACTTTTTCCACCCTCTGTACATTCATTGTCCTTTGACATCTCTCATGTTTACATCTTTGAGCGCATATCTTGATAGTCATTGAGAGCAGCACTTTTTAGCAAGTTGAACCGTTAACTCATTTCATGACATCTAATCGTAGTCAGAAAATTTCCTGTGCAAACACAATAAAATCAGCTTTTTACCCTTTATCGGCAATTTTAAAATCTTAGCTTCATAAACACCTGCCGTCCGGACTGGCTGTGAATGGTCATCTTTCATTGACACTGACGGCGCGAGACGTCCAATCCGTTTGGACTGGGAGGATCGAATGAACAAATGGCAGCTAATGAGTTAAGTGGCCATTTAATTATGCCTTTTAAATCCTCTGTCTAGTAAAAGGTCACACTTGACAGAGCAGTGACACATGTTCTTATACAACCTACCTAAGGGGAGCACCATCAGCTTCCTGTCTTAGCCTCTTATTCCTTGTAGCACTTCAGAACATGTTGGTTGCAGTTGGTTGTGTAGCGAGCTGTCAGAAAGCAGCAGTTCTCTAAATGCACCACAGAGGTACGACCTTATTTCAAAGTGCATTGGTGTGGGTGCATGCGTGTTTGTGGAAAATTAAGGCAGTGCAGCCATAACAAACAGGCAACAAGGGATTATGTGCCATTTTTCCAAAGTATGGTTGTGACATTGAGGATTCTTTTATTTCCCTCTACTCTCACTTATGCATTTAGGATGAGTAAAAAGCTTTTACTCTAGGCAACGGAAACAATGAATGGATGAAGACGAGAGCAAATGTGGCGTGTTATATAACATGTTGAGCTGACTTAAAGATTTTGGAGGAGAGCAAAGCTGATAACAATGAGCACTCTGCATTCTGTGAATGGGTCCCCGAGGTTTACCCATGAATGGATGCAAGACGTAAACTAAATGTGAAGCCAATGAATTCAATAAATGTAACTAATTCTCTCTAAGTACCAGTAAAACTAATTACAGTGGTATGAAAAAGTATCTGAACCTTTTAGAATTTCTCACATTTCTGCATAAAATCACCATCAGATGTGATCTGACCTTTGTCAAAATCACACAGATGAAAAAATAGTGTCTGCTTTAACTAAAACCACCTAAATATTTATAGGTTTTCCTATTTTAATGAGGATAGTATGCAAACAATGACAGAAGGCAGAAAAAATAAGTAAGTAAGTGAACCATCACATTTAATATTTTGTATTATATTGTATAATATTGAGTATTCGGCACTGAACTCTTGGCATCATCTTTGGTAGACGGCCATTCCTTGGGAGACAAGCAACAGTGCCAAACTCTCTCCGTTTGTAGACAGCTTCTCTGACTGTCGATTGATGAACATCTGGACTTTTAGAGATGGTTTTGTATCCTTTCGCAGCTTTATACAAGTCAACAATCCTTGATGGCAGGTCGTCAGACAGCACTTTTGACCGAGCCATGACGCACATCAGACATTGCTTCTCATCAAGACAATTATTACCAGGTGTGTGTTTTATAGTGGGCAGGGCAGCTTTAAACCACTCAATAGTGATTGGGCACACACCTGACTTAAATTGTTTGGCAAAAATTGGTTTCAATTGCTCTTTAAGTCTCCTTATGCAGAGGGTTCACTTACTTATTTTTCCCCCTTCTGTCATTTTTTGCATGCTATCCTCATTAAAATATGAAAACTTATAAATGTTTGGGTGGTTTTGACAAAGATCAGATCACATTTTAGGAGGATTTTATGCAGAAATTCCAAAAGGTTCAGATATTTTTTCATACCATTGTACATCGTGTCCCATTAAAAATGTTATTGACAAGTTCCTTAACTTTAAAAGGCATTTTGATATTCTCACAACTAAACTGTCCAAATATGATGATGCTCTGTTTTTAATTTGAGACATTATTACTCATTTGAAATATTGAAATATCATACGGTGTAATACATTTCCAACATGTAAACAAACAAACAAACAAACAAAAGAACTTTAGACTCAAAAAAAGACACACACAGTCTGGTAACATGGTACTATGGTCTGAATTAAACGATCCCACAAAAATTATTTTCCACTGCTATAACCTTCTGGGGATTAGTGAATATAACGATCTTCAGAACACTTGTGCAATGCACCAGACTGCCCACAAAGTGAACCAGAAAGTATGAGACCTCATCCCAATCCGTGCTCCTTGACACACATAAATATTACCAGGAATGAAAATCTAATAACTGGGGAAAAAATACAGACTAAAATGTACAGGCCAAAGAGTTCGGAGAAGGTTGATGAAAATTTTTAAAATTCTCTTTCCATTTTCATCTTAAAGAAAAAACAAAAAAGTCAAGTGAATTTTTAAATGCTGATTAATAATTTTATAAATACCTTTATAAATACCTTTATCTTTATTCTATTACCATATTAGCCCGAATATAAGACGGTCCTGATTACAAGACAACCCCCTCTTTTTCAAGACTCAAGTTTGAAAAAAGACTTTTTGAACACCAAATTATTTTTTATACAGAAAATAATTACAGTACATCTGAAACAAATGATTATAACAATATATTTGAGACAAAAATCATGTTATTTTGCCTCATTCAAATCTTAATATCTGAACATTTAAATATGTAAGCTAAAGTGCAATCACATTCGTAAATGAATGGCTTCTGATTTTAGAATTGTAAATAAAATAATATATTGTGATAAAACAACAAAATTGCAATAACTGCATTAACCATCAAAGTGAGGTCTAACTGTAACTGTAATCTTGAAACAAATATGAATAAGGAAAAACTGCAATAAAATATTGCAAACTGGTTAAACTTGAGAGTAGCTGAGATCTATCATGACAGAACATTACTCCTCAAGTTCAGCATTCGCCTCAAAGATATCTGGGGCCATCTAGCGTCGTGAATGGATATACTGTCTAGACTCCGAATATAAGGCGACCCCTACTTTTTCAGTCTTGTTTCAATGCAAATAAACATCGTCTTATGTTCGGGCCAATACGTTAATTATTCTAGAGCTGCATATATCGATTATTTTAGTAGTCGAATAATCTATGAACTAGTTAGTTTGAATAATCAAGTGATCGGAAAAGGAACATAAAAAATTAAAATACCTGAACTGAGCCTCAAACGGTATTAAAAAAAATAAATAAATGAGGATCTATGTACTACAAGAGAGGTTAACTTACATAGCAAAAGTCTGCTGCTTAAATGCTATAATAAAATGCGAACTTTTTTTTTTTTTTTTTTTACAATGCTCTTAACAAATGGTTCAAACACATATTCGCACAAAAAACAGCTAAATATGCAGTACCTATAAACTAAATTACGAATGCATTAAAAACCATTAGCTAAAACAAAAACTTAGCTCATATTGTTCTTAACAGGGAGCAGATGGATTCAGCCATGCAAAATGAGTTATGACTTATTCACTGTTGCCACTTGAGGGCAGTGTATCCACCCAAATCAATAAAATTAAATGCAAACACTTTCAAAACAAACCATTACAACGCCAGTTTAATTAAACAAATACTCGAAGCAGCAAAATTTAATTCAAATCTTTTTTTCTAATCGAATTACTCGAGTTACTCGATTAATCTTTGCAGCACTAAATCATTCCTACTAGCTCATTGGCTCAGTAAAACATACTCACTCAATGCCAGCAATCCCAGTTCATATGGAACTGGTGTATACATCACTGTTAATGGTAGTGAATGAGTTAATGAAACCATAATTCTAAGACTGTATGATGTGGGTCCACTTTTATGAATGAGTTAATGAAACTAATTCTGAGATTGTATGCTGTGGCTCCCCTTTTATGAATGAACTCATTCATAATGTATGGTGACTGTTTGCAGCCTACAAAGGGATAAGGGATGGGGTACGAAGCCCAGGCTGCATTTAAATGAAAGATATCTCAGGTGGTGGAGGTAAAATGGACATAAAAGCAGAAAGGCGAAGGCCTCAATTCCGATTTGATTATTCATTGTGACTCATAGGAATATGAGATGATATGGTCAGTGGGGCTGTGGGCTGACCCCATGGGAAAGATTTAACACTATGAGGCTGAAGAACAGAATAAAAAATTGTTATGGCTGGAGAAAATGAAAATCCATACTGGTTATTTTTCCGCAGCAGTTCCATAAAGTATAAGGTTATTGCAGCTACAGGAAGTGACTGTGGAAGACGTATGTCGTAAATCCTCCAACAGCCAACCTACCACTTGGAGAATGTCCGTGGGGAAAATTTATATTATTCTGTTGTAGTGCGTCCCAAAGGTCTTTGATGGCCAGGCAGTTGGGTGTTTCAAAAATCGAACTCCTTCATCTATATCTTTCGGCCCCTCCGCAAGAAGAGGGCGCTTATCCAAAATGTCCATGATGAAGACAAAAAATATGGAGAGTGAAATTAAACGTGTGCTACCCTGATTAATAATTTATTATACTGGGGAAATAAAAATCTCAATTTTGATGCTCATTAAAACTAAAATTGGTACACTAATTCCAAAATACAGTTTAATAATAATAGTTTTTTTCTCCACAGCTTATCTACATACTATGTTGTTACTACTTGTACACAATTAGAATTACCATAGCCATATACTTTGTAAATATGTAATTATTAGATCTAAGGAGGGAGGGGCAGAGGCCATAACAGTAATTGTGTTTAATAAACACTGTCGTCATGCCTTCTTTAATATTTCATTGTATTTCAATGGGCACGGTGGTTGAGGGGTTCGCATGTCTGCCTCACAGTTCTGAGATCAAGGGTTCAATCCCGGGCTTCGGCCTTCCTGTGTGGAGTTTGGATGTTCTCCCCGTGCCTGCGTGGGTTTCCTCCGGGAACTCCGGTTTCCTCCCACATCCCAAAAACATGCATGGTAGGCTGATTGAACACTCTAAATTGTCCACAGGTATGAGTGTGTGCGTGAATGGTTGTATGTCTCCTTGTGCCCTGCAATTGGCTGGCAACCAGTTCAGGGTGTCCCCTGCCCACTGCCCGTAGTTACCTGGGATAGGCTCCAGCATCTCCGCGACCCTCGTGAGGAAAAGCGGCACGGAAAATGAATGAATGTATGAATGTATTTCAATGTTTGATTTTTTAAAAATTTATAAAACATGAACATATGCTAAGTACCGCATATATCTGGTTAAATTTTTTTTTTTTAATGAAAATGCGGCTCCTGTAGTTAAAAAAAATACAGATTTGGGTTCCACACCCAAATATGACTTAAAAGCATCTGTCAGAACAAACTCAACAAAAATGTGTTCCCTAGTGTTATTGGTTAAAAGACATGTATAAAGATCTTTGCATGGCTGGAACATCAAATAAGGCTCTTCTGACTGAGTGTAAAAGCCAGTGTTAAATAATATTAAATGATGATTAATAAGATAAAGAATAGACCATCAACCTATGATTGAGTGAACCACTCACATCACCATCTCTTGGTCATTTGTACAGGTAAAAAGAAGAAATGGAACATACTGGTTGGGAATAAAAGAACACCTTCAAGAAGAAAAGAATTGTTGTTTTTTAAACTGCAAATTAATATTTGCACTATTGATTTGAAGCACTTAATAACAAAACAACAAGGAGTGTTGTGTAAAAGGAGACTCAGCAGTATGACAGGCTTTCAGTACCAAGGACAGCATCCAGCATCTCTCCACCTACCCACTTACACATTCCACACACAAACACCGCTGAGCTTCTTCAGGGACTAGGGTAAAGATGGAGCATAACGTAAGCATAACAGAACTGAGGATAACACTCACCTGCTGCTCTTGCGAGGCAGTGGCAAATCCTTCTGGAAGAAAAACCAACACAATAGAAAAGAGATCAGGTACAGAAAAAAACAGAATGTACGCAGAAAGCATTAACAATCCTAATCTTGTACATTGTTAAAAGTAAATTAGGAGGACTGGTTGTGAATGCTCATGTTGCATTGCCATTGACAGTGCAAGACGTCCAATCCATTGTGACTGGGAGAGCAAAAATTAGTTTAATGTCTGCCCTATAAAGAGTTAAGATAAACCTTACATAAACATCTCTAATGCAGTAAATGCACCAATTGCCAGGTATATATTATTCACAAAGTACGTGCTGTGGTAATTAATAAAAATAAGAAGAAAATCTATGTCTACTGGGCCGTTTACATGGTGACGCTGCGACACCAAGACGGAACAACTGTGTGCCTTGTCGCGACATGGTGACGGTGAAAACGGATGGCGAAGACGCAAACTTTTGCTAGTACAGAATGCTGCAGCCAGAGTCCTCACAAATACATGGAACCACATTACACCGGTTTTTAAATCGTTACACTGGCTTCCAGTGAGTCAAAGGATAGATTATAAAATACTACTGCTCATCTACAAAACACTTAATGGCATTGGACCAAAATACATGCTTGATTTGTTAGATTCCTATGAAACATCTAGACCCCTAAGGTCGTCTGGAACCGGTCTCCTGTATGTTCCAAGAACAAGAACCAAGCAGGGTCAGGCAGCATTTAGTTATTATGCTCCTCGCCTCTGGAACAAGTCACCTGAAGGTCTGAAGTATGCTCAAACTGTTAGCTCCTTTAAATCAGGGCTAAAAACGCTTTTGTTTAGCACTGCATATCCATAACTGTCTATATATTTCAATCTATTTGCTTTCTATTCCTCTTGTGCATTATTATTATTACTATTATTATTATTATCATTATTTTCTCTTTATTTTTTAATTATTATTATTTTTTTTTATTCTATTCATGATTAAATGCGATTTTTATGTATAATTTTATTTCCTATTTCGACTGTCTTTGCTTTTACGTCCTATTGATTTTAATGTGATTTTTATGATCTTCATGTGATGTAAAGCACTTTGAATTGCCTTGTGTTGAATTGTGCTATATAAATAAATTTGCCTTGCCTTGCCTTTTGATTCCAGCCTACAAAGTGGAACAATTCATTTGCGGTGCTTACTCCGCAACCACATAAATGGAAAGCTCTCGCTCCGATGACATCAGCACTCTCACAGGTCACTTTGGGCATGCGCAGCACTGCTACTAAACATTAAAAACAGCAAACATGGCAGAATGTCAGCTTTAATTGACTGTTTTTATAATATTTTTTATTTAAATATATTTAATTTTCCAATTTTTGTGCCTTTTGGAGCTAAAGAAAAAATTCCTTGTACGCCATTGCTTGGAGTGGGCGGGTATGTTGTCTTCCAGGCCGAGGAAGTTGTTGTCAAAGAAGTGCATCATTGGCTGTCACCTGGTAAAACTGCACTGTCTCCTAGGGCCTGGCATGAATACTACATCATTTTCATGTGGAATTGCAACGTCATTCGAAAGAAGACAGAACCAAGATAGAACCGTTTAAATACAAACATTAAATTTGTCGTATTCTTGGAGCGTCACAATGTCAACTAGGGATGCAACGAAACAGTTAAGCCACGGTTCCGTATGATTTTTGATACGAGGGACACGATTTTTAATTTGACTCAATACATTTAATGCTCAGAAACAAAAAATATAAGTGTTATAGTTTTTTTTTTTTTCGATTTTTCTTAATTTGCTAACAAGCAAAAATAACATTGGCATCATATAAACAAGCATTTTAGTGCATAATATTTATGTGCTTACTTCTTACTGATCTGAAGAAATTTTGTATAAAAGTGCTGAAAACAATCTTTATTGTTTCTAAAGTGAGACAAGGCACACTGTTGATTGCTACAGCTCTCTTAGCAACTAGGTTTACCACATGAGCAAAACATCCTATTTGTGGTCCGAGTACATCTGTGTCACGTACTGAAATAACAATATTTGCAGCATTATCTATAGTCACTGGTATGGATTGATTTGGCCTGCTTATAACACCCATTCACTCATGGCGGTTTTAAATTCATAGATGTAGTATATGGACTACGCGTCCCATGATCACTCTTGGCTCACGTAGCTAATGGCATGGGACTTGGGAGGATCAAACGTAGCACATCTAGTTTGCTATTTGATGATATCTAGTGCGTGTGCGCGAGTGTTATCGGAGGCTCGGAGCATTCAAAAAATTAACAAACGCCACAAAAGTCACGTCTGCTCATTACTACACAACACTGGCATATGACAATCGACTTTAATAAACAGGACGAGTTTCAAGTACAGCACTCTTAATTTGCCACTCATTGTTCGTCATGTAACCGTGAGGTAGCTCTGTGTCCTGGGGGATCCAGCTGTCTGTTGTCAAAGCAAGGTTGTTCATAGCAGCCAAGTCGATAACAATGTTTTGGCGGACTTCGTTGTAAATATCCGGGAAATGGGAGCTTTTTATTTGCATCGAATAATTTTGAGTATTTGATCGAAGAGGGCATATCGAACGGTTCAATATAAAACCGAGTATTGTTGCATCCTTGATGTAAAACGCCCCTATATCTATGCTTATATATAAATGGAACTTTGTCTGAGTGTCTGTGGGTGTTCGTTCCATATTGACGGCGAAATGGCGGGGCGGATTTTGACGAAATTTTACACAGTTGTACTTTATGTTTCTGGGAGTGTTCTTAGATGGGTTTGATCTCTGTAGGCCTCCATTTAGTGCGGAAAATTATTTTGAAACCCCAAAAATTAGCATAGATCCCTGATTGTGGAGGTGTGTCTCTTGCGATTGCAATGTTGCATTTGGCCTTCAAACTTTACGATTTCATGTACAAATTTAAATGTGCTGTGATGATACATTGTGTCTTTGAGTACTCCACAACAAGACGCTGGATTAAAAAAAAATGGACAATTTCCCGGAATATTATTAAGGGATTCATTTCGGCTGGATATCCATACTGTACACAGTGATGGAAAAACGATTGTGCATTAACGTCTTTATGGTGTCCTTTTGCTAGGACTACATTACAGCTGCATCTCTAAAGAAAGTATGTTTCATCTGCGATTTGGTTGTATTGCATTCATGTAACACAAACCCGAGCAACGCCGAGCCATCCTGCTAGTGTACATTAAAAATAGCAACTGATGGCTATCGGTCCATTTGGAGTGGACGATTTGTATATTCTCCTGTCACATCGAGGTTAAAATTGTTACGGTTCTCTTAGGCATGTATTGACAACGTGGTTACCACAGACCATGTAATTATTGGTTTCATGATTGGTTGTATCTTTGTCTGTTTGTGCAGTGTTTGTGCAGTATGTGGTCAACAATAACCTCCTTATGCTGAGAGTCATCACAAAAAATAGGATAGTTTTCTTCCATTTGATCACAGCATGTCTTTGGAAGGACTTCCCTTATGCCAGCATGTCCCCGAGGCTTTACAATACATGTTAACAAATCCCTCTTCACAAGGACGTCTGAATATTAGAGCCAATGATCCCTCTTCACTTTGTCCTTCATTGATCAGGTTAACTGAACCTGAGCCGGCACAGCCAAAGAGAGAAAGACTTCCAAGAGCACCGCTGCGGGTTCAGCACCAAGGAAGATTACCACAAAACAAGACTGAAGATGGCAGTGTAAAATATCCATCACCAAAACGTTCAGCTGGATTCTCAGTAAGCATACAATATTTTATATATTGTATATTATGTATTTTGGTTATTATCTAATTTACTAAATAAAATATGGAGTGCTACTTCTCATTTAAAAACATGCAAAACTGTTTTAAGGGTAAGACTTAAACATATTCTTCTCTTTTCCATTCATTTGATTTTGTTAAAGATGTATTTGCAGAATTAACTCTTTATACCGCAAGCGGCTGTTTAACTTAACTTCCCCTGAAATTCTACAGCAAGTGACTTTAAAATGATAGAAGACCATATTTTGGACACAAATCCATCCCCAAAAAGTGACAGAAAAGGCCTAATAATGAAATTAGATCCTAATTAGTTCCATTCTCGAATGCCTTGACCCCGTCCACAAAAAAAAAAAAATCTCCAGATAAAAGATGATGTCACACCAAGAATGAGCTGCAGATTTTTGCCGTCTGCTAGCTTGCTATATACAGTATATAGGCTTTCTATTCTCTTGTTGCCTTGTGACCCTTCTGTCATTCTGTCAAACTGTACATACTAGCTGGTGCAACACTAGAAAGCTAGACATAATCATCAATTCTGGTTGTGATGTCACAACCAGAATTTCAGAAAAAGGTGGGCATTCTGAGATGCTTTGTTTTGGGTGGAATAACTATGAAGTGGTAAAAAAAAAAAAAAAAAAAAAAAAAGTCAGATTTGAGGGCTAAATTTGTGTTTTACATGTAAAATTTCGTTAGTGCAGTCATTTTCTTATTTTGACATGGTCACCATTTTCACCCTATAAAGACCTGGGGTCCACATGTGTGGATGTCACATTTTGGGTCATATAAGGCCACAATATTAACATGTGATATACAAGCAAGACCTACTGTATATGGTGCAAGATGTGATGCCCACATACATATGTGGGCACCATGGTCTAAATCATAATCATATATTCAAAAAATACTGTAAATATCGTATTGGCCTGAATACAAGATTGTGTTTTTTTGCATTGAAATAAGATTGAAAAAGAGGGGGTCGTCTTATATTCGCGGCGCGACGTTAGATGACGCCAGATATCATTGAAGCGATGTTCTGGTATGAGAGATCTAAGCTACTTCCCCCATTCACGACGCTAGATGGCGCCAGATATCATTGAAGCGATGTTCTGTCATGAGAGATCTCAGCTACGCTCAAGTTTAACCAGTTTGCATTATTTTATTGCAATGTTTTTCCTTATTCAGATTTGTTTCAAGACTACAGTTACAGTTAGGCTTCACTTTGATGGTTAATGTAGTTATTGCAATTTTGTTGTTTTATCACAATAGATTGTTTTATTTACAATTTGAAAACGAGAAGCCATTCATTTACGAATGTGATTGCACTTTAGTTAACATATTTACTGTAAATGTTCAGATATTAAGATTTGAATGAGGCAAAATAACATGCTTTTTCTCTCAAATATATTGTTATAACAATTTGTTTCAGATGTACTGTAATTATTTTCTGTATAAAAATAAATTTGGTGTTCAAAAAGTCTTTTTTCCAAACTTGAGTCTTGAAAAAGAGGAAGTCGTTTTACAATCAGGGCCGTCTTATATTCGGGCCAATATAGTACATAAATCAATATTGAATTTTAAAAAAAAATCTAGATTTTTTTATGAATAAATACATTTATGAATTAATGTCAATAAATACATAATGAACTACATTAAAATGAATTAAAACAATTTACCGTAATTTTCGAATTATAAGGCGCACCTGACTATAAGCCGCCACCCACTAAATTTGGCACAAAATCGGCATTTGTTCATATATAAACTGCATTGGACTATAAGCCGCAGCTGTCCTCTCTGTATTCTGGGATATTTACATTAAAAGATATTAACCGGTAACACTTTATTTGGTAGCGACATCAAACAACTGTCATAAGACCAAATGACCACAATGAAGCTTTGAACCAATTGGCTGCAAAGCTTCATTGCTTCAAGAAGCTTCATTTGGCCATCACTGCTCCCTTGGGGGAGACAGTCAACCTCTGCTGCCACCTGCTGTAAAGACTGTTGTTGCCCAACATGCCTCGTAGCATGCATTGCAGCACTACAGAATGTAAATAACAATCATAATTCATGTTCTGTGCTAATTATTTATTCTGTTATTTTTCTAATTGTTTCATTAATTGCTAGTTATGGTATTTGGTAACACTTTATTTGACAGTGGTGCCATAAGACTGTCATTAGACAATCATAATGATGACATGACACTGTCATGAGCATTAATGAATGCTTATAAGAGATGTCATTTAGTGTTATCCGCCAAATTATTTCACTTTTGAATGGATGTAAAAGATCTAAACTGGACATAAATGGAGTTAGTGACAAAATTTGCCGGCTGGCACTTAATGACATCTGTCATAAGTATTCAGTAATGCCCATGATAGTGTCATGTCATAATTATGATGGTCTTATGACAGTATTACAACGCCGCTGTCAAATAAGCTGTTACCCATTAATCCAAATCATCAAATAAGCAGCACTGGACCATAAGCCGCAGGATTCAAAATGAAATAAAAATGTAGTGGCTTATAGTCCAACAATTGCGTTGATAATAATTTGGTTAAGGTTACTAACAAACTAAAGGTATTTTTTTTAATGTTTTTTTAAAATTTCATTTTAATTTCAGTCAATCATATATGATTTGAGCTGCATTGTTTTGTTTTATCACCAAATAAATCCATAAAAAACACATTGTGAAAAATGTCCTTACTATGTTTTACGCTGCTTGTTCAATATGTGATTTGTTGCAGTCATATAAAATGAGGAACAGTATTGCATAGGTATTCCATAATGAATGAGCAATGATACATACAAGCAGTTTATCAAGGTAGCAGCGGACAATGGTAATTTAGCTGCTTTTGTATAAATCAAACCTTTGAACATCTGCAGCATGTCCCTCTGATGGACTCTTAAATCTTCAGGCACGTCTGGGCAATAACGAATTGGCACATTAAACAAAGTGCAGCTGTGCATTAGTCGTTGTTTTCCACTTCAGGAACTCAAGGGAAAATTTAGGTCAGTCTTCTCTTATTGAATGTTTTGGTCGCCACTGTCGGACATCTTTCTGAGTCCTTTTGGCAGGAGAAATAAGCAGCCACCGCCAGACGGGGCACAGTTATGATTACTTCACACTGTACTCAAAAAATTGGCATAATCATTTTGCAACCACAACAGATGAACATGTCAAAGCAAGCGCAGCAAGCTAAGATCAGCATCCTTGTCAATGGCAGGCAATGAGTTAAATTCAATGAAATTTAACAGTAAATAAATAAATGAATAATTTTAGCGTGATATTGGTGGCCACAATCACGGTATATTTTAATTTTTAATCATTTAGATCAGGGATGCCCCCTAGTCCAGTCCTCAGGAGCCCCTATTCAGCTTGTTTTTCATGTCTCCTTCCTCCAACACACCTGAATCAAATATCAAGATTGTTAACAGGGCCCTGCAGAGCTTGCTGATGAGCTGATCATTTGATTCAGGTGTGTTGGAGGAAGAAGACATGGAAAACAAGCTGGATAGAGGCTTTGGAGGACCGGACTTGGCCACTCCTGATTAAGATTCTGTTTTCTTTTATTAACATTTTTATTATTTCTATATGATTTCTTTATGGGGTTGAGTTTTGTTTAATTTACCAAAATAGTGACTTGATTTATAAAGGGTTAAAAAAATTAAATGTTAAACAAAAAGCAAAACCTCTGCTTTCTTTTTCTGTCCTCCTATTTGCGCTGTCACCCTCCCATATAAAAAATGACTCCACGAAGAAACTCCGTCTCGTGGAACGATCTATTGAATGTGCTTTCCCTTTTGGGAAAAAAACCCACACATTTTTTAATTACCTACAAAAAAAAAAAAAAAAAAAAAAAAAATCAAATTAATTCATAACATTGCTCAATCGCCCAAATCTAACTATTGCTTTAAAAGTTTAACTGTTTGTGCATCTAGATCCAGAGCCTACAATGTAATAAGTTCTTCATTTGCCCATGCATGCCTAGAGTCAGATTAAGGGAGGACCGGGGGGCATAGCCTCTCTCGTGGCCGAACAGTGTCATTGCATGTAATTGACTCTCTCCATATATGAATTTAAAATTAAGACTTTACCGGTGAAATGTTGTCTATAAAAGTTGTAAAACAATAAAACAAACAACAAAAATGAATGAAATGGAGAAAAAATATATTTTCATAATGGGTCAAAATTATTTTTCGAGCACATCATGTGATTAGCACCTTAGAGACAGTCATTTGTTTTGCTTAGCCAAAACCATTTGAGGACAGAAGAGGCAAGATGGATATACCTATTTTTTTTCCCAAACCTAAGCTTTAAAAAGCGACAACAACCTCTGAGCAAGAACCAATGATTGAAGATGTACACCATGAAACGCCGAAGAGCACCGCCAAATGGTGAGTTTCAGTTTGCCCCACTAAAGACCAGTGTTGTTAATCTTACTTTAAAACAGTAATTAATTACAGTTACAAATTACTTCTCCCAAAAAGTAATTGAGTTAGTAACTCAGTTACCTGAATGTAAGAGTAATTAGTTGCTTGGCAAAGTAACTGGTGTTACTTTTCATGTTTTTTTTTTTTCATTCAAAAAAAAAAAAACAAAAAAAAAAACAGGTCACACTATATGAAGTTCAAAGGGTTTTGGGCACAATTGGCCCTAGCCAAATTCTTTACCCTAAACTTTACTAGACACAGGGGTACTGCAGATATAGCGATAACTAGATAGTAACCTTAGCTATGATTTGAAGACATTTAATGTTCTGAATCAACTAAGGTTGTCAAATTTATCGCGTTAATGGGAAGTAATTACTTTTTAAAAATAATCACGTTAAAATATTTAACGTAATTAACGCATGCGCAGCATGACCCACTCACGCATTGCCGCAAACAGCCTACAATGGCGCCGTTTTACTTCTAACAGAGCTAAGTGGCAGCGTCAAGTGTATGGTGTAGATACAAGCATTCATTTGGGCCGTGCTTTTAATTGGCAAAAGCTTCACCATCTCCCCCACAAGTACTATATACACTGCCAATGGGAAAACCCATTGGCAGTGTATCAAATACTTGTTCTCCCCACTGTATATTGTGGGTAGCGACGTGGGGAAGAATGGCAGGAGTTGATCTTTTTCTTAACATCCTGTATTGCACCCAACGCAGAGAAGATATAGCATTTGCAGCCACCACACACAGTCATGGTTGCACCACTTCCCATCATGCATTTGGGCAGAACAGTTAAGTCGCTACAGTATCATTTACTGAAAGCTCAGCAAATACACTAGATGGCAATATTTAGTCACAATATACAAACTCACATTTATCCTTTAAGAATGACAAGTCTTTCTATCCGTGGATCCCTTTCACAGAAAGAATGTTAATAATGTTAATGCCATCTTGTGGATTTATTGTTATAATAAACAAATACAGTACTTACGTATGTACAGTATGTTGAATGTATATATCCGTCTTGTCGTATCTTTCCATTCCAACAATAATTTACAGAAAAATATGGCATATTTTAGAGATGGTTTGAATTGCGATTAATTACGATTCATTAATTTTTAAGCTGTGATTAACTCGATTAAAAACTTTAATCGTTTGACAGCCCAAGAATCAACCATTAAAATTGTTGAAATTGCTCCCGTTATTGCATTAGTTCTCTTCTGTCTGCTTTCTACATGTGAAAGTTTTATAACTGTTTCATCATTTAAATATAGATTCAAGTCAAGATTTTGCCGAATAATGAGTATCTTAGATAAAAAGTTACTTAGGTTCGCTAGGAAGGTTTTCTACAACAGAGCCTTCCTGAGAAGTCTACTGCTTTAAGATAGCAGGTGTTTACTAACGCCGGCGAGTCTATCATTTCACATCTAGTTCTCTATACATGTGATATCTGTCGTAGCATAATGTGGGCGTAGTTTGTAGGCTATCGGCTACAGTCAGGTTTTATTGTAGCCACCCAGAGCATCGCGTTTGCAGCGGTGTCACAACTCAATTTCCTCCTCCCCACACCCACTCTGTTTTTTTCCGTGAGTTTGAGTCCACGTCTCTCACTTTTCTCGCGTCATTCAACCAAAGTAGTAACACACGCCTTTACATCCTCAGTAATGGTAACGGCGTTGCAAAGATGAGAAAAGTAATTAATTACATTACTCAGTACTGAAAAAAATAACGCCGTTTAGTAATGCCATTATACTCTAACGCCGTTTTTAACAAAACCGCTAAAGAAAGCTAATTGTACCACAGAGCCACCACCGGGCGTACCATATTCAACGGTAGGAGTGGGAACCTCTTGGTACCTCACGATACGATACGATTTGCGATACAAGGCTCACGATAACGATGATCTGACGATATAGCAATACAACGATTTTCGATACATTGGTCAGGTAATCATTCTAGGATATTCTACAAAAAACGAATAAACAGAAAAACAAGCTTCTGCTGTGAATTAGAATGAGTTTATCACTAGTAGACGTCCAATCCATTTGAACTGGGAGGGTGGCAGCGGATGAACATTCGTTCATTCGCTGCCACCCTCCCACTTCAAACGGATTGAACGTCTATGGCTGTCAGTGGCAGCCAATGCCAGGCAATGAGTAATTTTGGACCATTTAAGGTCATTTACCTGTTGATTTTCAGTTACTTCCTGCTGATTTTGGGGTATTTTATGGGTCACTTGCTGTTTATTTTGCGTTACAGAACAGGAAGTGTCCTGGGAATCACCCAAATGAATAGGCAGTGACTCAAACTCAACAGGAAATGACCTGTAAATGCCCTAAAATGAAAAGCAAGTGACCTGTAAATGCCCCGAAAATCGGACCGAATGACTGTGAATGCTCTGGTTTTGAATCAACGACTGATCCCAGTCTAAATGGATTAGGCGTCGAGCACTGTTTTTTTTTTTTTTTTTTATATAATTGACACTTTTTCAAAACGAAATCTCGATTCTTGACAGGAGCATATCGATAACCTTTTGGGATACAAAGTATCATGATATATCACCATTTCGATATTTTGTCACACCCTTATTCAACGGACGACGATCTTGGCCCAAAGCACAGCTGTCCTAAGCAGCCTGATTTCGAATTCCCCTAAAAAATGATGGGAAACAAAAGCTCATTTTCAACGTATTATTATTAGGGCTGTCAAAATTATCGCGTTAACGGGCGGTAATTAATTTTTTAATTAATCTCGTTAAAATATTTGACGCATTTAACGCACATGCCCCGCTCAAACAGATTAAAATGTCAGCACAGTGTCATGTCCACTTGTTACTTGTGTGTTTTGGTGTTTTGTTGCCCTCTGCTGGCGTTTGGGTGCGACTGATTTTATGGGTTTCAGCACCATGAGCATTGTATAATTATTGACATCAACAATGGCGAGCTACTAGTTTATTTTTTGATTGAAAATTTTACAAATTTTATTAAAACGAAAACATTAAGAGAGGTTTTAATATAAAATTTCTATAACTTGTATCAACATTTATCTTTTAAGAACTACAAGTCTTTCTATCCATGGATCGCTTTAAGAGAATGTTAATAATGTTAATGGCATCTTTTTGATTTATTGTTATACCATCTTGTTGATTTATTGTTATAATAAACAAATACAGTACTTATGTACAGTATGTTGAATACAGCTGGGAATCTTTGGGCACCTAACGATTCGATTACGATTACGATTCAGAGGCTCCGATTCGATTATAAAACGATTATTGATGCACCCCCCCACTCCTTTTTTTTTTTTTTTTTTTAATTAAATGTTTTGTACATTAGTTCCAAAATTGTTCAAAAATCCTCTCAGGCTAAACCAAACTACTATTTCAGTATCAAGTTAACATATAGCAGTAAACAAATATACAAAAATAACAGTAAATAAAAAACTCCAGTCCCCATTCTGTAACAGCAGCTTTAAACTACATTCAATTAATTTAATGTTGTGAATCAACTGTTAAAGTTGTTAAAATTGCTCCCTTTATTTCATAATTTCCCTTTTGTCTATTTTCGACATGTGAAAGTTAAAACTATTTTAAAGATAGATTCAAGTCAATATTTTACCGATTTAGGAGTATTTTAGATAAAAAGTTAATTAGGTTTGCTTGGAAGGTTCGCTACAACAGCCTTGCAGGGAAGTGTACTGCTTTAAGATGGCGGCCGTTTACTAACGTTTTTGTAGATGTGCTGCTCACGCTACCGAAGCAATGTTCCATCTAGTCCTATATAAATGATATCTACCATTACATTATGTGGATTACGTACTTTGTAGCAGCTTTTCGGCAGCAGTCAGGTATGTTGTTGTGTTTTTTGATCTCGTGGCATGAGTTGAGCTAGAGCCATGAGTTGAGAATTGGCATTACCCGAGGGGCCGGGTAATGAGAAGCATGATGTTTAGCTACTCTCGCTGCGTTCTTCCTCGTTGCGCCCCGAAAACCGCGCGGCGCGCTGAGTGTGTTGTACTTCCGCTTTACTTGGCATATTTTAATAATCGGAATTTGAATGTTTGTGAATCGTTCTCGAATCTTCCACGGCCGAATCGCGAATAATCTAAGAATCGGAAATTTTGCACACCTCTAATGTTGAATGTATACATCTGTCTTGTCTTTCCATTCCAACAATAATTTACAGAAAAATATGGCATATTTTATAGATGGTTTGAATTGCGATTAATTACGATTAATTCATTTTTAAGCTGTGATTAACTCGATTAAAAATTTTAATCGTTTGACAGCCCTAATTATTATATATGTTCCTGGCTGGAATATTCAGTCAAAAAGGATGCCGTCTCCTATTTTACCTGCCGCAATTTTCAAACTGACCACGGTGAGGATTCGTTTCACAAGGGTGCGAGTGGGTGGAAAAACACTTGGGAGTAAATTGTATATCTATGGAAAACGCAAAAATCGGTGACAACTTCTCCACTAGGTAAGACAGAAAACGTGCACGCTCACACACGCACGCACGCACACACACACAGCTAGGATGCCTGTATTCACGAGCAAGGGCCAAGCTACCAGCCGAGCATATATCTTGTTTATTTCAATTGCAGTTAAGTTAATTTTATTGTTGACACTGCGTTTTGGGGTCATCAACATGTTTTGCCCTCGCACCCCCCTCGGCCCACCACAAAAGTCAAACTCCGCCTATGGTTTTGCAATTTTTCTAGTCTCCTGCTAGCTATGTCTGTCCTACTAACTGTTTTACGATCTCAAAATGACTGCTATAAGAAAACATAATGAAAAAAAAAGGTCATAAATCACCAATGGTGTAGTACTTGGAAGCTTCCACGCTCAAGTAAGACATTCATGGAAACTGACAGCGCATCTCCTGTTTATATCCTCACACACGCTTTCAAATGTAATTAGGTCTCTGCTCATGTTCTAGTCACACCACATTGTCAGAGGCAAAATCCTAAATTCATGTTCATCATTTTGAGGTAATGCATGATGTTTGGCCCCTCACCCCTAACTGCATGGGAGTGGGATGTTTCACCATATGTTACACAAAGAAATGTGTGTGTGTGAGGGAGAAAGGAAGCAAGCGACGGTTGGCTTGATGAGGCCCAAGGGAATGACAAGGCAGCCAATCAAATGTCAACAAATAATTCTACACTATTTGCCCTCGTAGTGTAGACGTTGGCACCAGAAGAGCTAAAAGTCATCCGGCCCCTCTTTTTGGATACGTGCATAAATTAGCCAGACAATTGTCACATCATCGAGCAATGACTTTTTTATAAGCCTGACACTACGATGATAAATTTCCCTGCAGTTCTTGTTATACATCATGGCAGCACAGCGAGGAGCTGAGTCGTGGCGATAACGAGACCTGAAATCTTCAGCGCACTTCACTACTAATCCTTCCTTCATACCTTTCTTCTTTCTCTGTTGTAATAGGGGTCAATTTCCCACAATCCAGCTTCAAAGTACAATTCTGAGTCTTTGCTAGCAATCTTAGTTCGTGTGTAGCACATCACTAACTGAATGAATAAATGGAAATAAATGCACACTGAGATGCGCACATGCGCAAAAGAGGCTGCGCGCCGCCCGGCAGGCTGCTCATCTCTGCTCAGTACAGTTGACTGAATCATGCAGAGATTGGGGGTGGGGGGGTGTATGACCCATGATTAAGCAGGAAGCTTCAGAATAGATGAGCACAGTGGTTTGAACCAGCACGCAGGGGGTACAATTCATTAGCGACATTTTGTCAAGCACACTGTTTGGCCTACATAAACTCATCTATTCACATTTACAATCCTACCAGGACAGGTAAGCATCACAGAAACAATGGTGTGATGAAAAAACATGCATACATAAATAACCCCCCACCCCCCCACCCCTCCACCATTGGGACTAATAGTCCCAATGTCAGAAAGAAAGGGGTTCCAATGTTATAGTCACAGTGAATTAAATAATTGGCTGCCATTGACTTCGATGGACGTCCAATTCTTTTGAACCGGAAGGGGAGTTCATTCACTGCCAGCCCTTGTTGTTCAAATCGATTGGACGTCTACTAGTGTCAAACTCACACAGAACTCACAGCAGAAGGAGAAAAAGAGCCACATGATTGGTCGTGTTTCATTGTCAGTGGCACTGAAAGAGTTAATGAATTTGCTTGTGAATTATATTTTTATGAATGTATTTCTTCTAAAGGGAAATGCTTCTTGAAATTCCCTGTTTGTACAGCTTCAAATTGTTTCATTTTACATTTGGGTAAATAAATCTGGACTTTGCATTTTTCCTGGTGCTTTATATGGGTTTACATCATTTGTTCTTTATTGATTTACATAATTATTCAATAACATTATTTTTTATTTCATATCTTTAGATGTTATCAATATTTGTTGAAATAACATTAAGCAACTTATACAATGTTTCGTTCGTCACTCGTACAGTAAAATGGTGATGATGAATGAGTACATGGTAACAACAGTACCATGGAAATGATACATTTGAGTCATTTAAACGTTCATATAGCACTCATTCAACTCATTAAAACACGAACATTCCCACTTATCCTTTCATTTTAAATTAATTGGACGTCTATCGTTGTCACTGGCAGTCAATGAGGTAAAATACCACGGAATTGAAATAAAAAATAAAAAATCATGATAACATGATATTGAATGCTCTAACCAGAGTATATTTCTGTTTTTAATCAATTTCATTTTATTTTGTTGTTATTAACAGTTTATTATTCATAATATCATTTATATAATGAAATTAAAATAAAATAATTATTTTTATAGTTGAGACATGGTGCTCATATGTGATCGCCACGTATGTGGACGCCAAGTTTTTTTTTTTTTTTTTTTTTCTCGATTACCTAAAATTATCACTTGCCTTATAAATGGTTAATTATTGATGACATAAGAATTACTATCTTTATCTTTTTTTTATTATATGACATAAGAATAAAAATTTTGGTTATTCAGTGTGCTACGATGTTTTATATTTGTAACATTACTATAATGACTTAACTCTTAGGGTAAACTGATGAAAGAGAAAACAAACCTGAGCTAAGAATACATGGATTGTACTTCTATCACAGTCAATGGCAGTAGTAAATCATGTGAAATAGAAAAAACTCAAAGTAAGTTTAAAAGTTGTTAAACGTTGGACAGAAGTAAAGTATTATAAAGTGCAAAACGTCTGTCTGAAATAGCTTAATTTTCTCTCCCCCTATTTGTGGTGTCAGCAACCAAATACAAAGCAATGATGACACAAAGAAACACACTCTCATGGAATAATTTAGTGAATAACTGTTTAGATACTAGATTTCCTTTTTGGCAAACAACAATCACAAAAAAATATAATTCATCATTCCCCCCCCCCCAGTCTTTTGCAATTAAAAAATCGAATTAATTTATAAAACCGATTTATCGTGCAGGCCTAGATACATTTCTAAGATCACGTCACAGAAAGGCGATGTCCAGCATGAGCTCACCTGCAGCCTCCGCCGTCGTATTATACCCGAGTCATCCATGCCTTAATGAAGTGCAATGACAATAAAATAGTCAGCTCGCTGGCTCTGTTTAATAAGGAGCGACTGCACTGCAAGTCCTGAGCAGTGAGGTCCGATGTCACGTCGAGGAGGAACAAGAAATGACACAAATGTCATGCGGCCCCATTGTGTCTGGTCTAAATGAATGTCACTAGGAAGAAGAATTTGAGGGGAACCTCACTCTTGACAGTCGTGCAGTTGTTGTCCGAGCATCCTTGACAACCCGCCAGAGGTCTTTCCGTCTGATACGCTTCCCATTTGAGCGCGTGACTCCTATTTAGAAGTACTCACTCGGTTCTGACTTGTCCTGCTGTGTCACAACAGCATCCACAAGGAACGCGAGCTTCTTTCCACGCGAGAATTGAGACTTCGAAAGCCCAGCTCGGCCAAATGCCTATCTGACGCCCTGCAGTCAGAAGAGTATGGTTCGGAGATTATTTATCTTGGAGCTTCTCGGTCAGTCTGACACATAAATCTCCTCCCGATTTTTTAAAATGCGATTCCTCATTCAGTCGTCCATCTTCAGTTCCAATAAAACAGAGCAAGCTGGAGCAAAAGCAGCAACGCGATGTTTGTGTGACTCTTTTCTGGGATTCCCTCTCGCCCCTCCTCCTTCTCCCCCTCCTCCACGCACACTGCTCTGGCCCTCCTCACAATACCGGAGCTACACGCAATGACGCGTCACTCATGTCGTCGTTTTCGTTCACTTTGGTTCGCACCAGGCTGGATACAAACTGGTTCAAAGAGCTTAAATCAGCACCATAGATAGTGGCACTAGATAGCTATAGCCAGCTAGACAAACAGATGAATAGATTAGAAGAGAATAGAATAAAATAGAATAGGCAAATTTATGTATGTAGCACAATTCAACACCAGGCAATTCAAAGTGCTTTACATCACATGAAGATCATAAAAATAACATTAAATCAATAGAACATAAAAACAAAGAAAATCGAAACAGGAAATAAAACTATACATACAAATCTCATTTAATCACGAATAGAATAAAAAACACACCAAAAAAAAAATACTACTACTACTACTAATAATAATGATTGAAATGAGCAATGGAGATAAAGCACAAGAGGAATAGAAAGGAAATAGATTGAAATATACAGACAGTTATGGATATGCTGAGCTAAACAAAAGCGTTTATAGCCATAAGCGGATTTTAAGGGGGGGCAGGGGGCCCTAGGCCCCCCCAGGTGGCGAAAAAGTGTCATTGTATGTAATGGACTTTCCTAGATAAATAAAAGTTGTAAAGCAATAAAACTGCAACAAAAATGAACAATTTTTTTTTTTTATAATGGGTCAAAATTATTTTTCGAACAAATCATATGACTAGCAACTTAGACGGTCAAAAAATATATATTTTTTGATTTTTTTTTTTTTTTTTTTGATGATTTAAAATATATATTTGTTTGATTTAAGCAACTTTTTTTAGGGATTAAATGATTTAGACACAAATGTCCTACTCATAATATGGCCCAAATACAAAAAGGATTGCTTCAATCAAAGCAAACTTTTTCAATGAAAAATTAAGTGTTCAAATGAACATTTTTCAATCTCAAATATTTTTTAGCATTCAAAAACTTTTTCTACGATTGATTTTTTTTTTTTTTTTTTTTTTTGATTGAAGTGATTTTTCTTTTGGAAACTATATATTTTTTTGAAGCAACTTATTTTTTGATTGAATAATAAAGACGAATAATAAAAGAATAATAAATGTCTTAGCCAAAACGCAAATCGACATGACATCAATCAAAAAAGTTGCTTCATAAAAAAAAAATAAATAAAAAAATAAAAAATCTAACAAAAATAGCTTTCACATGCATTTTGTTTTCATTTTTCATTCATTCATTCATTTTCCATGCCGCTTATTCCCCACGAGGGTCGCGGAGGTGCTGGAGCCTATCCCAGCTAGCTTCGGGCAGTAGGCAGGGGACACCCTGAATAGGTTGCCAGCCAATCGTAGTTTCAAATTTAGTTTTGCATTCAGACACGTTTTTTTTTTTTTTATTGAAGCGACTTTTTTTTGGTTGAAAATATATATTTTGATTGAAGCAACTTTTTTTGGATTGAATAATAAAGACACACATCTACCTCCATATGGCTCCGCCCAGGTGATACAATTTTTGACTGGGGTAACTACATTAGACACCAACGGGCGTACCATATTCAATGGATGACGATCTTGGCAAAAAGTATTGCCTAAGCAGTCTGATTTAGAATTCCCCTCAAGAATGATGGGAAACAAAAAACGCTCATTGTCTATTATAAATATTCTTGTAAAATAATTTTATTTCTGACACTGCGTTTTTGGGATAATCAACATAATCAAATGGTTAAAAACCTGACGAAGCTGGCGATTTCTTTGGTGATGTTACCACAATAATAATTGTCACCTTAAATTATAAAGACTAGCAAACGGAAGTCGGAGGAGGACCGTCAAGATCGTAGACATTCTATGGCCTTTTTGTCGAGCCAGTTCACGGACGTGCGCACAACGCTCATTTTTTTAAGTTATTATTTCCATCTTCATTTCAATGGTAAGCCTCACCTTTTTCCTATTTTCACCACCTGCACTAACATTCTTGGAACCCATGGTGATCTCTCTCTGCGGGAAAACAAAGAATCTGCGGTGCTGTCATAAATCGTCATATTTTGAGCATGTCGTCGGATGTAGAAACAAATGGCGAGTCAAATTTTCCGTCAGATGTCGAAAAGGTCGTGTGTCGAAGCAATCGTATGTCGAGGTATCACTGTGTTTTAATAAATGGTTCTTAAGCACTTCAAATGCAATCATTATAAGTTTTAAACCTGTCACTGTCCCACCAAATTATTTTTAAACAAGAATAAAGTATGAAAATGCTTGTCTTTATTAAATGTTTCATTGTGTGAGTCCACTCAAATCTGCTCAAGCTGCTCTCTTGCCACAGCAACTGTTTAGCAAGTTAAACGACAATTGACGCATGCGGCGCTTTGAAGCTTCGGGTTCCAGGCATCTGTCAATCATCGTTAACTTTAATAAGCAACTCCAGTGCACTGCCTGACCAACAAAGAGCAGTGAGAGGGAGACTACGCGATCTGCTCGGGACAGCTCATCTGTATTTATTTATTTTTTTAATTGAAAAAGAATCTGTGATGGACTGACGGCGCGAAGTTTGAAGCGCGAAGTAGTGGGGAATCACTGTAGAATATAATTGAATATTAGTCTAAATATGAAAACATAACTTTATTGGGGATAATATTCATTCATTCTTTTTCCGTGCCACTTTTTCCTCACGAGGGTCACCGGGGGTACTGGAGCCTATCCCAGCTAACTATGGGCAGTAGGCGGGGTACACTCTGAATCGGTTGCCAGCCAATCGTAGGGCACAGAGAGATGAACAATCATTCATGCACACATTTTACATGTAATCTGAAGAAAAAAAAAAAAAAAAAAACTGTGTAATTGTAATTGTGTGTGAAAAGCTTCTTCACACTCAAGTGCACGTTTATATTTGTTTGATAAAAATGAATTTAAGGAGATGGAAAATATTTTTTTCATCACTGCAAACAACTATGAGGTACCGTAATTTTTGGACTATAAGGCACACCTGACTGTAAACCGCCACTCACTAAATTTGACACAATAACCATATTTGTCCATAGATTAGCCGCACAGGACTATCAACCGCAGCTGTCCTCACTTAGAGTCATCCTGCAAAGCACTTTTGAATGGATGTAAAAGATTTGAGCTGGACATAAATGGAGTTAGTGACAAAATTTGACATTGACGGATGACACTTAGGCCATGTCTACACGTTGTAGGGTATTCGGCAAAAGGGAGAACTTTTTGTACGGTTTGGCCTATCAACCACACGTACATGCACATTTCAACGAGGGTTCTTAAAAACTACGCCCAAAGTGAAGAAGTGTGAATCACGTGGACACTGATAACCGAATATTTAACTGTGGAAACATCACTGACTGCGACAAAACTTTGTCCTTACGTCACACATGAGACCAATGTTTACATTTAGAGTAAATAAGTCAGCTGCTTTTTAGCTCCCATTTATTTACAAACTCTTGCTTTGCTTCATATTGAAGAACACATGCGAAGGATGGGGGTATTATGGACAATTATTTTTCGCGCATTGTTATGAATAAACCGTAATTTTCGGACTATAAGCCGTTACTTTTTTCCTTCATTTTGAATCCTGCGGCTTATAGTCCCGTGCAGTTTATTTGTTGATTTATTTGGGTTAATAGATAACACTTAATTTGACAGCGGCATCATAAGGCTGACATAAGACTGTCATAATTATGACATGACACAATCATGGGCATTACTGAATGCTTATGACAGATGTCATTAAGTGTCATCCAGCAAATTATGTCACTAACTCCCATGTCGAGCTTGGATTTTTTACGTCCTTTCAAAAGTTAGATAATTTGCTGGATAACAGTAAATGTTACAAGCATTCATTAATGCTAATGACAGTGTCATGTCATAATTATGATTGGCTAATGACAGTCTTATGGCCCCACTGTCAAATAAAGTGTTATAAAATACCATAATCTAGCAATTAGTGAAAAAACTAGAACAGTAATTGAAGAAATATTTAGCGCAGAACATTAATTTTGATCGTTATTTACATCTGTAGCGCTGCAATGCACGCTAGGCCGCATGGTGGACAACAACAGTGTTGACAGCATGTGGCAGAAGAGGTTGACCCCCCCCCCCCCCCCCCCCCAAGGGAGCTGTGATGGCCAAATGAAGCTTCTTGAAGCAATGAATGAATCATGGCGGTTCATTTGGTTTTATGACTGCCGTATGATGCAGCTGTCAAATAAAGTGTTACCGGTTAATATCTTTTGGTGTGAATATCCCATAATACAGTGAGGACAGCTGCGGCTTACAGTCCGGTGCGGCTTATGTATGAACAAATGCCGTTTTCGTGCCAAATTTTGTGGGTGGCGGCTTATTGTCAGGTGCGCCTTATAGTGTGAAAATTACGGTACTCAAAAATGAATTAATGCGGTTGGCTGTGGAAGCTTTTTTTTTCTATAAACGTGCTGATGTGGACGTAATTATTTTTCCCAACGTATTAGGGCAGGATCCCCCTCCCCCCCAAAAAAAAAGAAAAAAAAAAAGGTGTAGACATGGTCTTGATGTGTCATAAGCTGCGCGCGTGCGCACTGCTTGCACACACTCAGCGCACAAGAAAACCTATGAAGCGTAGAGAAATACAATTCAACAGAATTTTATTGTAGCAGTCTAGTCTAGTCTAGTCTAAGACTACTGTGTGTTTGCGCCGCAATGATATGTCAGTGCGACACTCCTATTGGTGCGTTCGATACGGCAACGCGACGCTCCCATTGGTGCGGTCGATACAGCAACGCGTCGCTCGCATTGGTACTTTCGATATGGCAACGCAACGCTCCCATTGGTGCTTTCGGTACAGCAACGCAATGCTCCCATTGGTTGAGAAAACTGAGTTTGACTCCTCTGCTGATTTACTAAAGCAACATTCCGCTGCCAGTCTTTGCAAGCGCTACAGTATTAATTAATATCTAATTTTACAACAAATCTAGTTAATTAGTTAATTAGACCAACAAAATTGTTTTCTGTACAATTTTGCAACGTAACTCAATGAGCGACAGGTGTCTGGAAAAATTATTTCAAATAATGTTTTGAACAATATCTATTCTTGAATTAAGAAAGTTTCTGACCCTTCAAAGATTTTTAAAGATTAAATATACTAATTTATTGCTTAGAATATGTTTTTTAAGCTAATTTTCCCCTAGCTATTTTTTCTTATTTCAAGAAATCTGAGTAAAAATTTACTTGAAGCACTGGCAGATAATGTCACTTATTTCTTGAAGATTTACACTGAAAACGAGGGGATTTAACTAGTTTTAAGGAGATGTGTTTTTGCAATGTAGCTGCTCAGACACAGAGAATAGGAATCTTGAGTGTCCTTATTGTCTGAACAGTTTTAATGTGGGAGTGATATAGTGTTATACATTGTAGTTATTCATTATGTTTTATTTATTAACTCACCCATGCCACCATTGGACCATACCCAGGCCAAAGCAGGACTCTCCCATGGTTAAAGCAGAACTCTCACATATAACATGAACAACGAGATCTTAGTCTTTTTCATTTTAAGTGGGCCAAATCAATTAAACTGTATTAAAAGTAAACTAAATGAAAATTGCTGCTGTAATTTCATTCTTTTAATGAACCATGTAGCTTGCTATGATCCAAGGTTTTGAATTGGCTTGATACTAGTGTGTGGCCTCCGTGTACACATCTAATGTTGCTCACCGTGGTCCGCAGTGTGCTCAGAGAGCTTGTGTGTCTGCTCAGACACATGAAAAATTAGCAGGAACATTGGTCATAGGCATTAATTAATGCCCATGATAGTGTCATGTCTTAATTATGATGGTCTTATGACAGTTTTTTGACGCCGCTGTCAAAAACAGTGTTAACCCAAATAAATCAACAAATAAGCTGTAATGGACTATAAACTGATGGAATCAAAATGAGGGGGAAAAAAAAGCGGCTAATACTCCGAAAAGTATTTGTATATATAATAAAGCTCAAGGGATCATCATCTTAACTGACACTCTTCTAACACTAGTCGCAAGCGCAAACTATAGCTGTATAGCCCAATACAATGTAATAAACAGATGTCCCAATACAATTTATTTTATAGCTTCCAAAAGAAATAGACAGAGGTCATTGGTATTGCATAATGGTTTAAGGGGATTAGGTCTTTCAAACATTTTTTTTTTTCCCAATAGCATAGTGTCACCAGATTTTTAGAACAAACTAGACAGATTGCCCACAGAGACGTTTTAAATGATCTCTAAATGTGTACAAATAAAACAATAACCCAACATTTAGCTAACTGCAATACCACACTATTAATCCCAGAGGTCCACTGTCTGCATCATTAAAAAAAAAAAAAAATTTAACAGTAATTCCCATATTCAAAAATGCTATTCATACTTGTTAACTCCTTCCGTGCCATTGACAGTGATGTCAACATCCAGTCATGTGGCTGTTCATCCTTCCGCTGAAATGATTTCATCCAAACCTTTCGAAGTGAAAGGGAGCTTAAGTTCATTCGCAGCCCTCTCTGTTCAAACCGATGAACCGGGATGTTTCAAACCTGTTCAAATGGATTGGACGTCTATTGCCGCCATTGGCAGCTAATGAGTTAAGTTTCAATACAAGACTATTACGCAGGTATGTTAGTATAAATGAATGATTCAAGAAACTAGAGACTCAATAAAAGCTAACCTTGGTTTTGTGGAAGGTTTTATTAAGAAAAATAATGAACTTGCAATTTGACAGAATTATTGACAGAATGTGCACAGAGATATGGCCAAGGAAAAGCTCCAGTAAGCAGGCTGTTGTGTGTCAGATTAAATGGAGCTATGAGGGCCATCTGGTTGGCAGTGAAGGAGCCAAATTGTCTCTCTGTTGACATTGGGGCTTTGTTTTGTGGCCTACAGGCAAGCTGTGTAAACCCCAACAACCACACACCTTCATGGCACCCTTGCAGCAAAATAAAAGCTTGCTGCCTCAGACTCAGAGCACCGTCAAAAGCCAAAACCCCTTCTTGGCTACACACCAGAGGACACATGACAGATGATTAAGGCTACAGATTAGTGGTGTGGCACCAGAGGTGAGCAGGTGGAAGTTGGGCCCAAGGGAACCATTTAATTGAGTTCCACATTGGCCTCATTACAGTTGTTGTGGAAATGAATTGCTTGGGTTCAGCAGCTTCTGATCACAGACGAGATGATGGAGCTGTCATATCCTCTTACGTAATGATCGGGTAATCCTTTTGAGTATGGTGAGTGACAACTGCTCAGTTTTTTTTTTTTTTTTAACTATTTTCTTATCATTGCCACATTGCAAGTCCAGTAAATACCCATTCATTCATTTTCTAGAGCACTCATTTACGGTATATATGATTCGAGCTAGCTTTGGACAAAAGGAACATTCTGAACTGAATCAGCCAGTCACAGCATTGCAATATTGAGCTAAAGCATGATGACAAATGACAAAATCCATGGCATTACACATGGCAGGCATTTATAATTGAATCATTCATTTGGGATCCTAAATGATGAGAAGAGACATGTTTTTTACTTTTGAAAAGAATTCAACGTTTTTTTTTTTTTTTTTTAAATATTTAACAGCTTTTGAAGTTCTATTTCAATTTCCTAACAATGAATGCTCAATAATAAAATTGACCCCTAATTTGTGCTGCCAGAATATTCTGTCACTTTGGTTCAGGTTTTGAGTGGAAATGTTTGTTGAAAACCTTTTTGCCTCATAATGGCGCAAACTCGATTGACTGAGTAGGGACATGTGGGCATGCAATGGGACTGTTGTTGTTATCACTACTGCAAAGCCTCTAATCTGGAGGTTCTGTGGTCCACCAGTTAGTAGCATAAACTGTGAATGCTCAATGAATGACACGAGTTTACACATATGCGTGTGTTGCATTGTTTTGTATTGAAAAAAAAAAAGCGATTGTACTAAGGGCGTCTCAATTGACAGAAAACAAATAGTGTACTTGCAAGCCTGATTTTATGACAGCAGAGTGTTCACTTCAATGTTAAAACACTGTGACCTCCTTGTGGTTAGCAATTGTATTACATCCTAACTGCCAGGGTAGCGGGAGTGTATGTGTGTGTGCGTGTGTGTGTGTGAATGTGTATTGATGTTGGTCGTGGTGGTGGTGGGGGTGGTCACAATGTCATTCCAAAGAGTGACGTGTATGCTAATAGACAGTTTAATTGTTATCGTGATAAAATCAATCTCTTAATTCTGGATTTGACGTCCACTTATGTGGCTTTTTTCATCCATCTGCAGTGAATTTAAATAAATTTATCATTAGTAAACGTCCAATCTGCAAGACACCCCAACACACACACACACTTCAAATGGATTGGACGTCAATAGTCTGTATCATCTACAGTGGGGCAAATAAGTATTTAGTCAACCACTAATTGTGCAAGTTCTCCCATTTGAAAATATTAGAGAGGCCTGTGATTGTGATGTGATTGTCAACCTCAACCATGAGAGACAGAATGTGGAAAAAAAAAAAAAAACAGAAAATCACATTGTTTGATTTTTAAGGTGTAATCTTGTGTACAAAACTTGTTTATGGTACCTTTGCCCAAACTCTCCACACCACAGACTCCACAGCACTGTGAATATTAAACTGCTTTAATTCCTACCCCTCACTCTCTCACCTGCCTGTTTTGAGGCTCTCAGCCCACGATTATAACTGATCTCTGCTGAATTTTCTAATGACATACATTGGGTAACAGTATATAATATATACAGTGGGGCAAATAAGTATTTAGTCAACCACTAATTTTGCAAGTTCTCCCACTTCTAAATATTAAAGAGGCCTGTAATTGTCAACATGGGTAAAAGTCAACAATGAGAGACATAATGTGGAAAAAAAACAGAAAATCAAATAGTTTGATTTTTAAAGTATTTTTTTGCAAATCATGGTGGAAAATAAGTATTTGGTCAATACCAAAATTCCATCTCAATACTTTGTTATGTACCCTTTGTTGGCAATAACAGAGGCCAAACATTTTCTGTAACTCTTCACAAGCTTTTCACACACTGTTGCTGGTAATTTGGCCCATTCCTCCATGCAGATCTCCTCTAGAGCAGTGTTGTTTTAGGGCTGTTGTTGGGCAACACGGACTTTCAACTCCCTCCACAGATTTTCTATGGGGTTGAGATCTGGAGACTGGCTAGGCCACTCCAGGACCTTGAAATGCTTCTTACGGAGCCACTCATTTGTTGCCCTGGCTGTGTGTTTGGGATCATTGTCATGCTGAGACCCAGCCACGTCTCATCTTCAATGCCCTTACTGATGGAAGGAGATTTTCACTCAAAATCTCTCGATACATGGCCCCATTCATTCTTTCCTTTACACAGATCAGTTGTCCTGGTCCCTTTGCAGAAAAACAGCCCCAAAGCATGATGTTTCCACCCCCATGCTTCACAGTGGGTATGGTGTTCTTCAGTATTCTTTCTCCTCCAAACACGAGAACCTGTGTTTCTACCAAAGGGTTCTATTTTGGTTTCATCTGACCATAACACATTCTTCCAGTTCTCTTCTGGATCATCCAAATGCTCTCTAGCAAACCGCGGACGGGTCTGCACGTGTATTGGCTTCAGCAGGGGGACACGTCTGGCAGTGCAGGATTTGAGTCCCTAGCGGCGCATTGTATTACTAATAGTAGCCTTTGTTACTGTGGTCCCAGCTCTCTATAGGTCATTCACTAGGTCCCCCCGTGTGGTTCTCAGATTTTTGCTCACCGTTCTTGTTATCATTTTGACGCCACGGGGTGAGATCTTGCATGGAGCCCCAGATCGAGGGAGATTATCAGTGGTCTTGTATGTCTTCCATTTTCTCATAATTGCTCCCACAGTTGATTTCTTTACACCAAGCATTTTACCTATTGCAGATTCAGTCTTCCCACCCTGGTGCAGGTCTACAATTTTGTCTCTGGTGTCATTCGACAGCTCTTTGGTCTTGGCCATAGTGGAGTTTGGAGTGTGACTGACTGAGTTTGTGGACAGGTGTCTTTTATACCGATAATGAGTTAAAACAGGTGCCATTAATACAGGTAACGAGTGGAGCCTTGTTAGACCTCGTTAGAACAAGTTAGACCTCTTTGACAGCCAGAAATCTTGCTTGTTTGTAGGTGACCAAATATTTATTTTCCACTCTAATTTGGAAATAAATTCTTTAAAAATCAAACAATGTGATTTTCTTTTTTTTTTTTTTTTTTTTTTCCACATTCTGTCTCTCATGGTTGAGGTTTACCCAAGTTGACAATTACAGGCCTCTCTAATATTTTCAAGTAGGAGAACTTGCACAATTGGTGGTTGACTAAATAATTATTTGCCCCACTGTATAGCCCCTAAATTTGCAAGCATATGCAATATTTTGTCAATATTTTTGCATCTGACACTGTAAAATACGAAAACGAATATGAAAATACACGATGTTATAGTAATTATAACAACCACTGTCTCAGATTATAAAATGTGCCGTGGAGGATAATCAATTAGCCCGATTCTTGTTTGTTTGTTTGTTTGTTTTGTCTAAGGACTGATTAATTATATTGATTAATTGATTAGTTGCAAAATTAAAATAGCTACTCCTCCGTTACTCGTGGCCGGATCAAAATGGAATTTGGTAGGTATTTTCTAGGGACGTATAGATCTGGATCCACTATTTAGATTTTTTTTTTTGTCACAGGTCTTATTAATTACATTACTTAATTGTCTGCCACTGATAACAATAGACACCCAATTCATTTTTATTGGAAAGACTGGCTGCTCAATGTCATTGGCGGCACTAGACATGGACGTCATCCATTTTGACTGCGAGGCGCGAATGAACGAATTTGCTTCTCCCAGTCAAAATTGATTGGACATCTAACACCCTCATTGGCAGTGAGTTAATTATTTGCAGATATAAGGTTGCTTGTAGGTTTTGTGTCAGCCAGTAAAGTGAGCCGGGCAGTTGTAGTTCATTTGGAACCTGTTTCTACCTGGACAGTCTGCAAAGCCATTTTGTTTTTTCAAGCAGACTCGTTCAAGCATGAAGGTATTTCGATGCCTCCTATGAATGGTGTCAGTCGATTTCCAAAGGAACAGATTGATACACAGCCGAGAGGAGACAAAAAAAAATGACACAGCTTTTGTTGTATTATTCATTTTTTTCTTTGCCAAATCAGCAGGGGGAGAAAATAGTCAATAAAGAGACACAGAGAACAAAGGCCAAAATGTTCAGAGTGAAGAGGAGCTTGGGAGCCTGAGGCCCAAGTGTGTGTGTAGGGGGTGGGGGGGTTATGGGGATGTGTGTGTGTACTAGTCTTTTAGTCTTTCGTATGAATGGTAATTGGATGCAACCTCAAAGCAGACTTGGCAAGAACCAACCAGTGGATGAAAAGACCTTCAAACACAAACAGATATACACACAACTAAGCCTATTACAATGACGCAAAGAGTCCTGTAAGAGTTCACAACAACATCGCCAGAGGGGTCAACAGCTGTGGTTTTGTGTTCTGTGCATATTACCTGCACTGACCTCTAGTAAGTGTCATTTCAGCAGCATAAATCAATCTCATTTTAAATCAGAATGTTTTCTCAGCATTCATCTTTACTCAACATACGGTTTTCAAACTTTCTATTGCAGCTTATATTACATTATTTGAGCCTAGGGAATTAAATCTGCCTTAGCGAAACATTAATATGTTAAGTCAAGGATGTTAAGCTGGGGGCCAGGGGGCAGATCCAGTCCGCCGTGAAAGTAAACCACATGCATGCTTCATATTTTGCACTGAATTAAAATGTATTAAAATTTTCGTAGTCCAGAATTCTGAGAATATGACCTGTTTTTCCCTTTTTAGGGGGTGAAAAAAAATACATAAATAAGGAGAGGAAAAAAATCATTTGTTTTCAAAATTTAATACAAAAAAGAAAAACAAGAGAATGTTGGTTGATTTCCCCCCTCACATTTTTTGTTTATTAAAAATTGTTGCTTCCCAGCTATGTTTTTTCCACAGAGAAATGAAAAAAATGGAAAAGTGGATGAGAGGTCGAAAATATTAGTTTGTACAATTTTGTGGTTAGCAATGGCTCTAAATGGTTCGACTGTCAAAATAGAAGACGATTAATTAGCAAATCAATTAGTCAATCATGGCAGCCCAATTAAGTTAAACTGCCACTGTTGGCACTTGTCATTCAATCAATTTTGTCTCGGAGGGTTGGCAGCAATGGAATGCTTTCCAGTTTACCTGCTATTTACGGTGATGAATGTGCAATAATCAATAAATGCAATTTGCTCATTTGCTGCCGACCTTCCCACTTCAAATGGATTGCACATCTAGTACTCATTTCAATTCCAAGCACAAGGATGAAAACAGTCACATGATTGGAGGTGTTATCATTATCACTGGAATTGAAGGAGTTAAAAGAGGGGCATATTGGAAAAAATATTGGGAATATTGACCCATTATAATGACAATAAATACACTATATTCAATTCTATAATATAAAAACAAAGTCAAGACCAATAAATACATACTCCAACAAATAGTAATGATCTCAAACTTATTATTATTATTTTTTTTCGGGGTGTAAAATGTTGTCGCATCTCCTCTGAAATCAATGTTTCATTTTTTTCCTATAAATATTACTCGCTCCTGTCTTGCAGTAATGCAATCTAACCACTGGGGGGAGAGATTGAACAACTAAAAGTAAGTACAGGGTTGCAATTTCTCTATGTTGCTATTTAGTGTGGAGATAATATTTGATATTTATTCTAAGTTCCCCCCCCTTCTTCTCATGTGTTTATAATTGTAGCATTGAAGTATTAGGTTAAACAGGCTTAGTAAAGATTTTATCACTGCAACATAATTATAGGCTAATATATGCATATATATATATATATACATTGGGGCAAATTAATATTTAGTCAACCACTAATTGTGCAAGTTCTCCCACTTTTAAATATTAGAGAGCCCTGTAATTGTGAACATGGTTAAGCCTCAACCATGAGAGACAGAATGTGGAAAAAAAAAAACAGAAAATCACATTGTTTGATTTTTAAAGAATTTATTTGCAACTCATGGTGGAAAATAAGTATTTGGTCAATACCAAAAGTTCATCTCAATACTTTGTTATGTACCCTTTGTTGGCAATAACAGAGGCCAAACGTTTTCTGTAACTCTTCACAGGCTTTTCACACACTGTTGCTGGTATTTTGGCCCATTCCTCCATGCAGATCTCCTCTAGAGCAGTGATGTTTTGTGGCTGTCGTTGGGCAACACAGACTTTCAACTCCCTCCGCAGATTTTATATGGGGTTGAGACCTGGAGACTGGCTAGGCCACTCCAGGACCTTGAAATGCTTCTTACGAAACCACTCCTTTGTTGCCCTGGCTGTGTGTTTGGGATCATTGTCATGTTGAAAGACCCAGCCACGTCTCATCTTCAATGCCCTTGCTGATGGAAGGAGATTTTCACTCAAAATCTCTCGATACATGGCCCCATTCTTTCTTTCCTTTACACAGATCAGTCGTCCTGGTCCCTTTGCAGAAGAACAGCCCCAAAGCATGATGTTTCCACCCCCATGCTTCACAGTTGGTATGGTGCAATTCAGTATTCTTTTTCCTCCAAACAAGATAACCTGTGTTTCTACCAAAAAGTTCTATTTTGGTTTCATCTGACCATAACACATTCTCCATTCTCTACATTCTCTTCTGGATCATCCAAATGCTCTCTAGCGAACTGCAGACGGGCCTGGACATGTACTTTCTTCAGCAGGGGGACACATCTGGCAGTGCAGGATTTGAGTCCCTGGCGGCGCATTGTGTTACAGATAGTAGCCTTTGTTACTGTGGTCCCAGCTCTCTGTAGGTCATTCACTAGGTCCCCCCGTTTGATTCTGGGATTTTTGCTCACCGTTCTTGTTATCATTTTGACGCCACGGGGTGAGGAGTTGAAAGTCCGTGTTACCCAACGACAGCCCCAAAACATCACTGCTCTAGAGGATATCTGCATGGATGAATGGGCCAAAAATACCAGCAACAGTGTGTTAAAAGCTTGTGAAGAGTTACAGAAAACGTTTGGCCTCCGTTATTGCCAACAGAGGTTACATAACAAAGTTTTGAAATGAACTTTTGGTATCGACCAAATACTTATTTTCCACCATGATTTGCAAAAAAAAAAAAAAAACTTTAAAAATCAAACAATGTGATTTTCAGTTTTTTTTCCCACATTCTGTCTCTCATGGTTGACTTTTACCCATGTTGACAATTACAGGCCTCTTTAATATTTTCAAGTGGGAGAACTTGCACAATTAGTGGTTGACTAAATACTTATTTGCCCCACTGTATATATTATATACTGTTACCCAATGTATGTCATTAAAAAATTCAACAGAGATCAGTTATGATCGTGGGCTGAGAGCCCCAAAACAGGCATTTGAGAGAGTGAAGGTAGGAATTAAAGCAGTTTAATATTCACAGTGCTGTGGAGTCTGTGGTGTGGAGAGTTTGGGCAAAGGTACCATAAACAAGTTTTGTACACAAGATCCTGGAATAAAGTAAATAGGTCGATGAGCAGATGAGTCCACAGAAATATTCTCAACACGAGCCGGCACTAACAGTGAATTGAAAGAGACCATCCAGCGACAGGGTGGAGCTCTGGCTGGCTTATGTCGACAGATGGTGATTGCTGACACCTGCCGCTGCTCCACCCGTCAGGTGCTGGCCCTGTAATGGGATGACAGACACACCCACACACTTGCCCAGCCCGGGGCCTGAAAAAGATCAATCTCCTTTTGAGTTAACATTGTAGTCACGTATAGCATTGCTGAAGTGATGTAAAATTTTAATTTGGGTTTTGTGTCTTCCTGTTAAAGCCAGTAAAAAATAAGGCATCACAGCAGAACTAGCTAGCTAGCTGCTAGCAAGATTTGAATGTACCCTTACTTACACTTTAATCAGACACTCCGAAATCCAATAAGATCAGCTCTCTACTCCTACAAAAGGTAGACAAGTATGAGAAGGTAGATTTTTAGGATGCAAATTTTCACGTCAATACATCCATGTTTGCACAGAATAATCAGCCCAAATATGCACAAACATTCCCAAAAATCAAAATGTGAAAATGTTTAAGGGATGCACACAACCCCGTCAACGGGGGGACATAGGGGCCCTGGAATGACCTTAATTTATTTTACTTTACGTTTACATATCTTTTCTATTTAAATCATTGTCTGATTAAATATTATGTTCTACTCGATACATACTTAAAAACTTTAACATATTAAATATTTCAAAAATATATATTTTTTCTTTTTTTGCACAACGTCGCCCCACCCGTCTTAGTAGAGAATGGTTTGACCCCACTTTGACGCACTCAACTGCTACGCATTTTCTTGTCTTTGCCAGTGACTGTAGCTGGAGGAGAGCGAGCCTTCAGTAAAATGAAAATAATTTTTAAAAAAAAACAAAAAATAACTAACCTCCACCATATCACAGGGCAGGCTTAACAACCTACCCATTGTTGCCAAACTGCACTTTACGGTAAGTTGTGGGGCTCTCCAAACCGTAGTGTGGAGTGGACGGGTAGACGGCTCGTTTGTCGTCACTTCGTCCGAGTCTTTCTTCAGGAAGGTGGCGATGTGCCTTAAAACGCTGAGACACGTCGGATGGTTTTTTGCTGGAACTTATATTAACAATGGGGGACTCACGGCCACTCAACTCAGCGCTACCGTGCAACAACTCTCAACAGCTCCTATCTCAACCCCTTACGCTCGCCCACCTCATCGTCTGCGCCAAATTGGTAAAGCCGGTCATATTGTAGGGGACAGCAGCCCCTTGGCGATGCCAGCAACACCATGTTCTCCATTGAGCGTGAGCTTGCTCAAAAACTAGAAAAATGACTTTGCTGTCAAAAAATCTAGGTGCATCACTGTTTGACGGCTTGATAACCCCAGGGATGTGGAGGGGGCAGGCAAAGGATGTTTAGTTATACTGTTTTGTTGCTTAGCAGGTAGGCATAGCACTCTCAGTTGTATTGTATTTTAGCCTACATGGGACAATAGATGGAAATTGTTCGTTTATATTGTGTCACATCACATTACAGTCTATTAAATTTAACTTTTCATCTCAAATTGAATAATTTGAAATTTTATTTATTTATTAGGGGGGCCCTAAAATGTTCTCTTGTCCCCGGGCCCCTGCAAGTCTGTTGACAGCCCTCAGTGTACATAGTCAATTAACTCTCTCAATGCCATTTACAGGGCCAGCTCAATCCAATTTCACTGGGAGGTGTGACAGCGATCATTCAAATGTGCCAGTCCTCCCATTCAAATCGGATTGGACATCTATCACCATCAATGGCACCCAATGAGCTAAAAATCCACAACAATTACTGATTGGCAAAAAGAGGGACTTCCAGATTACATCCTCCACCTTTTGAATTTCAGAAAAACGACACTGTGGAGAATAGGTCAATGGAACGTATCAGAGACATTCCAAATGGCGGTAATGAATGTCTGTCATTTAGTATGTCAACAAAGATTGGCGGCACTGTTTGCCAGCTGAGGGCCAGCCTGAGGCTCCAAGACAGACCCTGATCCAACTCTGTTAAATGAGACCGACAGTGAGGCTACACTGTGATGGCCTCCCTCTCTCTGTTCCCTGAATAGCTCTCGCACAAAGGATATCGTTATTTCTCCTCTAATTACCAGATGGTGAACTGTTTGTCTGCCCCCGCTCCGCTCTCACCCCCCGAAAATAAAGTCCTCTGTGGTACTGACCCTGTGCAGTTATGAAACTCTGCCAGTGTCATCCCTCCTGTTTTGTGCATCAAGTAGTCCTTTGCAAAAAGCATAGAATACAGTCATCCCTCGTTTTTCACGGTTAATGGGGACTAGAAGTAAGTGAAAAACCGCGAAGTAGCGCCCCCCCCAATTTTTTTTATTTTGTGTGTGTTCAATGTATTTATTCAGATTTTGCATTTAAAAGAGATATGTGTAAGACATGTTTTTTCAGTTTTTCCCCCCAAGTTTATACATATACATATATATGTAACGGGTACACGCAGGTCCATTGTGGAGTGTGGAAACCTCCCTTCCGATTCCTTCATGTAAGGACGCTAACGGCTGCGCCGTTGGCTCAAGCTTTATTGGCGCAGTGGTTACCGTCCTTGCCTGCCGAGTGGAAGCGTCGTGGCGCGTGGGTTCGCGTCCTGGCCTGGTGGGAGCGGAACGCGGGGCGGCGCTGACACACCGGTTACATATATATATATATACTGTCACTACAGTGGGGAGAACAAATATGTGATACACTGCCAATGGGAAAACTGCCATTGGCAGTGTATCAAATGTTCTCCCCACTGTGTATATATATATATATATATATATACATATATATATATATATATATATATATATATACATACAGTGCCTTCAGTGAGGATCTCTGAATGATCCAATGTTGTCCTAAATGACCGATGATGATAAATAGAATCCACCTGTGTGTAATCAAGTCTCCGTATAAATGCACCTGCTCTGTGATAGTCTCAGGGTTCTGTTTAAAGTGCAGAGAGCATTATGAAAACCAAGGAACACACCAGGCAGGTCCGAGATACTGTTGTGGAGAAGTTTAAAGCCGGATTTGGATACAAAAAGATTTCCCAAGCTTTAAACATCTCAAGGAGCACTGTGCAAGCCATCATATTGAAATGGAAGGACCATCAGACCACTGCAAATCTACCAAGACCCGGCCGTCCTTCCAAACTTTCTTCTCAAACAAGGAGAAAACTGATCAGAGATGCAGCCAAGAGGCCCATGATCACTCTGAATGAACTGCAGAGATCTACAGCTGAGGTGGGAGAGTCTGTCCATAGGACAACAATCAGTCAGTGCACAAATCTGGCCTTTATGGAAGAGTGGCAAGAAGAAAGCCATTTCTCAAAGATACCCATAAAAAGTCTCGTTTAAAGTTTGCCACAAGCCACCTGGGAGACACACCAAACATGTGGAAGAAGGTGCTCTGGTCAGATGAAACCAAAATTGAACTTTTTGGCCACAATGCAAAACGATATGTTTGGCGTAAAAGCAACACAGCTCATCACCCTGAACACACCATCCCCACTGTCAAACATGGTGGTGGCAGCATCATGGTTTGGGCCTGCTTTTCTTCAGCAGGGACAGGGAAGATGGTTAAAATTGACGGGAAGATGGATGCAGCCAAATACAGGAACATTCTGGAAGAAAACCTGTTGGTATCTCCACAAGACCTGAGACTGGGACGGAGATTTATCTTCCAACAGGACAATGATCCAAAACATAAAGCCAAATCCACAATGGAATGGTTAAAAAATAAACGTATCCAGGTGTTAGAATGGCCAAGTCAAAGTCCAGACGTGAATCCAATCGAGAATCTGTGGAAAGAGCTGAAGACTGCTGTTCACAAACACTCTCCATCCAACCTCACTGAGCTCGAGCTGTTTTGCAAGGAAGAATGGGCAAGAATGTCAGTCTCTCGATGTGCAAAACTGATAGAAACATACCCCAAGCGACTTGCAGCTGTAATTGGAGCAAAAGGTGGCGCTACAAAGTATTAACGCAAGGGGGCCGAATAATATTGCACGCCCCACTTTTCAGTTTTTTATTTGTTAAAAAATGTTTAAATTATCCAATAAATTTTGTTCCACTTCACGATTGTGTCCCACTTGTTGTTGATTCTTGACAAAAAGTTAAAATTTTATATCTTTATGTTTGAAGCCTGAAATGTGGCGAAAGGTTGCAAGGTTCAAGGGGGCCGAATACTTTTGCAAGGCACTGTATATAGGCTATATATATATTTATATATATATATTTTTTTTAATACATGTTTTTTAGGCACTTCAAATGTAATAATTATGTTAAGTTTTAAACATATTACTGTCCCACTGAATTATTTTTAAACAAGAATAACGTAAAAAAAAAAAAAAAAATGCTTGTCTTTATTAAATGCTTCATTTAGTAAGTCCACTCAAATCCGCTGAAGCTGCTCACTTACACATAATGAGTTGCCACAGCAATTGTTTAAGACAAGTTAAACAATGAGTGACGCATGCGGCACTTTGAAGTTTAGACTTCGAATCATCTCTGGCAAGATCAAACCCTAACGTCTGCGAAGCTTTGAAGTTGCGGCTTCCAAGCATCTCTGGCAAGATCGAACCTTACCGACTGTCAATCATTGTTAACATTAATAAGCAACTCCAGTGCACTGCCTGACCAAGAAAAGCAGCGGGGGGAGAGTGAGAGAGTATGTGATTGGATCAGGATAGCTCGTCTGTATTAATTAATTAAATTGCCTGCCCCAAAGTCGGCTAAGATTTTAATATGCCCAAAGAGTGATGTAGACACATACCAACTTTTTCATGAAAGTTGAGTTGTTATATTTCACATTAATATGGACGTAGGGTTTTCAAAAAAATGTCCAGGTTAAATTGTTATTTTACTTTTATAAACGGCAAACAATGTGCACGAATTTAATATTTAGTCACAGTGTTTTGGGTCGGAAATTGTCGAAAATTGGAGGAAATTTTACGTACCATCTCTCAAATTTTAAAATAATCCACATGCAAAATACTGAAACATGCAGTTTTTGAATACATGTAGGCTATTTGTCTTTGACCGAATGGTAAAAAACAAACAAGCCTAAAAGTACAGTAAATAAGGAAAAGGCAGAGGTGGGTAATATCGCGTTACATGTACTTGAGTAACTTATGTAATGAGTTATTGTACAGTATCATGCTAACAACAGTTCATATAGATATGTTTGTGCTGAGAGAAAAAAAATACCATTGTTTACAAAAAAAAAAAATAACAAAAATGAGCAGTTACTCACAATGTTACTCCTTACTTGAGTATTCTTTTCACTGGATACTTTTTTTTACTCGTACTTGAGTACATTTTTTGGATGACTGCTTTTACTTTCACTGGAATAATATTATTTTTGAAGTAACGCTACTCTTATTGAGCAAAATATTGGGCTATTCTACCCACATCTGGATATAAGAAAAGCACATTGTGTAAATCTGGTGTACCTCCTAAAATGCCCTTGTTCTCTTACCGAGCTCATCCGATAAGCAAATTGAATCTCAAATGAATTGGTCAAAATGAAATTTAACAGTGTCAACTTGATGATTTAAGGACAAAAAGATAAAAATTTGAGTTGCGCTTCATTAAAATCTTACATTTTTGAAAGTTTTTTTTTAACAGCATTAGTATGTTTTTGCAACCATGTTACTGCAATTCAAAAAAAATACTATAAATCTGTAAACTTAGCTAATCGAGCCTCAATAGTTTATTATCTATTATTAACTCACTCGCTGCCATTGACAGTGTCAGACGTCCAATGGATTCATTCGCTGTCACCCTTTACTAGTGGCAAACGAATATGCATCAGAAAATCAGAGAATAAAACACTATACTTCTTGCTGCTAGTTTGTTTTGTTGCTAAAATCAATCAAGGTCCAAGGCATGTTACCAGTTTCTAAATCTTTGGTTTTAGGAGGCGTATATAGGCCACAAGACGCTCTCCATCTGCTCCGCTTTGACCAATAGATTTAAGAGGCACTACAGGAAAGAGCCGCACCAGGGATTACGATGGCACACCGGGTCCAAGTGGAGGTGAGATTAAAAACCACTAGCATTAATAGAGTGGAGAAAAACACTGTATAATGCCAATACATTTCTATTTGTGCTGCATTTGAGGTCTCTCAATAAGGATGTGCCTTCCCAAAATGGAAAGGATGAGGAAGTGTCTTTTGATGGGGATTACACATTCAGACTGCATTGAATTGTTGGCAAGGTTACAGCTTTACTGATCGCCCATGTGCATCCCCAGACATGTCGTACTTTATTCGGGCTCAGGTGGTAAAAATAAATCCATCCTGTGCAATAGGTTTAAGTGAACTCTGGTGCGAGCCGGAAGGGTTTTGCAGCGTGTCGTATCCTGGCGGCGAGGTCACTTTGTTTAGTTCAGCAGAGATTTGTGCCCACAGCTTAACATCCAGTATTAAATCTCATATACTGTACCTCTTCTAACCTTGTCATGTGGAAAAAGCTGGTCTGGGCAATGGTTGTGGCGAATCACATTCTGTATAATAATCGATTAAAAAGTAGTAATTAGCAACTTTTTATTTTAAATGTACTGCCTTGTTAATTAACCGATAATATATGTTAAATTATTAGGTGCTATTGATGGTGATGGATGTCCAATCCATTTGAAGTGAGAGGGCTTCTAGCCTTTCCACTTCAAATGGATTAGACATCCACTAGTGACAAACTAGGGATCATTCAAGAGGAGACAACCAGTTAATGCGCAGTTAAAATAAATAACTGTGAGATTAATTGCAATTTATCGTAGACCGTATAATAATGAATTGAAAAGTAGCATTTAGCACTTTTATTTTTATATATGGCGGAAAACATAGACAAGGCTGAAAAAGCAGTTTCTGCTCTTGCATCCCTCTTTGAAATAAACTGATAGAACAATATGTCTATATGCTGCCATAGCAATTTCATGGTGCATTAAGCCCCTGAACTATTTTTAATTTGTACCCTGGAGACCCCCGTTTACAGACGTCAAGCAAACCGGTTTTGTTTCCACTCACCCATAAAAAGAAGGTAAATAATTAATATTTATTATTCGAAATGTCTATCATTTTTAGCTTAGAATCATTAATTGATGTCTAATATTTAGCTTAAAAAAGACTTTATAAAATTATTCACTCACATATTTTAAACTTTTAAACAAATTACGTCACAATGAAAAAAATAGTGTCTGTAAATAGGTCACGGATCTCTACCTCATAACTATCGCTTAATTGAATTTTTTCGGTGACTGTCGCATTTTCCTCGATATTCTAAATGATAAATAATCGATCCAAACAAAGAAAAATTGAAAAATAAACATTTAAAAGGGGAAATATTTAAAAAGAAAATATCAACCACTCCTTGATGTCGGCGATTTATGCATTGCGACCCTTGTTGTATTACCGTGTTTCACCCATAAAATCCCCCAAAAGTACAGCTGTGTCTTAACACTTGGTGAGACATGCTACAGTTTTTGGATCGAAACAAGGTAAGTACATGATAATATCTCGTTAAAATCACGGTGTCTTTAATTATGGTCTCTCGTGCACTCGAGTCAGGGTTTAGTGGTTTAATTAAAAAAAAAATTTTTTTTAATACCCTCCTATTCAACATTTTTCTTCCCCCAGAAAATTGAGATTTCAAGCTTTCTAATGATGTATCACACATGCATAAAGGACAATTTTGAAATTTGGCCAAACTGGGGGTCTCCGAGAGGAACTTTAAATCACCTGAGTTTTTACCGCCATATCCAATCATATTAATGAAATATTAGTCTGGTTTGAGTCATAGGCTGCCATTGACAGTGATGGCTGTCCAAGCCATTCAAATATTTGTTCGTTCACTGCCACCCCTTCCAGTTCAAATGGACTGGACGTCTACTAGTGACAAACTAGCAATTATTCAATGGTAGACAATGAGTTAATGTGCAATTCAAATAATTAACTGTGAGATTAATTTCCTTCTGTATCACATTGAATTGAAAAGTTGTATTTAACTCACTTTTATTTTAATAAAAGAAATAAGAAATGAATGGTTATTGATATAATTATTGATCTATATTAACTTACAATGATACAATGACTTAATGCACAGTTAAAATACTTGTTAATGTTAATTAATATGTGAGTTCAATCTGAGTTAACTCACCCAGCCTTAGAAAAAAGACATGACCTCAGTGTTTATGTGTTTGTGAGCAGAAATATTGGAAGACCAGTGTGACTCAGCACCACATGCAAACAATCCTATGGGGATCTGGTATGGTCTTGAAAGCAATTTGAGAAATCAAATTGCATCGTTTTCGGTAGGCGCTGGGGCGAAGCGGTGCAGATATAAGACTGTCAACAGGGGGATTTGGTAAACGTCTTCATTGGGAGATTAACGGAGAGGGAGTCGGGTCTCTTCTCTACTGCTTGTGTATTGGAGAGAGAGCAAGAGAGAATAGAACAGGACGGTGGGAGGGAGCAGGTTGCCGAATGGATGGGAGTGAAATGTCCTTCATATAAACCAGACTTAACGGAGCAGCAGCCTCTGCCAGCACGAGAGCAAGAGACAGGAGCATCTTTCTCAACAAACCGTTTATTTGCGGAGGAAATAAAACCTTGGGAACTAATCCAGTGGAACACACTTTCTGCCAAACAACAGGTAAACAAATCTAATATTAGAAATTAAAATTATTCAGGAAAACTTGTTGCTGTCACGTGAAAAAATGTTCGCCTCATTTGGTACCTTAAAAGGGGGGAGGTATAATATTTAAAAAAAAATCTATGCTAGTTTAAAAATGACATGGTATGTTTGTTTACTAAGTTCATCTTTTGTCAAGGAAGGTTGGTGATTTAGAGTGATTAGTTTTTTTAGCATTATATTCAAATATAATTTCAGTTGATTCATAGCATTATTCGGTACCCTATACTTTTACTGCATTGGTGTCAAGCTGGCAGCCCAGGGAGCCAGATCCAGCCCGCCGCATCACTTTATATGGCCCGCGAGAGTAAATCGTGTGCATCGCTTTCATGTTTTTCACTGAAATTAAATTTATGTAAATGTTCTGTAGTCCGGAAATTGAAGAATATTAACTGTTTCCCCCTTTTTTCACGAAATAAAGTCATTTAAAATAAAGAGAATATTGACTTTCTTCTTAATTAAATCCAAAAATGGAGAAGTCTTACCAATTTCCCAACTTATTTCTATGAAAAACACACACATCATATGAGAATTTTTACATATTCCTTTTTAAAATTAAAATAATGAATTATAATAATAAATAAAAAATAGATCATTACTGTTTCCCACCTTTCTTCATCAATACAAAAATTGTTAAGCGGCTCAAAAAATAGATTTTTAACAATTTTGAAGTCAACAATGTCTCTATATACTTTATTGACTGTCAAAATAAATGACGGTTTATTTGCTAATTGATTAGTCAATTGGTGCAGCCCCAGGTTTTTTTTGCCTTTGACAAGGGTAGACATCCAATCCTCCTCCTAGTCAAAATGGATTGGACATCTTTGCTGTCAATCGCAGTCAAATAAGTTAAACATTTGTATGGTTTGACCAACATAATGGGCTTGCGAAGAAAAACATAACTACAGTGTGGCCAGTGATGGACATGTGTTTAACACCCCTGTTCTAATGACAACCACCTTGTTTGAAATCCTTCCTCTCAAAACCAAATTAACTTTAAGTAGTTCCGTCATGTGTATTTACTATTCTTTAACTGTGGGTCAGACGTATCCTGAAGTCATGCTAGTTCATTCGTGTTCTGCAGCTCACACATTGGTGCAGCAGCATGTCAGATTACTTAACTACGCATGTCACCCATCTGAGCACTGTGTCTCAGTCCCACCTAATTAAGCTCACCCATCTACTAGGTCACCACATGCAGAGGCGGTGCTAGACGTCCATTCCATTTGAAATGGAAGACAGGCAGCAAATAAATAGAGAATACAATTTTCCCCTTTTCATTTTTCTTATTTAAAATTTTTTAAAATAGTTTTTAAATAGAATTATTAATGATGAATATAATTTAATAAATTGCTATTACCGCATTCACTGCCATTAACAGCAACACAAAAAAAATGACAAAATTAAAAAAAAAAAGACTGAATAAATATAAAACAAAGACATAAAGGAAACACAAAACAACCCAGCCCATGCACAACCTCACCTGTCCTGAATAACCATAACATTTAGACAAACCATATGACAATGAAGAGTTAGAAGTGCATCACCCAAAAGCTGTTATATTTAAGAATAATATATATATATATTTGCATCTAATTTCATAGTTTGGTTTGAGTATTGTGGAAAAAAGTTTTAAAAAAATGTTTTAAAAAAAGATCCCACATCACATAGAACCTCCTCCTTGACCCAGTCATAGAGAAATACAACATTTCTAGTAGTTTCTAGTTCTAGACATGACATTATATGCAAGCGAGGGCAGGGCAGTACACTTCCATTTTAGCAAAATTGTGCGATCAGCCAAGAGCAAGACAAAATTGACCATACGGTGTTCTGTAGATGTCAAGTGACCATTATCCTTACCAGCAAAACCAAACAGAGTAAGGGTAGGATTGATGTTCTTATTTTTATTTAGTATTGTGGACAGAGTTTAGAAAAACATCATACCAACATTTCTGTAATTTTGGGCACACACATATACAGTAAGCCATTTTCTAGTTTGTCTTTTTCTTAAGCCATCTGATAAATTCTGTTTCACATTCATATTCTATATTTAGACTATAGCTAATTTGCATACTCTTTGCTCTGATTGAGCACATGGTCATTGGCAATATGTGTGGTGACTGACACATCACAGAGACGTGGACTACAATCTTCTTAAAGGGATCCACGGGCAAAAGACTTGTAGTTCTCAAACGATAAATGTTGTTATAAGTTAAAATAATTTGATATTGAAACCCCTCTTGATGTTTTCGTTTTTATACAATTTGTAAAATTAGCTTAACTAGTAGGTCGCCATTGTTGTTGATGTCAGAGGGCGGTGACGTCACATGGTTACGCTGCCGGGCTTCGAGAGTATGACTCTAGTGAAATAAACATGTCATCTGTTCAACCCTTTCAATTTGATTCCAATAGGAACATTAATGAACATTACAGTACTGTCGCTATTTCACATAACGAGCAGCAAAAGCAAAATGAACAGGAAAAACGGGATGAGACGTGATGAGAGTGGGAAAAAAAACGGTGTTCTGCGAAAATGTGCTACACCGGCGAAACATCCCACAAGAGGTGAATTTGACACCAAAAGTATTACCGTTCGATTTCAGCTTGTTTTGTTTAGATGCATACAGACAGAACATACTAAAGATGCCTTAATAAAATACTTAAACGTAGTAATATCAAGTAAGGTTGGTTTAAATATGCTACGTGACTAATGTGGTCAACAGATCAACAATCTGCTTTAAAGCTACCACAAGAAAACACTATGCTTAAAAGTATGCGAGGGAAACACATGCAAAACGTTTTCTAAGGCAATAAAAAAGTAATAAAAGAATCAATAAAAACACAAACAGTAAGTATTCACCGCACCGATGAGCGCATGTGTTGGACGTCTCGCCGCAAAGAAGGAATTGCAGTAACTGTCGTCGAGTGACATTGACAATCTACGTCATCACCCCGAGGGTTCATAAAACATGACGCCCTTCGTAGGTCAAAACGTACTATAAATATTAAAGATTTCTAAATGAAGGGCAATATTTTATGTGTTTCTGATAACATATTTTAGTAAAAGAGAACAGTTGTGGCTTATTAGAGCCTACAAGAAGTCCGAGTTCCCTTTTAAAATGGCACCAAGCTTCACTATTTCACAATTATACAAAAATAAAATATTTACTCACTTTAGACTTTAATGGGTTCATGTGCACATGCGTGCCTTATTTATTTCTACTTAAATAGAACTTTCACTCACTTGATGCCAAACACACTCACACGGTGCGTGGAGGTCATCGTCATCATGCTTGTGTCGGGACTTGACTCACAGTAGATTGGTGGGATTAAAGGCGATCACGGACCAGACAAGGATGCTGACATTTGCCAGCACACAAACCGGGTTAAAGTGCATCTCAGTCTGCTCGACGGCTAACAGCAGTGTGGGGGTAAAAATTAATGGGGAAAAAAATGACAGACAGGAACTGGTCGTGCAACCAAACAATTGTACTAAACCACAGCAAAGGCACATGTTTAGATTCAAATTCAAATCTTTATTTATATACTGTATGCTTACTGCGACACATTTTAGAACCAGGAAATGGCAACCTCCAGACGGCTTTTCTCAGTGCTCAGCTTTCTCGATATTAGGGGTGTAACAAAATATCGAAATGGTGATAAATCGTGATACGTTGTATCCCCAAATGTAATCAATATGCACCTGCCAAGATTCGACATGTCGTTTTAAAAAGGTGTCATGTTTAAAAAAAAAAAAACAGGAATCAACAAGTTGCTATCAAAATCTTCAACTATAATAGTGTCCCATTTAACTCTATGACTGCCATTGATGGCGCTCGACGCCCAATCCATTTAGACTGGGAGGGTCCCACGAACGTTCATTCATTCGAAACTAGAACATTCACAGTCACTCTTTCTGATTTTCAGGCCATATTCAAGTCAATTTATGTCAATTTTAGTGCATTTACAGGTCGCTTCCAGTGTTGTTAATAACGGCGTTAAGAATATAACGGCGTTACTAACGGTGTCATTTTCATCAGTAGTGAGTAATCTAATTAATTACTTTTCTCATCTTGGCAACGCTGTTACGTGACTGAGGCGGGAAAGGCGTGCGTTACTATGCGTTACGATGTTTGTTGACTGACGCGAGAAAACTGGAAAAAGACGGACTCACGGAGACGAGAGAGCAGAGCAGGAGTGGGGAGGAGGCGCAAGGGAGTGTGACGCAGTTGCAAACGCGATGCTAGGTGGCACCAATAATACCTGACTGTAGCCGATAGCCTACAAACTATGCCCACATGATGCCTCGGTAGATATCACATATACCGTATTGGCCCGAATATACTGTAAGACGGTGTTTTTTTGCATTGATATAACACTGAAAAAGAGGGGGTCGTCTTCTATTCGCGGTCTAGACATTATACCCATTCACGACGCTAGATGACGCCAGATATCATTGAGGCAATGTTCTGTCATGACAGATCTCAGCTACTCTCCGCATTCATGACGCTAGATGGCGCCAGATATCATTGAAGCGATGTTCTGTCATGACAGATCTCAGCTACTCTCCCCATTTAAAACGCTAGATGGCGCCAGATATTATTGAAGCGATGTTCTGTCATGACAGATCTCAGCGACTCTATTTAGTTTAACCAGTTTACATTATTTTATTGCAATGTTTTTCCTTATTCAGATTTGTTTCAAGACTACAGTTAGTTAGACATCACTTTGATGGTTAATGCAGTTATTGCAATTTTGTTGCTTTTTCACAATAGATTGGTTTATTTACATTTAAAAAAACAGAAGCCGTTCATTTACGAATGTGATTGCACTTTAGTTTACATATCTAAATGTTCAGATATTAAGATTTGAATGAGGCAAAATAACATGCTTTTTCTCGCAAATATATTTTTGTAATCATTGTTTTCGGATGTACTGTAATTATTTTCTGCATAAAAATTAATTTGGTGTTCAAAAAGTCTTTTTTCAAACTTGAGTCTTGAAAAAGAGGGGTCGTCCTACAATCAGGGCCGTCTTATATTCGGGCCAATACGATATACAGAACTAGATGCAAATGACAGACACTGAGGCATTACCAACAAATATAATAAAGAACTAGATGCGTTAGTAAACAGCCGCCATCTTAAAGCAGTAGACTTCTCATGAAGGCTCTGTTGTAGAGAACCTTCCTACCGAACGTAAGTCACTTTTTATCTAAAATGCTCCTAAATCGGCAAGATTTAAATTAAATCTATCTTTATGTAAATGATGAAACAGTTTTAAAACTTACACATGTCAAAAATAGACGGAAGGCAACTAATGCAATAACGGGAGCAATCTTAATATCTTTAACGGTTGATTCACAACATTAAATGACTTCCACACACAGCAAAGGTTATTATCTAGTTATCGCAATATCCGCAATACCCCTGTGTCTAGTAAAATTTAGGGTAAAGAATTGGGGTAGGGCCAATTGTTCCAAAAACCCTTTAAACTTCAGATTGTGTGACCTGTAACATGAAAATTATCACCAGTTACTTTGTCAATTAACTAATAACTCTTACATTTAGGTAACTGAGTTACTAACGCAATTACTTTTTGGGAGAAGTAATTTGTAACTGTAATTAATTACTTTTTTAAAGTAAGGTTAACAACACTGGTCGCTTCCTGTTGAGTTTGAGTCGCTGCCTATTCATTTGGGAGATTCCTGGGCCACTTCCTGTTCCGTAATCCAAAATCAACAGGAAGTGACTTATAAAATGCCCCGATATCAAAAGGAAGTGACTGAAAATCAATAAAGTAATGATCTGAAATGCCCCAAAATTACCTCGTTGCCTAGCATTGGCTGCCACTGACGGCCATAGACGTTCAATCCGTTTGAAGTGGGAGGGATGGCAGCGAATGAACGAATGTTCATTCGCTGCCACCCTCCCAGTTCAAATGGATTGGATGTCTACTAGTGGTAAACTCATTCTAATTCACAACAGAAGCTTGTTTTTGTGTTTATCAGGCGTTTTGTAAAATATGTTAGGTTGATTCCCTGACCAATGTATCGATAATCGTTGTATCGCCATATCGCGAGATCATTGTTATAGTAAGCTTTGTATCGCAAATCGTATTGTATCGTGAGGTACCACGAGGTTCCCACTCCTACTCCATGAGTGTCTGTGAAGGAAGAATGAATAGGGAGAGGTATTTGCATAATAAAGCACAGTGTGACGTCACACCAGGACCAATTTCAAAACCTACAGACGGATTAAATACAAAACTGCACAGAAAACACACTTCAACCAGGCCATCTCATTTTGACCTATTTTAAGAATTAAACAATTCAAAATCTAGGAAAATGAGTTGAGGGCCTTTTTAACTGGGATGGCTGGCGTTAAAAATTATTCTGTTTGACATAGGCGGAGTTTGATTTTTGGGGCAGGGGGGCACAACATGTTGATGACCCCGAAACGCAGTGTCAGCAATAAAAGTAACTTACAAGAATATTTATAATAATAGTTGACAATGAGCGTTTTTTTGTTTCCCATCATTCTTGAGGGGAATTCTAAATCAGGCTGCTTAGGACAGCTACACTTTTCACCAAGATCGTCATCCATTGAATATGGTACGCCGGCCGGTGTCAAGCAAATGTAGTTACCCTTGTCCAAATTGTATCCCCTGGGCAGAGTCATATGGAGGTAAATTTGTGTCTTTTTTTCAATCAAAAAAAAAGTTGCTTCAATCAAAATATATATTTTCAACCAAAAAAAAGTCGCTTCGATTAAAAAAAAAAAAAAAAAGTGTTTGAATGCAAAAATAAATTTGAAACTCAAAAAAAAAAATGCATGTGAAAGTTATTTTTTTTCTATTTTTTATTTTTTTATTTATTTTTTGATTGAAGTCTTTTTTTTTTTGATTGAAGCAACTTCTTTTGATTGAAATAATGTTAATTTGTGTTTGGGCCACATTTTTGCTAGGACATTTTTGTCTTTACTGATCAATCAAAAAATAAGTTTCTTCAAAAAAATATAGATTTGTAAAAAGAAAAATCACTTCAATCAAAATAAGAAGAATTTCAATCATAGAAAAAGTTTCTGAATGTAAAAAAATATTTGCGATGGAAAAATTTGCATTTGAACATTTAATTTTTCATTAAAAGGTTTTCTTTGATTGGAGCAATCCTTTTTGTGTTTCGGCCGTATTATGATTAGGACATCTGTGTCTAAATCATTCAATCTCCCAAAAAATTGCTTCAATCAAAAAAAACAACAACAACAACAACAACAACATTCAATCAAAGAATTTTTTTTTTTTTTTTAATTTAAAAAAATAATTTATATATATATATATATATATATATATATATATATATATATATATATATATAATTTTTACATGCAAAGCAAATGACCGTCTAAGGTGCTCAAAAAACAATTTTGACCCATCATAAAAAAGATATAGGAAAGTCAAATATATGCAATGACACTTTTAGGCCACCAGGGCTTAAAATCCGCTTATGATTCTAGTGCTGTTTGCGGCACTGATGCTTTTGGACTGGCTAACTCCTACTCCTAATGGCAGTCAATGAGTTAGGGGCCTCAAAAAAGATTTGGACAATATATATAACAATGAATAGATAGGATAGGATGGATGAATAGACGGATTTTTAAATACATTTTAATGCAAATATTGAAAATATTGCTTTTAATTTTTTTTTTTTAATTATTTAAGCATTTATTATTTATTTTTATTAACCACTTTATGTGGTTACAGACATGGTCGTCCTGTTGCGCACTCTTTTCTTGATCTGCGCATATTGGACAACTGCGCTGATTGCTGGAATAGGCTCAGAGGGGGTGTGTCTTCAAGATGGCAAGCACAAGACAATGCCCAGCCCCGAGCCTTACCTGAGGGAGTGCACGCTCTATGCAGACAGTGAGTGACTGCATGTTTGGCTCATTAGAAACACTGCAAGCGGGATCCAATGGCACCTTGACTGACAGATGGCTGTGTGTCTTCTACTTGACAGATAGTTGCTGCACACAAGAGGACATCCAGGACATCTTCCATTCTCCCTCTGCCAGCAATCGGAATGAACCCTGGGACAAGTGTGGGCCATTAAGTCCTGCGTAAGCCTAAAATATGAATCCAGTAAAATACTATTTTACTTTTCTTTCCTAATCAATGTCATTTTAATAGTAACATTTTCAAATTCTGAATTGTCAAACAAGTGTGAAACAAGGTGACTTTAACAATGATGAGTGACGACTTTGCCTTTGATTCTCACTGCTTTGAATTTATGTAACCTCCAAATAGGCCTGGAAGAGAAATAATGATTTCTTCAGTTACATATTTTTCCATATTAATCTTTTTATTTTTTGGTTACATAATTTCTTATTGATACATAAATTGTAAATTAATAAAATATTAATATTAAAATGATAATGAATTACAATAGAATAGAATAGAATAGAATAGAATAGCCCTTTATTGTCATTATACAGTTGTACAATGAAATTGTGGCGCATCTCCCTTTGCAGTGCAGGATTAGATAAGTTAAATCTCAAAGGTGACCTGCAAGTATAAAAGTATAAAATCTAAATAAATATAAATATAAAATGTGTATAAGATAGTCCTATTTTCAGGCAGTGCAAATAATTGAAGTGAAGTAGCAGCAGAATATATACAGAAATATACTCTGGTCATGCCTCCTAATAACACTCTAAAGTTGATTTTTATTAGAAATATTTTATATTTATCATTTTCACCAAACTCATTGCCCACCATTAAAAACAATAGATGTTCAATTAATTTAAACTGAAAGGATTGGGTGTGAATGCTCATGTTTCAGTGCCATTTACTGTGCTCGATGTCCAAGCCATTTTGACTAGAAGGGGCGATGTTCATTTGCCCCTCCCAGTCGAAATGAATTGGAGGTCTAGCACTTTCAATGGCACCCAAAGAGCTGATCAAATTCCAATACCTATAATCATTCACTCCAACGAAGCTAATTATTAAAATTTTCACCCATAATTTTGTTTTGTTTTGCTAATTTACTTTATAATACGGAAAGAAAACTGCTATGTATCTTAGGAATGACTGTCCCCTCTTCCTATTTAGGTGTGAAGGCTTCCTGAAGCGCGTGTCATGTTTCTACCGCTGCTCCCCAGATGCTGCCCGCTGGCCTCACCCATATCACCACTCCTACATCCAGGCTGTGCCTCTCTGCCACAGCTTCTGCCGGGACTGGTGAGAGTGCCAAGCCAGTGTACCAACAAACACACTGTATACTGTAACATCCTAAATCAGAGATGAAATATTAGTTGAGAAACATAATAAATGCAAACCTCCTCCTGTACCTACCATTTTCTGGAAAGTACACTGTGAAGAATAAGAATCCGTTTTGTGTCATCTCATTAAACCCTAACAGCCAACGTAAATACAGTATCCAAGAGATGTGATAACCATTAGACTGACTTGTGGCTTGCGTTTTTTTTGTTTTTTTGTAGGTTTGATGCCTGCAGGACAGACCTGACATGTGCTCGTAATTGGGCTGCAGACCCCAGAGGACAGAACTGCACTGGAAGTTGTGTTCAGTATCAGCAGGTATAACAGTGTGTGCACATGTGTGTTTCAAGACCAATGTGTATGTATGACTTTGAAACATGGTCAAGGCAAAAGCTGCCAGACTATCCTTTTATAGGGCAAGTGATTTTTTTTCAATTTATCATTTTTATGATAATTTATGTGTAATTTATTATCATTAAGATAAAAGTTAAAGGAACACTAGGCAACTTTTCAACCTTTATCAAATATTTTCATAATATTTCTGATAATATGTCAACTGACAACCAGTTGAATGACACCTCTTTTATATTTTAAGGGGGTCTATATCGCTTTCACCGGCATAATTAACTTGTGGCAGGAGGAGGAGGGTGGCAGGAAAAAAAAAACAGACAAAAAAACCTACAAATATGCCGACTGCTTTAGGGCATAGGCCCCCCTTACCCCATTCATTATAAAGACGGAAGTCGATGCGAACGCTTTCGTGCGAATTCTGCAAAGGTGGCAGAGCAACAATAGAGACAAAAAGTTTTACCTGAGGAGAAAGGAGGCAGGCTACCAGAATAGACCCTACCCACGTGACGTCACAACTCCGCTCTCCTGACTGGTGCCGCCCAATTGTCCGTCATCACATCGTGTTTACCTGTTACGGCTACGTACATTCCTCCTATTTACGGCGTGTTTTTCTGCTCGTTAACATTAATAATCAAAATGGTGAAGGCGTGTGTGGCGGTCGGTTGCAATAACAGAGAAGATAGACGGAGAGACTTGAAGTTCTACCGGATTCCGAGAGACCCGGAGAGGAGAGAGCGAGATGGGCTGCTGCAATTCGATGAGAAAACTGGGCTCCGAACGATTACCACAGATTATGTAGTAGTCATTGTATATCTGGTAAGATGCATTTAATATATATTTAGAGGGTTTTGGGCTGACAACCACAATTAAGATCATTGCTAGGCTAACCGCCGACAACATACACGTATGTATGTAGTGAGAGTGCTATCGCTAAACCATATAAACATTAAAAGCCCTAGCTCCATTGACAAATGACATGAAATACATTAGACTTGACAGTGGATGTTAGCAAGAACAAAAGATTTTGAATTGAAAATTTCGTAACTCACCTTTCCAAGCACAAGATAGATTCCTGCCGAATTTTCGTGGACGAGGACCTGTTTCACCCAACCAGCAACGAAGTATTTATAAGCCTCCAAGCTCTTAAAGTTTTTCAAACTTTCGTGAGAATAGGCTGATTTTGTGTGGACAAGATAGTTGTACATATCAGGGTAGCTAGCAGATGACAGGCAAATACGGCGGAGACCGGGTCGAAAAACATCGATTTAGGCATCAAATATGGATCTGGCGAATGGATAAACTGAAGCTTTTCCACATAACGCCTTTTATGCAACGCATCAAGTGAGTTTACGGCATCCGAAAGCACCGGGTCTTCCATGAAATGCATTATAAATTGCTCGATCAATTGAGACTATTGATAATACAGACACAAAATGACGGACAAGGGGGCGGAACAATACAGCGAGCACGTGATTTTGTGACGTCGGTGGGTAGGGTCTATATACAGAATAAACATTGGCCCCCAAAAAACACCCCGTCCCCCACCCAACCAAAATTGTCAGCACTAACGAGTTCGGGTGGGGTGGGTTAGCAACACGGTTGCTAACTATCATATGCTATTGTTTAGTCTCAACTGATTCATGACCTTATTACTAGGGTTGTTCCGATCATGTTTTTTTGCTCCCGATCCGATCGTTTTAGTTTGAGTATCTGCTGATCCCGATATTTCCCGATCCGATTGATTTTTTTTGCTCCCGATTCAATTCCAATTATTCCTGATAATTTTTCCCGATCATATACATTTTGGCAATGCATTAAGAAAAAAATGAATACAACTCGGACAAATATATACATTCAACATACAGTACATAAGTACTGTATTTGTTTATTATGACAATAAATTTACATTATTAACATTCTTTCTGTGAGAGGGATCCACGGGTAGAAAGACTTGTGACTTTGTATATTGTGACTAAATATTGCCATCTAGTGTATTTGTTGAGCTTTCAGTAAATGATACTGTAGCCATGCCCAAATGCATGATGGGAAGTGGAACCATGACTGTGCGTAGTGCTACCAATTGATATATCTTCTCTGCGTTGGGAAATAATGTAAGATGTTAAGAAAAGGATCAATTGCTACCTTGCTTCCCCACATTGCTTCCCATGATATTTCTAATCGTAGGGAGAAGGATTGTAAGGCTTTAGCCAATTAAAAAAAGGCTCCAAAGGCTACCAAAATTCACTCTACTCATTATACGCTGCCTTTTATCTCTCTATATAGGTAAAACGGCGCCATTATAGATTGAGCGTGAGAATGCGTGAGTGAGTCGTGCAGCGCATGCATTAATTGCGTTAAATATTTTAACGTGATACATTTTAAAAAAAATTAATTACCGCTGTTATCGGGATAAATTTGATAACCCTACCTAAAGTCTAAACTAAAGACTGTGGATGACTGTAACATATTATGTTTGTAACGTTAAATACAATTAGAAAACGATTTAATTAAAAAAAATATATATATAATAAAAAAAGGCATGGCCGATATTTTTTTGCCGATTCTGATACTTTGAAAATGACATGATCGGGACATCTCCACTTATTACTATTCATCCGTCACTTAGTCACTGGACACAGAAATGTTGTTTAATCCAACTACGGGCAACCGGGAGATTGATTTTTAATTGAATGGTGATTTTACGACATTGTACGGATGTGCACTGGTCCTCATGGGAAACGCAGCGCTGGTCCTCACAGGGAAAAGCAGTTTTCCTTAAGCCAAAACACTACCGTTTTTTTCCACCGGCATCGCTAAAATCGACCAAAACTAAAAAGTTACCAAGTGTTGCTTTAACTTGACGACCTGATATCCAGATTCGAGGACATCACATTTTGTCACATTTTGGGTGACATACACCACAATAACAATTAGGTAATAATAGGTGTGTCAAAATTATCGCGTTAACGTTAGCGTTAGCGTTAACGGGCGGTAATTAATTTTTTAAATTATTCACGTTAAAATATTTGACGCAATTAACGCACATGCCCCGCTCAGATTTAAATGACAGTATAGTGAAATGCCCACTTGTTAATTGTGTTTTGTGGAGTTTTGCTGCCCTCTGCTGGCGCTTGGGTGCGACTGATTTTATAGGCTTCAGCACCCATGAGCATTGTGTAAGTAATTATTGACATCAACAATGGCGGGCTACTAGTTTATTTTTTGATTGAAATTTTTACAAATTTTATTAAAACGAAAACATTAAGAGGGGTTTTAATATAAAAATTTCTATAACTTGTACTAACATTTATCTTTTAAGAACTACACGTCTTTCTATCCATGGATCGCTTTAACAGAATGTTAATAATGTTAATGCCATCTTGTTGATTTATTGTTATAATTAACAAATACAGTCCTTATGTACCGTATGTTGAATGAATATATATATATATATATATCCATCTTGTGTCTTATCTTTCCATTCCAACAATAATTTACAGAAAAATATGGCATATTTTATAGATGGTTTGAATTGCGATTAATTGCGATTAATTACAATTAATTAATTTTAAGCTGTAATTAACTCGATTAAAAATTTTAATCGTTTGACAGCCCTAGTTAATAACTGTGGCTTACATGATCCAAAATGTGATGGTTTTTTTTTATTTATTAGAATTATTTCTAATACTATTTTATATTATTTTATATTATTTAAAAAAAATAAATGAAATATAAATAAGATAAAATAACAAACTAAAGACAAAATGAATCAAATTGTTATGAATAAAAACAAATATTAGCACATTTTATGGCCCCTAATAACGCTCGAAAGTAAGTTTTTTTTCCTTCTTAAATTCAATGTGCAGTATTTAACACTGACCCATTTAGGGAGTAGTCCACCTTTCACCTGCGTTTAGCTGGGATAGGCTCCAGCACTCCGTGACCCTGAAAATAATAAGTGATGTTGAAGATGGATGAATTGTATTTAACTCATTGCCTGCCAGTGACAGTCATAAATATTCATTTTAATTTTAATCTCGGGCTAGTGAATGCTAACATATCAGTACCATTGATGCCACTAGAATCGGCGTCAATGGCAGCTAATGAATGCCCTATACAGGGTTAACAGGTCTACTATGGTCAGTATAAAGCAAAGGACAAGGACAGAGTTAAGCCCCAGGAAATTTCTCGATGTACTGAATAAGCTTTGGCAGCAAATGATGTGAGCCCAAAGGCGAACACAATGCCTGTGTATTTGTGTGTCTGCCATGTTGCACTGTGAAAGAGCTGATATCCTCTTTGTCCTTCAAACATGATGAATATATTACCGATTTTTAGCCGATGAACACCTTGTGTGCCAGTATTAATCCCCCAACAGATGAAAGGAAGCAGACGTCGAGGTGCAATCGTGCTGTAGGGGAAAAGGAAAATAGACGGAGTGCACAAATGAGGGTTTTGGAAAGGGAATGAAAATAATACACTGGAGACATAAAGGGCACGTTGTGTGAAAATTGGGCTGCACTACATGGTGGCTTGGCAGCACATCTTGATTGTTGGTTATTAGGAAGTCACTCAAGAGAGACCAGCTAAATTATTTTATGTGCATGTGTGTCGGGGGAAAACTCAGAAATTTGTGATTTTATTACAGTCAACCCAGTGTTCCTAACTTCACACAGATTTAATAGGATTTCTTTTTTTGTTTTTTAATATATTCAACATGAAAATGAGGCATATCATTTTCATGAATCAACATTTCTGTTCCATATGCACACATGCAGTACGTATATGCATGTGTACAGGCTATGCAGCAGAAACTCCATGGCATGCCCTGAAACTTTACAAACTTGGTGTATATTGGACACATGTTCTGCAGTGAATAGCGGTACATTTAAAACAAATCTTCTCAAAACAACAATTAATACTGAAGTGATCACTGTAAAAGATCAAATATAAATTAGGGCTGTCAAATGATTAAAATTTTTAATCGAGTTAATTACAGCTTAGAAATTAATTAATCGTAATTAATCGCAATTTATCGCAATTCAAACCATCTATAAAATATGCCATATTTTTCTGTAAATTATATATATATTCTGTAAAATAATTTGTTGGAATGGAAAGATAAGACACAAGATGGATATATACATTCAACATACGGTACATAAGGACTGTAGTGGGCATTTCACTCTACTGTCATTTAAATCTGTCTATGCTGTCCTCACTCCGAAGCGTCCACTTTTTCCAAAGCTAGACAGCTAGTGAACGACGCCTTAATAATCAGACTTCTTCCTTTTTCATCTGATTTATTAATAAAATGGCCTCAAACCATTGTCCTCTTTAGACCGTAGTGAAACTACAAAAAAAAAGTACACAAGCATTGCATTAGCAACAACATTAGCTTAGCACGCTATACAGGTTCACTAAACAAAAACAAAAAGCGTCTCATACAAAAAATAGAACATTTCGCTTACTAACATAATATGTACATTCTTTACAACAACCATACTTACGGACAAATCTTGTCCAAGGATCATATAAGCACAACATTACAACGTAGGCGTCAGCCCGAGACGTCGTGCAGCCATATTGAACTGGCAAGAAAGCAATAAACCATGTCGCAAAGCGACCACAAGAGTTCGCTGTTAGACAGCACAAAAAAACTTGCTGTAAAACTTACCAAAAGGCAGAATACTGTCTGAGCGGGACATGTGCGTTAATTGCGTCAAATATTTTAACGTGATTAATTAAAAAAATTAATTACCGCGCGTTAACGCGATAATTTTGACAGCCCTGATATAAATACATCAATAAATAATATCAAGGTTTATGTTACGTAAATGCTACGTAAGTGCTATGTCCAAAATATGTCAAATTAAATTTTGGAAAAATAACAATTTTAAGCCTTACCATATTACAGCATTTTACAATACAATAGTTGCATAATTTCGCAGACACTAAAACAAATACCATAATTTTCGAACTATAAGGTGCACCTGATTATAAGCCGCCACCCACCAAATGTGACACGAAAACAGCATTTGTTCATAGCACCGGACTATAAGCCGCAGCTGTCCGCACTGTATTATGGGATGTTTACACCAAAAGATATTAACTGGTAACACTTCATTTGACAGCAACATCATACGACTGTCATAGGACCAAATGAACCACCATGAAGCTTTGAACCAATTGGCTTCAAAGCTTCATTGCTTCAAGAAGCCTCATTTGGCCATCACTGCTCCCTTAGGGGACACAGTCAACTTCTTCTGCTACCTGCTGCCAACACGCCTCATAGCATGCATTGCAGTGCAACAGATGTAAATAACAATTGAAATTCATGTTCTGTGCTATTTATTTCTTCAGTTACTGTTCCAGTTGTTTCATCGACTGCTAGTTATGGTATTTGGTAACACTTTATTTGACAGTGGCGCCTTAAGACTGTCATTAGACAATCATAATTATGACTAGACACTGTCATGAGCATTAAAGAATGCTTATAACAGATGTCATTTCGTGTCATCCGGCAAACTATCTCACTTTTGAATGCATGTAAAAGATCCGAGCTGGACACAAATGAAGTTAGTAACATAACAACACATAATGTCACATCATAATTATGGCAGTCTTATGACGCCGCTGTCAAATAAAGTATTACCAAATACCACAAAAAGCAATTAATGCAACTGGAACAGTAACTGAATAAATAATTAGTACAGAACATGGATTTTGATTGTTATTTACATCTCTAGAACTGCAATGCATGCTAGGAGGGATGTGTTGCCTATTAACTCAAACAAATCAACAAATAAGCCGCACTGCACTATACAGTAAGCCCATGATTCAAAATGAAGGAAAAAAGAAGCAGCTTATGGTCCGAAAATTACGGTACTAAGTAACCTTTGACTTGGGCGAACTAGTATACAATATGATAGATTTACAGTATGTTACAATTACTACTTTCTATAGATTTTGCTATATCCCAAACATTTCCACTTGTTAGAATAAGTTACTTCAAAAAGGAGAGTACGACAACAATAGAATAGAATAGAACAGAACAGAACAGAATAGAATAGTTCATTTTTCAGTGCCGGTAACGGCGTTAGACGTCCAATCCATTTTGACTAGGAGGGGCCAATGAATGTTCAGTCTTCATGGATTTGACTTCTAGTGCCGTCAATGGCAGCCAATGAGTTCCTTATAATGGGCAAAGAGCTCAGTCCAACAAACCACCCATGAGCATGTAGTCGATTAAAAGAGCCTTCCGTGTTATGTCCCCTTCAAAACTTTCTGTGTACATTTGTGCTCAGATGTATCAACATGGCAGAGATCTGTGTGAAAGTCTGTGGGGTAACGCCTTCATGACTGTTGAAGATGCAGCTGAGGAGGTTCTAGATGTTGGCGGGAATGACAGCCCAAGGAATGGACGCACTTGTGGTTGCCTGACCCTCAGTCCTTCTGACAAGGATGTGATCGCTGCCCTCCGGTCCCACCAGAATGACCCAGAGGAGCCGGATACCACAAAGACTGGACTGCCTCTGTATCGGTCTCCCTGCCAGACCAAGCTGCCTCCACAAATGAAAATCAGCAGGAAGGGGAACTCTATAGTGCGCAAGCGTTCGGTTATGGTTGATGATGGTGAGGGGAGCGGAAGTGGCCTGTAGAGAAAGGTAATGGTGTTTAGAGATAATGTGTAGCTTCATGATCATATTTCAGCAGGGGTGGAAAGTACAAATTACATTTACTCTTCTTACTGTAACTAAGTAGTTTTTTTTTTGTGTATCTTGTACTTTTTTTTTTTTTCCAATTAAATCAGTGATTTTACTCAAGAAAATTTTGCTTTCAGTGCCACTGACGATGATAGACGTCCAATCATGTGGCTCTTTTCATCCTTCTGCTGTGAATTGAAATGAGTTTGCCACTAGTAGATGTCTAACCCATTTTAACTGGGAGGGTTGCCAGCGAATGTACATTTTTTCAGTCCATGCCAGACCTCCCAATTCAAATGGATTGAGCGTCTATTGTCATCAATGACAGCCAGTGAGTTAATTTTCTCAGAGACATTTTAAAATGCTTCTGTTACATTCATTCAAAGTAATGGGGGCGGGGGGAGTAATTTTGCACGTGCGTGCCAGTATGAAGCGTCTATCTGATTGGCTCTGATATCTGCTATACCAGACAGCAAAAAATAACAGAAACCCTATTATGTCAAGAAAGGCGTTCCGCTTTCCCACAATATTGGATGTCCTTGCTTACCGTCACAGATATCATAAATGTAAATGTCAAGGTATGTTACATTAATAAAACACTGACTTCAAATAGTGATTGCAGCCAGATACGACTTAGTGCGTCTACCTAGCTTTAAAGAAAATAATTGCTATCGCTGCTACCAAGGGACATAACGTTGCTAATTAGCATGGCTAGCATCATTTACATCACATTAGCTCTGAATTTTTAACAGGAAAAAATGGGTACTGACACTGTTGTGCTCATATTATAAGTAGTTGCTATCAGTCTGTTGGTTTGGTTTTCTTCCCCATTTTGCACAGAGGTAAAAAAAAAAAAAGTATAGGTGGGTAGTAACGCGTTACTTTTATTTTGTTACATTTACTTGAGTAACTTTTTGAGAAAAATATACTTTTAAGAGTAGTTTTACTAAGTCATATTTTTTACTTTTATTTGAGTAAATTTGTGAAGAAGAAACTACTCTTACTCCGCTACTTTGGGCTACACTAGTCGTTACATTTTTCCTCTTATTCTTTCCTCTTTTTTTGCCAGAGGCTAACAGTGGCTCTACCAATTTCACCAATGAGATGTTGCAACAATAATCACAGGACTCCACTATACCAATCAGACTCAAGCTTGCCGTTCTATGATCGCGCCGGCCTGTTCAAGCGCGTAAAGTCTTAAAGCATCATGGAAAATGATGTATTTGACATAGAGCATTGCCGTGAACATGACTCAAAAGCACAGATTTTCACTACTCACCCAGTTTTTATTTGGTACGGATTGACCACGGAAAAGCGGAGATATGATCCTTTTAGTTTCATAATAGGAATTTTGTTTTCCACCCTCTAGAGCGCACTCATGCTCTTTGGACGAATAATGCTTCATTTCTGTAGATATTTTTCTCTCGCTGGAATTTAATGATTTTTTTTTTGTATTCCTTGGGTTTAATGTGGTTATGTATTAGGTTATACTACACTATAATAATAACAGTTCATATAGATAACTTTGTGCTGAGAAAGAAAATATATCATTGTTTAAAAAAATCAAACATCGTAAGCAGTTACTTACAAAGTTACTTATTACTTGAGTATTCTTTTCACCAAATACTTTTTACATGTACTTGAGTACATTTGCTGGATGACTACTTTTACTTGAGTAATATAATTTTGAAGTAATGCTACTCTTACTTGAGTAACATTTTTGGTTATTCTACCCACTTCTGCAAAAAAGTAACTTTTTCTACCAAAAAAAAAAAAAAGTGTTGTTGCCCCCCTGAATCACCAAAACACAAACGACCCCCCCCCCCAACACACACACACAAACAAAGTCACTTTTACTTCGAGTAAATTTTAAATTAGCTACTTTTCACTTTTACTTTTGAGTAGATATTGACACAAGTACTTTTACTTGAGTGAAAATTCATCAGTGTAAAAATACTTTTATTTAGTATTGTTTGGATACCGGTACTTTTTCCTCCCCTGTATTCCAGGCATGATGTGACGACATATCGTGAATGATGTATAAGAAATATTCATGCATGGGTGTTTTGTTTCTAGCTTACAAAAGGCTTTAGTCAATAATTGGGCAGTTCAGCTTTGAGAATAATAGTGTCAACTTCCCACTACCCTGCTGTCTGAATAATGCTGTCGTCACACCTTCCAAACAGAACTTGTTGTGATACTATATTACATGTAGAGGATGTCATGAAGTGTTCAAGAGAATATGTTCACAGCAAGTAAGAACTTAAGTGTTTGGGATAGGAAAGATGCGGTACGATAAGACTAGAAAGATATGCGTAGAACAAAGAGGAAAGTTTAATATTCCATGTTCAAATGTGCTCTGCAGTTCTAGACTAAAACCACAAAAAGGCAAGATATCATTGTTTCTGGTAGCTTGGTTTTCAATGTCATGTGAATATTTCTAATCTAATAATATTATGTAGTTTCATTTTGATGTAAGATTAGATGTAAATGTTTTTTTAAGGGAAAGTTCTCTAAAATTTGTGTTTGTGTATTTTTCCTTGCTCCCAATAAAGAAAACTTCATGAACAACATTCTGATTTTTATTCTTTTCTTAATATTTCTATTAGGTATAATTTTTCATAGACACTAAAACAAAATCATGTAAAAGAAAAAGGGAATGATTCAATGATTAAGATAGATCAAGATATATTACTGCAGATAGTGCTTTTATCATCAATTGACTGAGTGGTATGAAAAAATATCTGAAGCTTTTGGAATTTCTCACATTTCTGCATAAAATCACCATCAAATGTGATCTAATCATTGTCAAAATCACACAGATAAAAAAAAAACAGTGTCTACTTTAACTAAAACCACCCGAACCTTTATAGGATTTCATATTTTGATGAGGATAGTATGCAAACAATCAAGCGAACCATCACATTTAATATTTTGTGCCCCCCCCCCCCCCCCCTCCTCTTTGGCAACAATAACTTCAACCAGACGCTTCCTTGTAGCGGCAGATCAGTCTGGCACACCGATCAGGACTTATCTTGGCTCATTCTTCTCTACAAAACTGATGTAGTTCAGTCAGATTCTTGGGATCTCTGGCATGAATCGCTGTTTTTAGGTCATGCCAAAGCATTTCAATTAGTTTCAAATCTGGACTTTGACTTGGCCACTCCATAACGTGTATTTTGTTCTTCTGAAACCATTTTGAAGTTGATTTACTTCTGTGTTTTGGATCATTGACTTGTTGCAGCATTCATCCTCTTTTTAGCTTCAACTGTCTGACAGATGGCCTCAGATTTTCCTGCAAAACACATCCTGATAAACTTTTGAACTCATTCTTCCATTATTGATTGCAAGTCGTCCAGGCCCTGATGCAGAAAAACACTCCCAAATCGTGGTGCTCCCTCCACCATGCTTCACGGTGGGGATGAGTTGTTGATATTGGTGAGCTGCTCCATTTTTCCTCCACACATGACGTTTTGTGTTACTCCCAAACAATTCAACTTTGATTTCATCAGTCCACAAAATATTTTGCCAAAACTTCTGTGGAGTGTCCAAGTGCCTTTTTGCAAACATTAAACTGGCAAGGTTTTTTTTTTTTTTTTTTTTTTTTTTTTTTTTAATATAGCAGTGGCTTCCTCCGTGAAGTCTTCCAATGAACACCATTGTTGGCCATAGTTTTACATATAGTTGATGTGTGCACAGAGATGTTGGACTATGCCAGTGATTTCTGTAAGTCTTTAGCAGCCACTATAGGCTCCTTTTTACCTCTCTGATTATCCTGTGCTGAACTCTTAGCATCATCTTTGGTGGACGGCCACTCCTTAGGAGAGAAGCAACAGTGCCAAACTTTCTCCATTTGTAGACTGCTTCTCTGACTGTCGATTGATGAACATCCAGACCAGGGGTCGCGTTAACCGAATATTTTCCGTCGTTGACCGGTTTTTTAAAACAGTGACGGAAAAAACTGAAGTCCGTCCATCATTTTGACAGGTTGCAATTCACACCCCAGACCACAGGGTGGCGAGTGAGCATATGAATTAGCTATTGTCTCTCTTAATGCATGACGTCGTTGGCTATTCTGTCAGAATATTGTAGCGTCACCGGGGTCTGGCGGCGGCACCGTGATTGACACATCAACGCGAGGTTCTTATTGGTGCACCCGGTGTGCCAGCGCGTCATCCAATTGGTGGACTAGATTGCCGCCTGCGTATAGACCCCAATCACATGACGTCTCAACTCCGCCCCCGCTGACTGGAGCCGCCATATTGTCCGTCAGCTTGTCATGTTTACACATTACCGCTACGTACATGCCTCCTATTACGGCGTGTTTTTCTGCTCGTTAACATTAATAATCAAAATGGTAAAGGCGTGTGTGGCGGTTGGTTGCAGTAACAGAGAAGACAGACAGAGAGACTTGAAGTTCTACCGTATTCTGAGAGACCTGAAGAGGAGAGCGAGATGGACTGCTGTAATTCGACAAGAAATCTGGGCACCAAACGATCACCACAGACTATGTAGTAGTCATTTTATATCTGGTAAGATGCATTTAATATATATTTAGGAGATTTTGGGCTGACAACCACAATTAAGATCATTGTGTGATGTTGGTGATTGGGGTCTTTATAGTTGCCTCTTTTTCTTTGGGGGTGGAGTTGTTGTTTTGTTGGTGTTGTTGGCGGTAAGCAGAGTAAAAAGAGGGAGAAAAATACCACGACTTCCGTGTCTAATTTTTCGCCGCCAAGCAAGAGTTACAATATTAATTAAAAATGAATGACAACTAAATACTATTGAATATGACATCATTATCATTTTAAAAATTTAAGTGACGGGTAAAAATAGATTATGACCGGATTTTTATGACCCTGTCAGTCAAAATGACAGACAACGATAATGTCTAGCGCAACCTCTGATCCAGACTTTTAGAGATGGTTTTCCCATCCCTACAAGCAATAATGCCAAACTCTCTCCGTTTGTAGACAGCTTCTCTGACTGACGATTGATGAACATCCGGACTTTTAGAGATGGTGTTGTATCCTTTCCCAGCTTTATGCAAATCAACAATCCTTGATCACAGGGCTTCAGACAACTCTTTTGACCGAGCCATGATGTACATCAGGCAATGTTTCTCATCAAGACAATTCTTACCAGGTGTGTGTTTTATAGGGGGCAGGGCAACTTTAAACCACTCATCAGTGATTGGGCACATACCTGACTTAAATTGTTTGGTAAAAATTGGCTTCAATTGCTCTTTTAGGCCATGTCCACACTTAGCAGGATATTTGGCAAAAAGAAGACATTTTTCTACGGTTTGGCCTATCATCCACACGCACACGCACACGCACATTTAAACCAGGGTTCTTAAGAACGACGGGGAAAGTGGAGAAGTGCGAATTCTGCATTTTTGGCGCCATCATGTGGACACTGATTACCGAAGATTTAACAGGAAACGTCACTGGCTGCGACAAACTTTGTCCACACGTCACACATGAGACCAATGTTTACATTTCGAGTAAAATAGGCGCTTTTTTGCTTCCGTTTTTTTTTTTTTTTTTTTTTTTTTTTTTTAGTTATTGCTGTGACTCTTATTGAAGAATGTTATTATGGACAAATATTTTATTGTTGTAATGTACTTCAAAATGAATGAAAGTGGTTGGCTGTGGAAGTTTTTTTTAATTAATTATTATTAATATTTTTTTTTTTTTTTTTTTTACAAACGTGCAGGTGTGGACACAAGTATTTTTTCGCGGCAGGATCCTCGGTTTTAAAAAACCGTGCTAGGTGTAGACATGGCCTTAGTCTCCTTGGGCAGAGGGTTCACTTACTTATCCCCCCTTCTCTCATTGTTTGCATGCTATCCTCATTAAAATATGAAAACCTATAGATATTTGGGTGGTTTTAGTTAAATCAGACACTGTTTTTACATCTGTGTGATTTTGAAAAAGATCAGATCACATTTGATGGTGATTTTATGCAGCAATTTGAGAAATTCCAAAAGCTTCAGATACTTTTTCATACCACTGTATTTTGTATATTCACCAAATCCCATGATCTTAACTGGTCTGTAAGATATTAAATTGATGAAAGGTATATCCGACACTTAATTAGAATTGAGTAAATATTCGTTAGATAAATAATGGATTGTCTGCATCTAACTTTTTTGGTCATGGATTTACAACTATAGACATACTACCTGCACAGATCAGCCAAACTAGGTGCCATTAACCGAATCCCAGAGATCTTTCGTTTAAAGTTAACTACTCTGCATTATGTGGCCTAGTGAAGGGAATTCAGAGCAGCCCCAGAAAGATCTATTCTAGCTATGCTGAGAATGAAGAGCAATTTTATTTTTCAGTAGCAGAATAACAGAGAGAATACATGAAAGGTTTGGCTTCATCTGGAGCCGCTGACTGAATTTGGATGCCATGGCAGCCAGCTAAAGCTCTGACCTGAATTGAAATGGCAGAACTGTGGGGTGACCTAAAGAGAGATGGAACAGTGTTTCATTCACAAACTAATAAGACTGGAATGCGTTTGCAGGAAAAAGTGGGCCACTAGAACCACATCAAATTCATTTATACTATAATTCGGAGACTGAATTTCACGGTTGTCAAACTTGGTGGGAAGGTGCATTTTGGGCACAGGAACAAGTTTTACATATTTCAAACAATCTGTCAAGAAATGTCCTAAAAGCTGAAAAGGGAAAATATGTATATACATGATACTGATATCTGTCATAATCAGACATATAATTGTCCCCGCCGGTAAATTACAAAAAAAAAAAAAAAAAAAAAAAAAAAAATCTTGCATGCGGGGTTGTACATTTTATTTAAATCCGCTAGAGAGCAGTATACCCCCACACGTGCTTCATTCTTTTGAAGGCTATGCAAAAATGGCAGGCTTTTTTTTTTCTGGGCCACAATACAGTGGGCTACAAATAACACGGCATTGCACATTCAGACGTGGGCACGTTTCAAATAATATACACTGGTTCAAAGCCAATACAATATGTAGTGTGAGTGTTCATACTAGAAATTTGTCATCTCTGCAGTGTCATTTTACTATAATCGTCCTATTTGAGTATAGCTACTGCACCTTGTTATATAACTTTAAGCCTTTGTCAATTTATTCATTGGTTGCCATTGACGGCGCTAGACGTCCAATTAATTTTGACTGGGATGGGTGGAACGCCGTCAATGGCAATAAAAGATGAGCATTCACAGTCAGTACTCCCAGTTTAAATGTCTAATATTCTTAGTGGTGGGAAATGAGTTACATTCTATGAAAATGGATTGGACCTCAATGGGACTAAAATATGATGATTAAATGCCAGCCCATGCAGTCAGTATTGGACATCTAATGCCTTATTAAATGACTGCCCTACAGTGCTGGCCAAAAGTATTGGCACCCTTGCAATTCTGTCAAATAATGCTCAAGAAAATGCTCCCAGAAAATGATTGCAATTACAAATGATTTGGTAGTATATTTTCATTTATTTTGCTTGCAATGAAAAAACACAAAAGAGAATGGGAAAAAAAAAAAAAAAAACATTTTCATTTTACACAAAACTGCAAAAATGGGCAGGACAAAAGTATTGGCACCATCAGCCTAATACTTGATAGCACAACCTTTAGACAAAATAACTGCGAACAACCTCTTCGGGTATACATCAACCGGATTCTTACAATGCTCTGCTGGAATTTTAGAACGTTCTTCTTTGGCCAACTGCTTTTCATTCAGACCCCGACGGGGAGTACGGGTTTAATCAGTTGTACCCTCGGACTGCAGGACAGCTTGAACTTGTTTAGATGTTAGTCGAGGTTCTTTATCCACCATTATATCCAATATTTCTCAATATTATTATTACTCAATATATATCCAATATTTCTTTGAAATATCTTGTCAATTTTTCTTTTCCGTCCACATCTAGGGAGGTTGGCCACAGTGCCACGGGCTTTAACACTTATTGATGACACTGCGCACGGTAGACACAGGAACATTCAGGTTATTGGAGATGGACTTGCAGCCTTGAGATTGCCCATGCTTCCTCACAATTTTACTCCTCAAGTCGTCAGACTGTTCTTTGGTCTTCTTTCTTTTCTCCATGCTCAATGTGGTACACACAAGGACACAAGGCAGAGATTGAGTAAACTTTAATCCATTTTAACTGGCTGCAAGTGTGATTTAGTTATTGCCACCACCTATTATGTGCCACAGGTAAGTAAGAGGTGCTGTTAATTACACGAATGAGAGCAGCATCACATGATTTTTCAAAGGGTGCCAATACTTTTGTCCGGCCCATTTTTGGAGTTTTGTGTACAATGATAATGACTCCCCACCCCACCCCCCCGTCCCCTCATACTCTTTTGTGTTTTTTCATTGCAAGCAAAATAAATTAAGATATTACTACCAAAGCATTTGTAATTGCAATCATTTTCTTGGATAAATTTAGCATTATCTGACAGAATCGCAGGGGTGTCAATACTTTTGGCCAGCACCGTATAAAGTGTGAACGTTACCGAAGATGGCCCTATGGTACTTAAAAAAATCTTTTTTTAGCATGTTATTGTAAGTTATAACCAGACTATAGTACTCTTTAATTCATTTTGATTTTATTATTATTGGCTTAAAATGTCATTAATTTATCATTTTATTTATTCATGAAGAATATATTAAAATATTGATAATCATAAGAATATGTTTTTAAAGTATAAATAAAGTCTGTATATCCACGTTGATTTTTATTAAATGACCAAAAATAGTCACTTCCCTTTCAAGTTTTAAGAAATAGGTAATATCAAAACACAGGGAATTGTAAATTGAACCAGTATAAACAGGTTCAAAATCTACTTTATGATTAACTCATTGGCGTCCATTGCAGTCAATGGCAGTGAAACATGATCAGTCAATGCCAGCAATCACAGTTGAAATGGGTTTATGTCTATCACTATCAATGGCAGTGAATGATTTAATATTTGTGGTTACTATCACAGTGCTATGTCTGTTTGTACAGTAGGCAACAGCCGGGTCTGCGTGTCTGTGGGAGGAGGGGAGAGGAGAAGACTCGCCGAAAGGAAACTAAAACCCACCCAGAGCTTTTCAAAAAATACCGGGAGAAATCCCTCTCTTGCAGCTACAAGGCTCAACCTTCCCCCACCGGTTGTTGCGCAGTGTCAGTGAGTCAGCTGTGCTACACGATGGCTGAAAGAGGTGAAACTCATGCTTTTTTCCCCCATCGAAGAAAATGAAATATCTGGTTTGGGAATACTTCGGCTACAGAAAAGTTACGGACGGCCGCGGCTAGAAGAGGAGGGCCAACTGACATGTAAAAACATGTTTGCGGAGGGTGACTTTCGAGGGGGCAATACCGCCAATATGATTTCGCGTTTATACAAAATTAAAGGTTGGTAAACACTGGCATGAAGGTTTCCCACCAGCTATGAGAGTTAACTCCAGCGTGTTTAATATGTATTGCAGTGGTAAAAAGTGTTTTTTTTCCCGTGTTTTGAGAATGAGTTATACGCATATGCTTTTTATGAATAATTCAAAATAATTCAATTATTTTTGTTCTGATTGTAACAATGTTGAGCTGTGGCTGTGGGTTTAGGCTCACCTAAACGGCCCCATTTGTTTTTTTTTTGTTTTTTTAAATTTCTTTTTAATGTATTTTAACTTAACCTTATACTTAGGTTCCGATTTTCTAATATGTATTGAAACTTAGGTTCCAATTTTCTAATATGTATTGAAAAATAAAAATCCAGTTCAATGGGAATTTAAAAAAAACATTTTTTTTATACCTCGATATCTCAAAGCACCACATTTTAGAGTTGTAATTGCAATACCGTGATACTGTGAAACCTTGATATTTTTGTTTAAGTTTATCATACAGTCAGAATCTCAAACTGGCACATGCCTAGTCCACACTTGTGTTGGTCATATTCTGGAATTACTGGCTTTTGTTTACTCATCAGTTTTTTTTTTTAATTCATAAACAATATTCTTTCTTCTGTATATCTGTATATCCACGTTGATTTTTCTTAAATGACCAAAAATAGTCACTTCCCTTTCAAATTTTAAGAAATAGGTAATATCAAAACACAAGGAATTGTAAATTGAACCAGGATAAACAGGTTCAAAATCTACTTTATGATTAACTCATTGGCGTCCATTGCAGTCAATGGCAGTGAAACATGATCAGTCAATGCCAGCAATCACAGTTGAAATGGGTTTATGTCCATCACTATCAATGGCAGTGAATGATTTAATATTAGTGGTTACTATCACAGTGCTATGTCTGTTTGTACAGTAGGCAACAGCCGGGTCTGCGTGTCTGTGGGAGGAGGGGAGAGGAGAAGACTCGCCGAAAGGAAACTAAAACCCACCCAGAGCTCTTCAGACGTCACTGTTCACATCACAGATGTTCCCACACACTGAGTGTGGGTTGTGGGCCGAGGCATGCAGAGAGTGCCAGTAAGGCTTTAATTGGCTTGTTTGTTTTTGTCGTCTTCTTTTCACTGCACGTTATTATTACGTACTAACAGCGACTTGTGCGTAGACTGAGACGACACCACAGAGGCGGGAACGCCTCAAGTAGAACAAAATCGTGGAATGTTTATGATCGCAATCAGTCTGCTTGATGGTGACCTATTTCTAAATAATTGCGTGACGAAATTGGTCAGAGTGTCTACCCACATCCTTTATACGTCTTTTTTACGAAAATGGGGAAAAAATTTGAGAAAAGAGAAGTGTGGGCGTTCTGTTTCCACAGGAGTGACAAAAATAACACACTTGTTATTGATGGAAGGGAATATTTAAATGTGTTCTAAAAGCTTCCCCTTCAAAACAAGTTGAGGGTGAAGTTTTTGTCTGTTGTTTTGTTTACTGTTTGGCTGCCATTGACGGCTGTAAAAGTCCAAACTAACTGACAAAACAACACCTAAACTACCTTCATGTGAAAGACAACACTTTAAAGTATTTAACCCTTCATATATATATATAAAAAAAAAAAAAAAGACATCCACATATAGGGACATCACCTTTTGGGTCATACCGACCACAATATTAATATTTTCTATACAAGTGTGGCCTACATGACCCAAAATATTCTGAACGCCACCCCCGTGAAGTTGGCCCCCACATCAGACGCAAATTTATGTAAAAAATATGCCAACCATTTGTACTACTTTTGTGCTTGTTTGTGCTGTAAAAAGTGTAGTTTGTGCTCATATGCAGAGATTATGGGGGAGCTGGGGGGCATTTGCCTGCAACCGTTCCGCGGATCAAATTTCCAGGGCGTAGCAAGCGACAGCAAACAAACAGCGTAGTGGACCAATCAGCGACGGGCGGACGTGACGTTAGTAAAGTGACAAGAAACTCTAGCGCGATGAAATAAACATACGAGGAGAGCGGAGAACGGACAACATGTGCTACACGATGGCTGAAGGAGGTGAAACTCATGCTTTTTTCCCCCATCGAAGAAAATGAAATCTCTGGTTTGGGAATACTTCGGCTACAGAAAAGTTACAGACGGCCGCGGCTAGAAGAGGAGGGCCAACTGACATGTAAAACATGTTTGCGGAGGGTGGCTTTCGAAGAGGCAATACCGCCAATATGATTTCGCGTTTATACAAAATTAAAGGTTGGTAAACACTGGCATGAAGGTTTCCCACCAGCTATGAGAGTTGACTCCAGCGTGTTTAGTGTGTGTTGCAGTGGTAAAAAGTGTTTTTTTTCCCGTGTTTTGAGAATGAGTTATACGCACATGCTTTTTATGAATAATTCAAAATAATTCAATTATTTTTGTTCTGATTGTAACAATGTTGAGCTGTGGCTGTGGGTTTAGGCTCACCTAAACGGCCCCATTTTTTTTTTTTTTTTTTAATTATTTTTTTTTTTTTTAATGTATTTTAACTTAACCTTATACTTAGGTTCCAATTTTCTAATATGTATTGAAACTTAGGTTCCAATTTTCTAATATGTATTGAAAAATAAAAATCCAGTTCAATGGGAATTTTTATTTTTTTATTTTATTTTTTTTATACCTCGATATCTCAAAGCACCACATTTTAGAGTTGTAATTGCAATACCGTGATACTGTGAAACCTTGATATTTTTGTTTAAGTTTATCATACAGTCAGAATCTCAAACTGGCACATGCCTAGTCCACACTTGTGTTGGTCATATTCTGGAATTACTGGCTTTTGTTTACTCATCAGTTGTTGTTTTTTTAATTCATAAACAATATTCTTTCTTCTCGGATGCAAATGCTAAAGATGTTGCATACCACAACTCATATACTCTGAATACCTGGGCTGGCGCTGAATAAATTAATTAACTATAAAAGACTACTCCATCCATCTTTGCCTTTTTTTCCTTCCATTGACTAATGGGACAGAAATCCCCCTCCGGTCGGGGTCAATTTATGTGCAAAGCTACTTCTGGCCAACTGTCGCTGAAGACGTTTTGGCACACTTTGTTGGCTTCACTTATCTTCCAGTGTATGAGCATCACTAAAGCAGATTATTCATTGAAGGTCTATGTTGTTTTTATCCTAATTTATCCCAAGACGCGTTGTGATTACTCATCCGTGGGACTTTCCCCCTACCACGCCACATAATCTTCCTTTGAGCCCCATTTTTTTGCTGCGCATATTTGTGCACTGACGCGTATACCATCGTCCTCGTACTTGGCTGCTCGCGCTTCTCCAAGCATCCACGCAGATGCTCCATGTAGGATCCGGACGCCCACTCATGCCTGATGCCCTGCCAAGTGGTGAGACACGTTCAAGAGCCCCGACATTCCTATAGCTGCTGTCACTTCCCCCATCTGCTGGAGATTAGCACTGACCCCAAGTGGGGTTAACAGCAGTGTCAATCACAGCAGTAAACCAAAATTGCCTTATAGTGAATCATTGGCATTTGGTAGCCTTTATAGTTGTCGTGTTGTACCATACACTTAAAGGGCGTTTAATATAATAGTTTCAATTTTTAATTTGGCTTGTCACTCATTAATGATCTGAATGAATACAATTATTCAGATACTGATCTCACTGCATGGCTGCCATTGACGGCAATAGACGTCCAATCCATTTAAATTAGAAAGGCTGGGAGTGAATGAACATTCAATCTCTGCCAGGCCTCCAGGTTCAAATAGATTGGACTTTTACATGTGAGAAAAATAATGGCAATTCACAACAGAAGTATGAAAAGTGATATCATGTGTGATATCACAGTCAAGGGCATGTCATCGTTTTAAAACAACGTGTAGACATTTAACTGTTATGTTTCACCTAAAGCAATAAAAAATACAAAGACATATGAAAAATTTGTCACTTAAACATTTAAGATATTTGAAAGAACGCCATTCTTTTTAACATAACAGCATATCTAAAAGATGACAATCTTTATCGATGTTATGCATTTCGACCAATTCATGCTATAAATCAATCCAGATTGTGTATTGCTACACCCCTACTTATAAGAGATGCAGGCACTTGGTGATATTTTAAACTTTTATATTGACAACAGCACAGTAGAAGCCCATTTTAATGGCATTTTAGTAAATACAAACGACTTGCAGTGTTCAGGTTTTTTTGTGATATTCATGTTTGGGAGTGATATGATATTTTTTCTATATGCACTGCCTTAAATAACTTTTTTTCTCTAAGCAAAACGTACTATGTTTTATGTATGTATGCTCTTTAACCATTCAGGTCATGGATAACAGTGCAACATTTGGTGGCTCACCTGGTGTGCAATGTTGAAAATCAATACAAAAGCCATGCAACAAATCCACACAAACATCAGAATTGCTGCCAGAGTTCTTGTTTGTTTTCACAGCACTGCTATATTTCAACTTAGAAAAACAACAACACATTGACCATAATGTTTTTTGAGACTCTTTACTTAAATACACGTCACACGTTTAAAAAAACAGGACATTGTAAACATTGGACACAGTTAGTTTGCCTGGATCAACCGGGACAAACAACAATAACTTACATAAAGAATATATGCAGCATTTGACGGCAGTATCATCAATGGCAAATATACAAAGGCCTATGTAAGCAATTTTCACCATTGGGAAACCAGGATAAGGGCATCTTATTCTCTCAGAGGTTGCCCATTTCAAATGCTGCACTGCTGAAGAGTGCTGAATGGTTCTTTCGGGGGTGTCCAGCATCCACAAGTACCATTTCAACAAGTCTTTTGCACATTTTAGACACAACTGAAAAGGCCCCTTAGCTGCCTTATGTTGTTGTGGCGCTGTATGCACAACCTGACTCCAGTGTTATCACCTTAAAGTCACTTGTTTTGTAGTAGTCTCTATTTAAAACGCCTCCATCTTGCTCGTGAGCATCAGTTGACAGCCGCTGCTCACGTGGGTCAGGACTTTCTGTTTGAGCTGGGCCACCTGGTCCCGCAGCACCGAGGCTGTGTTGGATAGGCCCGCGTTGTCGCTTTTCAGCCCTTTCACCTTCTCCTCCAGGCGGGCGATGCGCTCCAGTTTGCGCCGTCGGCACTTGGTCGCCGCAAGTCGGTTCCTCAGCCTCTTGCGCTCCGCCTTGATTCTCTCCTGGGTCTCCAGGTCGATTGGAGACATGGGAGGCGAGCCATCGCTACTCAGGAGGTCCGGGACGGTTTGCGGCTCCTCTTTGAGAGCGACTAGTCGCTGCGGATGAAGTCCAGAACTCGGGTGGGGGTTCTGGAAAGCGCCGTGCGCGGATGTTTGCGCATGGTTCTGCTGATGAGGTGGCAAGTAGCTGATGGTGGCTGTGGGGTAGCTGGAGGTGGACGAAGAGAGGCCGCTGTTCGGGCAGTAGGCGTTCAACGTCGTGTAGATGGGAGGTTCGGCTTGCAGTCCCGAGCCGAATACGCTGGGGGCCGCTGGCGAGCAGGTGGTAACTCCGCCGGCGCCGATGGAGGACGCCGAGTGAGGCATTTGATTCATTTTGTGCAGCTCGTCCAGGGCTTTTACGAAGCCCTCGGCGAAGCCCTCCTGCTCATCAGTGATGCTCCGATTGTAGAAGTACTGCCCCGGGGTGGGAGTGGTAATGACACCGTTACTGTTCTGAATGATGAGCCTCTCGAGCTCCGGTGACGCTAGCTTCAGGGTCCCAACGTCCTGCTGCCCACCCTGGTAGAGGTCCGTGTCGACCCTCAAGTGCGACTTCAGGTTGCGATATGGCTCTGTTAAGTTCAAATTCATATTCTGCTTTAGCAGCTTGTAGTCGTGCATGGCGGCGTCTGAGTGGCCGTAAGCCGACAGAAAAGAGTCATCATGGTAAAAAGGTTGTTCCATTTTTGTGGACATAAAGTCGGGAAAGTAAGCTTACCGGCTTCTTATTGAAACAGTCTCAACAAATGTCAAGAGTCAGCAGAGAACGAGCATCGAAAGGTCTTGACGACAATGTCTCAACGTCACAACTATTGCTCCAGTGAGAAATGAAAGTCCAACAAATTAAGAGAGACGCGCTCCTGCCGCTTTCTTGTAAAGTCCACTCAAAAACTCGTCAACTCCTGTGACGGCGTGCGTGCGTCGATGCGTGTTGAGGTGTGTTCAGTCGCTTTCATGCAGCCCATTTTATATAGGCATGGACACACGCTTGCTGCCAAGCAACTGCGGCACTCTGATTGGCCAGTCTGACCCAAGACACCGCCCCCACGCGTGACGCAGATGCCAGGAACAAGCCACTGTAAATAAGCCTGTAGGCAAGACAGCGCTCGGTGGAGGCATGTCTGCGGACACTTTCATCACCTTTGACATTTTACTTGATAACGTTTAATTAACCACTTTAGATACTTAATACAGCTCATTTGATAAACGAACATGTGGTATAATTATATAGGTTTTTGCTGGCTATCTCGATGTTCCTTTTTGTCACACATCCCTAAATCATATATCATAGTGTTTTTATGCATGAAACGCACCCGCTTTGTCTTTTAACTGAAGCTCATTATATGAATGCCCAGCAAAACCCCCAGTACTGTGTTGAAATAAGGTCGCCTCCTCTGGAGGAAGTCCTCGTACCAAATATGGGCATGAGTGACGTAGTAGTTCCCCTTCGGGAAAACCGGGAACCCACTCCCACTAGGAGTGCATTCCTGCTCCTGTGCCATCCATGTGCTACTCAGGAAGGGACTTTTTGGATCAGCAGGGAGGAAAATCAAGGCTCGGATACCATTTTTGCAAACAAACTAACAAAGTGAGACAAATATAGTATTTTTGAACGACACAAATAGCAGAATTATCATATGGTTTTTAGAGGCGCAAATTTGACTGGGAGGGTTGTCAATGATCCAATGGCGTAGGTTTGGTCTCAACATTGGTAGAGACGATATAACAACATATTTGAGCAAGCTTGTTTCGAATATTCAATACATAGGTACCAATAATAGATGACAATAATCAAAAGAAAAGAAGACCAAAATATGAGTAGTAAACCTTATTTACTCCCACCCCTTATCCTTAAGTCCTGACATATCAGTTCTAGTTCTTACATTTAAACATACACATTCTTATTTAACACATATACAATCACACCATATAATCCTACATCAGGGTTCACTAAATCCGGACCTCGGTACCACTTTTCCTGTTGTGTTTTCCATGTCTCCCTCCTCCAACACACCTGAATCAAAATAATCAGGATCATTATCAGGCTTCTGGAGAGGTTGCTGATGACATAAAAATTGATTCAGGTGTGTTAGGGGAGAGAGACGCGGAAAACACGACAGGAAAAGTGGCACGAGGTCCGGATTTAGTGAACCCTGTCCTACATGTTACCTATACACAAATGTTGCAAAAGCCCAGTCGATAAATCAGCCCAGAAAACATAAATGAATAAATAACCCCAATATCCCATATCCAAATAATACACCCTAGTTGTTATCCATATCGCCCTCATCCTTATGTTTTTTGAAAATCATATCTTTATACAGTTTCTTCAATTTTCCCATATTTGTACAATCTTTTAAATTCACTCTAAATTTCTTCAGTAGTCTCACCCTACATACTGATATGCAAAAACGTTTCCTTGTCATCCGAAATCTGGGTTCTTTGAAGTCCCAATGTCCCCATAAATTGTAACTTTTTTAATAATTTGTAAACAACTGCTTAATATTCTGAAGTATATATATATATATTTTTAATAGCTTTGAACATTATTTGTGCTGTTTGGTATTGTTCGATATCAGAAAACTTGAGTAATTTTGACTCAAAGAATAGTGTGTTTCTATGATCCTGATAACCAGCTTTGAGAATGATCCGTAATGCCCTTTTGTGCAGTATTATTTACTGAATATAGCGAAGTTTTGTAATTATTGCCCCCAGGGCCGGCCCAGGCCATTTAGGGGGCCCTAAGCAAAATAATGCAAAGGGGCCCGTATTTTTGGCCCACCATTTCGTCACAGTATACTGTGAAACCCATACGTCCATATTTCGTACATTAATCAGATTTTGTTGCACTGTATACTTAAAACTTCTCCCCCCAAATGATTGTCAGTACTTACAGTAGATAGCGCCAAACCTTTTTCTAAAAGAGGAAAGAAAGAAGTTAAGGAAGAACTTTTATTTTTTTTAAGCTTGTAATCAAGTATCAAAACTCACAAAAGTCAAATAAAGCAAACTGTAGTTAAAAAAAAAAAAAAAAAAAAAAAAAATTGCCAGATTGGGGGGCCCCAATTGGTCAGGGGCCCTAAGCAGCTGCATAGTCTGCGTATAGGCTGGGCCGGCCCTGATTGCCCCATACCTTGGCACTGTATTGCAAGTTAGGATGCATAACCTGCATGTACACTTTTAGCTAGGGACGGGACATTAATAAGACCAAACAGATTATTGAACCGGGATCAGGGCTACATTTCTTACAAATATGAACCTTATCAATTGATAGGCTAAATGATTCATGCTTTTTGGGAAACAAAAGTGTTTTTATACGTCAATGCGATGAAGCAAACTAGGAAATACCACTCAAAGCATAGGAACGTAATATAAGTTACATGATGTTACTGAGATAGGCTGTCTATTCCCAACGCTTTTTAAAATATATCAAGTAAGTGTTGTCAAAACTGCTGTCAATGTATGAATTGAATAGGCCTAAAGCAAATGAAAATGAAATTTTGGCCATTATGAGCACCGCCATACCACATCTATGGAAAAAGTGCCCCTCATTGGGAATTCTCAATGTTGGGAACCCTAGTTGTTGTGGATGTCGTATGTTAAAGTGTGTAAATAAACCGCAGTCAAATGCAATCCTGTGTCTAATTGACTTCATTTAATTCATCTTTTCTTATTTTTTATTTTTTCATTCCTTTTGCAAGGTAATTTTTACATTCTTCGGTATATTTTGTTTTTTGTTTTGTTCTTTTATAAGTCTTCCTTACACGAAGGAGAATATAACAGTATAACAATCCACTGTAGTCCTCTATCTAAATGATTTTTATAGCAATTAATCTTTATTCCTTATCTTTTTCAATTCATTTGGTAAGGTTATTTTAACTTTATTTTCTCTCTTTTTTTTAATGAATTTTACATGTTTATTCACGCGTATGCAAATGGACTACAATCAAACACAATCCACTGCAATTCTTCGTCCAATCAATTATTGAATTCACTATATTTTTAACCTGTAGGGTTAGTGGTAGTTTGAGGGGAAAAATGCACCGGCACATTGAGCAAGTAAAAAGGGATAAATATAAGTCTTAACATAATGAAATTCATTCACTTAACAATCTTTGGGGCTATTCTATCATTATAACAAATGGGAAGACAATCTAAATGACCTATATAACAACTCATTACAGTATATAATGCAAACAGAGTTGCTTAAAGGTTGGTGGGGACAATTTGAACATCCTGAAAAGTTGGTAATGTTATGTCCCTACAGTCCCTATGCAAACCTACGCCCTTGCAATGATCATTCGAGCCCTCCAAGTGAAATTAGATTGGACGATGAGTTAATCAAATACCTAATTGATCAACAAGTAGTATCGAACGTTTAGAGACTTTGTTCAACATGCAATTACTCAAACCCTCTCATTTATGCCTATCAAAACAGATATAATCCTATTTCCTCCTATATATATATTCCCTATGAAAGATTAATGCTTACGTTTGTGTATTCAGAATAAGACATTTGACTTATTGTTTTGCATCGGAAACAGTTATAAAAGTTTTACTTTTTTTTCATATTTTCTGACATGTTAAAGAATTTTCAACTATTAAAGACAAAATGAATTTAGATTCATCTGACGTGTTTTTGATAAATAAATTGTATACATACATTTTTGGGAATCATGTTACTTTGGAGTGAACCAGTCAGTAGTCAAGACCGTAAAAACAATATACAAATCTTTTTTTTCAATAGTTGGTATGAGAAAAGGGTTAATCAATTTCATACTCGTCCCAAAACAAACCTTTTAGAAACCGTTTTTTTAAATAAGAAAAAGGGTACTGTCTATCTACATGTTTTGCTCCACCATTTGTGTTCAACTACCAATTTGTTTGAATGCTTATAACACCGTAACACTGATTATTAATTTATTTACAACAAATTTAAAATTTTTATTAATATTAATCTCAACTACTTGTCATAAGGCAAATATGTACTTGTTTGAAAATTTTTTTGGGGGGGGCTTTATTATTAGTTTATTAGTAAACAGCAAAAGTGAATGACAATAAATAGCTTGAAACCTCTTTTACAAAGATTTGTTCACTGTATGCTACACTGTTGCTTGATGTGCTGTCAGTTGAATTGCGTTCACGCCTCTCACTCAACACTCTTATCTCGAAATTTCACCCACAAGTAAAAGCAGTTTGTTTCTCAAAAAACTTGAGTTGGCTTTGTCATATCTCAAGGCACCATTGTGTTTAAATGTTGCACAAGTTTGTATTAGAATTCTCTCTGTTGTTAGCAACAAAATGTTTTATACTACATTAACAAGAAAACTTGTCTTATCCCTTTTATCTTTTTGGCTTGTCCCACCAAGATTATATTAGGCTCTGCGTTGCTGGCAACATTCCGTAGTTGTGGTTTACTCTTTTGGAGCACAATGCACTGAGAAAGTGGAGTACACCTGTATCAGTTATGAAGAAGGGTTTTTTGTATTTCTTCAAACTCCCACACAGGTGTGGGATAATGCCCCCACCGATCTCAAGTTTATCCGTGTTCAGACAAAACAAGTCAAGTGGGATACTGTTCTTTGGCTGCTTCCAAATCATTTTCTGAGGAATTCATCGGAGTTCTTGCATTCTGCTTTCAGCAAGTCTAAGAAACTCATCAATAGCAAATCACTTGTTACACATGTTAGGGGAGACGAGATCAGGTTATATTTTATTTTAATTAGAATTGAATGACAACAAAACTATGCCTGAAACTATGGACTCAACATTCGTTAATTCACCGTTTAATTCACCCTTCCCAGTCAAATTTGATTTGGACGTTGATCGTCATGAATGGCAGCCAATTACATAATAGATTTCTTAAACTACCCCAATTTTTGCACCATAAGGCGCACCTTACTATAAGCCGCCACCCACCAAATTTGACACGAAAATGGCATTTGTTCATAGATAAGCCGCACTGGACTATAAGCCGCAGCTGTCCTAACTGTATTATAAGTGTCTGTCATTACACCAAATGAACCACCATGAAGCTTTGAACCAATTGGCTGCAAAGCATCATTGCTTCTAGAAGTTTCATTTGACCATCACTCCTCCCTTGGGCCAAGCAGTCAACCACTGCTGCCACCTGCTGTCAACACTATTGTTATCCAACATGCCTCCTAGCATGCATTGCAGTGCTACAGATGTAAACAACTATACAAATTCATGTTCTGTGCTAATTATTTCTTCAGTTACTGTTCCAGTTGTTTCATTGATTGCCAGTCATGGTATTTGATAACACTTTATTTGACAGTGGCGCCATAAGACTGTCATTACACAATCTTATTTATGATACGACACTGTCATGAGCATTAATGAATGCTTATAGCAGATGTCATTTATTATCTCAGTTTTGAATGGATGTAAAAGATCCAAGCTGGACATAAATGGAGTTAGTGACATAATTTGCCGGATGACACTTAATGACATCTTTCATTAGCATTCAGGAATGCCCATGATAGTGTCATGTCATAATTGTGACGGTCGTATGTCAAATAAAGTGTTACCCATTAACCCCATATAAATCTACAAATAAGCAACACTGGACTGTAAACCGCAGGATTCAAAATGAAGGAAAAAAGTAGCGGCTTATAGTCCGAAAATTACGATAAATTTAGTTTAATTAATAATTGAAAAACCAAAATCAATATTTTTTTATGCTGTCAACTAGGATTGGACATCAAGCATCGGCAACAGCAGCCAATGAATTAATTAAAAAAAAATACCTACATGTAAAATAGAGAATAAATAAATTTTAAAAATCAGACTCCGAGGATTGATCCATATGAATAAGCTTAGCATACCTAGAATGGTAAAGTGGACCTCAGGACCTCAGTTTGGAAGAAGAATAGCCCCTCTGTCTGCTTGTTTGTTTAACCTTTTCTGTTCAGACAGAATCTGTTGTCACATTTAGACCTCGTTAGGGTTTCCCATGCAATAAAATCATGCAGCAAAATACCATATTCCTGACACAAGATTGACAGCAGAAGCCTGTTTTTCCCCCCTCTCTCCGTGATTGATAATAACAACGTGAAGAAATTGTCTGGCATTCACAGACTATTTTAATTCTATTGCTCCTTTCCAGTATCCATGGGAATATGGCTAAACAGAGAAAAACAACACACTTCCTGGCAGTGTTGTGCATCCACTTTGCCACCTCCCTTATAAGTGCTATTCTGTGTGCAGCTGTTCGTTTCTGCCACAGCTCCACTTTGCTGGGGTTGAGGTTTTATTCAACGTTGCGGTGGAGGTTGACCACAGTTCCAGTGACATTTTGGCAAAGCATATTATATGGTCCAGAGTGGCGAGTATTTACGGGAACACTCACACAGTGGCTTCTTGCCAGCAAGCCAAATGTTCGTCAAAACACTCGTATTACCTAAGATGTGTGAAACACACACACCAAAAAAATTTTAATCACAGTTTGCGTTGCAAGAAACACATAACCTTTGTCATTTGTGCACTCTTCCTGGTGCAACTGATTATGCTGCTGGACATCTAAACATGGAGGCAAGTTTGAAAAAAAAAAGGTACTTACTCAAAATATGTATTAAACTGCTCTCCTCCAACATTAAACAAACATAAGGGAAAATACACATACTGACGATTTAAATACAAAACATACCGTAATTCTTTTCCAAATGCAAGCTTAATTCTAATATAGAATGGAAGACAGGTAGTCCCAAGGTTATGAACGAGTTCCGTTCCTCTGCTGGCGATGTAACCCGAATTTCTGCATAACTCGGAATTAACCCTTTAAGTACCTCTAAATACAAAATAACTGTCCAAAAACATGTATTATACGTCATATTAATAAGATCAAATAAAAAATAAAGATAATGTGAGGTACGTTGTGTTAAATGCTGTTTTGTTGAGTGAGTATTTGGGCTTTAAAAAAAACATTTGGGCTTTACTTTGCTGAGAGAAAAGGGCGCTGTGGAAAGAGGAGGGAGGTGAGCGAAGGGGGATATCATGGCCGCTCAGGTTGCCTCTCTTAACACCAGCCCGCCGTCCAAGTTAAAAAAAAAACGTATCAGGACTCGCAAGAGGTGTCGGCACTGGGGGAGCTGCAGCAGCGACAGTAGCAGCAAGCAACAAGGAAGTGGAAAGTCCGAAAAAGGCGCATTGGGCGGCGGCCAGGGAGGCACCGGAGGTTGGGGCGGGCGTCATAGCGCTCCCAAGCCGAAAACGGCTCTTCTCGGCCGGACACCTGAGTACCAGAGATTACAGCGGGTGGGACCTGCCGCCGTCAGGAACTGGAGGATGGCGGCGACGCTGCTGGGGGAGGAGGCATGGCAACAACTAGGTACTGTTTGCGCGACTAAAAAGAAAAAACACAACTGGAGATAGAATGTCAGCTGAGACTTCGGCGTCGCAAAGACGAAATCGCGTAAATCAGGTACAACGTAACCCGGGGCCTATCTGTGCGCCGTTTAAGCGCTAATAAAACTTAGCATTGATTTTCCTTATTTAACTCTTAACTCATTGGCTGTCACTGACGGTGATCAATGTCCTGTTATGAGGCTCTTTTAATCATTCTGTTGTGAATTTAAATTAATTTGTCGCTAGTAGACATCCAATCCATTCTAACTGGGAGGGTGGCAGCGAGCCTTTAAAATGAAATGGTTATGTATTGCTGTCAATGGCAAACAATGAGTTAAAAGAATAAATATTAACACAGCACAAATCTTTTCATAGACAAGAAATATAACAACACTAAGAGGTGTGTGCTTTTTGTACATAGTCAAAAACAAGTTATCTCAGCCATCTATTATAAAATCTATAAAATAGACCCTAAATTGTGATCCAATTACGTATTTTTATACATTCTTGCTATTTGAATTTTAACATTTTTTATAATTTTATGTGATTCAAATATGATTAATCAAGATTAACTAATTGCAAAGTTGCTAATTCATTTGATTACTTGTTCTAATGGAGCCCAACCCAAAGAAATTAAGGATTAATGACATGAGTTTGTGTCCAGAAAAAACGAAGTAGTCTTTTAATTTCAAGTCTGAACATTGACATGCGTCACATCGGAGTAGCACGTCGCTTATCAAGTTTCAGCTTTTGTGAAGACCAAAAATGTGTCTGACGTCTTAGTCACATCTTGATTAGTCACATCTTTGTTTAGACAGTTTAGATTTAGAGACGTTCTGCATGCTCAAGTATAGAAATTGCTCCGAGTTCTGCTTTCTTTGTCTGCAGATGTGGTTTGTTGTTCCTCCAGGATCTTTTTGTTTGTGCATTTTCTTGGGGGATTCAAAAAGGTTCAAGGCAAAATGAGCTGCTTGGCAACAGATTTGCTTTTACATGGATGACTGCCAAAAACAATTGAATCTTACCTGAGCTTATTCCTGTGTGAGTATAGGAACAGCAAGCCCTGAGGCTGGAAAGAAGCCTTTTACAGTACGATTAATCAAAGCCTACTTATACTGTATGTGACCTCCAAAGGCTCATAACTTTGGGTGGAGTATTTATCTGAGTGTTATCTTTACCACATGTTCAAATCCACAAAAAGGGAGGAGAAGAAAAGATTGATTCATTTGCATGATTAAGAGCATTTCTCATCACTAAAATCTATTTTCCCTGTTGGTCAGTAGTAACAGCTAGCTAAACATCTAGCTTGCACCTAAGAAAAAGCTAACATTAGTACGTAACACAATCCTGTTAATAATACTATACCAAATATTGTAAACACCCCCAAAAAGCCCTGTAATATTTTTTTTTATTAATTCTTTGGCTGCCAGTGATGGAACCATGTGAGGTGGAAGACCTATCAGAAAATAAACATTCCACCAAAAATGGGACGTAATCAAGAAATGACCCAAAATCGACAGGGAGTGACCAAAAGAAAGCCCCCAAAACCAATAGGAAGTGACCAAAATTCACAGGAAGGTACCCAGAAATGAGCAAAAATGAACAGGAAGTAACTCAGCAATTTCCCCAAATCAACAGGAAGTAGATTTGTAAATGGCCCAAAATCACCAGCAAGTGCCATGAGGTTTTAGTTTAGTTTTAGTTTGCGACCAGCAGAACAAAGCATCCCCATACAATTCCACCAGAAATTTCTTTTCTTTTTTTTTTTTTTTTTTTTCTCGGTGAATTTAGTTATTAACATTTCATTCATTGTTAAATTTACTGATATAAAATATATAAAATTATACAGTAACTAACAATATATATATATTTTTTAATTATATTGGGATATAATCATAATGATAATATTTACACATACTGCCCTTGGCTGCAATAAACAGTGATAATGACAAATGACAAACACATTTCAATTCACAGCAGAAGACTGACGAGAGCCACATGATTGGAGGTCTATCATCATCAATAGCACGGAACATGTTAATCTGTAAACTTTCAACAAATTATTGAAAGTTATTTTATCTTCATTACTTAATTTACTGCAATGGACGGCAATAGACAATTAAAAAGGATTTGACGTAAATGACAGCAATGAATTGGAAACATTTAATTAACTAGAAACTGCAATATCTGGAGAAATTACGATGGGGCTTGGCTGTGGTAGATACAGATCTCTCAGGTCACTTTCTGTTGATTTGGGGACATTTCGCGGACAGGTCCTGGTTATATCAGGTCACTTCCTGTTGATTTGGGGACATTTCGGGGACACGTTCTCTTGATTTCATGTCACTTTCTGTTGATTTGGGGACATTTCGGAGACACATCCTGTTGATATCAGGTCTCAAAATGTCAATGGGCTGTTATGATAAATGATCAAAAAATCACAAGAACCTGTGTTTTCCTGCCATTGAAAATGAATGGGAAATTTGGACGTACGTGGCTGTCAATGGCAACCCATTAGAAATGAATGGGACATTTGCTGGCTAATTTTGTGGGAAATGGTTTTTTTTGCCAAATTCTGTATTCAACTATTGTCCCCCCCCCCCCCCCCCCCCATCGTCATGGAATTTTGTATGTGTAAATTATGCGATTTGGTCAAAAATTGTAGGACAGCTAGCGTTTTGAAAATGTTTTGTTTAAAAAACCAAAAAAACCTAACGCTTTTACGTTCGGAGACTTTCCATTGACGTTACTTCCTGTTGATTTGGGGACATTTCGGGGATGTGCCCTGTTGATATCAGGTCACTTCCTGTTAATTTAGGGACCTTTAGGAGAAATGTCCTGTCGATATCCATTTCAGGGACAACTGTTGATATCAGGTCACTTCCTGTTGATTTGGGGACATTTCGGACACACGTCCTGTTGATATCAGGTCTCAAAATGTCAGTGGGCTGTAATGATAAATGATCAGAAATCCCAAGAACCTGTGTTTTCCTGCCATTGAAAATGAATGGGAAATTTGGACGTACATGGCTGTCAATGGCATCCCATTAGAAATGAATGGGACATTTGTTGTCTAATTTTGTGGGAACTGTTTTTTTTTTTGCCAAATTCTGTATACAACTATTATCCCCCCCCCCCCCCCCACCCCGTTGGCATGGAATTTTTAATGTATAAATTATGCGATTTGCTCAAAAAATTGTAGGACAGCTAGCGTTTTGAATTTTTTTTTTTTTTTTTTTTTTTTAAACATTTTTACATTCGGAGACTTTCCATTGATATCACGTTACTTCCTGTTGATTTGGGGATATTTTGGGGATGTGTCCTGTTGATATCAGGTCACTTCCTGTTAATTTAGGGACCTTTAGGAGAAATGTCCTGTTGATATCCATTTCGGGGACACTTCCTGTTGATATCAGGTCTCAAAATGTCAATGGGCTGTTATGATAAATGATCAAAAATCACAAGAACCTGTGTTTTCCTGCCATTGAAAATGAATGACAAATTTGGACGTACATGGCTGTCAATGGCATCCCATTAGAAATGAATGGGAAATTTGTTGGCTAATTTTGGGGGATGTTTTTTTTTTTTTTTTGCCAAATTCTGTATACAACTTTTATTCCCCGCTACCGTCGTGGGATTTTTGATGTGTAAATTATGCGATTTGGTCAAAAATTGTAGGACAGCTAGCATTTTGAAAATTTTATGTTGAAAAAAAAAAAACGCTTTTACGGTCGAGCAAAAAATTTTTGGGAGTTGTTCGAAAAATTCCATTTGTCGTGCGAAAATTTGGGTCATTTTGACATTCGAACGGTGATGTTCAGTCAAACGGTTTGGGCCGTGCAGTGCGCCGAAGAAATGCCATTAAAAAAAAGAAGGAATTTTACAATATGGGAGGCCCATCTAAATATTGTATGAAGTCAAAGAATTGATTCACACACACGCAAGTTATAGATGGTGGACTGAATGCCTTGCTTAAGGGTAACCAAATATCAGCAGGATTCTAACCCACGCAGGACTGGGTTAAAGTACATTTTTAATTACTTATTATACCCATTTGTTTTCGCCAAGTTCCTATTTTGCCTCGTGGATTCTGTTTTTAACAACACTGGTGTTCACAATGACGTGCTTATGCTTGCGATGGAGCTCTCCTCACCTCCTCCACTCAAACTGTCCCATTGTGCCTCGCCACCTCTGCACAACTCGTCTTTTGTCAGAACCAAGCAGCAGCGGGCCTGTCGTCCGCTGCTTCGCCATGCTGAGCCCTTTCCCTTCATCAAGTCGACTCCGTGTGACTCATAGCTGCGCAGGCATGACCGAAGCCAGCCAGAGGTCAAAGCTCCGAGCTCACGCCTCACTTCATAGTCTCTCCCCTGACCTTCGTAACTCCAGCAAACACCCACTCAGCAGAAAAGAGCAGCGAGTTATGGAGGGGCAAGCGGGTGGGCAAGGGGAAAGAGAAAGACACGCTCAGTCTTGATGAGGTTTGTTTGCGATGTGCTCTCTTGACGGAAAGGCTGACTCCTTCATTTAGACATAATAGGGCCTCTCAAGCATGAACTATGTTGGTAAGTCCCATTTGTGAATCTGGTCACTTTATTGTCAGGTCTATTAATAGAGCCATCCATCATCACTGAGATCATCACACCACATGATTCTGCGGTGTTGATGAATTAACCCGAAACTGCAGGCAATCAAGTCTATCAAAGGTCAGCCACCAAAAACCTCATTCTTTCTTCATGTGGCATTAATTTGAAGGCGAAAGTTCATGAGGTCTCCAATTTGAGATGCTCTGATGACTCCAAGTCTGGCATGCGTTAGTAGTAGACCAAATACCACATGATAGCCACAATATGATTATTTTGGGCTTTGCAATCTGCTTCAGTATTTTAAGGAACTGAATTAAGGGTGACCTAATTATCCCCTGATATTTCCCATCACATTATCATCACCACATGGTTTTATTCTAATTTTTAAATGAGCTGAATTATAGTCTGGCCATCAGAGATGCGGTATATTTACTCATTGGTTGCGATGGACGAACGGCGATCTACAGGGAACAAAACAACTTAGTGAAAGGGTTGACGTTTTTTACCGACTGATCTTAAGTTACAGAACTGAAGCGAGGCATCATAAACATTAATTGTCGACTGGCGGGCTTTTTATCAGCTGTCTCGAGCTCGCTGCGTATCTCTGACTTCCGTGTGCTGTGACGAGCAGACATTACTAATCGAACATGCAGATACAATTTGATCATATCATTACGATAGTCACGTGATCTATTCGAAAAATAATTTTGACCCAAAATAATTTTTTTTTGTTCATTTCATGCATTTTTGTTGTTTGTTTTATTGCTTTATAACTTTTATAGACAATATTCTACCAGAAGATTTTTCATTTTAAAATCATATAAGTGAAAGTCAATTACATGCAATGACACTTTTTTGGCGTCCTCCCTTAAAATCCGCTATTAATCATTTTACTAAAATGATTAATAAACAATGCAACAAGATGACATTTTGGTAAAGCATTATAAGGGTGGATGGTATGAGAGAACACATCTTTTCTGAGCTTCAAATGGGATGACATTTTAAACTGAGTAGTTTACTTGCAATTGAAATTGTGCTTGGATTCATCCAGTATCCAAAATCTGCACACGTTTGATTCCAGTCCATGTGCCTAGGAATGCTTAATGTTGCTTTTCTCAGTTATGGTTTGGCTCAATTGCATAACCTCAGCTGCTTTGTGTTTCTTGTGGCTTCTTTGTGTGCCACATTGGCAAAAATTGGCCTAAGCTTTCATTGACGCTAAATTAAAAGTATTGCCTTGTCAGCCCTTGTAGTAATCAGATTGGAGTCTCAACAATACACACTAGTTAACTCTTTTAGTGCCAATGATGATGATAATTGACTTAATGTGGCTTAATTAAAACTCTGTAAATGGATTTGTTACTAGTAGACATCCATTTCAAGTAGTATGTCTACTGTATTCATTCATAAGTAATTTTCTTGTCATTTATTGTCTCTAATGTATTTGCTCTCATTGTCTAGTCCGCTAATTTGTTTCTGTGTTGATCTTACTCCAAAATAATATTTGTCAGACACGAGGATGTGGTACCACGAGTGAAGTAAGTATAGGAATCTCCCCAGGGAAAGTTAATGATGGAGCAAGACCTTGCAAAGAGCGATGTCATCATTTGTATAAAAAAGTAGTATATTTGAGGTGATGACTATAGAGTGACTAAGTCCTTTGTTGGATCGCGTTGAACTCCATCTGATTTTCTGCTGTTTTCTGTAAAAAGGTGGCAAATCAGCTATTTTGTCGTGTAAAACCACAAGATCTCAGATTTTTCTCGGCATCTGCAATTCTAGTTGAGCCCCAGGGGAGCCTCGGCGTGATCCCCAGCCAAGTCCATGCCCAATGCCCAGGACCCGGTGCATCTTAAACAAGCCTAGACATGAACACCCTGGAGCAATTCATTGCCAGTAAAAATCATCCAACTCCCCCACAAACACGGCACATCTCATCAATTCACCCCTTGCAAACACTCCTTTGCCCATGTGTGTAACTGCTATATAGCCCAAACATCTTTCAACTGTACCTGCTTACACACAGTTTTTATCCTTCTATTTGTTCATTTTTACCTCAGTTAACAGTTTTTGTTTTTTTACATTGGTCTTGGAATGTCAAGGCAAGCATATTTTGTGGAATGCGGGCAAGCATAGAAACTACTATCAGAACCATTAGTAGTTTTATTCTCATGAAGTACACTAATTACCATCCTAAATAATCAAATAATATATGTTAAAATAGTTCATCCTGGTATCAATACTGTCTAATTGTGTGTTTATAAACCACTACAGCAACAACAATTGAGTATTTATAGCAGCCTTGACCTTGCAACTTCATAGCTAGAAAAATGGCTACTTAAAACTGGGCAGGTACAGTGGGGCAAATAAGTATTTAGTCAACCACCAATTGTGCAAGTTCTCCTACTTGAAAAGATTAGAGAAGCCTGTAATGGTCAACATGGGCAAACCTCAACCATGAGAGACAGAATATGGAAAAAAACAAAACAGAAAATCACATTGTTTGATTTCTAAAGAATTTATTTCCAAATTAAAGTGGGGGAAAAAGTATTTGGTCACCTACAAACAAGCAAGATTTCTGGCTGTCAAAGAGGTCTAACTTCTTCAAACGAGGTCCAACAACGTTTAACGAGGCTCCACTCGTTACCTGTATTAATGGCACCTGTTTTAACTCATTATCGGTATAAAAGACACCTGTCCACAATCTCAGTCAGTCACATTCCAAACTCCACTATGGCCAAGACCAAAGAGCTGTCGAAGGGCACCAGAGACAAAATTGTAGACCTGCACCAGGCTGGGAAGACTGAATCTTCAATAGGTAAAATGCTTGGTGTAAAGAAATCAACTGTGGGAGCAATTATTACAAAATGGAAGACATACAAGACCACTGATAATCTCCCTCGATCTGGGACTCCATGCAAGATCTCACCCCGTGGCGTCAAAATGATAACAAGAACGGTGAGGAAAAATCCCAGAACCACACGGGGGGACCTAGTGAGTGACCTACAGAGAGCTGGGACCACGGTAACAAAGGCTACTATCAGTAACACAATGCGCCGCCAGGGACTCAAATCCTGCACTGCCAGACGTGTCCCCCTGCTGAAGCCAGTACACGTCCAGGCCCATCTGCGATTTGCTAGAGAGCATTTGGATGATCCAGAAGAGGACTGGGAGAATGTGTTATGGTCAGATGAAACCAAAATAGAACTTTTTGGTAGAAACACAGGTTCTCGTGTTTGGAGGAGAAAGAATACTGAATTGCATCCGAAGAACACCATACACATTGTGAAGCATGGGGGAGGAAACATCATGCTTTGGGGCTGTTTTTCTGCAAAGGGACCAGGACGACTGATCTGTGTAAAGGAAAGAATGAATGGGGCCATGTATCGAGAGATTTTGAGTGAAAATCTCCTTCCATCAGCAAGGGCATTGAAGATGAGACGTGGCTGGGTCTTTCAGCATGACAATGATCCCAAACACACAGCCAGGGCAACAAAGGAGTGGCTTCGTAAGAAGCATTTCAAGGTCCTGGAGTGGCCTAGCCAGTCTCCAGATTTCAACTCCATAGAAAATCTGTGGAGGGAGTTGAACGTCCGTGTTGCCCAACGACAGCCCCAAAACATCACGACTCTAGAGGAGATCTGCGTTGAGGAATGGGCCAAAATACCAGCAACAGTGTGTGAAAAGCTTGGGAAGAGTTACAGAAAACGTTTGGCCTCCGTTATTGCCAATAAAGGGTACATAACAGTATTGAGATAAACTTTTGGTATTGACCAAATACCTATTTTCCACCATGATTTGCAAGTAAATTCTTTAAAAATCAAACGATGTGTAGTCTGTTCTTTTTTTCACATTCTGTCTCTCATAGTTCAGGTTTACCCATGTTGACAATTACAGGCCTCTCTAATATTTTCAAGTGGGAGAACTTGCACAGTTAGTGGTTGACTAAAAACTTATTTGCCCCACTGTAATTGGCAGAACCTGATTGACAGTGGTTTTTATTAATCAACTGCTAGTCTTTGAATTTCTAAAGCGATATGATTTAAAAAAAAAAAAGCATTTAAAAGCAAAACTGCTATTGTAGGATATGGAAGTCTAGCTGAGATTAATAAATCTTCTTGTGATTAACTCATTGGTTGGCAATGACAGTGCTGAAGAACTAGCATCTAATGCCGTCAATAGTACTGAGAGCTGCGCATTCACAGCCTTTCCTCCTAGTTTATGTTAAACGGACATCCATCATTTTCATTGGCAGTCTATGATTTAATTAACTCCACAAGCAAGTAGTCTGTGCATTGCTACCTCTACATACGAAGTTAATTCGTTCCAGAACCTTGCTTGTAAGTTGAAATGGTCGTGTGTCGAGCAGGATTTTTCTCATAAGAATACATTATAATTCCATTAATTCGTTCCACACCCCAAAAACCTACACTAAATCCTTAATAAATGCTACTGGTACTATTACAAATGGCGATAACACATAGCAAAACATATAATGTACTTGCTTTACATGCTGTACCTGAACACGCCGCGTCGCTGACGTGACAGAGAGAGAGGTTGCATGCGGTTGAAAGTTTACTTTCACTTTTAACGTTTTGTTAAGAACACTGTCAACTGCGGCGGACAGTAGATGTGTTGTGTTGCACAAGTTCTGAAATAAATGATCAAAACCCGACGAAGCTTTTTTAGGTGATGTTACCACAATAATAATTGTCGTCTTAACTTATAAAGACTGGCGAACAGAGGTCGGAGGAGGTCCGTGGAAATCGTAGACATTCTACAGCTCTATTGTTCAGCCAGTTCACGAATGCACACCCCACCCTCATATTTTTCTATCATTTGCATCTTCGTTTCAATGGTAAGCGTCACCTTTTTCCTTGTTTTACCACCTGTACCGACCTTTTTGAAACCTGTGTTGATTTCTCTCACAAGAAAATCCGCCGTGCGTCCGTCTGCAGCGCTGTCATGTCGTCATATTTCAAGCATGACCAAGCCAAATTATATGTCGGATGTCGAAAAGATCATGTGTCGAAGCGATCGTATGTTGAGGTACCGCTGTATTATAAGACACACAGTAGTTTGTAAAACGCCCAGAGGGAGGCCTCTCATTCTCACTTACTTTGTTCTTGTTGATCTTCTTGAGAAGGACACTAACTAAAATTGCTACTCCCCTGTTATTTGTGAATGTATGTTGTAGGGATGTACGCGCATTGATCCACGGAGCCGGGAATCTTAGGGGTAATTAATTACATTGATTACTTGCAGACTTATTGTTGCCTCTAGGTCAGGGCGGGAAAACTATTCCACAAAGGGCCGCAGTGTGTGCGGGTTTCTATTCCAACTCATCAAGAGGAAAACTTTTCACCAATTTGATGTCTTGTAAGCGCAATCAGTTGATCGCAGTCAGGTGCTTCTTGTTTAGGCAGAAACCTCATTGGTTTAACTGTCTGTGGTGGATCAGTTGGAACAAAGACCAGGACCCACTACGGACCTTGAGGACCGGTTTGCCCACCCCTGCTCCAGGTTCTGAGTTAGCCAGTAAATGTGAGCCAGGTGGTCGTAGTTCATATTGAACTTGCTTACTATTTCAGTCCATCCTTTTTGTCACTTGCTGGATTACTGCAATTTTTTACTTATAATGCTCACCTGACTGTAGGCTTTTAAGCGGGTGGGGGGTGGCGAGGGCTTATAGTCTGAAAATTACAGTCCAATGTTTCCCGGCAGCAGCAGAGACTGGTCTGAAAGAATTAAATTGTTTTTAATTTGTCTATATTGGTTTGTGGCAGCAACTTTAAATTTTGATAATTTGAAAAAAAAAATGGGGAAATGTTTATCTTGTAAATGGAATGCACAGTAAATTTAGGGTTAGCACATCCTATTTCACAGTTGTAAGGTTAAAGGTTTCTGTCTTTGTGGTGTCCTTTTGTGGGTTTTCTCTAGAATCATCCGACATTATTAAAATCCTTTTTAGCTTTGTTGAGAAAGTTTCCCTGAAACGCCTGTTAGTGTGACTACCTCACACCACAATTGCATTTTAGTAGGATGCAATGCGAAATTAATAGTAGAACGTACTGTTCTGACAGCACTGAAAAATGTCAGCTTCTCTTTTTAGGTGTATAATAATCTGTGTTGTGTTTTTGTAGTTCAAGTCAAGAAAGTTAGTACTTACTCATCTTCACAGCACCTGTCAAACACTTCACTGCTTTGTCATTCCTCATCAGTGTGCCAAATTCTGAGCCTGCCTCATTTATAATCCCTTTTACCTCCCTCATGAAAAACATGAAAAAAATCTCAGGATACATTTTCATGTATTTGTGATCTCAAGAACACATTTTGTAGCACATGCTAAATGGGGAATTTTGCTGGATGTTTCGCTGTAAAGTACAAGGACAGAAATAGCTAAACAATAACCGACGGCTATGGAGCCTCGCATCTATAATGACCCCAGCCTTGTGATTGAAGAGGCCCCTCTAAAAAGCACAGCAGGTGGATGTGTAGGTGGTCTGCCGCCAGCACTCTCACTCTGTAAACACGCACACATGCATTATTACAGATACTGTCGATGTTCTTTTGTACACCTGTTTATATGCAAAAACAACATGTTTCGATTCATATCTTAAAATTATCTCAAAGATTAGAAACATACCAGCTAAAATCCAACAATAAATTTGTCCACATTGGTGTATTTGTACTTGTAACTCGTATTGACAAAACATCTGATGGTGCTTCATTCCATGTGTTAACTCTTTCGGTGCCATTGAACATTGAAACCATTTGGACTGGGATGGTGAAGGAGTACCTTTTTTGTAGGCACCGTCTGACTGTATTACTCTAACATAGTGTGCCGCGAGATATCATCCAACGTCGCATTTATTTATTTCTTTATTTATTTTTTTAACGTTGTCGGGCGGAGTTGTAGTAAGAAGGAAGAAGAGTAGAAACAAAGTTATCGGTTGTGTGCAGATCAGCGAGGTATTGCTCGTATCACGTTGAAGAACTGCTTGGATTTCTAGCCATCAGCCACCTTGCTGTTCGCGACAATGTTCACCCCAGCGCGTCTACTGTACATCATTTGATTAGACTTGTCAAGTGTCGATATACACAAAAACGTCCTTTCCATTATATCGATATGTGACGACCCTCAATTCTCCCTCTGTGTTTTATTCCAACACATTGTCGAGGACAGCAAGGTGGCTGATGGCTAGAAATCCGAGCAGCTGAACGGGACACGAGCAGTTATCTTGTGCCATGGTGCCAAGCAAGCTTAAAGACCAAATGTGAAGTAAGGTTGGCCAACCATGTTTTTGAATAATATCAATGGCTAAATAATTGTAAGCATAATTTCGTTAATTTTTTTAATGCAACCCTTCCAGATTCTTTGTTTAACCCATAGCAACGCCCTTGACAACGAAAATGCTTTTCTTCGACAATCTTCGGAAATTACTTCACACCAAGAACAGCGAGGGAAGTCCGCCATACACACAGTATTGTTGCATTGCTTCTCGGTAAGATGCCACAGCGGTGTGTGGTGATGTATTGTTTTCAATCTAAAGAAAAGGGCACGTAAATTGACATATTTTGTTCGCACTAAGCGAATGAATTTCACGCCATCATCGAGTCGTGTTCTCTGCTACAAAGACTTCGAAGATGCCTGCTTCCTCAACCTGTCTGCTTATGATCATGGATTTGCAAAAAAGTAAGTGGGATTTTTGGATAGATGACTGATGACTTTGTCAAAGCAGAGCTGCCAACTGTTGTGGAACAGTGCTTAATTTGTAAATCAAAAGGTGCCGGAACGCAAAGTACATATGACAGCGCAGGGATGACGGCACGTGGACAGGTCCCGGAACATATTGTAATAGCCCGAATAGGGAAATAGAAAGGAGAAGAGTGAATGATGGCTTCCTTCACTTTATTGTGGCAACAGTTAAATAACAAATAACAAAAATAACAAATTAACAACGGACTGCTGCAACATGCGACCGCCAACTTCGCTCTCACGCCGCACTCTTCTCCTCACTTCCCATTACGTCACCACTCTGCTGTCCGATGGCCCCTTCACGGGCCCGCACACAGTTACGGAAATTACATTATGCAGAAAATGGTGCTGAAAACAAAACGCAAATGCCCCCTTGCCATGCTGTGGGACTTTCCTTTTTTTCTTTCTTTTCTATGTGCTTTTCTGACTTGTTTTGAACCATCTTCCTTCTTTTTGAAAAAAGACAGTAAATGCAACAGTCTTTTTGGCATGTTGAAATACCGTTTGATCCTGGCTTCTTGCTCCCAAGATGCCGCAAATTTCAAGTTTTTTTTTTTTTTTTAATTAATTTCAGGAGGGTGATTTGTTGGTCCAGCTTCTCAGTGCACCAACAAATCTCCGACTCTTTCATATGACGTTAATTTTCGTAAACTACAAGTAATTCTTGGGATTTGTTGTGTAAATGAATTTATGCATTATTTTATTTAATACTGTAATGTCCTAACTGCGTGTAATATACTGATATCATGTTTTTCGAGGCACTCTGAAGTGCACGCAACGTTACTCTTGTTTTGGTCACGTGACGCGGGTGTGTGATAGAGAGGCACAGGCTCTATCGCTCCGCATAGCCTGCCGAGAGCCCCAAGCTGTGTTCGTACTGTTAGCTCCATGTGCTAATAAAGAAACAAAGTTGTCAGCACGTCGTGTGTTCGATACCTTTGTCAACAAAAAGCTCATAACAAAACACTATGCACGATCCGTTTAAGAGACGCTGGGAGTGGAGAGCTGTGAGTAGTAGGAGGCGAGGGGAAGATGAGCGAGAAGCAAAACTTCGCGGTCGAATGTGGCGGCAGTCCGCTATTATTTTGTTTTTTTATTGTTGCCACAACAAAATGGAGAAAGCCATCAACGGCTCATCTCCTTCTTCCCCCCCAACGTTTTTATATTATTATTTTATATGCACAAGAGCTGCCGGATCTGCCAAAATGAACATGAAGTCTGATTATTATTTTTTTTTAAACAATCATCAGATAGACAAAAACATAAAATTGTGAGCAAATGCCTGCATCTTCAAATCGTGAAAATAATAACAGCCTATATCTTACCAATCTTGTAATCTCAATGGGTCTTGTCTCCATTCCATGTCAGGTAGTCTAGGCACATTGTTTGCATCCTGATTAGCGTCTGGCTAATACATGTTAGGTCCAACATAAAATTCCAACCTCTTCTTCTTCCTCCAACTCTTCAAAAACTTGGATCTCCTACCTTGCGCTCGATCTATCGCTTATATCGCTGTTTGAATCATTGCTTGAAGGGCTTTGTATGGCGGACGTATGGAGCGCTGCCATCGCTGTTCTCGGTGTGACGTATCACTTCCGGGTTCGTCCCCTTTCAGGCTCGAACTTCGGAAACGCGATTATTTTGTCAAATATACAACATATAAATTTTTTTTTTATGCTTTATTTGTTGGACAATGATTAATTACTTTAATTGTGACCCTATTTGGCATGTTTTGAAATTACTTCACATTTGGTCTTTAAACATAATATAAATGAAGGACCGGTCACTTCAAAACAAGTTAATGGAATATTTTTTTTGCCTTCGTGAAAGCACAGAGAAACAGGCAACTTTTTAAAGAAAAACTACAAAGGTAAATGAGAAACCTTGTTGCTGAACTTGTTGCTAAATCCAAAAAGTCCCACACTGTGGGAGAGACATTGATACTACTTGCCTGCAAAGCCATTAGTGAGATAATCGGCCCTGATGCCGTTAAAGAGAGAGCTGTCGAAGAAGATTTCTGCCAGTTTTTCGGCTTTTTCGGCTCATCTTAACAGGCTCAAGTTTGACATTGAGTAAGTCTAAATACTGAGAAATTATTTTATAATTTTATATAGTGTGCAGAAAGTAATTTTGGAACATTTTGGTATGGTGTGCCGCAAGATTTTTCCAATGTAAAAATGTGCCATGACTCAGAAAAGGTTGAAAAACACTGCTCTAACACACACAATATAAAATAAATAGCACTTATACAATAGTTTAAGGGGGAAAAAATGCAGAATATAGGGCATAAGACATAAACAACACCTTCTTATCACGGAAGCCCAGTGCGTGCATCATGCGACTGAGCAAGATTGACGCACCAACTTTCGCAATCAGTTCTCCCGGACAGTCCATAACAAATGGCGGGATGCTCTGTCCCAACACAAGGAACACCGGAGAACGCCCGATATCTAACATGAGAAGCCCCAAGAGCCCCTTTGACGCTGAGGTGGCAAAATCCACAGCTCCCGTTGCCCTGACAACAGTAACTCCCGAATCTTCCTGTCCTGTCCACCAACAGACAATAATCCCAAACACACCCTTCTTCCTGCCCATGGCCCTCCCTGCGAGAGCCTTCAAAAGACTGAATGTTTAACTACGCGTTGTCATTTTTCTCGGGAACATTTTGTGGACTTTTAATATGGTGACCATGGAACGAGTTTGCCTCCTCGCCTGAGTATGTTTCGCCTTTCTGTTAGATCGCTGTCAACCTGAATAAATTGTCAATTTGTTCTCGGTGAGCCTTCTTTAAACCTTTTAGAATGGAATCAGTACAAATGGTTAAGACTAGGGTGAACGCGCAGACTTTGGCCTTCTGGCCAGATTGTCGGGGTCTTGGCGGCCCAGGTCGTTGCAGCTGCGCCAGCGCGGGTCTGGTGGTTCGGTTGGCACGGTTCCGGCAGTCTGGCTAGAAGGTCAGATTCCTTCAATCGTCAAAAGTGAATGATGTCTTGGCAATTTACATTAACAAAGAGTTGTCCAGTTACCACCGAAGTTGTCTTTGAAAGTTTCAGAGGTCAACATTCATTCAGATGAGCTTTAACCCTTTATAGGACACTCAGTAAAATGATTGACTTTGACATTGACTGCCACTGACAGCGCTAGACGCTAGAGGCCGAATGAAAATGGATTAGAGGTTTAGCGCCGAAACTGAAATATGAGCATTCAAACCATTCCTCGCAGTTTAAATCAATTGGACGTCTATCTTTGTCAATGGCAGGTGATGAGTTCATAGTAAGTATTCTCATATTTATTTTTTATCCTATTTAAACTTTCTTTTTTTTATTAAAAACAAAAGGGAAAAACTAGATTACCATATTTTTTAATAGCTTAAATAAAAAAGATAAAACTCCAATTATTCTTTTTAATTAAATGTTTATTAATTAATTTGATAAACATTGTATATAATTAATATTCATATGTTGGCCTACATAACCCAAAATGTGATGTCTGTGTATGTGAATACCAGGTTGTTATGAGAATAAACTGTAAATATTTTATTCATTCATTCATTTTAATTACCAAAAATAGTCGCCTGTCCTCTAAAGGGTTACGAGCTTCCCAGTGACCCCTTCAGGAAGAATACCAATAACAGCCTCAAGAATGTGTTTTATAGACCCCCAAATCCTATGCCAATAAAGGAGAGAAAAAAAATAAACAAAAGATCAGACTTCATGGGTTGCTGGCTAGGTGCCGGTGGGTTGGCTGGGTATTGTCTGCTCTGGTGGGGGATCCTACCCTGCCCTGGGTTTGGTGGGCCGTTGGGGGTCCCGCGATGTGCCGTGCCGGATAGGGGGCTGCGGCGGTGGCTCGTGGGATGGGTGCGCCAGCGGGGGTGGGGATGTGCGTCGGGGGTGGTGGCGCGTCCCCTTACCCCATCCCTGAAGATTGGTTGATGGGGGCGCAGATGGCCCGGGGGACCACCCTGGATCCCGGAGGGATGACGGCGGCCCCCTTGCTGGTCTGCAGGAGGAGGTGTGGGCTGCGCTGGCTCGCGCCCCCGATTGGCTGGGGAAGGGCCGCAGCCTTTAGGCATTTCCTGCCGGCATTTCCACTCGTCTGCAGGACTATCAAATATCTGATTGGATTCACGCATGACTAGATGCAATTAGACACACTCAAATAGTAAAACTCTGTGTCAGAATTAGTTATCGGATAGCATAGAATAGGATGCCAGCATACTCACACTCACAAGGGGTTCACATTGAATAAAATAACATAAATACTGGGTTCTACACCTCACATGACTGATTTGTGTACACTCCACCTCTCCCAATCACTTATCTTTCTGACTCTGCCAACTCTTCTTTTTTTCCTTGGTCATCAGCCCCCCACATAGTGTCAACTTGAAATACAACTGGCTAATGATAGCACCAACATATTCATAGTTAGTGTAGGCATTCAATGTGTTTCTTGTTGTTGTTTGTATTTCTTCTGTCTCTCTCTCCTTCTTTTCTTCTGCCCCCCCATAACTCCTTTCTGTTCGCTGCTTTCTACTAATAAACAAGGCATGTTGAATGATCACAATGGGAGTATGTGATACTCCAATGTCATACATGAAAACTGTTCGGACCAGATGGACACTCAGATTTCCAATTTCCGTGTCAAGCAGCTGAACAGGACAGGTTAAAAAAAAAAAACTTCATGTGAACTAACCCTCACTATTGAAAGTACTGTACCTGAAAATAAAGTTACTTGCAAATATTTCTAATGACTGGCCTCTAGAAGGCAATCCTAAATAGTTCTGGCCCAGTACACAAAATGGAAAGTAGACACAGGCAAATGGTGTGAAGACAAAATCATGATAGGAAAAGAAAAAAAATGCAAATTAAAATAACAACTAAGATTAAATCAATAATAAAGTAAAATATGATTTTTTTTCCCTGTGCAACAATCCCTGCATTAGACAAATTAAAAGACTGACAAAGTGTTCTTTAATAAGACCCCTTCTGTCTGCTAAGCAAAGGTTCTCAACTTACGCTTCTGCCTTGAGTGGTAAAAGACTGAGTAAGACTTTTCTCCATTCGTTAGGCATTACACATTGGCACAACATTAAATCTGGACTTGTGTTTCTGCTTGAAATTGAGCTTTTATGCAGTCACTTTGCTTCATCAGCATCACAATCTGACAGCAAAACACAACTCAGCCTTTGCAGTTACTGTACTCCCATGGAAGACTGTCAAACCACTTAAACATCCTTTAAAGCTGCATTTTGATGATATGAACACATGTTAGCAGGTGGAGAAGTAATTTCGTTGTTTTATGTGAAAGATTGACTAAGTAGTTTGGTGACTTTCGTATTACTGACTGCAAAGTTCTGTTGATTGCGGACCCGAAGCAGATGTCTCTTTCTGCTGAGTGGCGTGAAAAGCACACATGTTAAGGTTTTTTTACTATTGTGTCCTGCACCAATATTCACGTGCGTGTACTCACATATTGTGCACATAATAACACAATAGAGAGCAGTTAACACATGTCAGTAATGATGTCCTGTCACGCCTCCATCTTTATTCTGAACAAGAGTACACTGTTTCATTAAACCACACCTTAAAAACACCCTAGAGCGATAGTTCAGATGTTTCAACTAAATAATACTCTCTCACATGATTAGCACGGAAACATTTGAGACTCATAATAACCTAGGAAAAACATGAAAAACATTAGTTTTATAAATCATTTTTGTTGTTGAGTGTGTTGGGTGTACACTGTTCATGCGCAAAATATTTCGCTATTTAAAGTTGACATAAAAAGTTTGCACACCTGTACAAATTCATTTTTGTTATCTGGACATATTTTCAAAATTTTTCTCAAACACAAATGATTTTTTTTTTTTTTTTTTTTGAAAAAAATATGTTTAAAATATTGTGAAAATAAGCAAGAGAGTAATAATATCAATAATCGTTGTTAAAAAAAATGTTTTTTAATTTTATTTGAACACTAACTTCAAATTCAAATGAACATTGTTTTTTTTTTTTAATTTTTATTCAGAGATTCTATACATTTGTTAATCGCTGATTTCCAATTTCACCAGTTTCTTTCTGTATGCTTTAGTTTTCATGCAGTCAGTCATCCCTCGCTACTTAGTGCTTCAAACTTTGTGCCCTCAGTCCAAAGCTGATTTTTTTTTTTTTCAATTAAAAAAAAATAAAACAGATGAGCTGTCCTGAGCCGATTGCGTAGTCTAACTCTCCCTCCTTCCCTCTCCCTTCTCCAGGCAGTGAGTCCGCTGGAGTTGCTTAATAAAAGTTAACAATGATTGACAGACGTTGATGTTGCCTGAGAACCAAGCTTCAAAGTGCCGCATGCATCAATCATCATTTAACTTTTTAAAAAGTTGCTGTGGCAACTCATTGTGTGTAAGTGAGCAGTTTTGGATTTGACTGGACTTACTTACTGAAGTATTTAATAAAACCAAGCATTTTTCTGCTTTATTCTTGTTTAAAAATAATTCAGTGGGACAGTAACATGTTAAAAATGATTAATTATTACATTTGAAGTGCCTAAAAACCATTTATTAATATACAGTGCCTTGCAAAAGTATTCGGCCCCCTTGAATCTTGCAACCTTTCGCCACATTTCAGGCTTCAAACATAAAGATATGAAATTTAATTTTTTTGTCAAGAATCAACAACAAGTGGGACACAACCGTGAAGTGGAACAACATTTATTGGATAATTTAAACTTTTTTAACAAATAAAAAACTGAAAAATGGGGCGTGCAATATTATTCGGCCCCTTTACTTTCAGTGCAGCAAACTCTCTCCAGAAGTTCAGTGAGGATCTCTGAATGATCCAATGTTGTCCTAAATGACCGATGATGATAAATAGAATCCACCTGTGTGTAATCAAGTCTCCGTATAAATGCACCTGCTCTGTGATAGTCTCAGGGTTCTGTTTAAAGTGCAGAGAGCATTATGAAAACCAACACACCAAGCAGGTCCGAGATACTGTTGTGGAGAAGTTTAAAGCCGGATTTGGATACAAAAAGATTTCCCAAGCTTTAAACATCTCAAGGAGCACTGTGCAAGCCATCATATTGAAATGGAAGGATCATCAGACCACTGCAAATCTACCATGACCCGGCCGTCCTTCCAAACTTTCTTCTCAAACAAGTAGAAAACTGATCAGAGATGCAGCCAAGAGGCCCATGATCACTCTGGATGAACTGCAGAGATCTACAGCTGAGGTGGGAGAGTCTGTCCATAGGACAACAATCAGACGTACACTGCACAAATCTGGCCTTTATGGAAGAGTGGCAAGAAGAAAGCCATTTCTCAAAGATATCCATAAAAAGTCTCGTTTAAAGTTTGCCACAAGCCACCTGGGAGACACACCAAACATGTGGAAGAAGGTGCTCTGGCCAGATGAAACCAAAATTGAACTTTTTGGCCACAATGCAAAACGATATGTTTGGCGTAAAAGCAACACAGCTCATCACCCTGAACACACCATCCCCACTGTCAAACATGGTGGTGGCAGCATCATGGTTTGGGCCTGCTTTTCTTCAGCAGGGACAGGGAAGATGGTTAAAATTGACGGGAAGATGGATGCAGCCAAATACAGGAACATTCTGGAAGAAAACCTGTTGGTATCTGCACAAGACCTGAGACTAGGACGGAGATTTATCTTCCAACAGGACAATGATCCAAAACATAAAGCCAAATCTACAATGGAATGGTTAAAAAATAAACGTATCCAGGTGTTAGAATGGCCAAGTCAAAGTCCAGACCTGAATCCAATCGAGAATCTGTGGAAAGAGCTGAAGAGTGCTGTTCACAAACACTCTCCATCCAACCTCACTGAGCTCGAGCTGTTTTGCAAGGAAGAATGGGCAAGAATGTCTGTCTCCCGATGTGCAAAACTGATAGAAACATACCCCAAGCGCCCCACTTTTCAGTTTTTTATTTGTTAAAAAAGTTTAAATTATCCAATAAATTTTGTTCCACTTGTGTCCCACTTGTTGTTGATTCTTGACAAAAAATTTAAATTTTATATCTTTATGTTTGAAGCCTGAAATGTGGCGAAAGGTTGCAAGATTCAAGGGGGCCGAATACTTTTGCAAGGCACTGTACACACACACACATATATATACATATATATATATATATATATATATATATACACACAGTATATACATGTACACATAAAGGGTTTTTTTTCATGCTTTGTGGGAAAAAAAAGTGAAAAACATGTTATATACTGTACACATACTGTATATCTTTCCAATGGTAAATACGAATAAATACGTTGAACACACACACAAAAAAAATGTTTGGGGGCGCTACTCCGCGGTTTTTTACTTATCGCAGATTCAGATTCTTAACATATTTTACCTAATACTAGTTTAATTTTTTTTCCACTCCTTTGCCTAGTTCTATACATTTTCCTGAACTCTTGTCAGCAAGGATTTAGTGACAGACTCTATAATTCTTTCAGTGCCATTAATGATGATAGACATCCAGTCATGTGGCTCTTTTCATATTCTGCTATGAATTTCAATGAATTTGCCACAAATGGAATATTGCTGTCAATGGCAGTCAATGTGTTAATTATACCTGCTTTATCTTATATCTATAACTGTTTTTGTTTTATGCTGTTCCTAGTATTGGTCAGGTCTCTCTTGTGAAATCGAGATTTTCAATCTCAATGGCATTTCCGAGTTTATATAAAAAAAATAAATAAATAAATAAAAAATAAAAATAAAAAAGGTTAATTAAAACATTGTGCACGTTTGAGCTACAACTACAGAAAACATTTGATTGCTGTCCATGCTTAGATAGGTATAAATTTAGACATATATATAAATAGATATATGATTCTTCCTCATTGTCCCTTTATCCTCCCACTATGATCTTTAGAGCAAGCACCTGCATTAGAATTCTCTCTGTTAATGAACACAAACCACATTGGAAGTGGTCTGAATAGGCACCATATGCATGCAAGCACAGCAGGAGCTGTGCTTCAGACAGATGCGTGCGTGAGTAAAGCCACTTAAACAGGCCCGTTCAAAAGCATGTGGAACCAGTAGGTGCCTCTTCTGCCTTCTCCGTGGTACATGGCTCCTTTCGTACCACTTTTATATATGCCCGCATGTGTGTATCAATCAAACTGAATTACAGGGGAGCGAGACATCCCGAGGCAAATCATCTGTAGGATCAAAACTAATTAGATTGCTTGACTCTTTCACATCATTCACCGCGTTGATTCAGCTGGTTCATGAGTGTTTCATAGAGTAATGAAACACTTTTCAAAGCATCGCTATCTCCTGGCAGCGAGCGGGAAGTTGTATTGAATCTTTACACTGACAGTGTTGATTGGGGAACGTGTCCTTTTCAGCTGCGCTCAATGTGACACATCTCAAACCACTATGTCCTTCCGTGCAGATAAGACTTCCTGTGCTGCAGAGGTTCACTATTAGGATGTTTAGGGGGTGAAAGGATGTTAATCACATCCTATGGTTTAAAAGTTCATATATTTTACAGTACATACTTTCCACAGCTGTACACTAACTGGTGTGTATTCCTGAAATTATTGTCGTGGGTCTCACCAAAAGTTAATACTGTAATTGTCAGGGGTGTTGTTGTAAAGGTTACGTCTTTCTCTCATATAGTCTTCAAGGGCGTGCACGCCACATAAAATTATTAAATTGTAGTCATCATACACATGCCATCATTTCGAAGGACAAGCAAAACCTAGTATAAATGACCTTCGCATAAAAGATGGTTGTTCAAAGTATTTCACTCACTGGCTGCCATAAACAAACGACCGAATGTTCATTCACTGCAAGCCCTTCCAGTTCAAATGGATTGAACATCTACAAGTGACATATGAATATCATTTGGTGTGTATAGACATATTTTTGTATGAGTTGAATGCAAAGGCGTCGGTATGGTCCCAGTATCGGTAGGACCGATATAACAGTATAACCTGCACTATATTCTGGGGACAGGACATTAATAAGACCAAACAGATTGGGTGAGCAGCGGTCAGGGCTGCATTTCTCACCAATAAGAACCTAATTAATTGATAGGCTAAATGATTAACGCAAAATAAATCTGTATTGACATAATAACTTTAACATTGCAAATTTACTGTATAACGTAATCTGATAATTTTTCTTAAATCTAGTCGAATAATTTTCTTCATCTTATTTTGAGTGTTAAACGCTAGTTAACAGATTAATGTGTCAGATTCTTCCACTTACTTTAGTAAATATTACGATTTTTTTTCTTATTAAGCCCATACATCTAAAAGTCGCAGTGCATATGTATTGGGTCAGCTGATACACCGTTCGATTCAAACCTTTGTTTTCAAAAATTACAAAAGAAACATTTTGAAAACTTCCAGAATAAATGTCTGGATTTTATTAGCAAATTTTAAATTGCATTATTTGAACAAAAATTGTATTAACATAGACAAGAAATACAAACTTGTTAATCATCTCTAAGTATCAAGGAATGCAAAAAAAAAAAAAAAAAAAAAAAAAAAAACATTTGTCTTAATACCACTCAAAATTGTCTGTCTAAATGAATTAAATATAACAAAAAAACTTCTTAGTTAGGCAATAACAAAAATAAATAAAAATGGAGCCTTCCTTCAAGTAAAACACTACTGCTTTTTCCACAAGCACAGCCGAACTCAAAAAAATAAAAAGCTCCTTTGGGCTGCTTTATGACCACATAAATAAAATTAAAATGAAAACTGGGCAGAAGGGGGTAAACCATACCTGACAACCCGAGGCCGTTGGCAATCTTACAAATAGTGACGTATGCCCTTACAAATTGATGACTAATCTTACAACGTTTTATATAGCGTGCAATATGAAACAAAAATAAAACTCAATTTTTAAAATAATATGATTGTATTGTTAATATTGTCACATATAACCTGGTGCAATCAAAGAACAATCAATATCTTCAGCTACATCATGATTACTCAAATTTAACAGTGACTTTTGTTATAATTGTATGTAGCACTTTTGGAAATTTCTATCATGTCTTTTGATGGCTGCACTTCGTGGCACTTCAGCTCGCAATACAGTTTGACTTGAAAGCAGTTCATTAGTGTGTCCAATTATAAATTAAAAAGGTCAATTGATAAAATTAACTTACCGTTGCAATCTTTGAATCAGGGAACATTATGTTTTTCTAATTCAAAGAAGTGATCAGCAATAGTTGCAGGCAAATTGTGTTCGGCAACAAATTGGCAGAATAAAATCTCCACTTTCGTCACTTTTCATTCTGCAGGCTGCATCTTTATGACCACTGTTGTTACAGTTACAAATTACTTCTCCCAAAAAGTAAATGAGTTAGTAGCTCAGTTACCTGAATGTAAGAGTAATTAGTTACTTGGCAAAGTAACTGGTGTTACCTTTCATGTTTTTTTTTTTCTTCATTTTTTCAAAAAACAAAAACATAGTAACGTTTGCTATGTTTGGAAGTCATTTAATGTTGTGAATCAATGGTTAAAGTTGTTAAAATTGCTTCCGTTTTGCATTAGTTTCCTTCTATCTACTTTCGACATGTGAATGTTTTAAAACTGTTTCATCATGTAAAGATAGCTTCAAGTGATTTTGCCGATTTTAAGAGTATTTTAGATAAAAAGTTAGTTAGGTTCGCGAGGAAGGTTCACAACAACAGAGCCTTTCTGAGAAGTCTACTGCTTTAAGATGGCGGCTGTTTACTAACGCCGCCTGGTCTGTCATTTCGCATGTAGTTCTATATGCATGTGATATCTAGTGTAACATAAAATGGGCGTAGATTGTAGGCTACCGGTTACAGTCAGGAAATAGCATTGCGTTTGCAACAGCGTCACAACACTCTTCCCTCCTTCCCAATCCCACTCTTTTCTCTCCGTGTCTCTGACTTTTCTCGCGTCGTTCAACCAACGTCGTAACGCATAGTAACGCACATTGTCTCATTGCCGAAATGGTGACGAAATCCGAACGGAGATTAAAAAAAATTAAAAAAAGGCAATGCATGAAAAACGTACAAATTTTGAACGTAGGGCGTACACATTTAAAAATCAGTGCTCACTTGTACAAATTACGCCGAAACCGTACAACTTGACAGGTATGGGGTAAACCTAGGTTCATTACATTTCTTACAGTTTAAAGTAACGTTAACTGTAGAAAACATCGAGGAGGATATCTCTTTCAAAGCAGCTTCCTCCTTGAGTTCGAGAAATTCGCACAGATTAATGTTAAGCTAACTCGGATGCTGATCAGACTTTCAGTAGCAAAATCAGTGATGTGTTCCCCACCTACAAACATTTACATTTTTACTTTACTTACAGTGGCTGCTGCTGGTGGAAAAAAACTTCTAATATTTTTCTTCTTCGAAGGGGGCAGAGGATGCGGAATGTTGTATTTCTGTCGGATTGTGAATGCGCGTCTGTGGGGGGGGGGGGGGGGGGGGATCAAGTCATCAGCCAATCGAACGTGCGTTTAAGGGGGAAAAATGGATTGGCAAGTTAAAAGGGGTTAATGTAAGTCTGAACATAATTAAAGTACTGTAATGTACGGGTCAATTCTATCCTTACAACATATGGGAAGATAATCTAAATTACCATACAGCTGAAGTCATTGCATAATGTAAATAAGGTTGCTTAAAGTTGGTGAGGACAATTTGAGAATCCTGAAAAGTTGGTTGTGTCCCTATCGTCCCTATACAAAACTACGCCCTTGGTTGAATGTGTAGTTGGAAATGAATGGAACGTTTGAAAATTGGAACGGTGTGAATCGGTCAAAGCGTGTGGGCTATGTGGTACGCCAAAACAGCGGACGGGAAAAACAAGAATATTATACAGTGGGGCAAATAAGTATTTAGTCAACCACCAATTGTGCAAATTCTCCTACTTGAAAAGATTAGAGAGGCCTGTAATTGTCAACATGGGTAAACCTCAACCATGAGAGATAGAATGTGAAAAAAAAAAACAGAAAATCACATTGTTTGATTTTTAAAGAATTTATTTCCAAATTAGAGTGGAAAATAGGTATTTGGTCACCTACAAACAAGCAAGATTTCTGGCTGGGACCACAGTAACAAAGGCTAATATCAGTAACACAATGCGCCGCCAGGGACTCAAATCCTGCACTGCCAGACATGTCCCCCTGCTGAAGCCAGTACACGTCCAGGCCCGTCTGCGGTTCTCTAGAGAGCATTTGGATGATCCAGAAGAGGACTGGGAGAATGTGTTATGGTCAGATGAAACCAAAATAGAACTTTTTGATAGAAACACAGGTTCTCGTGTTTGGAGAAGAAAGAATACTGAATTGCATCCGAAGAACACCATACCCACTGTGAAGCATGGGGGTGGAAACATCATGCTTTGGGGCTGTTTTTCTGCAAAGGGACCAGGACGACTTATCTGCGTAAAGGAAAGAATGAATGGGGCCATGTATCGAGAGATTTTGAGTGAAAATCTCCTTCCATCAGCAAGGGCATTGAAGATGAGACGTGGCTGGGTCTTTCAGCATGACAATGATCCCAAATACACAGCCAGGGCAACAAAGGAGTGGCTTCATAAGAAGCATTTCAAGGTCCTGGAGTGGACTAGCCAGTCTCCAGATCTCAACCCCATAGAAAATCTGTGGAGGGAGTTGAAAGTCCGTGTTGCCCAACGACAGCCCCAAAACATCACTGCTCTAGAGGAGATCTGCATGGAGGAATGGGCCAAAATACCAGCAACAGTGTGTGAAAAGCTTGTGAAGAGTTACAGACAGAGTTTACCCATGTTGACAATTACGGACCTCTGTAATATTTTCAAGTGGGAGAACTTGCACAATTAGTGGTTGACTAAATACTTATTTGCCCCACTGTGTGTGGAGAGCTTTGCTTTGGAAAGCATAACCACAATGGTCAATAGCAATGCAAGTGCATGACCATGTAAACAAACTGTGACAGCAGACATACCTGTATTTGTACAAGCATATCAGAAGCATTTTTGTGCTACACAATAAATGCCTGAAATTCAAAACTTTATTGAGAGGCCATTTGTTTGAAGACGCGCTCTTGGTTGAAAGTGTTTTGGCAAGAGATGAGTGTTTTCCCGCCTCTTCCATAGAACAATAGCCTTTGCGTGATAAACTTCTCATATTCCCAGGTACAACACATGGCAAATAGCTCAAGTGGGGCAAGTAAGTATCTTGTTCCCAACTCTCAATCTGTCAGAAGATAAAAGAGAACACCTAGCAGAAGAAAAGTGCAGCGCGACTTCAAAAGCAGGAGAGGAATTTCTTTAAAGATGGTTCTCTAAGGACCACATCAAACACTTGGGGCGGTGGTGGTGGGGAGTGTGAATATGCATGCATGCACATGGATGCCTAACACTGAAATGCAGAGATGTATGTGGGCTATGCCACTCTGACCTGAGCGCACAGAAGAAAAAAAGGCTGTCAGCTCTCATAAGACTTTAGGGTGTGTGTGCGTTTGTTCTCTGATTCTGGGAGGCCTCTTCAGCACCCAGAGAGCTCTTCAGTACCGAAGCTGCCAAGGAGACGATCACAGGGTGGCCCCGCAGCCCACACACACGCTCACGCACATTCACCCTGCGCATCAGGGCTCCCATCGCGCCGGCGTACAGACGCGTCATGCTCTTTTTACGGCCTTAGAAAGCAGAGTGGCTATTGATTGTTTTAAACACAGCATTTATGACACCAATGCTATTCCTAGTGTTTAAAGTACACCCACTCATGTTTCACCCATGATGCACAGCGAGACAAACCGCAATACATTCAAATAGACACTCCCGTACAAACCCTGCGGTATTATAAGCAAGCAACCCAAGCACCTTTAACTCAGGGGCCCTTTGGGAAAAAAACAAACATGACCTTTTCTTGTTTTAACCAGAGCTGTTTGCGGCATGTCAGACCTTGTCTTTCAGGTCCTATACTGATGGAAAAATGAAAACTAATTCAGTGGAAACAATGTCAAGCATTCCACTCAGTGCTGTGCCTGACAGTGTGGCTCCTGTCTTCCCTTCATAACCTGGCATTCTTCCGAGTTTCACCATTCTTATGCCAGACAAGCCATTGTGGTTTGTATCCTTCCTGTTCACCTCCCCTCTTTGGGAGTCTGCCGACCTGACGCCTGCCTCTAGGTGTCTGGCATGGCTAGACTGTCTACCAACATTGCCTGTTTTTTGCCTGTTACTGCAATTTACCACATATGCTGTTTAGTTTCGCAGGTGAGCTGTACCCTAACTGAACTTATAACGTATAAATTGTATAAAAAACAAAATGACAGTGTGACATAAGGCTGTTCGATTAATCGATTTTGAATTTTGAAACCGACTTTTCTGGTTAAAATTATGTTAAAAACGTTCAAATCGCTATGTTCGATTTACAAAACTGCACCATTTTGGCTTATCTAAGCCGCCGTAGTTTCCTCTGCATTTCTGCTTCCTCCCACGAGAGCGTGCCGTCACAAACAACAACAACAACATAGTGACAGACAATAATATACAGTGGGGCAAATAAGTATTTAGTCAACCACTAATTGCACAGGTTCTCCCACTTGAAAATATTACAGAGGCCTGTAATTGTCAACATGGGTAAACCTCAACCATGAGAGACAGAATGGTGAAAAAAAAAAAACAGAAAATAACATTGCTGGATTTTTAAAGAATTTATTTGCAAATCATGGTGGAAAATAAGTATTTGGTCAATACCAAGAGTTCATCTCAATACTTTGTTATGTACCCTTTGTTGGCAATAACAGAGGCCAAACATTTTCTGTAACTCTTCACAAGCTTTTCACACACTGTTGCTGGTATTTTGGCCCATTTCTCCATGCAGATCTCCTCTAGACCAGTGATGTTTTGGGGCTGTCATTGGGCAACACGGACTTTCAATTCCCTCCACGGATTTTCTATGGGGTTGAGATCTGCAGACTGGCTAGGCCACTCCAGGACCTTGAAATGCTTCTTACGAAGCCACTCCTTTGTTGCCCTGGCTGTGTGTTTGGGATCATTGTCATGCTGAAAGACCCAGCCACGTCTCATCTTCAATGCCCTTGCTGATGGGAGGAGATTTTCACTCAAAATCTCTTGATACATGGCCACATTCATTCTTTCCTTTACACAGATCAGTCGTCCTGGTCCCTTTGCAGAAAAACAGCCCCAAAGCATGATGTTTCCACCCCCATGCTTCACAGTGGGTATGGTGTTCTTCAGTATTCTTTCTCCTCCAAACACGAGAATCTGTGTTTCTACCAAAAAGTTCTATTTTGGTTTCATCTGACCATAACACATTCTCCCAGTCCTCTTCTGGATCATCTAAATGCTCTCTAGCGAACCGCAGATGGGCCTGGACGTGTACTGGCTTCAGCAGGGGGACATGTCTGGCAGTGCAGGATTTGAGTCCCTGGCGGTGCATTGTGTTACTGATAGTAGCCTTTGTTACTGTGGTCCCAGCTCTCTGTAGGTCATTCACTAGGTCCCGCCGTGTGGTTCTGTGATTTTTGCTCACCGTTCTTGTTATCATTTTGACGCCACGGGGTGAGATCTTGCATGGAGCCCCAGATCGAGGGAGATTATCAGTGGTCTTGTATGTCTTCCATTTTGTAATAATTGCTCCCACAATTGATTTCTTTACACCAAGCGTTGTACCTATTGCAGATTCAGTCTTCCCAGCCTGGTGCAGGTCTACAATTCTGTCTCTGGTGTCCTTCGACAGCTCTTTGGTCTTGGCCAAGTGGAGTTTGGAGTGAGACTGACTGAGGGTTGTGGACAGGTGTGTTTTATACCGATAATGAGTTAAAACAGCTGCCATGAATAGAGGTAACGAGTGGAGCCTCGTTAGACCTCGTTAGAAGAAGTTAGACCTCTTTGACAGCCAGAAATCTTGCTTGTTTGTACGTGACCAAATACTTATTTTCCTCTGTAATTTGGAAATAAATTCTTTAAAAATCGAACAATGTGATTTTCTGTTTTTTTTTTCCCACATTCTGTCTCTCATGGTTGAGGTTCACCCATGTTGACAATTACAGGCCTCTCTAATCTTTTCAAGTAGGAGAACTTGCACAATTGGTGGTTGACTAAATACTTATTTGCCCCACTGTAGCATTAGTCTGGCTGAGTGTATATAAGTATAAAAGTACAGTATACAGTATGCATGTGTTTGTGTGTCTTTCTCGCTGTGTATGTGTGTGTGTGTGTCTGTCTGTGTCTGTCTGTCTGTCTGTCTGTATGTCTGTCTCTCTGTCTCTCTGTCTTTCTGTCTTGTTTTGCAGCATGCGAAGTTTAGATTAATCAATTGTCATTGCATGTAATGGACTTTCCCAAATGTGATTTTAAAATTAAGAGTTTTCCGGTAAAATATTGTCTATAACAGTTGTAAAGCAATAAACCAACAAGAAAAATGAATGAAATCAACAAAAAAAGATACCAAAATTATTTTTCGAACAGATTATGTGACCAGCACCTTAGACCGTTTTTTGCGTTGCTTTGCCAAAACCACCCGAGGACCGAAGAGGCAAGATGGAATGGATATACGTAATTTTTTTCAAACCTAAGCTTTCAAAAGCGACAACAACTACTGAGCATGAACCAAGGATTGAAAATGTGGACCATGAAACGCCAGAGAGCACTGCCAAAATGGTGAGCTGAGTTTCATTTATCCCTTCTAAAGATGCTAATTGTACAACAAACCCACCACTGGTGTCTTGCCAATGTAGTTACCCCCGTCAAAAATTGTATCCCCTGGCGGCGGGAGAATACACACACACAAACACACGCACATCCACACAAGTTATGAGTTATGTCGACTTGAACAATTAATTGAAGCCGGAAAAGAACCGCAGTTATTTATTTTGGACATTGACGTTTATTCAACTGGAGAAAATCCATACAGGACTTCAGTTACAGTAATAACAGTTATAGGTCATCCTATGAGTAAAAAAATAAAACATTACCTTTTTTTACGTTGAGTATGTATGTTACGTTATACGACAGAAAAAAAATGTTTTTTTTTGTGTTTTTGTTTGTTTGTTTTTTTTGATGGATGGGCCATGTTTTAAACCTTGTAGATAACTACATCACCAAAACACGGAAATCAAGCACATCAAACAGGGGATACAATTTTTGACGTGGGTAACTACATTGGCACGACACCGGCGGGAGTGCCATATTCAATGGATGGCGAAAAGTATAGCTGTCCTAAGCAGCCTGATTTAGAATTCCCCTCAAGAATGATGGGAAACAAAATCGCTCATTTTAAACGTATTATTATAAATATTCTTGTAAGTTGTTGTGCCCCCCCCGCCCCAAAAGTCAAACTCTGCCCATGTTTTTCAGTCAAGATTACTGCTTCTGGATTACAGTAACTAAAAGTATGCCATGTTGTTTTTTGTTTTAATACAATAATATATTTTGGTAAAATGCATAGGGTTACATTTGAAAATTTAATCTACTAGTACTGTATATCCACATTGTTCATTGGCCCATTAATGTGTTTTACCTGACATGAGGTGCTCATAAACCTAAGGGATCATTCTGTTTATTACTTTCACTGGGGTGCATATTTGTGTGTGGGTTTTTTTGTTTTTTTTTTAACAAGGTGATTACCAACTTTCATATTGTTATTGAGTGACAGTTGTGCACTTATCATTAGTTTATGTCAGTAAGACCATAGGGAAATGTGACAGCACATCACCCTGAGCCTGGCTGTCTACCTACTTCACCTGACTGACTTGATTGACTGGTTGGCTAGCTGGTTGGCAGACTGACTTGCTGAAAGACAATTTGGTTTCCAAACTGACTGACTACCTTTTCTCATGTTTGATTTTGTTTCAAATGGCATATGCACTCTCTTTCATTATCACTTTAAGAACAGAGCTGGAGTTTGTTGTATAAATAAAATGCTCTTAATCCCAAGGGATTGTTCTGTGCGTATAAACAGAGTAACATTCACTGGCACTTTTGGTTCTAATTAAGAAAAAATCTATTTAAACGGAAGACATTCCAATTACTTTATTTGTCATTATCTTTATTTTGCTAATTAATCGTAAACAATATCGGAAAATCAGGTTTGAGAGAAAATAATCTGGATTTTCTTTTTAGGCAAAATCGAACAGCCCTAGTATGATTTTTTTTGTATAAAAGGGAAATAACAATTTCAGATTTACATTTGGGTATGGGTAAATGTAGACAAAATGGAATGACTGTAACATACAGTATATGGTTTTATTTATGTTTTTAGATGAGGCTTGCTTAACTCTTCCAGTGGGATTGACGGTGATAGATTTCCAAACATGTGGTTCCTTCCATCTTTCTGCGATGAACTGAAATGAGTTTTTCACTAGTAGACGTCCAATCCATTTGGACTCAGAGAGCTGGCAGCGATGAACATCCTGCCCATATTGCCACTTGCCACTTGAAGTCCAATCTACTGTCATTAGTGAGCTGATGATATTGCCATCTCCAACCTTGTCCGAGACTAACAGGAAGCAGCTGTTGCCAGGGAACCAATCTGAAACACAACATTATAGCGTATGCTTGAATGAGGTAAGAAAAGGGGGGGAAATATGTGGGGAAATGGACTGTTGTGTTGGTGGAATCTAATTAGAGTGAGGGAACATCCAGCAGCGGTTTATAAAAAAATAGTGTGTCTATACTCTCATTTACGCAAGAACTGTGGCAGCGTGTGTGCCTCGGAATAGGGTGACTGACGCACAGAATGACAGATGAGCTTTGGAGTCCTGGCAACCTCACCAAATCACCCTCCTCTCCTGCTCTGTCTTCCTCTACCTCCTCACACATCCCTCTGCTTCCCTCTCTCATTACTCTCTCTCTCTTCTGTAATTCCTCCTCCTCCTGTGTCTTCTTTAGCGTAAAGCAATCAGATTCAGTCACTCATTTCCTCCGGAACGTAAATTTGGATTACTGAACTGAATCGATGCGAATCAACACAATGCGATTGCCTCGCAACCAGTTCAGACTGTACTCCGCCACCTAGCATGACAGAAAATGAATGAATGAATGATCTTAATCATTAGATTGGGCATCATTATCATTTATTTACTTCATTTTATGGTCGTTTTGTTCTTGTTTTATCTTTTTACTTGTCCATGCTTCTATGTCGATGGATGCTGGAGCACTGAGCACTTGTTTTCTTTTGTTTGGTTTTTAAGCTATTATTAGCAGTATTGAGGTTGAATGTGTGGTTTGTTGTAATGCCAAATGCTCTCACTCTGCCTGCAAAACAAGTCTACCCACAGGTACAGATAAAGTAACCTTGAACCTTGATTACAGAATTGGAGGACATTTTATGTCCAACCCAAAAAATACTCTACTATAAGTAAGTGTCTGAGTAAAGTAACTTTCTAAAAAATCTTTTAAAGAAAATGTCTAAGAAAAGAATGCTTGAAATGTTTTTATGGCCAAATAAGTATGAGTACACTCTAAAAGTCCATTTGTCTTTTATCTCACCCCTCAATGACCAAAGTTAATCCAAAAAACAGTCAACTCTTTGACTACCATTGACGGCAATAGACGTCCAATCACTTTGCATTGGGAATGTCGAATGTCCATTCGCTGTCAACCCTCCCAGTTTAATGGATTGGATATCTACTAATGAAAAACTTTTAATTCACAGCAGAATGATGAATGGAGCCACATGACTGGAATTCTATTAGTATCAATGGCACTGAAAATGAAAATTTAAATTTGCATTTTATGCACGTGATCAGAATAAGACAATATTTTTCTTTACTTACATAAGTTTGTCCTCTTGGTCAGCAGTAGGAGCTGGACAAACATATTTACCTAACCAACCTTTAAAGGGGAAGTTCAGAATTTTTTACATTTGGCTTAAACTTTGTGTTAGCGTGGGTTTAATTAGTCGGTGGAGTTGATTTCAACAAATTCTGTGCAGTTAGTTAGTTATTTATTAGCTTAAGGGCTCCGGAGCGGCTAAGCTAGCACAAGTCAATGGGCCCGCCCTAGCATGCAATAAATAATGCATAAAGGACAACATTTGTACGCATGAAAATCACCAATGACCAGTGTTGTTAATAACGGCATTAGAGTAAAACTCCATTACTAACGGCTTTATTTTTTTTTATTGGCATCCTAGGATGGGACCATTGACTAGCGCTAGCTTACCCACTCCAGAGCCCTGAAATTAATAAATAACTAAAACTGCAATGAATTTGTTGAAATCAAATCCACCGACTAATGAAACCCCAGCTTACTTGAAGATTAAACCTAATGTCAAAAATTCTGGACTTCAGCTTTAACATCTTCTAGGCTGCTGCAATATGGCTCATGAAATTTATACAGTTGGACTGACACATGAAAGTTAAGAACACATTGAGAAATCAATCATTGTCAGCTTTCAAAAGAACAATAAACCATTGTTTGGAATCACACTCTCTAGGTTAGAATGTCAAAAATGCAATATAATTTTTCCATCTATTCTTCACATCATCTTATCAAATTACAGTCAGCAGTTGAATTGAATGAAATATTCAAGAATTCTTCTCCCTTGGGTCCTGAACACGACACTGCTTCCAAGACAACAGTCACATTGGTTTCTAGACCTTTTTCCCTTATTTTGGCAACTAGCCCATTCCTGCCATTGTAAATTTCCATTATTCTCCTAAAAGGAAGGCGACAATAATCTGATTTCCCTGGTCACTGCCCCACATTTTTCAGAACAGATTTAAAAAGATACAAAGATGAGGAGTTCAGTGCACCCTTAACAGCATTGTGCTGTGAGGTGGTGAATTGAAAAACACACGGGGGTGAGTTTGCTAAAATGGAATGGCGCAGACAAATGATATACCCAAAGGTGTTTTTATGAAAAATAAAATTTTAATTGTAAGTAATGAGTAACATTTTGAGTGACTGTTTTTTTTTGTTTGATTTTCTTTTTTTTAAAACAATGGTATTTTTTTTTCTCTCAGCACAAATTTATCTACATATATAACCAGTTGTTATAATGATACTGTACAATAACCCATTACATAGCCAAAGAAATTTTTAAAAATTAAAAGAAAAAAAAAAACATTAAATTAAAGAGAGAAAAACAGGAATGAAGCATAATTCATCCAAAGAGCATGAGTGCCCTGCCCACTAGTGGAGAAAATAGTTCCTAGTTTGAATAGTGAATACTGTAGTACTTTTATAGTTACTATTATGATATTAAAAGGATCGTATCTCCGATTTTCTGTGGTCAACTGGTGCCAAACAAAAACTGGGAGAGAATTTAAAATCCGTGTGTTCGATTCATGTTGAGGGCAGTGCTCTATGTCAAATACTTAATTTGTTACGGTGATTTAAAGAAGGGTTGTTGAACAGGCTTGCGTGATCATAGAAGGGCAAGTTTGCATCTGATTGGTGTAATGGAGTCATGTGATTATTGTTGCAACGTCTCACTGGTGAAATTAGTAGCAAAAGGCAATCATGTGGCATGCAATCATCCCTCAGCTAGTAGATGTTAAATCTATTTGAACTATGAGTGAATAAACTAATGTTAATTGGCTGCCAGCCCTGTCAATAAGTGAATGATAACATTTTTGTTATACGATTTTTTTGGTGTTTACAATGTTTGGCGTAAACACAGCAGCAAAGTTGCAGGTAACCAAGTTGCATGATGAATGTGAATGTTAGCTTTTACTCATGAGTAGGAGCTCCTAGCTGTTTAGCTAGCTGTTACTGCTAGGGTTACCAACTATCCCTTGAAAAACGGAACTGTCCCGGTATTCAGAAACAAAAGCACGCGTCCGGCATTGAGCTTCCAAGGGATGAGCTTTGTCCTGTATCATCATGAAACTCAGAAATAGTGTCTTCTTATTTGTAGATGAACAAATTCCTGTATGGTGCTTTACAAGAAAATCCAGGGAAATGAGTTCTGCTTTTTGACCAATGAGCTGATTGAACAATGACAATATCAAATCACACTCATGTCATTGGTCGAGGTACTGTCGCTTGCCATGATGACTACGGAACACAACATAAGAGTGTGGAAAATAAGAGGTTTGAGTGAAGCTTGAGTAAAAAGCATGTTCAAAATGATGATCATTTGCTTCCTTGTTCTTCTCTGTGCACTTTATTTTCATTCATTTGGCTATATTTTTGCGTTCTGTCAATTTCATTTATATTCCCATATTTGTTTGTAGTGATCATTTGCGAAGTTATTGCTGATGGGACTTTGGGGAAAAAACAAAAACAAAACAAGTTTACCTCAGAATTTATATTTGCATTTAAAAAAAGGTATTTAAAAAGCACACAAAAGAAAGGCTCAGGGCCCCAAGGATAAAATTATACAGTTTTAAATTTAGGTTGAAATTCAGATTTTAATTTTATTCTAGTATTTTTTTGTATTGAAGATACAGTGCCTATAAAGATTGTTCTTCCTTGTACTTATATAACTTAAACATGTACCTAATTAATTTAGGGTTGAATATAATTATTATAATATTATAATCATTAATTAAAAAAAAAAAAAGGGCGGGGGGGGATCACTTTTCACATACAAAAAAATAATTCAAGAGTTACAGTTATCGGGCCGGCAGGTCCGCACTACCAATGAGTTGTCCTTTTTATTTTATTTTATTTTATTTTATTTTATTTTATTTTATTTTATTTTATTTTATTTTATTTCATTTATTTATTTATTTTTTAAGGATTTGACAACACTACTGCTGACCAAAAGGACAAACTTCCATAACTTTTATATAACTAAAGGAAGACAAAAACTGTAATTAAATTATTAATTATTTGCACTGCCGGAACATAGGACTATCCATACACATTTTATATTTATATTATTTAGATTTTATACTTGTATACTGCAAGTCACTTTTGAGATTTTAACTTATCCTGTGCTGTAAAGGGAGATGCTCCACAATATCATTGTACAACTGTATGATGACAATACAGGGTTATTCTATTCTATTCTCAAAAAGTAATTAAAAAACGTGTGAATCATACATTTGAGCTCACCAGCTTAGAATCTAGCCAGCGTTTTTTCAATCTGTACTGTATGTCTGTCTGTCGGTCTGACAGGCTGGTGTGCAGCAGTACGCGTATCTGCATAATAATGATAAAAACTTCACATCTGAAAATAGCAGCGCAATTTAGATAAACAGAATAGCTCTGATTCATTCATTTTTCGACTTGCAGCCTAGTAGAATTCGGGAGGCACACGTCCAGAAACAAAAATTATGTGCACTGGCTGTTTCCTTGTCAACTTGGATCATGCTGCCCCACACAGAAGAGAAATGGCACAATGGATGTGAATCCAACACACACTCAGAGGAAATTTGCCCATGGCAATATCATGAGAATTATGAGAGAAATACATTGAGAAAAATCAGTTTGGTTAGAGGTATCAAATTTGTGGCATAGGAGTTAAATCGGGCGAGCTGCATCTTTTGTTAGCTCACGAAAGCAATTCACGGTCCATTGACTTTTTTCACAAAAATAACATTTATGTAATATTTCCACAGTCAAAAAAAAATTGAGAATATTAACAGCCCCCCTTTTAACAAAATAAAACAAAATTAATTAAAAAACATGAAAATAATGGCCCTCCGAAGGAAACCATAACGACAATATGGATGAGCTTGACAACCTTGAATTGTTGTGTTCACTGTTAGATAAGTATCAACCCTTAGGCATTCATCACAATGAAGGAAGTGAAAATAAGGGAGGGAAAAAAATTCATTTTACAGACAGCTACGTACTTGTTATGTAGACACGAGAAGTATCATCATTACAGTTTGATACGGTACTGGAAGAATGCCAGATTTCCGATTTGGAGGTGTTATGTTCATACTTAAAAAAGATCGCAGTATATTGACAGTATTATGTCAAAATCTGAGACAAGTTGTTTCATGCCCGGCTATTAATGAGCAGAGTCACACTTCCCCTGTACCACATGAACATCTGTGTAAAACCGCTAACGGCTACTTCATATACTGCCCTGCTTTAAGCTGCTTATGGTTGACAGTCCTACTCATTTTTAATGCTCATCCTGCAGTATTTGTTTTTTTTTATGTATTGCATTTAGTCTTCCACTGTTAATTTTCTGAGGCGTTCACCGGGTTTAATAATGCTGCAGTATTGTGATGAATTTACAGTTTGGGGAATTTCAACAGCCTTTCCAAAAGTGGAGTCATCAAATTTACTTCGCACGTCAATGACCGATTGCTCTTGCTCAAGTGTGTCAAAAACCACAAACAGGGGAAGTGACCTTTACCAATTTTAAAAGAAAGATAAGCAATGCAACGCAACTAATACGATTTGCACAGTGATGATGAATCCTATCATTTTTGACACGCCACCGCACCACACAATGCGTTTTATACCTCTTACGCATAGCAAAAATATTGGGAAGAAGTGGTCATTACACCCTGTTTTCTGGGTTATTTTTCTGGATAGTTCTAATTATGTAGCCAAAGGAAGTGAGATATTTCTATTTTAGCTACAGCATCGTAATCAGGAGATTCACACCCATGACAGGACATATGAATGTCACACTCTTGTTAACAGTAGGGTCAGCTTCGGAGTTTGTTTTTTGTAAAAGTTAAAGTGTCAAAAGTGCACATTTACATCACCACAATGGTCTTAAAAGAGGGGAAAAAACATTTTTGCTCACAAATATCAATCAAACATTGCTTCATCAAGCAACAACCGACATAGGACATTTTTCTCTCCCGGAAAATTTATAGCTTGTCAACATTCAGTTTGGAAAATTCCACTCTAGCATTCTTGTGATTGATTCATGATTCATGGAGCCTTCCTGTTCCAAATGCATTGGACGGTAGGGTAATGGGCACGTATTTTGCAATATCTATTTGATCACTTAAACATAGTATTTTGTTTTGAATTTATGTCTGCATTTACAAAGCTCTACTGAAAAAACAATGACTAAAATACTGTAGAATACAGTGATCCCTCGTTTTTCGCCGTCAATGGGGATCAGAACTCGCTGCGATAAGTGAAAAAGTGCAAGAAAAGAAAAAATATATTGGTGTGCTCAATGTATTTATTAATATTTATCATTAGAAAGATAAGAAAGATATTTGGCGCAAAACACAGACAAGACTGAAAAAGCAGTTTCTGCTCTTGCACTCCTCTTTAATAGAAACTGCTGTATTTTAAACAAAAACAACTGATGTGTTTGATAGAACAATATGTCTATATGCTGCCATAGCAGATTCATGGCGCATTAAGGCCACAAACTATTTTTAATTTGCCCGTTTTACCCTGAAAACCCCCATTTACAGACGTCGTGCAGCCGCTTTTGTTTCAACCCTGCCATATAACGAAGGTAATTAATTATATTTATCATTCAAAATGTCTGTCATTTTTAGCTTAGAATCATTAATTGATGTCTAATATCTGGTTTAAAAAAAAAAAAAAAAAAAACAACATTAAAAAATTATTCACTCGCATGTTTTAAACTTTTAAACAAATTACATCACAATTAAAAAAATGGTGTCTGTAAAAAAGTCACAGATATTTACCTCATAACTATCGCTTAATTGTATTTTTTTTTTTGTTTCTGTCGCATTTTTTCCCGATATGTTGGATGATAAATAATTGATTTAAACAAAGAAAAATTGAAAAAAAAAAAAACATTTAAAAAGGTAAATATATGAAAAAGAAAATCTCGACCACTCCTTGATGTCTGCGATTTCTGCATCCCGACCCTTGTTATATTACCATGTTTCACCCATAAAATCCCCCAAAAATTCAGCTGTGGCCATTCACAGCTGTATCTTGACGCTCAGTGATACATGCTACATGGAGTTTTTGGCTCGAAACAAGGAAAGTACGCGATAATATCTCGTTAAAGATAGGGTTTTGCTGTTTAAAAAAAAAAAAAAAAAATTAAAAATGCACTCCTGTTCAAAATTTTTCTTCCTCCAGAAAATTGAGATTTTAAGCTTGCATATCGGACAGTTATGAAAGTTGGCCAAATTGGAGGTTTCAGAGCGGAACTTCAAGTCACCTGAGTGTTTCCCGCCATATATTTATATATAAGACATTTTTTTTTCACTTTTTTTTTTGCCAAAGTATAATTAATTTAAAAAAATTACTTTTATGTATATATATAGTCTATCAAATGTAAAAAATGATGATACGTTTTAAACATTTTACTGTGCCACCGAATTAAATGAAGCAGAAAAATGCTTGGCTTTTTTAAATACTGCATTGAGTGAGTGCACTCATATCCGCTCAAGCTGCTCATTTACACACAATCAGTTGCCACAGCAACTGTTTAACAAGTTAACGACGATTGACATGTGCGGCGCTTTGAAGCTCGCTTATCTGGCAACATCAAATATCAACGTCTGTCAATCATTGTTAACTTTAATAAACAAGTCCAGTGCACTCACTGCCTGACCAACAAAGAGTTGGAAGAGGGAGGGATGGAGAGTTAGACTATGCGATCCGCACAGGACTGCTCATCTGTTTTTTGTTTTTTTTTTCTCGGAAAATTTTCCCATGATGGACTGAGGGCGCGAAGTTTGAAGAGCAAAGTAGCGAGGGATCACTGTGCACTACTCATTGTTATGTAGTAAATGTGTGCTGCACTTGCCTAAATTACAGTATATTTCTCTTATATTCTGTATGCCAAAAGGTCTGAAAATAAAAAAGGGAAAATCTGTCTTTTATTTTGCAAAAGATAAACTATCAAAAAAGATCAAAATGCTGGCTTGTTAGTCAGTCAAGGTGAATCCCCGCTTTGTTGATTTCCTGTACAGTATGTGTGTTCTCTGACCCAGTCTGGGCTCCTCTTGTTGACCCGCAGGACCACACAGGTGTCAGACCTCCGGGGTGATGCTATCAGACCTCCACCGATGAAGCGAAGAGCGAAATGGAAAGACAAAAGGCGCAAATGGATGAGTAAGAGGGTGCACTTTAACTCAATGACTGGCATTGACGGCGCTGGAACTTCAATTCATTTGAACTGTGAGGGCTGGCAGTGATTGAACATTCGTTGACCCTAATTGAGTTCAAATGGATTGGATGTCACCTATTGATGAACGCATTTAAATTCACAGCAGAGCCACATAATTGGACGTCTATCAACATCATTGATATTAGATTTCTATGGCAGTTATATGACACACATGCTTCTTCTTTCCCTTCTTTCCTCTCCTCTGAATCATCTAGCTTCTAACTGCTTCCAGATTTAACCCTCTTATATACCCCTTCCTCAACTATGTTTTGCTGCTGTAGTTTCATTTTGGAATGTTTTCAAACTGGAAGTGGAAATATATGACTCCAGCCAGTGAGTCAGCTAACAAGGTGCTGCTTTGAAGGAAACCACAAGCAAGGGCAAGGACATTAACCGGATTTTGTTTTTCAAAAATCACAGCAGTGGTTGATAGGTTTTATTTCATGTTCAAATGGAGGGTCTTTGATGAGTATATCAGGTAATATGTGTGAATGTTACATTTACTGGAAATGTAAAAATAAATCCCCTATGCCATGATAATGGCATATTTGTTTTTGTATGAGTCTGCATAGAAAGATAAACACAGACGGTTTGAATATCTAAATCTGTGTTCGCACCAAGTCCACACTGTCACCATTTATGAAGCACTTGATGACATGTAAATGGCAAGCCAACTTCTACAAATTTTTTGATTCATCACTTGTTAGTCACTGGTAGCAGCCGCATCAGGGCCTCGTGTGCACAAGGGGCTTTTAAGACAGCAGCCCTTCAATCATGTGAGGTCACTGCGGTTAAACGGAGGCGAGAAGCGGGACCCTTTTGTTGTACTCTGTTGTTTACAGCTGGTGACATCACTCTTTGAGGACTGTATAATTAAGGATTGAGAGAAGCGTTGAGCCTGCAGCTAAAAGTCCTTTAACCTTTTATAGAGTAAATGACTATTTTTGGTCATTTAAAAAATCTTTTAACTCTTTCAGTGCTATTGACGATTATAGACCTCTAGTCATGTGGCTTTTTTCATCCTTCTGCTGTGAATTCAAATAAGTTTGTCACTACTAGACGTTAAATCCAAGGCCATAGGTTTGCATAGGGACAGTAGGGACATAACACTACCAACTTTTAAGGATGCTCAAATTGTCCGCTTTGCACTACATAATGACTTCAATTATATAGGCCGTTTAGATTGTCTTCCCATATGTTATAGAGATAGAATTGACCCGAACATTATTAAGTGAATTACATTCATTATGTTCGGACTTCCATTGACCCATTTTTACTTGCTGAATGTGCGAGTCCATTTTTTTCCCTCAAACGCACGTTTGATTGGCGTATGACTTGACCCCCCCCCCCCCCCCGACACATATACACCGCCTCCTCCATCCCCTTCGAAGACGATATTAGAAGTTTTTTCCCACTAGTAACAGCCACTGTAAGTAATGTAAAAGGACTTTTATGTTTTTGTTGAGGTGGGGACCACGACTAATTTTGCAACTGAAAGTCCGACCAGCATCAGAGTTAGCATAACATTAATCTGTGTTAATTTCCCGAACTCGAGAAGAAAGCTGCTTTAAGAGAATTATCCTCCTGTATTTGTTTTCTATTGATAGCGTTAATTATACTGTGAGAAATGTAGTGAACCGAGGTTTAACCCCTTTTCCCATATTTTCATTTTTATTTTATTTATGTGGTCTTAAAGATGCCCAAAGAAGTTTTGGCTGTGCTTGTGAACAAAATCAGTAGTTATTTACCTGAAAGAATGCTCCATTTAAAAATATATATATATATTTTGTTATACGCTAAGATTTTTTATCGGTTATATTTAATTTATTTTACTCAAGTTACCTGAAGATCTGAAGTATGCTCAAACTGTTAGCTCCTTTAAATCAGGGCTAAAAACGCTTTTGTTTAGCACTGCATATCCATAACTGTCTATATCTATTTGCTTTCTATTCCTCTTGTGATTTATCTCCATTGCTGATTTCAATTATTATCAGTACTAGTAGTATGTATTATTATTATTATTTTATTATCATTATTATTATTATTATTTTATTCTATTTGTGATTAAATGCGATTTTTATGTATAATTTTATTTCCTGTTTCGATTGTATTTGTTTTTACGTTCTATTGATTTAATGTGATTTTTATGTCTTCTTTATTATATATCTTCATGTGATGTAAAGCACTTTGAATTGCCTTGTGTTGAATTGTGCTATATAAATAAATTTGCCTTTGCCTATTTATTTAGACAATGTTGAGTGGTCTTAAAGAGCATATGACACGAGAAAAAAAGTCTTAAATGGCATTATTATGTGAATTAGAATCATATTTTGTGACGATTCGACTATATACAACAATTTAGCAAAGCACAGATGACGAAAAATTAGTCTTTTAATCTGCCGGTTAGCCACGCCTACCATTATAGGGCTTTAGCGTCTCCAACAGGTGGATAACGTCAGCGGTAGACTGGGCTCATCGGTTTTACTATTCAGCCCATTGAGGGGGAATTATTCAGAACGAGGAAAACGCGATGAAGAGAGCCGCAAAATGTCATTGTTTCAGTCTCTCTACTCCAATATTTTTACAGGATATTCTTTTTATCCAAGTATTTTTCCCCAATAGCTATATAAATGGCTTGAGAAGGACCAGTCAGCCCGTCGAGGGGGAACTATTCACAACGAGGAAAACGAGACGAAGAGAGCGGCAAAAATGTCATTGTTTCTGTCTCTTTACTTCAATATTTTTACAGGATATTCTTTTTATCCAAGTATTTTCCCTAATTGCTCAATAAATGGTATGGTCATAACAAATAACAGTCTGGTGCTGAATGGAATATGAAATAATAAAAATGCATTCATTCAGGACGACATGGCAAAATTACTCCATAATGGTCAAAACTGTCGACTTCACCTTTATTGTCGCACCTCCCGAACGATATTTTATGACACCTAAATCGGACATATGTCATTTCCCTTCCCCGGCTTTGGAGAATGTAAACAAACCAGAAGGCGTGACAGCTAGCCGACATGCTAACCCGAACCGAGTGATGTTTCAAAGTCTTCGAAGCGGAAAATCACACATAACTATCCTGGATTATTTGACATGACGACCTGGTTGTCGATTGTCTTCGAGAATCGGCAAACCGCCCGGCGGAGAGCAATTTACAGTTCGTTCCCCCGGAGGAGGGTGGCTGGAGTTGTTGTGCAGCTAACGTGCTGCTAATGAGCATTAGGAGAGCTTTTTACATGCCTATCAATGATCAAACGAAAGTAGTCCTTCATTTAAAGGAAGTTTGTAGTGTTTACTTTGTAATCGCTGTATTCGTATTTGACATAATACAAAACAAGATGTTTACTCACTTCCTCGTAAATCCAATGGTCCCACAGTAAATATCCACGGTGAATGGGAACCTTTTGAAACTCCAAAAAGGCGCATACGCCTCTCCCTCATACAGAATGATTTTTCTGCAGCCGTTTGGCTGGCGTGATGCGAAAAATAAACGTATTAATCCGCAAAATCAGCTGAATCCTTCGTGCTCATACACAACAGTACACTGTAGCGTGAAGAGGACGTCTTCTACCATACACGTCACAGCGCCCTCCTCCTCAAGGCAAGACCGAAGCCGGAAGTCACTCATTTTCATGGCGCGGGATTAAAAAAACTAAATAAAAATAGCGATCGCTTCCACACACATCCAAGCGGCCCATATCATTCAGGGGCATAAAATACCGCGTGTATTATGAAATAAACAAGCTTTTTCGTGTCACAGGCACTTTAAGACAAATGTTAATTATTTTGCATTCCCGGTTAGTTAAGAGATTATTAACAGGTTTGTATTTATTGTGTATGTTAATATCATTTATGTTCAAATATTGCAATTTAAATTTGCTAATAAAATCCAGACATTTATTCTGGAAGTTTTCAAAATGTTTCATTTGTAGTTTTTGAAAACAAAGGTTTGAATCGAACGGTGTATCATCTGAACCAACACATATGCACTGCAAAAACACACCTCCTTAAAACTAGTTAAATTCCTTTGTTTTCAGTGTAAATCTACTAGAAATAAGTGAAATGATCTGCCAGTGCTTCAAATAAATTTTACTCACTTAGATTTCTTGAAATAAGAAAAATAGCTCGCTGAAAATAAGCTCAACAGACTTATTTTAAGTAAAAGGTTAGTATATTTATTCAAAAAAAAAAAAAATCTTGTTTGTCAGAAATGTTCTTAAAATCAAGGCTAGATATTGTTCAAAACATTTTTTTCTGGATTTAGGCAAAAACTGACCAACTTTTAGATATATGGGCTTAGTAAGAAGAAATAATAATATTTACTTAATTTAAGTGGAATAATCTAATGCAGTAATCGGTGAACAGTCTTTAACACTCAAAACAAGATGGAGAAAATTATTCAACTTTTTTAAAGAAAAATCATCAGATTGAGACGTTATAAATTTGCAGTGTGAAAGTTAGTATAGGTCAATACAGATTATTTTGTATTGATCATTTTGCCTATCAATTAATTAAATTCATATTTGTGAAAAATGTAGCCCTGACCCCCGTTCATCCAATCTGTTTGGTCTTATTAATGTCCCGTCCCAAGCAAAAAGTGTACATGCAGTTTATGCTGTTATATCGTCCCTACCAATATTGCGACCAAACTTGCGCCCTTGGTTCAATCCATTTGAATTGGATGGCCTGCCCAGTTTTAATGGATTGGATGTCTGGCAGCCAATGAGTTAACATTATTATAGTTACACTCTGATATTGTTTTTATTATTAATTACTGTATTTTGCCAAACCTACTATAACATGAAATATCTGGAGAAATTGCTCTGCTGGTTGGTAAATTAAAACTAAACTAAAACCTAGTTTCACTTTTATTTTAGAGCATTGCGTTTAACTTCCTGTTAATTTTGGGGCATTTATGGTCCACTTTCTATTGGCTTTTGGAATTTCCAGGTCACTTTGTATTGATTTTAGGACACATTCTATTGATTTGGGGTTATTTCTGGGCATCTTTTGTTTTGGTCATTTCCTGTTGATTTTGGGACATTTTTGCTTCATTTGCTAGTTTGATTTATGAAATAACATAAAAGCAGTTGGAACAGTAGAAAAGTTGATGATGTGTAGGCGGTAATATTCCAAAATTACTGTATGGTCGATGTCAAAACTGTTCATTTTTTAAAGCAACTCTCCGTCAATGGCAGCCAATGAGTTAAATTAGAGCCCTACAAAGGGTTAACACAGGGTTGGCGGGTGTTATTGTGTGGTGCGCTGAAGTCCGCAGGGGAAAATCCCTCACCACAAAATGATGCTTAGTGGTACAAAGGCCTTTATGCACCATAGAGCGGTCAAACAGAAGGGATGATTAAAAATACAAGAAGTTGAGATTAAAGTTTTTTGGGGGGCATTTCCATTATAAATAATTCTACATTTAAAAATAAATGTTTACAAACCTTTGTTCACATATTTTTGTATAAAATCAAGTGCATGACTCATCACATTCACTTGACTGGATCTGATTATTTGCACCTGCAGACACAACCAAGGCATTTTTTTTTTTAAATGCTGTCTTAACTCTTGACTTGTTATCTCCTCAGGTTTCAAAGCGAAGGATCACTCTGAGTGAACAAAGGCAGGTGAGAATGGTGACAGCGATGCAGACTGCATCGCTCAATAACATTTAACATGAGGCACTTGTCAAGACTCAAGAAGGCCCATTGATACCACGACAGGCCGATGTACCGTGAAGGTATTTAAGTTTCGCGGTGCTATGCCAAAGGGGGAGCGTCAAAAGAAAAGAAAAAGTGATGAGTCACCAAACTTCCCAAAACCCACCTCCCTCCCCTTCCTCGTTTGCGGGAAACTGTTTTTTCTCTCTCTCATGTTCTCTTTCCAGTCTCAGACGTTCATCTTCTTGACAAGCCGCAGGGTCATGGCCTGGGTTAATGTGTGTCGGTGAGCTTGTTTCATCTGTCCCTGTGGGGGTTGCTCCACCAAACAGGTTTAAAATATGTGAAGCAGACAAGTTTATTAGCAGTGTGCGGGGGAGGACGTGAATAGTTAGCACTCGCTTGGGAAACAGATAAGCCTTTGTTCTGAATTATAACCATACCAGTGATTTTGCAAGTTCAGGTCGGATTAACCAACTGCCAAATTGATTTGATATTGTATTTGTACTGTATTTTTTGGACTATAATCATCATTCACCAAGTTTATTTTCATACATAAAATGCATATCATTATGAGTGGTGCAACAGTGTACTGCATTAGTCATTTAACTTTTAAAATTAACACTTCCAGACCCACATTTTTTCTGATGGGAAAAAATAAATAAATAAAAAAATCTGCACAGATTTTTACTCTACTCAAAAACCAGAACAAAGTGTGATTTTTTTGGTCGGGGATATTTAATGCCTTCATTGGTTAGTCTTAATATTAATGTGTTTTTGATGAGAAATGGGCACTTTACATTATCCTTTTTGAAGTTGTGTTTGGACAGCCATTTTCAAAGAGCCAAAAATAGCAAAGAGGGTGTGCCGAAACTCATGATTTCATTTCGATGGGTTAGGATTCATCCAATCATCTCCCAGAAGTGGCAATACCAACTAAACTCTGTGTATTTATTGGTTTAGAGACGCGAACGCGTCATGTCCTTCAGCAGCATGCTTAGGTCTGAAGGGTTTAATATTATTGTTTTAATTATTCATATATCTATTTAATTAGGGCTGTCAAACGATTAAAATTTTTAATCGAGTTAATCACAGCTTAAAAATTAATTAATCTTAATTAATCGCAATTCAAACCATCTCTAAAATATGCCATATTTTTCTGTAAATTATTGGTGGAATGAAAAGATAAGACACAAGACGGACATAAACATTCAACATACTGTACATAAGTGCCGTATTTATTCATCATAACAATAAATCTACAAGATGGCATTAACATTCTTTCTGTTAAAGGGATCCATGGATAAAAAGAATTGTAGTTCTTAAAAAGATAAATTTGAGTACAAGTTATAGTAATTTTATATTAAGAAAAAGAGCGTCTCCTGCTCCGCCCAAATGCATGATGGGAAGTTGGCCAACCATGACTGTCAGTAGTGGCTGCAGATGGTATACAATATGTTCTGCGTTGTGTTTAATTAAGTGTGTTAAGAAAAACATAGTCTCTTGCGCCACCCAAATGCATGATGGGATGTTGGGCAACCATGACTGTTAGTAGTGGCTGCCAAAGCTTAAGCCAATAAAAGGCGCGTCCAATGAACGCCTGTGTCCACTCGCATTTCTCTGCCTTTCCGCTCTCGATGTGCTAAAACGGCGTCGTTGTAAACTGTTTGAGGCAACGCATGAACGGGTAATTCCGTGCATGAGTTACGTCAAATATTTTAGCGTGATTAAGTAAAATTGATAATTACTGCCCTTTAACGTGATAAATTTAACAGCCCTAGTTATAATTGCAATTGTGATTTGGTGTTTTGCTAAAGGAGAACTACCATAGGTCCAAAAAATTTACAGTTATATATGATTTTATAACTGTAATAAGGATTAGTAACACTTCTTGCTAATTACAGTTCTACACAACAAACTGTATAAATGTATTCAAGGTTTCAATGTCTTGCTTAAGAGCATTATTAAAGAGTCTTTCTGATTGGAAGATGCAATTTTCACTCACAGTAACTCTTGTTAAAATCTTTCAGGAAAGGGTGGGCGCTGCCTAGGAATTACACCAAGTTCACAAGAAGGAGGAACTTCAATGATGCCACACCACAAGCAGCAGTGGTTTCTTTTTTGTTTCGTCTCATTGTTGTTCGGTTTGCAGCCTCTCCATTGCTTAACTCATTGGCTACCATAGACGTGGCAATGAAATGAATTGAAAGGATAAATGAAAGCTTATCCGATTATGAAAGTTTATCCGGCTTTATACTTAGACGATGGATTAAATGATCATCAAACTTGGGAGGAGTGTGCATTTGGGCCAGAGGAACAACAAATTTTATCTTTTATTTGGTCAATAGTAGCCTCAGAATCAGTAAAAATATCAAAATCAGAGACAAATATTTGTTTCCGTATTGACTACCAGGCGCTGCCATCGCCACGGGAACAAGCTTGTCCACGTTGATTGAAAGACCAACTTGATGTTTTGGATAAGAGATTATAACAGAAAGAAATGGCCTCAAATGCATCAAGTTATGTTTTAAATTAAGTCATAGGTGTCTGTGTAATGTAAACATTATTTTAGTGTGGCCATAATGCTGCGACTAAAGGGACTGAGCAGACAGTCGGGTGTAGGTGCGCTAGTAAATTATAATCAACAATGACGGTCATAATTTGATTTTGGCCAAACTAAAGGGTTGGGTTTAGGGTTGATGCCTAGTATCAATTTGGTACCGGTTAGAAAACCATCTGGTAGTAACCAGACCAAAATTAAAATCAACATTTCGCTGCCTGAGCATACGTCTTCTGATTGCTTGCTTGTATTGGTAGTGCTTTGTTGTCCGCTAGTGGAGCATTTGTCGTAATCCCACTTTGTTCTATGGCTGTACAGTGATCCCTCAATTATTGCTGTGAGGGACCAGAACCAACTGTATAAAGTGAAAAACCGCGAAGTAGTTGAGCTTGGAAGTAGCGAGGGATCACTGTAATTCATTTGATGTCTTGAGTTCATCGTGTACGCATCCATTGCTAATAAATGAAGCTAACTTCGAGTGGTATTGTATTACTGTGCCACATTTCTCACCATTTCCTCTCGCTGTTTGCGCCTTGGACAAGAATTGCTTATGAGTCTTATTCTACATTTTTTCATGTAATATGAATACCAAATGTCCTGATCCAATCACGTGATCGGAAATCGGGCAGATAGCGTCATTTTTCAGGGGATCAGAATTGGGTGAAAGGATCGGGTTTGGGTTTTTAATTTTTAAAAAATAATATTTGTTTCTCTGCATCATGCTCGCACAGCCTCAAACTCTCCCTCCTGCTGCTTTTCATGCTCACCAAGCAGCTGCTTGTTAAAGTTAACGATGAGTGACAGTTTTGAAAGCTTTGATCTTGCCAGACAAACTTGTAAGGTGCCTAATTTATTAGCTCCTTCAGCTTGTTAAACACTAGCAGTAGTGTGCTGTGAGGCTTTCTCAGCAGCGTGAGTGGATTTGAGTGGACTCACTCAATGAAGCATTTCATAAAGATACACATTTTTTTTGTCATGCCTTGAGTTGAGTTTTGTTAAGATTTTGCTCTAGTCTTTCTTGTCCATGTGATTACCCATTGCTTTCACCTGTTGTGGCCTGCTACTTGTGTCTTGACCAATTCGCTGCCTCTTTTATCAACCACCTGTGTCTCATTGTCTTGTTACCCCATGTCTGAACTCCATATGTGATGTCTGTTCCTGTTCGGTCATTGTCTGTCCAAGTTTGTCTACCCAGCGTCTAGTTCTCCGTCCAAGCCCTCGTTCCTTTAAGTAAGTTTTGATACCTTTGTTAGTACCTGGAGTTTTGTTTGCTTTGCTGTTTCGGACTTTTGTTTGAACTTTGTGTTTTTTTTCTTTTTGTTACAGTATTTTTGAGTTTTCCGCCACCCTGCCTCTGCATTCTCGACGCCTTTTGTTTCCCTGCATTTGGGTCCTCCATGCCGCCCCCACAAGACATTTTTTCTGAATTATTCTTGTTTCAAAATAATTCAGTGGTTCATTAACTTGTTTAAAATGTTTTTTGTTGTTGTTGTTTTGTTTTTGTTTTGTTTTGTTTTTTTTGTTTTTTGGAACAACACTTTTTTCGGTACCAGATTGGGACTCTGTATCACCAGGTTCTCAAAATCAGGTGACTCAAACTCTTTTGCAAAATATGCGATCGGGACATCCTTAAATATTAATGTTATTTAGCACATTAGCAGTATGAATATTTCGTTTGTTTACATTTACAGTTAAGTGGCAGAGATTTGTTGATTTGTCTTTTATCACAGATAATTGTTTTAGGTTGTTTAAATTACCTGACATGTTTCGGCGAACACTTCCACCTTCATTAGAGAGTCTCTGAAAGAAAAAAATCAACTAATCTATAAGTGTAGACAAGATGAACTCAATACAACAACTAAGTGGCAGAGATGTTATGGTCGAACTTAACTAGATTTTAACGTTACATTCAAATTAACACTTGTACAGTAGTTTACATTTGTGTGAGATTGATTATTTCATAGCATAGATACGTTATGTTTGTGTCATTTCAGTTTTACACATTAAATGTTCCCATCAAGAGAATGAAGACTACAGTAAAACCCACCTAATATTTTTCACATTTTTTAAAGATTTAGTCTAAGTTGTATTCAGTTTGGCTCTTTTCAAATTAAAGTGGAGTTTTTTTACTAAAGTTTGTATTTTTATTTTTTTTATTTTTTTATTTTATTATTAGTTCAAGAACCGCTTAAGCAATAGAACCCTTTTAAAAGCACCCAGTAGTAACCGGTATCGGCTCAAAACCCAAACAAGACAGTCTTGATTGATATTGCAATGGTCAAACATGAAAATGTTGTGGTTCTGCTTTCAGTACATCAAAATCATATATAAATAAAAATGTCATTTCCACCTAAACCACATATTTTGTCTTACATGGAGTTCATTTGTGGGTCAAATAAAACCACTTCATCCAAAGTGTCAATGTAGAACTATTGAACTTTGTGTTCCCAGCATTTGAAAATGTCAAAATGTCATTGGGGGAGACTGAGAATCTCTGATTACAGGCAAGTTATCCACCAAATAAAAGAGCAAGAGGTGTAATTGTTAGCGAGAAGTCAGGGTGAGATCGTTCAGCTTTCTGTGGTTAGGGAGAGCGGTGCTCTCGGCCCAGCAGCTTTGGGAGGAATCCAGTACGACCCATCAAGAAGAGTTTGAAAGTTCATGGGAGTTTTTGTTTCAACGTGGTTGTAATCCTACATGACAGCTCCCTTTTCAAACGTTCATAATGGACCTTTATTCACTCTCCTGTAATTATCTTTCTAACTGCTGCTGCTATCGTGACTTGAGATTTCTTTGTTCACCACAAATAGACATGTTCGTCTTGACAGGGCTTGTGATTGTCACGCCACTTCAAAGGTCTTTTGACATCAGTTTTAGTCAGCGTCAGCTTCTCCATCAGCTCTTGGATTTTCCAAAAGAGCGCTCAGAGAACGAACGACGAGCTCACCTTTTGCATTTATTGAAGATGTGCACGGTCAGCAGTCTTCATCCTGTCTTTGAACTGCGTGCCAGTCAATGGCACATCATAAATGTATGAGTTGACAGGACATTATTTCACCTGGAAGGTGGAGATCCGTCACGATAGTTGATTGTCTGAACGTGTCAGTCTCACTTGGACATCCCATGGATTTTGTGCTGACAGTGCAACAGGTGAACATCAAGTTAAATTAACTCTTTAAGGGCCATTGACGATGGTAAATGGTAAATGTTGTTATACTTGCATAGCGCTTTTCCACCTTTAATAGACGTCCAATCACGTGGCTCTTTTCATCCTTCTGCTGTGAATTTAAATGAGTTCATCACTTGCAGACATCCAATCCATTTGAACTTGGAGGTTTGCAGCGAATGAACAAATGTTCTATCGTCATCAATGGCAACCAATGAGTTAAAATGGCTTATGTGGGGTTGTGTGTATTTTAATTTTCTTTTTACAAAAACTGGAGGAAAAAGTAATGCATTTTCAAGCAAAGTTTATTGTGAAAAAATCAAATTCAGTGTCAGATTTCATCATATTTTGCCACATCTGCCTATCTTTTTATATGTGACAGCCTCTCTACGTGTCTTTACGCATAATCCGTCGCCTTGAATGACCAATCTGCTGCACTGTGATGTAAATAAGCAGGGACACGGACCAAGCCTCCTCTTCCCGCTGTCTCCTCTCTCTTGTTGCAGCCCAGTGCGTCGGTGCAATTACTGCAAGGGTAGAAACAGGCGTGTTGATTGCGGTGGACAGGTCCAGTAAACAGTAGCCTGTGTGCTGCTGAGTCAGGTGGCGTGTCGCATTGAGTGAAGACCTCACTCTGGTCACACTTGTTGACAAGGTGCTCTTTGGCCTTACAGACTATCTATATAATTGTGGGGATGCTTTGCAACAAAGCTCCAGACATATAAAATTCATGTTTTGTTCTGTCCACATTTTTGGCATGCCGTACAGCCCACACTCTTTGACCGATCCACACCATTCCAACTTCAAAATGTTTCAAAAATTCACACGTTACAGGCTCTCTTTCTATTTCAAAACTAACGTTCATGGTTGTAACCAAAAACGCAAAAAAAAGTCCCATTTACTTCAAGCAGCAACAGCATTTCAATATTTCAAAATGCTACTAGTCCTAAAGTTTTTTTTGTCAAATTCACATAATTTACACATCTAAACAATTACAAAATCAATGTGCACAAAACTTATCATCCAGTTTTTGGCAAAAATGTACAATTTTGACAAATTTGACAATCCCGCCATCCCATTTTCAAAGGCACCAGTCATTTACAATGGCACATTCAACCGCAAAAAAAAAAAAAAAAAAAAAAATCTATTCACTCCTAATGATTTGCAAGTCAGATGTGCAAAAAAATTTCCATTCCAGGTCATTATTTTTGACCCCCCCCAAAAATCCTCGAATTGCCCCAAAGTTAAAATGGAAGTGACCCAAAATGTGCAAGTAGTGACGGGGGAATGTTCCAACAAATAATCAGAAAGTGATGTGGAAATGTCTCTAAATCAACAGGACATGACCAGTAAAAGCAATGTGACCTTTAAATGCCCTAAAACCAACAGGAAATCACATAAATGTACAGGAAGTGACCTCAGAATATGTAAAGTGACCCAAAATCAAAAGCAAGTGACCTGAAAGTATCCTAAAATAAATAAGGAAGTGACTCAAAATTATTTCACTGCCTACCATTAGCAATGATAGACCTCCAATTCATTTCAACTTAGAAGACAAGCTGTGAATGCTCAGTTTTCAGTGCCATTGGCTGCGCAAGATGGCTAATCCATTTTCAATGGAATGTCTAGGGCTGTCACTGGCAGCCAATGAGTTAACAAGAGCCACTTTCACATACACTTGAACACTGGTTAAATCCCAAGATTTAAACGGGGAGGCCTTGTATCTGAAAGCAATTTCCCAGGTCGACTGACACGGAGATTACGCGGACATTTAATGGGTCACGTCTTAGTATAATGTCTGGGACTTTCCTGGGACGAGGCGTATGTGAAAGCAAGCGTTAAATTTCCGGTCACAGCACGATGGCTGATGACATAAATATCATGGCGGGCCGATTGTCACTTCCTCTTTCTTTGCAGTAAGGCGAAAAGCGGTAGACAAACATCGCAATTATGAACATAGCAAGCTAGAAATAGCTAAATTAAACTGAAAACACAATGAAATTAAATTGATACAGGATCGTAGCACCGAGGAAGAGAGTCCATCATCCATCTTTGGAAATGTGTGGTTTATTTTTTTTGCCGATGTTAGGGTCTGCAACTGCAAAAACAAGGTTGTACATCAAATCAGAAAACAACAAACATAAAAAATACAAACATAAATACACGAGATCACGGAAAAGGGGGAATAACACCATTGGTCCGTGACAGTAGGTCGACTGGGATCAATAATACTAACCTAAATGGTAAGCACAGAGCCAATAAGACAACAAAACAAATACACTGAAATACCAGCACAACGTGATTTCAAAACAAAAGCGGCAGTAGAACAAGCTAGCAAATGCACGAAATTCGAGAGTAGAAGGTTTCGAATGGCGCCCAGCAAGTTAATATCTCGGTGCCCTTCTCTTGGATCGCCTGGGCTTAAATACAGTCCTCATGTGCTTGAATTGGCTGCAGTTACGATGTCGGGAACAGTCCCACAACCGGCTCTGTAGCAAAACCCGATTTGACCAACATTGTGACAGCCGATGTTATAACTGATGCCCGGGTCATAAAATTGCACCTGCAGCTCTCCGCACACAGAGAGCGCCAGTGGGCAAAACAGTACAAGTCTGTGTAAGTGTCCAACCCACGTCTATCCAGGGATATCTCTACATGCGTGAAAGCAATGACCCGAGTAAATCCCGCGTCACCTTACACAGGAATTTACCGGGATATGTTTGTTTGGGAGCCGAAAAATTAATAGGAAGTGACCAAAAATATACAGAGAGTGAGCCAAAGCATTTACATTAATTTTTCCCAGAAAAATGAATTTTTTAGATTAGGGAAGGACTTCGGTTAGGAACCAGGCCGGCTGCACAACCCTGAACAAGGGACGAAAGGGTAAACATTGCTTGGGTGTGTTTGGTGTGTGTGCAGACCAAACGATAGGGGAAGTTGTGCAAGGACGAAGGTGTGGTTGCCTGACTTTTTAGTTGTTGTTGGTATGTGTTAAGTACTCCTTAAAATATGGTCTCACGCCCAGCAAACGGTCAAGAAGAGTGGCTTTTGAAATCTCATGTATAGCTTTAACTAATGTAATTCCAGATCAGGAGTATAGTGTAGTGTATAGTATAGTGGGGCATTTTGTGAGCCACTGCACATTTTTGTCAGTCATATATTATATTCATAAAGTTAAAAACAGACAATTTAACGAATTGGCTGCCATTAACGGCTATAGATGTTCAATCCGAATGAATCTTCATTCACTGCTAGCCTTTCTAGTTCAGATGGATTGGACATAAACTAATGAAAAACATTTAAATTCACATAAGTATGAAAAAAAAAACATGATAGTACATCTTTCATCGTGAGTGGCACTGAAAGCGAGTGAGTTATTTATCTTTGGGAGGTTACCCCATTTACAGGGTGAGAGAAAATATACTGAAGACAGAGGTTTTCCTCTTTACTTATGTTACTTTTGTTCAACATTTAACTTTTTGTTTTAGCTTTTTATAGGGCAAGTGAATATACAGTGGTATGAACAAGTATCTGAACCTTTTGGAATTTCTCATTTCTGCATAAAATCACCATCAATTTTGATCTGATCTTTGTCAAAATCACACAGATGTAAAAAAAAAAAAAAAAAAAGTGTCTACTTAACTAGAACCACCCAAACATTTATAAGTTTTCATATTTTAATGAGGACAGCATGAAAACAATGACAGAAATGTGGAAAAATAAGTGAACCCTCTCCCCAAGGAGACTTAAAGAGCAATTGAAACCAATTTTTACCAAATAATATAAGTCAGGCGTGTGCCAAATCACTGGTGAGTGGTTTAAAGCTGCCCTGCCCACTATAAAACACACACCTGGTAAGAATTGTCTTGATGAGAAGCATCGTCTGATGTGCATCATGGCTCAGTCAAAAGAGCTGTCTGAACACCTGCGATCAAGGATTGTTGATTTGTATAAAGCTGGGAAAGGATAGAAAAACCATCTCTAAAAGTCTGGATGTTCATCAATCGACAGTAAGAGAAGTTGTCTACAAATTGAAAAAGTTTGGCACTGTTGCTTCTCTCCCAAGGAGTGGCCGTCCACCAAAGACTAAGTTCAGCGCAGAATACTCAGAAGGTAAAAAAGAACCATAACGCATCTGCTAAAGACTTACAGAAATCAATGGCACAGTCCAATATCTCTGTGCACACATCAACTATATGTAAAACTGTGGCCAAGAATGGTGTTCATGGGAGGACTCCACAGAGGAAGCCACTGTGGAAAAAAAGCATTGTTGCTCCTTTAATGTTTGCAAAAAGGCACTTGGACACTCCACAGAAGTTTTGGCAAAATATTTTTTGGACTGATGAAACCAAAGTTGAATTGTTTGGGAGTAACACACAACGTCATGTGTAGAGAAAAAATGGAAGAGCTCACCAACATCAACACCTCATCCCCACCGTGAAGCATGGTGGAGGGAGCATCTTGATTTCGGGCTGTTTTTCTGCCTCAGGGCCTGGACAACTTATTAATTAATGAAAGATTGAATTCAAAAGCTTCTCAGGATGTTTTGCAGGAAAACCCGAGGCCGTCTGTCAGACAGTTGAAGCTAAAAAGAGGATGGATGCTGCAATAAGACAATGATCCAAAACACAGAAGTAAATCAACTTCAGATTGGTTTCTGAAGAACAAAATACACGTTCTGGAGTGGCCAAGTCAAAGTCCAGACTTGAACACCATTGAGATACTGTGTCATGACCTAAAGACAGCGATTCATGCCAGACATCCCAGGAGTCTGACTGAACTACAGCAGTTTTGTAGAGAAGAATGGACCAAGATTAGTCCTGATCGATGTGCCAGACTGATCTGCAGCTACAGGAAGCGTCTGATCGAAGTTATTGCTGCCAATAAGGGGCCACAAAATATTAAATGTGATGGTTGGTTCACTTACTTATTTTCCTCCTTCTGTCATTGTTTGCATACTATCCTCATTAAAATATGAAAACCTATAAATGTTTGGGTGGATTCTGTTAAAGCACTGTTTTTTCATCTGTGTGATTTTGACAAAGATCAAATCACATTTGATGGTGATTTTATACAGAAGTGTGAGAAATTCCAAAAGGTTCAGATACTTTTTCATACCGCTGCATATCGATTTTGTAAACTTAAATAAAGACCTGGCATTCACATACGTGAACATATTTGGCTCATGCAGGCAACAATATTTACTTATTGTATACAAGTGTGGCCTACATGACCCAAAAAGTTATGTCCACATATGTGGATGCCAGATCTTACATACTTCTGTTATTATCAATCTTTATTTATGAATATTTTTAATTAATAAATAATTTGTAAAAATTTTAATTAAAATTGTTTTATCAAAATGAACGACAGAAATATATTCTTGTTATCCCCCCGATATCAAGATAAAGTTGAGTTTTTAACTTAATAATATTTACCTCAACGCCTGCCATTGACGACGATAAATTTCCAATTCATTTTAACCTGGAGAACTAGCTGTGAATGCTTGTTTCAGCACTGCTTTATTAACTCTAATGGGCCAATCCAGCTCATGGACAAGAGGCCATGTTATTTGCACAAACTCCTCGTGTCAGACAGCAGGCACCAGCATGACTAAGTGGCGGAGTCCTGTTGTACGTGTAACAACTCAGTCGAAGAAAGAATTCTGGAGAAGGGCGTGTAAAGCATGTCTATAAAAGCAAATAGGGTGGAGAAGCACTGGTCTGTCTCGTGTTGTAGAGGTGCTCTATTGTTATATACAGCTGTAGATTGGGGTGGAAAGGTGTGTGTTTATGTTCTTGAACGTGAACATGTGCTCCAACAGCGTTCCACGTAGTTGTTATTATTCCTGTTTGGTAATTGTTGTTTTCACAACCGTTGCTCCATAACTTTCTTTAACGAACGACGTTACAATGCAAACAAAAGGATGGTACACTCGGTCCAGCAGTATACTGTACATTATATGGTGAAAAAACACTTTTCATGCCTCACATTTCAATTTCAAAATTAACTTGAAATGGCATACAACGCAACCGTATTTGCCTGTTGCTTTAACCTGTTGACAAAAGTTTTTTTCTGTTTGTTTTTAAATTGAAAATTGTTTAAGTCCTCCAAAGTCACTTCGCAGGCAATGTACTGTCATACTGCCTAAGACTAACTCCTTAACTTTCAGTTCCAGTGACGATGATAGATGTCCAATCATGTGACTCTTTTCACCCTTTTCTTTTGAGTTTGTATGTCATAAATAAACATCCAATCCATTTAAACTGGGAGGGCTAGCAGCAAATGAACGAATGCCTATTGCTGCCAATGACATGTAACAGTTTCTTTTCTGGTTTATAAGCCGTCAATGGTGTACAGCCTTTACAATGATTGTATTAGAGCCTATTTGCATACTTATAGGACCATGTCAGCTGCATCGGCAATACACTGTAGCTTCCTCCAGAGTCTCATGCTTCAGTTTGGCTATATTTAGATGTAGCGCACAGGGCATACAGTAAGTGTCAACAAAGAGCAATGAACCCGCTTCGGTGTCTCAAGCTCATGATCAATTTGGATCATCTTTCAGGATAGTTTGCCAGTTTCTATTGCAAACGTGGCAGACAATAGTGGTGAGTCTCACGTTGCATGGAGGAGAAATGCACCTGATACTCTCAAGGTGATTGGCCCTAATCACAAGGGCTGGTGGAGGGACTGTCCCTGAGAAGAGGCGCTTGTTACCAAGCCACTGTGACTCATTCATGCTGGCCATGTGCACCCTACGTGTGTGTGTTTGAGAGAGAGAGAAGGGGGGCTAGAAACAAACTGAGACAGTGAGCAAGATGGGGACACAGAGATGATTGATCAAAAACAAGTCCACTGCACAATAAAAACCCATCAAATTTAAGGATGAATGTGTTCTATCGCATTCGTCAATCCTCTTCATCCAACTTCGACTCGATGACGACTGCCATGGGTTTGACTACTGACTCTGTTGAGTCATATCAAAATGTAGATTAGTCAGTGATGGGGTCAATTTTGCAGGTTACATAACAGGGTAAAACTGCTGTATTTAAGAGGCTACTTTCAAAGTACTCGAAGCATTTTATAATGTGGCCTCATTCACACAAAAATGATGGCGAATGTTGCCACTCGAGGGACGTAACCATCGCTCATTCAAACAACGATGACGCGACAATAAGAGCAACTAAGGTTTAGGACACTTTGACATAACTAACAGGAGAATCCTGCACCCTTCAATTTTTTCTTTTCGCTGCATGACTCACAGTGGTACTGTTGTTGCATACACAGAATGCAAATGGTCACAGATCTCCAAGCGTTTTCCACTGGGGCCACATAAAAATGAAACTCTATGTTTAGGAAAAAATCTCAAACTAAATCATAATGCTGCAGGTCTACAGTATATATTTTAAGCAGTTAAAAATATTTGAAAAAAGTAAAGCCTAAAAATTAGCTCTATGTTTTTGGTGACAAAGATAAAAGGTTTATATGTCATACAGTGATCCCTCGTTTTTCGCGGTTAATCGCCACGATAAGTGAAAACCGCGAAGTGCCTACCCCAGAAAAACACAGATATATCATTGGAAAGCAATACATATAATACATGTTTTTTCACTCTTTCCCCCAAAATATAATAAATAAAAAAACTTTTATGAAAAACTTATGGAAAAAAAACTTTAACATTTTATGTATATGTAGATATCCTCTAAAATATTGGTGAAAATGCAACAGTAACGAAAAAAATACAATTAAGCGATAATTTTGAGTTAGATATCCGTGACTTTTTCACAGACGCCAATTTTTTCATTGTAACGTACTTTGTTTAAAAGTTTCAAATATACGAATGAATAATTTTTTAAAGTCCTTTTTTTTTTTTCAACTAAATATTAGACATCAATTAATGATTCTAAGCTAAAAATGACAAACATTTTAAATAATAAATACGATTACTTACCTTCTTCTTATGGCTAGGTTGAAACAAAAGCGGTTGTGCGACGTCTGTAAACGGGGGGGTCCAGGGTAAACTGACAAATTAAAAACAGTTGGGGAGCTTATTGCGCCACGAATCTGCTATGGCAGCATATAGAAATATTGTTCTATCAAACACAAAAGTTCTTTTGGCTTAAAATACAACAGTTTATTTTAAAAAGGGGTGCAAGAGCAGAAACTGCTTTTTCAGTCTTGTCTGTGTTTTCCGCCATATAAGAGTATATATTAATGAATTGTTTTTGAGTACTTCAAATGTAAGAATTATAAGTTTTTAACACGTTTCCCCACTAAACTATTTTTAAACAAGAATAAAGTAGAAAATGCTTTCTTAATTTAATGCTTCATTGAGTGAGTCCACTCAAATCCGCTCAAGCTGCTCACTTACACACAATGAGTTCCCACAGCAACTGTTTAATAAGTGAAACAATGACTGACACATGTGGGGCTTTGAAGTTTCGGCTTCCAAGCATCTCTGGCAAGATCAAACCTTAATGTTTTTCAATCATTGTTAGCTTTAATAAGCAACTCCAGTGCACGGTCTGACGAAGAAAAGCAGCAGGAGGGAGAGTGAGACTACGTGATCAGATCAGGACAGTTCATCTGTATTCATTTATAATTTTTTTTAATTGAAAAAAAAAATCCATGATGGACTGAGGGCGCGAAGTAGCGAGGAATCAATGTATTGAATGATTTAAACAATGACATACAAAATAGTGCCACATCTTGGAAGAAAAAATATGTAAATTGTGTTATTTGTAATGATAGGGGAAAAAGCAATGCTGACAAACATTATGTTTCATTTGTACTTTTAACTCATTGGCTGCCATTGACGGCAATAGGCGTCCAATTCACTTTGACTTGGAGTGAATGGCAGTGATCATTTGATGAATAAATAATATTATAAATGTATGTATTTTAGGGCTGTCAAACGATTAAAATTTTTAATTGAGTTAATCACAGCTTAAAAATTAATTAATCGTAATTAATCGCAATTCAAACCATCTATAAAATATGCCGTATTTTTCTGTAAATTATTGCTGGAATGGAAAGATAAGACAAGACGGCTATATACATTCAACATACTGTACATAAGTACTGTATTTGTTTATTATAACAATAAATCCACAAGATGGCATTAACATTATTAACATTCTTTCTGTTAAAGGGATCCACGGATAGAAAGACTTGTAGTTCTTAAAAGATAAATGTGAGTGCAAGTTAGAGTCATTTTATATTAAAACCTCTCTTAATGTTTTCGTTTTAATAAAATTTGTAAAATTTTCAATCAAAAAAATAAACTACTAGCTCGCCATTGTTGACGTCGCCGAGCGGTGAGGTCACAGCTGTTCTTCCACAGTGTCTTTAACTACGTAAGGTAGTGATTGAAATACACCACAAGGTGTCAAGGGCGAGTTTTAAATTAATTAGAGATCTAGATCGAGTTTTTCTAGTGCGTTTTGCACCTCGACTGACGGCGTAGTTTCCGGGTTCATTGTACCTTACATTCATTTGAATGTTGACTTCACAACGTACGAGACCTCTGATAGTTTGTATATTGTGACTAAATATTTGTTGAGCTAAACGAAATGTTAGAATACAGTTTGACCTAAGTCTCAGTAAGTTTTATGTGTATTTTGCATAGCTATTTTGATTGGGAATGCCAGTTCTCTTTGCACTGAGCGCGTTTCTTTTTGGGAACATTATTTTTTTGAGAGAGAAGAATATTATTTTTGTTGTGCTTTCAGTAAATGATACTGTAGCGACTTAACTGTTCCGCCCAAATGCATGATGCGAAGTTGGGCAACCATGACTGTCAGTGGTGGCTGCAAAGGGTATATGTTCTGTGTTGTGTTCAATGAAGCGTGTTAAGTAAAAGATCACCTCCTGTCATTCTTCCCCACGCCGCTTGCCACGATAGTTATGAATGTTGTGAAAGAGTTGGCAAAGCTTATGCCAATACGTGGCGCAGCCCCAATGAATGCCTGTGTCCACTTGCTTTTCTCTGCCTCTGTCTGTTTGCGGCAATGTATTAGTGGGTCGCTGCACGCATGCGTTAAATGCATGAAATATTTTAACGTGATTAACTAAAAAAAAATAATTACCGCCCGTTAACGCGTTAAATTTGACAGCCCTAATATTTTTATTTATTTAATAGGGACAGTGCACATTGATGAAGGTCTAATGGACACATCCAAAATATGTAAATATGCCATATTGTAGCAAAAATGCTAATTTACATCCGCAGTCCCTAGGCAGGTGACACAAAAAGATAGAAAAGAACAAAAGAGCACAGCACAGTACAATAGGTTACTATGAACTTAAAAGTCAGTGATTGCAGGACTGGTTTACTTTCAACCACTGCATGAGCTGAGTTTTGGAGGTTCGTATTGTTGTACACTCCCTATTGGCGACTGGTAAACTGTTCCAAATTTTACTGGCCATTACAGAGAGAATTGTGACCGAAGGCTGAATGAATAAAATGGTAATCAAAAACAAAATTAAAACTAGGCCTGCAAGCAGGACTGAACGGGCCCTCGCAATCCAGCGCAACTCGGACAGTGTGCAGGTCAGGGTGGTGGCAGATCCTCCTCTCTAATCATCTCATTAGAACCTAACATGCTCGAAAGTCGCCTCTTTACATTCACACACCTATGAGATAAAAAACCCTATTGGAGAGAGTACTACAAAAAAAGAGCGAATAAAGGGTCGTCACGGCAACAGACAGAGACATGTGGACATGGGCCGTAAAATAAGTATTTCAAAAGGTCTTGAAACTATAATGACCAACCTGAAAAGAACTGGACATATATTAGAAAAAATGAGTGACTTTCTATTGCCACTAGTTGGCGCTGTAGGGTTGATGCAAATGACCCGTACAGGACCCTTCAGAGTATGACTCAACAAGCACGAGATGTTTGGCACAGATAGGTTGTAGTTACAATTTATGACTGTTCAAAACTTGTGGTGAGACGAAATGGCTTCAGTCATTTTCACTTCTCCTGTTGGACTCTTCTGCTTCAACCAAACCTTAGTATTTTTCATCAGGCACCTGAACACATGTCTTATGGCTCCCCTGATGCAGGTTTCAGGTGAATATATATTTTTTTCCTTGGAGGAGGAGCCTGTTTAGTAAAAAAAGGCATTTCCTGTTCCCAACAGGGGGCGCTCGGCCTAATGGGTAATGTTTCAATGCACTCGTGTTAAGAGTGGGATCCCACACATACAGTGCCTTGCAAAAGTATTGGGCCCCCTTGAATCTTGCAACCTTTCGCCACATTTCAAGCTTCAAACATAAAGATATGAAATTTAATTTTTTTGTCAAGAATCAACAACAAGTGGGACACAATCGTGAAGTGGAACAACATTTATTGGATAATTTAAACTTTTTTAACAAATAAAAAACTGAAAAGTGGGGCGTGCAATATTATTCGGCCCCTTTACTTTCAGTGCAGCAAACTCACTCCAGAAGTTCAGTGAGGATCTCTGAATGATCCAGTGTTGTCCTAAATGACCGATGATGATAAATAGAATCCAAATGTGTGTAATCAAGTCTCCGTATAAATGCACCTGCTCTGTGATAGTCTCAGGGTTCTGTTTGAAGTGCAGAGAGCATTATGAAAACCAAGGAACACACCAGGCAGGTCCGAGATACTGTTGTGGAGAAGTTTAAAGCCGGATTTGGATACAAAAAGATTTCCCAAGCTTTAAACATCTCAAGGAGCACTGTGCAAGCCATCATATTGAAATGGAAGGAGCATCAGACCACTGCAAATCTACCAAGACCCGGCCGTCCTTCCAAACTTTCTTCTCAAACAAGGAGAAAACTGATCAGAGATGCAGCCAAGAGGCCCATGATCACTCTGGATGAACTGCAGAGATCTACAGCTGAGGTGGGAGCGTCTGTCCATAGGACAACAATCAGTTGTACACTGCACAAATCTGGCCTTTATGGAAGAGTGGCAAGAAAAAAGCCATTTCTCAAAGATATCCATATAGTCTCGTTTAAAGTTTGCCACAAGCCACCTGGGAGACACACCAAACATGTGGAAGAAGGTGCTCTGGTCAGATGAAACCAAAATTGAACTTTTTGGCCACAATGCAAATCGATATGTTTGGCGTAAAAGCAACACAGCTCATCACCCTGAACACACCATCCCCACTGTCAAACATGGTGGTGGCAGCATCATGGTTTGGGCCTGCTTTTCTTCAGCAGGGACAGGGAAGATGGTTAAAATTGACGGGAAGATGGATGCAGCCAAATACAGGAACATTCTGGAAGAAAACCTGTTGGTATCTGCACAAGACCTGAGACTGGGACGGAGATTTATCTTCCAACAGGACAATGATCCAAAACATAAAGCCAAATCTACAATGGAATGGTTCAAAAATAAATGTATCCAGGTGTTAGAATGGCCAAGTCAAAGTCCAGACCTGAATCCAATCGAGAATCTGTGGAAAGAGCTGAAGACTGCTGTTCACAAACACTCTCCATCCAACCTCACTGAGCTCGAGCTGTTTTGCAAGGAAGAATGGGCAAGAATGTCAGTTTCTCGATGTGCAAAACTGATAGAAACATACCCCAAGCGACTTGCAGTTGTAACTGGAGCAAAAGGTGGCGCTACAAAGTATTAACGCAAGGGGGCCGAATAATATTGCACGCCCCACTTTTCAGTTTTTTATCTGTTAAAAAAGTTTAAATTATCCAATAAATTTTGTTCCACTTCACGATTGTGTCCCACTTGTTGTTGATTCTTGACAAAAAAATTAAAATTTTATATCTTTATGTTTGAAGCCTGAAATGTGGCGAAAGGTTGCAAGGTTCAAGGGGGCCGAATACTTTTGCAAGGCACTGTACATGCCAGATATGAAAATGATTGAACGTTGTGTCAAGGAGCTATTAGTCTTTTACTGAATTTGTCATTTTCCCGAAAAAATGGCCGACTTAGGTCCACGCCCAGGTCAGACTCGTGAATGAAAACGCACCATTTTGAAAACTGTAGATCTCCTACGTCTCCTGAATCGTCTCACTAATTTTGAAGATGATCCAACTAACTCCCTCTGTGACAAGGTCTCAAATGTGAACCCTGTTAATTGATAAAAATTTCACATTTGACCAAAATAACCAATTTCCTGTTGGGTTTGGAATATGGGTTCAAGAGACTTTTTGGAGAAGTTTTGCACAAGGTATCGACCTCCCAAATTTCATTGCTCTACGTTAAAAAAACTTAATGGGAAACGCCTTTTTGAAAAATTCAAGGGGGCGCCACTGAACCCTTTTGTTACATTTTATTGTAATGTCACAAGATTATCGAAATCCACGCAAAGCTGCATGTATGTGCAAAATTTGGTGAGTTTTCGTGCATGTTCAGGCCTCCAAATGTAAACTGTACTACAAATGGCTAAAAATTTCACATTCGATCCAAAATACCCGATTTTCTGCTGGATTTGGAAAATGGGTGCAAGAGACTTTTTGGAGCAGTTTTGCATAAGGTATGGACTCCCCAAATTTCATTGTTCTACATTGAAAAAACCCAATAGGAAATGCCTTTTTTAAAACTCCTTTCTGTCGCCACTAGTTGGCACTGTAGAGTTGATACAAATGACCCCTACAAGACCCTTCAGGGTATGACTCTCAACAAGCACGGGAAGTTTGGCGCAGATATGTTGTATATCTGCTGAGTTATGACTGTTCAAAGTTTTTTGAGAGGCAAAATGTTGACGGTCATTTTCACTCTCCTGTTTGGACCCCTCTGCTTCAACGAAACCTCAATATTTTTCATCAGACACCTGAACACAGGTTTTAAGGCTCCCCTGATGCAGGTTTGAGGTCAACAGATTTTTTTCCCTTGGAGGAGGAACCTGTCTCGTAAAAAAGGGCATTTCCTGTTCTCACTAGGGGGCGCTACGCCTAATGGATAATATTTCAATGGGATACCGCACATACATGCCAGATATGAAAAAGATTGAACGTTGTGTCAAGGAACTATTAGTCATTTACTGAATTTGTCATTTTGCCGAAAAAAATGGCCGACTTTGGCACCACGCCCAGGTCAGACTCGTGAATGAAAGCGCACCATTTTAAAAACTTAACCTCTCATATGTCTTTTGAACATTCTCACCAATTTTGAAGATGATCCAACTAACTCCCTCGGCGAAAAGGTCTCAAATGTGCACCCTGTAAATCGATAAAAAATTCATATTCGATCCAAAATAACTGATTTCCTGTTGGGTTTGGAATATGTGTGAAAATGCTTTTTTGGAGCGGTTTTGGACAAGGCATAGACTCCCCAAATTTCATCGCTCTACGCTGACAGACCCTAATGTTATAGGCCAATTTTAAAATTTCAAGGGGGCGCCACTGAGCCATTTTGTTACATTTTTTTGCAACATTGCAAAATTATCAAAATTTACAATTTGTATGTATGTGCAAATTTTGGTGACTTTTCGTGCATGTTCATGCCTCCAAATTGGCCGTTTTCATTTGCCCTGAAATTTTTTTTTAAAAAATAAAAAAAATAATAATCCTTTGCAAAACAATAGGGCCTTCGCACGCTTAGTGCTCGGGCCCTAATAAATAAAAACAGAAATACACTGGTTACGCCTCGACTTTGTTACATTCCACCACTGATGACAATGAATAAGTTTATTGGGAAAAACAGATATGTCAAACCTGTCAAGCTGTCACTGGCTCAGAATGCATTTAAACACAAGTCGTTCATTCACTACCAGCCCTTCCATTTGAAATGGATTGGTTGTCTAACACCGTTAATGGCAGCCAATGAGTTAACATTTTTCACTTCTGTTATAGGATTTTTCATTGTTCTTTAGCCAACTTTGTGTTTCTTGTATTAGTTTGGCGACACAATAAAAGCCTTCCATCACCTCGCTCGTGTCAGTTTGCACTATGCTGTTGGTAGAAACTGTCACTAGGCACAATACGGTCACAATGCGGTCAGACAAACAAATTCAAATCACAACAGTTCAATAGTCTAGTCGGGAAATGAATGAACAAATCGCTTGATTGAATTTAAAAGACAGACTAGGTGTCTGTGCTTCCAGTTTGTCCTGGCAAGCTGTTTCAAGATGTACATAACGTGCCAACTTCCTGAGGTTAGAGTATGATTAACTACCTGGACCGGCATACCGTGTTTGTAAATGTGTGGTTTGCGGGGGAGGGACGGGCAAACTGATAAGGCAGAGGTCGATATAAATCTGTCCTTCTTGACAGCATGTACCAGTGAGTGAGGTCATGTCTAGAAATTTGGTTTGTCATTAGACTCTCTGTGTGATTTTCCCTCCATCTCTGCTCTGTGGTTGTGTTGTTTTCCTCTCCTGGTAACACCTGAGAAAGCTGCGGGGGAAATAAACCGCTGCCAGCATTCCAACACATTCCAGTTCCAAATGTCTGGGCACAGCCACACATCCTCGGCATTCTTTCATTAAAGTTGCAGTGTTTTCTTTGTCCACACATTACTTATTCACATGTGGGAGTACATATTTTATCTTCTAGCATGATGAGTTTTCTTTAACTCCTTGACTGCCGTTGCTACACATAGCCAAACCCTATTTGGTTTCAAAATTAACTGTTTTTTTTACATTGTATTCACAGTAACATTGGCATATTAACAAATAAAAGGCTGAATCAGGAAACATATCAACAAGCTTCTTATTTCCTACTCTTCTCACAGCTTTAATGTTTTTTTTTTTGTTTGTATTTTTTTTTAATATATGAACTTATTGGCTGACATTGACGGCAATAAATGTCCGATCCATGTAGACTGGGAGGGGTGGATGAACTTTTGCTCCAGTCAAAATGGATTGGATGTCTATCGCCGTCAATGGCAGTGAGTTAAAAGGTCATTTTGATTAAAAGGGAGGAAAGACTCAAACTGACACTAGTTGTTTCAATTTGGAATCCCTAGACTTGCCCTGCCAAATCGCCACTCATGTTGTAGTTGTATTGGTCTGTACACTATCATTTAAAAAAAAAAAAAATTCTATTCCTCCGTTATCCTTGAACAGATCACAATGACATTTGGTCTGTATATTCCATTCATGCATACACATCGATCCTCGGAGCCAGATTTTTTTTTTTTTGTCTCACGACTTATTAATCACATTAAATCATTGGAATAGGAGAAATAGCCATTTTAATTCCGCAATGTTATTCTTAGATAGATCACAATGAGTGGGTTGGGGGTGGGATCACATGAATTAAGGCCAAACAGGATTAGAGAAGTGAAAGACAAGTTCACCAAAGAACTAAGTGATGCAACATAAATTGTTGAAAATTGATTTTTATTTAAAAATAAATATAAATGCAGATTTTAGGACTTTTGAATGTTCTGTTCTTCACACAAAAAAGGAACCATCCCTTGTTTTTCCAAACCAGTAACCCACAAGCCAAAAAAAGTAAATCATTACTCAATCTTAGCTTCTGACCCTCCCACCTCCACCCTTCAGTTCCCCCCCGGAGGGATGCAAGTGCGTCATAGTGGGGTTGGAAAAGAGGAGAAGTAAAGCCTTTTGACTTTCAGGAAGGAAACACATCTGGGGAATAAGGAAAGAGAGAACGGGTGAAAAGAGGAATTAACATGGAGGAAGAGGGGCTGGCCAAAAATAGTCAGCCTCCGCCAGAGTTTTGCCTTGCCAGAGCCCCCACTATACCTCCCGCCGTACAAATATTAGTCACCCTGACCTATCCCTTTGGGGGTGACTAACGTCTGTACTGAAGCCCCCCAAGTCAAGAACCTCACTTCCTCCCAGGCGTCCTATTCTGGTCCTGAGTTACCTGACATGGGACCCAACTGTTTGTTTCCTGTATTGATTGCACTAAAATGCTTTTACACTCATGCCTGTAGGGTAAGGCCAATGGTCGTGTAGTAGTTCCATTAACTGGCTATTGAAAAACGGACATCATGTTTGGACTGAGTAATGAATTTGGTCAGTAGTCAAAGTTACGCTTATTAATCACAATAATTTCATTTCCCCTAATTGGTAGGATTTGTTTTTCTGAATAAGAATAAACACCAAAAACAAACCGTAGCTTTACTGTGGATTTTAATTTAGTCTATAAGGCGAATGAGGCAATATGCTAAATAAAGGGCATGGATCCACCATTTTTAAAAATTTTCCATCAACATTAGAACAGTCTCCTCCCGTACACAAATTACATTGTATGAGGAATAATTTACAGCGCCCAAAGTGAAGTCGGTAGCAGTTTAAACTAGGGCTGTCAAACGATTAAAAATTTTAATCGAGTTAATTACAGCTTAAAAATTAATTAATCGTAATTAATCGCAATTCAAACCATCTATAAAATATGCCATATTTTTCTGTAAATTATATATATATTCTGTAAAATAAATTGTTGGAATGGAAAGATAAGACACAAGATGGATATATACATTGGGGAGAACAAGTATTTGATACACTGCCAATGGGAAAACCATTGGCAGTGTATCAAATACTTGTTCTCCCCACTGTATATTCAACATACGGTACATAAGGACTGTAGTGGGCATTTCACTCTACTGTCATTTAAATCTGTCTATGCTGTCCTCACTCCGAAGCGTCTACTTTTTCCAAAGCTAAACAGCTAGTGAACGACGCCTTAATAATCAGACTTCTCCCTTTTTCATCTGATTTATGAATAAAATAGCCTCAAACCATTGTCCTCTTTAGACCGTCGTAAAACTACAACAACAAAAAGTACACAAGCATTGCATTAGCAACAACGTTAGCTTAGCACGCTATACAGGTTCACTAAACATAAACAAAAAGCGTCTCATACAAAAAATAGAACATTTCGCTTACTAACATAATATGTACATTCTTTACAACAACCATACTTATGGACAAATCTTGTCCATGGATCATATAAGCACAACATTACAACGTAGGCGTCAGCCCGAGACGTCGTGCAGCCATATTGAATTGGCAAGAAAAAAAATAAACCATGTCGCAAAGCGACCACGAGAGTTCGCTGTTAGACAGCACAAAAAGCCTGCCGTAAAACTTACCAAAAGGCAGAATACTGTCTGAGCGGGACATGTGCATTAATTGCGTTAAATATTTTAACGTGATTAATTTAAAAAATTAATTACCGCGCGTTAACGCGATAATTTTGACAGCCCTAGTTTAAACATATTACATGCAATCAGATAATGTACAAGTAGAGACTATGCGTGTGACAAGTAAAACTTGGACTAGCTTGTGAGAGGGGTCATTTTTTGTTTTATTCAACTATTTATATTAAATAAAGTGTAGGAAAAAAAAGAAAAAAAAGTGTCATTTCATCAGTTTGTATTTTTGTTCTATTAAATAAAAAATGACCCAGTGAAAAAAATCTATTTACTGTCCTATCAGATTTTTATTCGACTAACCCAGATTTATTGTCTACAATCATCTAAAATGAATTTTTGGAATATGTGAGGAATCCAGAGTATCTGGATAAAACCCACTCAAGCAAAGGGATAACATTCAAATATCACACGTGAATGCCAAAGACAGGGTTAGACCCTTTAACCTAAGATCTTTGAGTCATCCTTTCTGACAACATGGTTATAATGCTCCCCTACTTAAAATAATGTTAAAAACACAGATGACCTGTAGTACAGAGCAAGGCGGCAGGCCTATCATATTTCGACTCAGCCACCATCAGTGGCAGTGGTAGGTTGTCAGCGCCCTCAAACTCAAGGGCCTGTCATATTAACCAGGTTCAGTGGTAAAATATTGAGTCTTTTCCACCTAAGCCCAAACAGTGGCTAAGTGGTACGCAAAGCAAATAGCGCGGTCGAGTGAGGCGAGGCCATCAACACTAACTAAGGGGGAAGGATTGTGCTTGCAAAATTTGCACCCACTAGGCAACCACCTACATGTACAAAGGGAATTCTATTTCAAGTGCCTTTTATCAAACTTGGTGTGCTCTCAAATAATCAGTAAAGGGTAAATGTGCATCCTTCTGGTTCGGAAGCCATTTAGTAGAAAGAAAGAAAAATCAGGATGTGTAGCAGGAAAAGCCATAACAACAAAGACTAGCAAAGATTAGATTTTTAAAAAATCATACTAGTGAATTGATCAGAGTTTAAGGTTATCTGAACAAAGCGGAAATAGTGAGAAGTTATAGTGATTAATCTTTGTTTGATGACAAATGAGGAATTTCTCATGCAGCCAGAATGAGATATTTGCAATACCGAGGAAGAGGGAGTAAGTATGTGTTTGCGTGACAGCATATTAGTTAATACACAAAGAGAGGGGAGAGATGAGGAAGCTCCTAATAATGTGTCTCTATAATCACAATATAGCATCATTTCACTAAACCCACTATGTTCTTCATCTGATTTTTTTAAACTTTTTTTTTTTTTTTTTTAATTAATAAGGAAAATATAACTAATTGTGGAACTCTGGCAATTGGTTTCACACTTTACATTGGTAAACAATGAAACGTTAGTCCAACTGTTTTCAAAGAATTGGTCATTTTGGGTGTTTTTAAGCTTAGTAGAGTTAACAGTGGTATGAAAAACTATCTGAACCTTTTGGAATTTCTCACATTTCTGCATAAAATCACCATCAAATATGATCTGATCTTTGTCAAATTCACACTGATTAAAAAAAAACATGTCTGCTTTAACTAAAACCACCCAGACATTTATACATGTTCATATTTTAATGAGGATAGCATGCAAACAATGACAGAAGGGGAAAAAATAAGTAAGTGAACCCTCTGACTGAGGAGACTTAAAGAGCAGTTGAAAACAATTTTTACCAAACAGTTTAAGTCAGGTGTGTGCCCAATCACCAATGAGTGGTTTAAAGCTGCCCTGCCCACTATAAAACACGCACCTGGTAAGAATTGTCTCTTTGAGAAGCGTTGTCTGATGTGCATCATGGCTCAGTCAAAAGAGCTGTCTGAAGACCTGCGATCAAGGATTGTTGATTTGTATAAAACCGGGAAAGGATACAAAACCATCTCTAAAAGTCTGGATGTTCATCTATCGACAGCCGGAGAAGCTGTCTACAAATGGAGAAAGTTTGGCACTGTTGCTGCTCTCCTGAGGAGTGGCCGTCCACCAAAGACGAAGTTCAGCGCAGAATACTCAGAAGGTAAAAAAGAACCATAACGTATCTGCTAAAGACTTACAGAAATCAATGGCACAGTCCAATATCCCTGTGCACACATCAACTATATGTAAAACTATCGCCAAGAATGGTGTTCATGGGAGGACTCCACAGAGGAAGCCACTGTTGTCTGAAAAAAACATTATTGCTCGTTTAATGTTTGCAAAAAGACACTTGGACACTCCAAAGAAGTTTTGGCAAAATATTTTATGGACTTATGAAACCAAAGTTGAATTGTTTGGGAGTAACACACAACATCATGCGTGGAGGAAAAATGGAACAACTCACCAAAATCAACACCTCATCCCCACCGTGAAGCATGGTGGAGGGATCATCATGATTTAGGGCTGTTTTTCTGCCTCAGGGCCTGGACAACTTGCAATCATTAATGGAAGAATGAATTTAAAAGTTTATCAGGTTGTTTTGCAGGAAAGCCTGAGGCCGTCTGTCAGACAGTTGAAGCTAAAAAGAGGATGGATGCTGCAACAAGACAATGATCCAAAACACAGAAGTAAATTAACTTCAGAATGGTTTCAGAAGAACAAAATACACGTTCTGGAGTGGGCAAGTCAAGAGAGATACTGTGGCATGACCTAAAGACAGCGATTCATGCCAGACATCCCAGGAATCTGACTGTACTACAGCAGTTTTGTAGAGAAGAATGGGCCAAGATTAGTCCTGATCGATGTGCCAGACTGATCTGCAGCTACAGGAAGCGTCTGGTTGAAGTTATTGTTGCCAAAGGGGGGGGGGGGGGGGGGGGCACAAAATATTTAATGTGATGGTTCACTTACTTATTTTCCCCTTCTGTCATTGTTTGCTTACTGTCCTCATTGAAATATGAAAATGTATAAATGTTTGGGTGGTTTCCGTTAAAGCAGACACTGTTTTTTCATCAGTGTGATTTTGACAAAGATCAGATCACATTTGATGGTGATTTTATGCAGAAATGTGAGAAATTCCAAAAGGTTCAAATACTTTTTCATACCACTGTTTCAGCAGCATTATTTGCAGATGTGGGTAGAGTAACCAAAAAAAACTACTCAAGTAAGAGTAGTGTTACTTCAAAATAATATTACTCAAGTAAAAGTAAAAGTAGTCATCCAAAAAATGTACTCAAGTAAAAGTAAAAAGGTATTTGGTGAAAAGAATACTCAAGTCATGAGTAACATTGTAACTGCTTAAGATGTTTGATTTTTTTTTTTTTTAAAACAATTGTATTTTTATCTTAGCACACAGTTATCTTTATTAACCGTTGGTATTATACTGTACTAGAAGATATTACATAACGAAATTAAGCCAAAAAAAAAAAAACAGCAACAACAACAACATTGAATTCTGGCGAGAGAAAAAAATCTACAGAAATGAAGCATTATTTGTCCAAAGAGCATGAGTGCCCTCTAGTGGAAAAACCATATTTCCTATTATGAAACTAAAAGGATTATATCTCCGGTTTTCCGTGGGCAATCGGAGCCAAATAAAAACTGGGAGAGTGATTAAAATCAGGGCTTTCGAGTCATGTTGGCAGTGGTGCAATATGTCAAATACCTATTTTTTTACGGTGCTTTAAAGATGCCACGTGATTGAAAAGGCCGACGTGATCATAGGACTGCAAGCTTGAGTCTGATTAGTATAATGGAGTCATGTGATTATTATTGCGACGTCTCATTGGTGAAACTGTTTGAGCCTCTGGCAAAAAAAAAAGAGTAAAATCTAAAATGTAGAAGAAAGAGGAAAAATTCAACGAGTAGTGTAGCCCAATATAGCAGAGTAAGAGTAGCGTTTCTTCTTCACAAATCTTGTCAAGTAGAAGTAAAAAGTATGGCTTACTAAAACTACTCTTAGACGTATATTTTTCTCCAAAGGTTACTCAAATAAATGTAACGGTAAAGCATTACTATCCCCCTCTGGTTTTTTGTCAAAACACTGAATTATAATGTCAGGTTCGAGGCTCTCATTTGTTGAGGAAGATTTTAAGGCCACTGGTCAACTAGAGCCATCCAGTGGAGTTTTTAGGAACTCGTAATGTACAATACATATTAGCCATGCAGTCGCATGCAAAAAAAGTTGCATGCATTAGGCCTACTAATGATCCGTGTACAGAAAGCATCTGGTCACTCAAATCATATTCCTTCGTGCAATGTCCAATGTGAGAAATAATTCATGTCACGTTTACTATAACAACGTGACGTATGAACGGGCGAACTCTATTTCCCCGATTGTAATTTAAAGTCAAATTTATAATAATTGTTTTCGTGATCAATGGTGTTATTATTGTCCTATTTAGCCTATTTATTTCAGACAAACTGACCCGTAACATAATCTGTTTCCATGGAAACGCTCTAAATACGGAAGCTCGCTGGGCGGGCTGGAGGTGAGACACAAGCGAAGAAGGGCAACAGGCGCAGGCGACAGGCAGGAGGAGCTCAAGAGGAGGCCATGGCAGTTCAGTTTGACTGACGTGGAAATCACCTGGAGTCCGCAAGTAACTTTGGCGGAAAGTATCGGAAGCAACATTTATCTCCTCCTCTAAACCCGAAGTCGACGCTCTCACGGTAACAAAGCAAAGCTCCCCCCCCAAAACAAAATGAGCCTGGACAAAGCCGAGCTGTGTGACTCACTTCTAACGTGGGTGAGTTTGACTTTAGCAGCGTAGCATTGTGCTAATGCTAACAGGTGACAGGACAACAGTGGCGTAATCAACATTAGCGCGTAAGGAACGTGCTTTGCGAGATGATACGATCACCTAAAATGACAAAATGGACGTAGTCGGCGTGTAAACAGGTGTGAAAGTTGAGCGCGCCCAGATAGCAACGCTAGTCCGCTCAGCTAACTCGGTCTCAGCAACTTGTTAAACTCTGTTGTCTTATCTTTTTCTTGACTACAGTGTCAGCAATTACCGATATAATTAAAACTTAATATGAGCGACTTCGGTTTTAACATATCAGCTTCTCGGCCAAAATAAGAATCAGCTGCCACGGGTGTGAGGGACTAAACCAGCACAAACAATTTATTCTAAACATCAATTCAGTGTTATCTAGTCACTGTTTACACATAGGTAAGGAAATCCATCTGTATGGCACAGTTCAACAAAAAGTAAATGAATGTGGATTAAAGTGCATTAAATAGGTAAATAACAATTAAAACAATGTTTCTTACAAATAAATGATAAAGTGAGAGAAAGTGACTCTTAAGTGGTTTGAGTGTAATTAACAGTCCTGGTTTGAATCTGGATTCTCCTTTTCTGGGTTTTCTGAAGATAATTTGGCTTGTTAGCCATATTTCAAAACGTGTTAAGCACAGGTGCAAAACTGGGCCAAGATTTCAGATCCAACCTGCCACGTCATTTTGTGTTGCACGTGAAAGTCATGTGCATCGACCTCATGTTTTTTCCCCTGGCTAAATTTGAATTTAAATGAAATTTCTGTAGTCCTCATTGAAAGATCAAGGACTACATAAATATGAGAATATTAACTGTTTTCACCCCCTTTAAAATATCTGAAGGAATGGACGTTTTGAAAATAAACATGTTTAGTTTTTGTTTTTTTATTAAACATATATAGAATTATAAATGTAAAATGAAAAATATATTTTAGAAAAAATTTACTGTATGTTCTTTTTGTAATTTTTTTAATTTTAATTTTATTTAGTTATCAAATCAAATCAAATTTATTTATATAGCCCTTTACAAAACCCGAAAGGTCCCCAAAGTGCTTTACAACAAAGACAAACATGGCACATAGTAAATAAAAGGCAGGAAAGTATTATACAATGACATTAGGAAGAAAAGAAAAGAAAAAAAGAAACGAAACATCGCATCACGATTAGTCAGACAGCAAACAAAACAATAAAACAGATAAAATCCGAAAACATTAAAAACCCTAAGGAAATAAAACCAGGCTAAACTAATCTTGGGGAAAGGCGAGTCTAAAAAGGTGTGTCTTTAAACAAGATTTAAAAAGGCCCAAATTTGTAGTGGTGCGGATCTCCGGGGGAAGACTATTCCATAACCTGGGTGCAGCAACCGCAAAAGATCGGTCTCCCCACTGTTTGAGTTTGGACCTTGGGACTTGCAAATGAAGTTGGCCGGTAGAGCGAAGAGTCCTGCCAGAGTTACGGATGGTTAAAATTTCTGATAAGTAAGAAGGAGCCTGGCCATTAATAGAATTAAAAACAAACAGTAAAAGTTTAAAATCAATTCTAAAATGGACTGGAAGCCAGTGGAGCGACGATAGCACGGGGGTAATATGTTCACGTCTAGGTGTATCTGTTAAAAATCGAGCAGCAGCATTTTGAACAAGTTGGAGACGAGAAACTGAGGACTTGGGAAGACCAACATAAAGTGCGTTGCAGTAATCCAGCCTCGAGCTTATAAAAGCGTGAATTGCTTTTTCCAAGTCGTGGCGAGTAAGAAAAGGCTTCACTTTGGCCAAGAGACGGAGCTGGAAAAAACTTGCTCTTACAACAGAACTAATCTGTTTTTCAAAGTTGAGCCTGCAATCGAATATCACTCCGAGATTTTTAACATGTGTTTTAGAAAAGGGAGCCAGAGTGCCAGGGTTGGGCTCAAGGGCATTTAACATAGAAGGTGTGCCAAAAGTAATATATTCAGTTTTGCTTTCGTTAAGATGTAAAAAGTTTTGCGCTAGCCACTGCTTCACATCGGATATGCACTCCATTAGTTATATTTATTTTATTTTTAATTCTTTTTTTTTTTTCAATTAAAAAAAAACGTACATATGTAAGTGAATATTTGTTTAAAAAACAAAACCAAAACTTGCGTATCTAAGAGTATATTATCAAGAGGCCAAAAAAAACGAGGATTCAGACCATTTTAGGTCAACAATTTCTCTGAACAATTACTCGACTATCAAAATAGTGTTCAAAATAGTAGCCGATTTATTTAAGACTCAATTTTTGTCGATTAGTCAAAATATTATGTCAGCCCTAGCTGGCAGATATGATGGCCCTCCAAAGGAAACAATAACTTCAATGTAGCCAGTGACACACCTGGTGTAAAAACTCCTCATGGGCCACAGGTGAGTGAGTGTGAATAGTTACATGCAATTGACTAGTGACCTGTCAAGGCCAAATCCTAAACTAATGAGAACAAATGAATGGATCGTCCCCCCCCCCCCCCAGAACACCTATTTTCTTTGTTGTTAAGTTGAGACTCAATTTAATAGACATTAAGAATAATAAAGGTAGTGTACTGTTTTTTAAAAACGTGTCTATATTACATTTTTAAATACAATTTACATGGTCAAAGGAACATACAAAGAACCTCATTAAGAAACTGAGGATTCATGTGACAACTCCATGTTAAAAAATAAAAATTGTGCATAGTACACAGTAATATTTCACGCAAATACCTGATAATTAATTTCCTGCCACTGACAATGATAGACGTCAACTGGGAAGACAGGCTGTGAATGCTCATCTTTCAGTGAAATTGACGGCACTAAACGTCCAATCCATTTTTACAGTCAAAACGTATTGGATGTCTAGCGCCATCAGTAGCAGCCAATGAGTTAATGTTATTCTCAAAATAAAAGACAAGATTAATCGGGGAACCTTATTTTTTTTAATGACTGTTTATGACAAGTTCGTCTTGCGATTTTATCTATTTGTTCTAGAGGTGGGAATCTTTGGGCACCTAACGATTTGATTACGATTCGGAGGCTCCGATTCGATTATAAATCGATTATTGATGAACCACAACCCCCCCCCCCCCCCCTTTTTAATTTTTTGTGCACTACTTCCAAAATTGTCCAAAAATCCTCTCAGGCTAAACAAACGACTATTTCAGTATCAAGTTAACCGTTAAAAACGGTAAATAAGATACTCAAGTCCCCATTCTGTATCGGCAGCTTTAAACTGCATTCAATTACTTTAATGTGAATCAACCGTTAAAGTTGTTAAACTTGCTCCCGTTATTCCATAATTTCCCTTCTGTGTACTTTCGACGTGAAAGTTTAAAACTGTTTCATCATTTAAAGATACATTCAAGTCAAGATTTTGCCTTTTTTTTTTTTTTTTAATAGATAAAAAGTAATTAGGTTCGCTACAACAGAGACTTCTAGAAAAGTCTACTGCTTTAAGATGGCGCCTATTTACTAGCGCGGGAAAGTCTGTCATTTCGCATCTAGTTCTTGGTATATGATCTAACACGGCCGTCGTCTGTCATTTCACATCTAGTTCTAGATATATGTGATATCTACCATAGATGTTTGTTGCCGTATGTTTGTAGCAACTAGCAACTGGGCGCTGTTTGTAGCGGTTGACGGCCGCAGTCAGGTATTATTGTTTTTTTTTTCATCTAGCGGCATGAGTTGAACATGATATTTACTCTCGGTCTGTTCCTCATTGCGTCCTGAAGATCGCGCTGTGTTTTATTTCCGCTTTACCTGGTATAATTCAATAATCGGAATTTGGATGTTTGTGAATCGTTCTCGAATCTTCCACAGCCTAATCGCGAATAATCTAAGAATCGGAAATTTCGCACGCCTCTAGTATGTACAGTAAATAATATAGTGTTCTTCACTTCTTATGTCAATTTTTTCAGTTGCAGACATTCCAGGTTCCATCATGCAACAGCAAGCAAGACCTAACAAGTGGAGTGGCCATAGCACACGTCCTAAACACGATGTAAGTATTTTATTTTACATGTATTTTACCAACCTTCAGGCTAGGGTTGGGTATCGAGCATCGCGCATCGATGGGACCCGCCTCTAACACTCTGACTCTCCCAGAACGTTCGAATTTTAAAATTCCGATTTCATGTTTCGATTCCCTGACCACCGAGCGGAACAAAATTGCTTCCGAAAACCACGAAGAAGCAGCTACAAGAAGCACGTGTTTGTGCACTGCATCTTGATTGCTGCGTCACCAGTAGGTAGATGGCGAGATAGTGTAAAGCGCTTTGAGCTCCTTGAAAGGTGGAAAAGCGCTATATAAGTATAACACCATTTACCATTTACAACCATGAACACCGTGTGGCGGCGCTCAAAAGTTTGGCTCAACTTTACAAAATAAAAAAAGACCAGTCAGCTCAGTGTAACATTCGCAACACAACTATATCATGCAAAGGTGGCTGCACGACCAATATGATTAAACACCTGCTTCTTCATGGAATACAAGTGCCGAGTAGCATAGCTGAGTGCCGCGCCGGTCCTCTAACCATTCAGAAAGGTAAGTATCACAATAAATTACCTGTCTTCTGCTGTTCCCGCAATCCAACCCCAGATTAAACAGTGGATGGATGGATGGATGGATGGATGGATGGATGGATGGATGGATGGATGGATGGATGGATGGATGGATGGATGGATGGATGGATGGAAAACAGTACGAGAAGCTGTCATATTACGTCGGGCTATGGTTGATATCATGTATATAGAACAACTGTAGGATGCAAAATGACACAGTCGGCAGCATTAGGACTAGAGGACTAGATGCGAAATGACAGACGTGCTGCCGTTAGCAAACAGCCGCCATCTTAAAGCAGTAGATACCTCCGTTAAAATCAACAGTATTAAGAGATCTTCAAATTATAATCAATCGAAGAATTTATACTAACGCTTCGTCGTAGCTCCCAGCTAAGGTACATGTGTGGCAAAAGAATATGTGTAAATGTTTTCTCCGTGAGCTTTTGAAAAATGAACATCTTTTTGAAAGTGCACTCCCATGGAAAGAAACTTCATCACATTCAAGTTCAAAGAGTGATATTTATATACAAGTTAAAAATAGCCCTGTTAGAAGTTCATATAATTCATAAATTTCATATTAATTGTATTAATAATGGATAATAATAATTTTAAAGTCATATAATTTAAAAAAAAATCATCCAGAAGTTAAGACATTAATATAAACTAATACATTTTTAAACTCTATAAATTTTTTGACCCTGTGTCTTTGTATTATTTTTTACTCTGCCTCTTAAAAGAATCTGGAATCGAAACTGGAATCATTCAATTTCAAACTATGCCCAACCCTACTTCAGGTGATGATGATATTTTTGACCAAAATAGGTGTGAACCTAATGTTGTTCCACCTATCTGAAATTAAGTTGTCACGTTACCAGCCAAAAATAAGTGAAACCTTCAAATGTGTCAATAGTGTAGACAATATTATATAGTTTCCAATTCATCACTTGTTTTCTCTTGTCCTGTCATCATCAGAGACCCCTCTTGGTTTAATGAGACCTGGCTGGTTAGAATCAAGGAAGAGAGTGGCGACAACTGGCGCCTCAAGGCAATGACAAATTCTGTACAACAAAAGTGTTTTTTTTAATTTTTTTTTTATTTTATTTTATTTTTTTAAACTAACCATATTGATTTTCACATGTAGGTCAGCAACTTGAAAAAGATCCTCAAGAGCATGCTGGAATATTACCATGATGTAAGAAATATTTTAATTTCATAAACATTTGATCCGCTTACAGTTGCATATTTTTTCTGGGTAAAAAAAAAATACATCAATCGTTTGCCAAGCTGTCCACACAGTTGAAGCCATATTTGTCTTGGCTTGTTCTATTGTTGTAATCTCATTTTCATCAACAGATACTGGGTCACCAAGTGTTGGAAGAGCATTTGCCAGATGTAAATCTCATTGGTGAGATGGGGGACATCACTGAACTTGGCAAGCTAGTGCAGCTTGTGTTGGGCTGTGCTGTCAGCTGTGAAAAGAAGCAAGGTAAAAACAGTGGTTTACTACAGCGATTTTAAAACACTCAAAACAGGTTTAAGCCTTTATAGGGCATACATTGAGCCCATTGGCTGCCATTGACAGCACTAGACGCCCAATTCATTTGGTTCGTTCATTCGCTCCTCCAAATCCAAATGGATTGGATGTCTACTGGTTGATTTTATTTTGTGAAAGAAACAACAACAAAATATATATATTTTTTTCAATCACATGCAATAAAAAAATGTATTCATAAAATCAATTCATCACCCAGGCCTAACAACCTTTAGGGGAAACAGGGAGTAGTTAGAATTCATATCACATGATTCTTGTTTTATAACTCATCCGGCGTCATAGCAAACTGAGTGGCTCATTTGAGAACAATTTTCGGCTTATGCTTTGTAAAGAGGATCAAAATGATCAGGTCATGCAAGCTTAGCTGCTTCGACTCCTTGGCAGAAGAAGCGGTGCGAGTTTTCTTTTCAGGAGATTGTTTGTCGCTAATCTGTTTTTTGGCTGCACTTTCACCGCTCTCTGCATTTTCTTAAACCCAGAGCAAATCCAGCAGATAATGACACTTGAGGAATCTGTCCAACATGTCGTCATGACAGCAATTCAGGAGGTAAGTCGCCCTTCTGTGATCCGCTCTTGCAGACGTTGTCAGTCCTTGGTTAATTTACAATCAAAGAATGCCTCCTGATTTGGAGACTGAATTAAGTGCCAGGAAGCATTGTTATTTCAAAATTTTGTTGTTGTATAAATATTCATCTGTCTACTCAATCTTCATTTGGTATGCATATTGAATGTGATCCAATACAAGAACTATATAGTTCAGTTTTTACAAAATGGATAATGTTTGATTAGGAAAACAGAAGAACACTGATTTTCAACGTTACTCCCTTCCAAAAGTCTGACTCAAGCCAAAATTAGGAACATTGAAGGAATATTTTCTTTGATTCAAATTATTTCCTATGCATTCCAGATACACACATCAAAAACAAATACATTTGCATTTTTTTTCAAAGCCATTGACAATAGTTGACATCAATCATGTGGCTCTTTTTACCCTTCTGCTTTGAATTTAAGTTAATTTGCCACTAGTGGACATCTAATTCATTTGAACTGGGAGGGAAGGAACTTTCATTCACTCACTGCAGCCCTCCCAGTTTAAATTGATCGGATTTTTATTGTTGTCAGTGACAACCAATGAGTTATAGAGTATAACATACATCAAAATAGGTGGAATTCTATCTCTAAATGGATAAATCAATGAATTGTATCTTTTGTTGAAGCATTTTTATGGTGTGTGGAAAAACTGCAAAGATGGAAAACGAATCCTCAATTTTACTTCTTTATTGCAAGTTCTATCTGGAATTTAATTGATTTTCTGATGATCTTAAAGCTGCACTTAAAAACTCTTTTGCCTCGTATAGTGACTTATTAAACAGTTGCACATAACACTTATTCATGAAAACATTTCAAATACCAACATCCATATGGCTTTTTTTTCTGAACGATTAATATTAACGAATGCTATATTGAGGGTGATAATAGTTAAAAGTAGGGCATGCGAAAACGGAGGTTCCATTCTAGTGTCATTTTCAAAATGTTTATTGCGTCATCATTGGTGCTGTGGAAAGTCATCCACTGTCACCTAATTTATGTAAAAATGTTTTTTGAAAATAAATCTGTAAATGTGCCGTTGGCCAGTGTTTGTGCTGTCCAATGGTCGGTAAGCATGTAATACTTTTCCATATCCGGTAGGTGGGAACAGGTGGCTAATTACTTTGTTTAGTGATGCGTAGGCATGTGCCGATATGATAACCTTAAGCCAAAATATCACGTTATCGTGGTATTACAATTACAGAGAAAAAAAACTGTTTTTGCCATTGAACAGGATTTTTATTTTTCAAAACATTAGCAAATTGGAACCTAAATATAATAAGTTAAAATAAATAACAAAATAATCTAAATAAAATGTAAATAAATGCAGTCATTCAGGTGAGACTAAAGCAACAGCTTAACATTATTACCATCACAACAAAAATGCATAAAAAGCACGTGTGTATGACTCGTATCATGTTTACATTACTCTTTCTCAACACAGTTAGTTGCCAGAGAGAAAAAAAAAACACGTTTTACCACCGCTAGACACTCTAAACACGTTAGAGTTAACTCTCGTAGCAAGTGGGAAACGTTCATGACTGTGTTTACTAACCTTTAATTTTGTATAAATGCGAAATCATATTAGAGGTATTGCCTCCTCTGCAGGCAGCCTTTGCGAACATGTTTTACATGTCGGTTGGCCCCCCCTCTTCCAAGCCGCAGCCGTCTGTAACTTTTCTGTAGCCGAAGTATTTCCGTACCAGCGATTTCGTTTTCTTCGATGGGGGAAATTTTTCAGGAGTTTCACCGCCTCTAGCCATTGTGTAGCAGAGCTGACTAATTGACGCGGAGCAACAACCGGTGGGGGAGGGTTGGGCCTTGCAGCTGCAAGCGAGGGATTTCTCCATGCGTTTTTGGGACATAAAAAATAGCTAATACCTTTGGGGACGATATGACGGAAAATTTGTGTGGTTTTGAAACCTTGTCGGTTTCATACCATGGTTACCTTGAACACTGATGTAGCTCTCCACTGAGTTTTAATCACAGTGTATCAAACTAAGCATTACTATGTTTCTGTGAACAGTCAAGATTTTTATTGACTTTGGTCATTGGTTTGTAGCTTCTATCAAGAGAGCCCCCATCTGAACCAGGAAGCCCAGAGACCTATGGAGATTTTGATTACCAGGTGAAAGGAAAAAAAATGTTTCTCTCTTCTCTATAAGCCTTCACTTTTCTCCAAACAGCATTTGTAACCTTCCTGACAATTCTGTGTTGCAGTCCAGGAAATATTATTTTCTAAGTGAGGAGGCAGGGGAAAAAGAGGACCTTCGTCAGCACTGTCGGGACCTGGAACATCAGGTTTGTTTATGAAGTCTTGTAAAGAGAATGCAAACATCAAGAATTGCTTTGCTGCATGGTATTTGTTCAGCATGTGCGTGCTGGCCTTCATTGATTAGTGCGACTGAGTTTGTTTTGATTGGAGGTTGTGTAACTCTGGCTTGTTTTTCTGCTGTTTAGGGATAAGGAATTGATTTGAAGTCATTGGCTGCCATTGACTGCGATAGATATCCAATCTATTTGAACTGGCATGCAGAATGAATGAATCTTCATTTGCTGCCAGGCCTCCCGGCTCAATTGAATTGGATGACAACTAGTGATAAACTCATTTAAATTCACAGCAGAAGGATGAACTATTAAATTGGACGTCTATCATCGTCAATGACAGAGTTTAAATAAACCCACGCAACAAAGTTACAATGTCATTGAGTGTTGCGTAACATCAAGCTAAAACTGACACGTTGCGTTTGGATGAAGCTTCAGCCAACTCAAATTTACACTGCTTCTTTCAGCCCACCTGTTTGTTTACTTGCATAGCCCACGCTTTAGGGATTAGTCACTTGTTGTTTTGAAATCAATTTGCTGTTGGTGGTCCTGTGCTAAAGCATGCAATCTGTCCTTAAAGTGCAGTGAAGGTTGCGAGGATTCCATCAGGTAAGTAGCCACTCCCTCTTCTTTAATATTGCGATGCTGGCACGTCTAACCTTTGAAGACTCCACTTGCTTGGCCGAAACGTCAACATTAGGGATGCACCGAAATTAAAATCCTTGATCGAAACCGAAAACTGAATTTGAGAAAACTAAGGCCGAAAACTGAAATCAATTATTAAAAAATTAATGAAAAAAATATGGGATTTTTATATTTTCATTTTAGATAGGAAGTTTTATTTGATACTGACATTTCAGCAATGCACAAACTAAAATAAGATTGAACAAAATTAAATGCTTAACGTGACCCACGATAGAGCATGAAGCGTGTTCGAAATGCTAATATGTTGTTGGTTCACATACACCCTCTTTGTACTTCATTTTTACTATTTGTATTATATTTTGTTTTTGGATGGTAATTGAAGGGATCAACTTTTCTCGAAATGGCCCTTGAACCCAACACCACCCATTCGAGTCACCAAAAGAGAGGTCAGTTTTGATTGCCTGCACACAGGCAGAAGTGCAAAATAAAAGTTTTCAAATCTGGAAAGACAACCTGGTAGCCTTGTTTTTAGCTGCTCAAAGGGGGCATGAAGATGTGCGATTGAATGTCGCGGGTGCTTTTCCACTCCAAGTGATAACTACAGTAATAGGTACAGTGAGCCAACACATCCTCATTCACTGCTCGAGTACACTTGAAGTTCATGCTGCAGAGCTTTTTGTTTGCGCCAACAATACTTTAAGTTTAGGGTGGGGCCAGTCTTTTCAAATGGAAACGACTTTTCTAGTCACTTTTCGCCCGAAAATTTCAAGCCAACGAATTTTCGGTGCATCTCTAATAAATATACTGTCCACGACATACTTGGCCTCAGTCAAACTAATTTCTTCCCCCAACTGACCTCAAAACAGTATTATGCACTGATCGTCTATTTAATTGTATTCAATCCTTTACCCAAAGCACCAACATAAAATTAACAACTTCACCATTGAGACAGTTCCACCCGCCTGGGAACATTTTGTACCAGCTGACTAAGTCTTGAGGAGTAAGCATGTAAAATGAGAACATAGCATGCGTCTACTTAATAAGTGGCAACTTTATTTTCTGTGACTCAGTCATATGCTTGGATGGTTACGGTTGTTTTCTCAAGAAAGCCTATCTTCTGTCTGCATTGTCAATCCCTCTCTTGATTCCTGAATGTAAGCCTTTCTTTGCAGTGTTCCCCTCAAGTTTCTCTCTATTTTCCTCCTTAGCTGTCTGTGGCCCAGGAGGAAAAGTTGTCGCTCCAAACAGAGAATCGTTCCTTGAAGGAGAAGCTGAGCCGCTGCGACTCGCTGGACATCTCCAGCACTGCCATCACTGGGAAGAAGCTGTTGCTTTTGCAAAGTCAGATGGAGCAGCTTCAGGAGGAGAACTACAGGTTAAATTATTATTACATTATACTCCTGAACTGTGTGTGTGTCTTTCATCCTTCTGCTGTGAATTTAATATTTATTCATCAATGGTAGACATTCGTTCATTTGCTGCCAACAGTCCCAGTTCAAATGTATTGGGCATCTATCGCTGTTAATTAGTACTTAAATGTAGAGTCTTACAAAATGGCAATCTTGAAAACCAGTTTGAACAACCATAAAGCAATTACAATGTATTACAGTGCAATGGCAGAGAGCCGGGACAGGTTCGTTCACATATCAACCACAAGATGTCGCCATTTCACTTTTTAAACTTTTGTAGCGCACTAGACAGGTTTATAAAGCACTGGGGGGAAACCCTGACCCATGTTTAGTTCAGACACTCAAATTCATTGTTATAATGGAGTTCGTTGATGGGGTTAATGGAGTTTTTGAATCCTTTGAAATTCCTTTGTCTTAACCTTTTTCTTGGTTCATATAACTTGTTCTACTCAGACTGGAGAACAGTCGAGATGACATGCGAGTGCGTGCGGACATGCTGGAGCGAGAGTTGGCCAACGTGCAACAAAGAAATGAAGATTTGACCAGTCTAGCACAAGAAGCACAAACCCTCAAAGATGAGATGGACATTCTCAGGTGAGACTACTTAATTTTATCCAAGTCTTTTGTCATTTATGAACCTTTATTGGCCAAGTATATTGGAAATTTAGAATAATAATGGAATTTCCCAGTTTCATCCTGCCCACCACTGCTTGATTTCTTTCTATCCTGAAAGGTAGTTTCTCTAATAACATTAGCTTGGCATCCTAATGTTGTAATCAGAACGCATCTTCATAACACGGTTTTGTATGCAAAATTAAATTAAGTCAGCTGACATGAGCGCAAGATACCCCTCTGAATTCTACAATGCTATATATATCATTTCCCCTATTTCATAGGTGTCAAACTTGACCAGATCTGGTTTATCACATCATTTTGTGTGGCTCCAAAAAAGTAAATCGTATGCATCGACCTAAAATTTTCTCTAGTCATTAATGACAGATTGAGGACACATAAATCAGAATATTGGTTTTTTTCCTTCCTTCTTTTTTTTTTTTTTTTTAATATTTTATTAAAATTTCCTTTTTAAACAATAAGAGAATAATATTTTTTACTGTTTTGTTTTTTAAAAAATCTTAATTTAAAAATGCAAAAGGTAATATTTATTTTCCAATTTTAATTAAAAATACAAATTTAAAAATGAAATTTCCCCTTTTTTTTTTTTTTTTTACGTAAATGGGGAAAAAATGCAATTCTTTGGTTAACAGTAGCTCAAAAAATTGGATTTGGAAAATTTGGAGGTAAACGATGTCTGTAAATTTAATAATTGACTTAAAATAGGATCATTTGATAATCGATTAGTTGCAGTGATGTTTTTGGCAGCCCTTTTAATTTTCGTCTTAATCGTTTGGACGGAAATACTTATTAGTCTGTCATATTTTAGTTATTTCAAAAGAATAACACATTTCAAAATGTGTTCGTCTAGTTTTAGTCAAAAATTCTCAATGTTTTTGTCTCTAAACTTCAAAAGTTTAGTCCATGAATAAATAAATAATAAAAGGTTTCCAACAATTTTGAATGAACATTGACAGGCAAGAACATAAATAAGAGTCTACAAGGACATCAACATCTTCATGATGATAATACACACTCAGCAGGATAACAGCACATTAGTTGCAATTAAACTCACCTGGACGCTACGAACTGTATGTAAAATGTTTTCCAAGAATTTAAGACGACACTCAAGTCACCGTGCTTAATGCTAACGCGAACGCTATGCTAATGTGAACGCTATGTTAGCACTACAAGTTAGTTTAGTGTGTGATGATCACTCAGCACAGACCTATAAAGGCTAAAGCAAAACAAGAAAACAAAACTTACCAAGCGGCATCTGATGCCTTTCACAAAAGGAGCCTGGAATGGTCACAGTAAGCCGTAAGCAGTAAACGTGTCTGGGGGTCGGGGGAGAGGCGCAGCAGGTCACATGAGTGACATGAGGAAACACTGATTTAATGTGTGCTAACTACACATACGATAAGAAATGATCACACATTGTGAGCTTATGACGGAAACTATGGTGAATTTTCTTTTCGTTCTCATCTCGTCGACAGCTGTCATCCATCTTGTTATGTTTTAGTCTCTCAGGACATCTTTTGAGCTCGTCATCGTGACGTCATAGTTATGAAGAAATGGTTTGTTGCCGAAATATTTTCGTTATCGTTGACAAAAGCAACACTGATTAGTTGTTGATTAATCGTGGCAGCCCTAGTTGGCAGATATAATGGCTGTCAAAAGGAAACCATAACCACGATGTGGTCTGCAACAAATATGAGTTTGTCATTCCTTATATCTGTAATGCTGTGTTTGGTGCTCATGAATGCTGCTGTCCAAGAAGCATATTCAATTATTCAGTATAATGTTTAAAAATATCTCCCATTTGTGTTTCTTGTTTTATTAGTAAACTTTTGAAACAAGTCGTTTGGCATCTATGATGACACATCAAAACACAATTGAATGTGGGAATTCATGTGAATGCCTAAAGCTCCATTATCATCTTCCACTCACAGAAACAACTCCCACACTACCCACACACAGACGTCCATTCACCTCCTCACTCTGACATCTGTGTTGATAAAAGACATTTCATGCATTGATGCCGCTTTGCGTCAGAGCATCAAGTAGAGTGAGGAGCCAATCGGGAACGATCGCACGTTCATATCCTGGCCAGGCACGTGTCTGTAGGGATGCTTTGTACTTATGTGATGCTCCTCCCGCCCTTCAGGCACTCCTCCAACCGGGTGAACCAGCTGGAAACTTTGGTGGAGACTTACAAGAGGAAGCTGGAAGATCTGGGTGACCTCCGCAGACAGGTGCGCCTCCTGGAGGAGCGCAACACCATGTACATGCAGCGCACCTGCGAACTAGAGGAGGAGCTCCGCAGGGCCAATGTCTTCCGTGCTCAGCTGGACACATACAAGAAACAGGCAAGTTGAGGAGTGGGAGGTAGAGCCATACTTTTTCAGTGTGTGCTATAAAACAGTCTGGCCTGAGCTGGTGCCTCGAGAGCCGTGTGGTTCTTGTGTAAGTTTCTCGCCAACTCAGCCTGTTGCTATGCCCTCTGACTCGTAGGCTCACGAGCTTAGCGCCAAGCACCAAGCCGAGGCCATGAAAGCTGAGAAGTGGCAATTTGAGTACAAGAACCTTAATGACAAATATAATGCACTCAAGGAGGAGAAAGAAGTGAGTTATTAACTTGGAACTTCAGTACAATGTCACTGAAACATTGATTTTCTCCCGCTCAAATTAAAAATGTTTGTTTGCAGCGTCTAATGTCTGAGAGGGACACGCTTCGGGAGACAAATGATGAGCTGAGATGTGCACAAGTCCAACAGAAGTGTCTCAGCGGCGCAGGTAAGTTTAACATGGATGATGGTCAGTGCTGAAGAAATGACTCAACAAATGTAACAATTTGTTAAAACACAGCAATTGTCAGGGAAAATCTTTATTGAAATAAACTTTGCGAAAGGCAAGGCAATTTTATTTCTGTAGCAAAATTCAGCACAAGGTAATTCAAAGTAGAGCTGCACTGATTTTTTGGCCCTGATACCGTTACCTGCCTGTGCAGTATCGGCCGATACCACTTCGTTTGAAATATATATGAATGAAGAGGTACATCCTTGGATGTGAAATCATTGCAATCGTGGCTTTGTCAGGCTGCTGTTTACCTTTGTGAAACAGGAAAAAGACTACAAAGTGAATCCAGTAGAACTTTTTATTGCATACCTGGTATGGGTGACAATAGTTAAATAAACCTTTGGCTCTAAAAGGTCAAAATATTGCTAAATGCGTGAAATTAAAACATGTTTAATACTAGCCCAAAAGTAAAAATACAATTAATGAACCGAACTTTTTTAAACCCTGAGTTTTGGCTCTCAAAGGCCAAACGGTGCAATTTTCATTAAATTATAAGCAATAATAATTGACCACAGCATCCTGTCTGTTAGGCTACGTCTACACTAGGACGGATAATGGCCTTAAACGTGTAATTAGTTGGACTATACGGCATGTCGGCTATACTAGTATGCCTATTATCCGGATTAGTTATTAGACGCATAATGTAGGCGGGTAATGTTTCTCACCGCCTACGCGCCGCCCAATATGGACTGCTCTCTCCGTACAACATTCCGATACTCAGATAGGGACGTCATGCCGTCGCTGTTTTTAGTGCGAAAAGCCAAGCGTGCTCTCCCTTCACTCTCGCTCCTGCGTGATGTGTTCAATTGCGATCACGAAAAAAAAGTAATCACAAAATAATGACAGTCTAGAATGTGTAGTAATTTTGAAATTTGCCTCGGGCAAGCAATGAGTTTCCGGTTCAGAGGTAAACTGCGCAGGCGATGACGTAAAACATTAGGGGGCGTGGCTCAGTGGTAGAGTAGTTGTCCCCCAACCCAGAGGTTGTGGATTCGATTCTTTGCCCTGATTAACTCACCTAAGTATCCTTGAGCAAGATACTAAAGGTCCCACATTGCTCCTGGTGCTGCGTCACCAGTAGGTAGATGGCGATGTAGTGTGAAGCGCTTTGAACGCCTTGAAAGGTGGAAAAGCGCTATACAAGTATAACACCATTTACCATTAGGCCTCTCCTTTCTACGCATGCGTAGTTTGCGCAAATGCAGGCATACCTTGCAGAAGCTTAAACAAAGTGTGGACAGGTATAAAAATAGTCTGTAAAATACCCTGGAGAAAATTATCTGTCCTAGTGTAGATGTAGCCTTAGCCTCCCTCTTTGTGCACCAGCAGCAACATAACTAAACTCCAGCTATAGCTACGCACGAATTCAAACAGCGGACGAGTGGGTCTCTCTGACACACACGCACGCACGCACACACACACACACACACATACACTTAGCCGCTTAGCTTGGTTCTACAGCACTTTGTCCTTTGAAATAAGGAATTGTTCCAAATTGGGAATTAAAAGTTGCGTTTCGTATTGAACCAATACTGAATATTTATAAATGGATACATTTCTATGCATTTTAGGAGTTTTGCGGATGTCCCTTTTTTTCGTTGCCTGTATGGCTTTGGGCGCGAAGGAGGAGTCCCTTATTTCTATTTCTGAAAGGCGGCAACCCCCCTTGTAAAACTGGTCTCAAATTACTGCGACATTTCTTTCAGTAAAAGACAATAAAAGTAAAGTAGACGAAGTGAACTGACCAGGGATTCTTGCTCCGGTCCAGCCTCCGTCCTCTGGATGGCAGTCCTGCTGTTGCAGCCTCAAACTCTTTGTGTTCGTTCACATGTTTCGTCTTAAAATGTTATATCAGGTTCGAGGTATTGAAACTGGCCGATTTAACCCCACCTTTCGAAATTTTCAGGCGGCAAATCTTGCATGCAGCCATAGTACTGGACAGAGATCTTTCTATGCTGAAATACTGTATTTCCAGACCGCCGACATTTTCCTCCTAGTTTGTTTTTCGTCCATATGAAAAAACTGCCCCGGCATTGGTTAAGAGCAGCTATTGGCCCACTCTCATTGGTCTGGAGCAGGTCAATAGCGATAGCTGCTTGGCATGCAAAGTGATCACGTGTGATCACACAACAAAGAAGTGTAGTGAGCATCAGAAGAAAGAAGGCTGCAGCCAAGTGTTATAATACTGGATCGGTAAACTGTATCGGCGCCCTATTTGTTGGTATTCGCTGATACCGCCATTTTATCACTGGATCTGCCCCCCCCCCCCCCGCCAATACTGGCATCGGTATCTGTGCATCTTTAATTCAAAGTGCTTTCCATCACATTAAAATCAGCAAGACACATTTAAGAAATAGAAATTAAAACACAAGGATACATAAAAGTCAAGTTAAATCCGTAAGACAGTTAAGTAGAAACAAAATTTAATAAATGGATAAAAAGCAAAGGTCATACAATTGGGTGTTTGAATATTCATATGCTGTAGGAAACAATAGCACTTTTAGGCCTGATTTAAGAGCTAACACTTTCCCCCTTTTTCTTGAAACACACAGCAAACCGATTTCAGGTGACCTAAGGGGTCTAGATTCTACATGGGGATCAAGCATGTATTTTGGTCCAAGGCAATTAATTTGACTCACAGGAAGCTAGTGTAATGATTTCATGACAGGTGTTATGTGGTCTAGTTTCCTTGTGTTTGTAATGACTCTCGCAGCAGCCTTCTGGATTAGCTGCAGTTTCCTGATTGTTTTTTTTTTAAGACCTGTAAACACACCATTGCAATAATCCAATCTACTAAAAATGAATGCATGGATATTCCATGTCTCGTTTGGACAGAACCCACTCATGTGTTGCATGATTGTCATTGGTGGTTCAATAATCTTACAGTTAGAAGAAATGGCACCAGTGCTTTGAATAAATTAGTTGTATTCATTTTTTTTCTTTGGTAAAGCTTCAAAGGTTCCATTTCTAATATAATCTCTCCACAGGGGACTTGTGTGACAAAGAGGCCGCAGTAGGAAACCTCGCTGCTGAGATCATGCCCACAGAGCTCAAGTGCGTATAAATCTTGACGTGTAAATGGCTTACGTTGTTGAGATGTCCCATTTTACTGTGAATGTGAATTTTTACATGGAGTTTTACAAAAAGAGATTCATGGAATGCAGTTTGGGGGGAAAAAAAAAAAAAAAAATCAGTGCAATTTACTGCTATGGTGGAGAGCTGGGACAGGTTTGTTCACATATTGTGTTAATTCCAGGGAGACAGTGGTGCGCTTACAGAGTGAAAACAAGATGCTGTGCGTCCAGGAGGAAACCTACAGGCAGAAAGTAGTGGAGGTGCAGGCTGAGCTCGAGGGGGCTCAGCGCAGCAAGAATGCTCTCGAAACCCAAAACAGGTAGGTGACAGCCTGCCGTCGACCTACGTCGCAAGAATAAATCAACTCCTACCCACTCTGTGCTGCCATATCGTGTGTTCCTTGACATTATGAAGGGTGTTTGGCTGAGGGTAGGAGTGATATCTGCCTAAATGTCAAATCACCCTCTGGACCGTGTGGGCGGACTGGAGGACAGACAGCAGAAAGCCAGATTGTCTCTTGTCTGCGTGTGCGAGTGTTTATATGCCTGCGGGCATGTGGACATGTGGGTGGACTGAGTGTGTGCAGCCAGGCAACACCAGGCCCAAGGTGTGGGAAGCATCTTCAGTAACAGGAGGAGAGGATTGGCTTGAGTATGCTCAGTAGAGCGTGGCGCCGCATGGCCCGGCAGCGCACAGATGCACAAGGATCAACACTTTTCACTACTTATCTTCTTCCCACACTTTTAACTTTTGCATTTCATCCCTCCTTCTATACTCGCTCCTCCAAAATAAAGCTATTGTTCTGTCTCTTCAGGCTTCAACAGCAGCAGATCTCAGAGTTGCGTTCTCAGGTTGAGGAGCTCCAGAAAGCACTCCAAGAGCAGGACAGCAAGACTGAGGATGTGAGCGATTTGTTTCAGTCTCTTGTCATGTTACTAACCTTGACAAAATATACACAGAGATGACAAAACTATCACAAAAAATGTAATAAATTGAACAATCCGATGCTAATTTTCAAGCAAACATTCTAAGCCTGGGGAAAAAAATGACTGTTTGCTTGATTGCTGTTGCAGTTTTTGTCCTACTTTAACTAATTTGTGTGGGAATTGAAACCGTTTGCTGAGTCAGCGTTAACTCCTGCCCTTCTTCTGTCTGTGTGTCTTGTCCCTTCTCGCCTGCCCCACCAAACAACCGTGCCAAAATCAGGCCATCGTAAGTACGGCCCACCCTCTGTCCAAATGGCCTGTGATTCAACTCTTAACAGCTTGAATTTACAGCTTTTATTTTATGTTTGTGTGTAATGTGTCCATTTAAAGGAGCATCAGGATGGTTTAGAATTTAATCATGTAATGTCATTTTTTCCTTTTTATAGTCATCCTTATTGAAGAGAAAGCTGGAGGAGCATTTGTAAGTGGTTCCAGTTGACTCCAAAAGTGTTAAAAGTCTAATGTGCCAACAGAATACTCTTATGTCATTCCAGAGAGATGCTCCATGAAGCTCATACTGATCTCCAAAAGAAAAGAGAAGTCATTGATGACCTGGAGCCCAAGGTGGACAGCAACAGTTGAGTTTTTTTTTTTCTTCTCCAAAATGATTTTTCCCATCCTTTTTCCAATTTGAGATGATGCTTGTACAGTGCCTTGCAAAAATATTCGGCCCCCTTGAATCTTGCAACCTTTCGCCACTTTTCAGGCTTCAAACATAAAGATATGAAATTTAATTTTTTTGTCAAGAATCAACAACAAGTGGGACACAATCGTGAAGTGGAACAACATTTATTGGATAATTTAAACTTTTTTAACAAATAAAAAACTGAAAAGTGGGGCGTGCAATATTATTCGGCCCCTTTACTTTCAGTGCAGCAAACTCACTCCAGAAGTTCAGTGAGGATCTCTGAATGATCCAATGTTGTCCTAAATGACCGATGATGATAAATAGAATCCAACTGTGTGTAATCAAGTCTCCGTATAAATGCACCTGCTCTGTGATAGTCTGAGGGTTCTGTTTAAAGTGCAGAGAGCATTATGAAAACCAAGGAACACACCAGGCAGGTCCGAGATACTGTTGTGGAGAAGTTTAAAGCCGGATTTGGATACAAAAAGATTTCCCAAGCTTTAAACATCTCAAGGAGCACTGTGCAAGCCATCATATTGAAATGGAAGGAGCATCAGACCACTGCAAATCTACCACGACCCGGCCGTCCTTCCAAACATTCTTCTCAAACAAGGAGAAAACTGATCAGAGATGCAGCCAAGAGGCCCATGATCACTCTGGATGAACTGCAGAGATCTACAGCTGAGGTTGGAGAGTCTGTCCATAGGACAACAATCAGTCGTACACTGCACAAATCTGGCCTTTATGGAAGAGTGGCAAGAAGAAAGCCATTTCTCAAAGATATCCATATAAAGTCTCGTTTAAAGTTTGCCACAAGCCACCTGGGAGACACACCAAACATGTGGAAGAAGGTGCTCTGGTCAGATGAAACCAAAATTGAACTTTTTGGCCACAATGCAAAACGATATGTTTGGCGTAAAAGCAACACAGCTCATCACCCTGAACACACCATCCCCACTGTCAAACATGGTGGTGGCAGCATCATGGTTATGGCCTGCTTTTCTTCAGCAGGGACAGGGAAGATGGTTAAAATTGACGGGAAGATGGATGCAGCCAAATACAGGAACATTCTGGAAGAAAACCTGTTGGTATCTGCACAAGACCTGAGACTGGGACGGAGATTTATCTTCCAACAGGACAATGATCCAAAACATAAAGCCAAATCTACAATGGAATGGTTCAAAAATAAACGTATCCAGGTGTTAGAATGGCCAAGTCAAAGTCCAGACCTGAATCCAATCGAGAATCTGTGGAAAGAGCTGAAGACTGCTGTTCACAAACACTCTCCATCCAACCTCACTGAGCTCGAGCTGTTTTGCAAGGAAGAATGGGCAAGAATGTCAGTGTCTCGATGTGCAAAACTGATAGAAACATACCCCAAGCGACTTGCAGCTGTAATTGGAGCAAAAGGTGGCGCTACAAAGTATTAACGCAAGGGGGCCGAATAATATTGCACGCCCCACTTTTCAGTTTTTTATTTGTTAAAATAGTTTAAATTATCCAATAAATTTTGTTCCACTTCACGATTGTGTCCCACTTGTTGTTGATTCTTGACAAAAAATTAAAATTTTACATCTTTATGTTTGAAGCCTGAAATGTGGCGAAAGGTTGCAAGATTCAAGGGGGCTGAATACTTTTGCAAGGCACTGTAAATGTTGTTAACAAAAAAAATGTTTCACTCAGTGGCAAAGAAGATAGACGAACTCCAGGAGATCCTGCGGAAGAAGGACGAGGACATGAAACAGATGGAGGAGCGATACAAGCGCTATGTGGAGAAGGCAAAAACGGTCAGTCACTTTCACAGTAACATCATTGGCTTAATGTGTCACATATTGCTGGTATTAAGGTTGTCAAAGTATTGAATTTGATAAAGATATTAATACTGAAATGTTTTATCTGGATAGAATATTTGATTTCAAGACTGGGACGAGGCGCCACAGTAGCTATGGCGCTGTGCATTAGCGTTAGCGCCTAGTTTGACTGCGGCTTTTAGGGAAGAAGCGGGCTTGACATCGGTCATAAAAAAAATTAAGTGGGGAGGGGGGAGGATAAGCCTGTGAATGCTTGGTTTTCTTTCTGTGCTCCAAATGAGCAACATCTCAGGATTGCTTACACGGCCTAGAGTCGGGACAAACTCCGCATCTGTGTGCCTCATGCATGCTATCGATCCATATAAACTTTGAATATAAGACTAAACGGGGATTATTTATGTCTGTTTTTTGTGTCCTCTTTTTAGACATCAAAATATGATCACCCTAGAATGACATTGAGCAAGCATGTGTACTCATTTGTTTTGATGTTCCTGCGCATGCGGGTCAGTTTGCTCAGCGCATCTCAGATTCCGAATTGGTGCACATGCATGATACTTGAACGGGCTCAATGGACAAAGGCAGTCTGAACGGGCACGCCCAAAAAACTGATATGACAAAAAAAATCAGAATTGTGCATTAAGACCTATGGTATGAACCTAGCCTATTTGTGCTGCCGTCCCCCAAAATATAAAGTAGTAACTGCACAAATAAACAGTCTCATGAAGAACTTGGTAAACTGTTGCTATATTTACTTTTTAGCAAAAAAAAAAAAAAAAAAAAAAACTAAAAGAAACTAATTATTTTGTTAATCATTCACGAAAAAAAAAAAAATCATAAAATTGATTTAACATCCAGGCTTAATTGTTAGCGATAGTGTTATTACGAAGCCTATAGGGGTTAGGGGTTATCATATTCGTGATGATGGTTTGGCAAAATCTATTAGGGTCACAGCTATCGATTATTTAAGTAATCGGTTAATCTATCAAGTAGTTCGAATAATTGAGTAATTGGACTAGGAACATTTTTTGCATTGCAGAATAAATTTTAGGAGATGTAAAACAAAGGCTTGCTAAGATTTTTCAAAAGAGGATTTGAACGAAGCATAATTGCACTTTCATTTCATAAGAGCAATAAATGCGTTTAAAATAAATAAACCAAAGCTTAGCCTCAAACATTATAAATAAATAATGATGAGGATCGAAATACAACAAAACAATTGGCTCACTTGCATAGCAAAAGTCCGCTAGCTTGAATGCTATCGAATGCTAACATTTTTTTACTTTACAAAGATCTTAACAAATCGTTCACATATCCCCCCCCCCCCAAAAAAAAAAAAAAAACTGCAAAATATACATCTAAACCAAAATACGAATGCATAAACAATCATTTTAGCTCAAACAAAAACTTACAGCCTTATGTTGGTCTTAACAGGGCGCAGCTGGATCCAGCCATGTTAGAAGAATTATGTCGCATTCACTGCTGCCACTAGAGGGGTGTATCCACAATAAAACTCAATGCAAACACTTTCAAAACCATTTTAATGCCTCTCTAATTAAACGAATCCTCAAAGCAGCAAAATTTGATCCAAAGCTTTTTTTAAATTGAATTACCCCAGTTAATCGATTAATCGTTGCAGCACTACTATTAACACTGTCGTATTAATGATGAGATCGGAAAAAAAAATGTTAGCATTCTTTCCACTGACGAAAAAGCATGTAACCTACATCAATTATACATGTATACGTATATAGGTGGTCAAGACCCTGGATCCAAAACAACAGCCGGTGACTGTAGCACCTGACATCCTGGCTTTGAAGAACCAGCTGACAGAAAAGGACCGAAAAATCCATCACCTTGAGGTATGACAATATTATTTAACTCGTACCTTGCTTCATTTCACTGATCAACCTCATGCTAACAACGTATTTTGTCCCACACGTCGCTAATGTGTTCCTGTGCTAAGCGTGATTATGAAAAGAGCCGCTCAAGACACGACCAGGAGGAGAAACTCATCATTAGCGCTTGGTACAAAATGGTAAGAACCCCTCTCGATTTTCTTGAAGTTTGATTATCATTGGCTGCTATTGACGGCGATAGGCGTCTAATACATTTCCTGTGAATTTAAATGAGTTTACCACTGTGGTTTCAGGGGATGGCTTTGCATCAGAGAGTGGCAGGCGAGAGGCTGAGCTTGCCCAACCAGTCCATGTCCTTCCTGGCTCAGCAGAGGCTGGCCACCAACGCTAAGCGAGGCCTTGCTCGAACCCACCCGAGATAACTGTTCTGTCTCCGTGCCTTTGACTGCTTTACTGCACATGCCCCCTGGTGGCGTTACACGGTACCGCATAGCCATAATTTGAATGGGGCGGCTTACCTGTGTTTGGAAGAGCAACAACAAAAAAATCCTGTCTCACCTTTTAAGGTGAAATGTAGTCTTTTGGAGAACTGTATAGTGTTTTTAATTTTTTTTTTTTAAATTTCTTTTTAGCCACTTTCACTAGAGTTAGCGTTGCTAGAATTCTAGTGTAGTCATACAGTCTTCCGATGACTTATTGAACAGAGGAAGAATAGGAATGTGGCGTTGCAGCACAGCCGTGAATAAGGTTGATGTTAGCCACGCTGAAATACCTCAAGTAACTCTTTCAGTGCCATTAACGGTGACAGATGTCCAGTTATATTTGAAATGAATTTTTCGCTAGTAGACGTTCAACCCATTTGAAATGGGAGGGTAGGAACATTCGTTCTTGCGCTGCCACCCTACGGCTTCAAATGGATTGGACGTCTAGCGCTGTCAATGGCATGCAATGAGTTAATACACTGTAATAAGTACCACTACTTGAACTACACTTGGTTGGCTGTTTATTTTTTTTTCTTTTTCATGTGAATGGGCTCAATCTGCACAATAGGATATGTCCTATCTTTAAACTTGTTTTCACTTGAATAGTCCTGAAACAAAGTTCACATGATCAGCCAAAGCACTTTCCCATAGTGGCCTTTAAAATGTCACCAAATCCTTCCTTGTGTGGTTCAAAATGAAGTATGTTCATAGACTTGGTATGGTATATTTTCGGTGTACTAATCATTTGGACTCCCTATCTTGTCATATTTTCTGTAGATGTTGGTAGAAAAGCATGTCACACTGTGTGTTTGTTTAGATTTATTAGCTTATTTGCATGTCCTAATTCTCATGAGTTTTATTTCATGAGACTTTTTTTTTTCCCCCCTCCTCATTTTTTGAAGCAGGGTAAGAATGGTCGTGGGTCAAACCTTAAATGCACTCACCACTTTAGACACTACAGAAATGTGAATGTAGGCAACTGAATGCCTCCAAATACATAATGTGATGGACGTTGCAACACTAAAACTATTTTAAAATTGAATTTTACTACTATACTTAAAGCAGACTGTTCTCAAGTTTGCACTACAAGATAACTACTGCTTATTTTCTACAGATGAGTTACCGTAATTCGACCATATCATAATATTCAATGTTAAAGCTGCTGCTTCGTGTCTTGTCCTTCATCTTGTTAACATATGCTGTTGTCTTTACAGACCAAAATTTACGTGCACATTTTTTTTGTGGTTTATCATTGGTGTGGTGTGTTTGATGTTTTCACATTTTCTCATATTTGTTAGAAAATTGGTCGAGACGATCGCATACTGTACTTGATGCTTGATACTTGAGGGTCTGACACGTCAAACATTTAGTAGTCTTTTCCAGTTTTGCACTACAAATAAATGGGAGTTTAAGATAAAAATGGTTGCTGGTGATTTGTATTTCATTACAGTGGTTTCATCCAGGATGTTAGAGAAACTCATTTAATTTAGTGATAGAATTGGTTGTTTAAAAAAAAAAAAATCAACATGCAAAGGTGATGATTCAATTCAATTTTATTTGTATAGCCCTGGATCACAACGTTGTCTCAAAGGGCTTTGCAGAGGCAATATGAGGGTAATGTCATTTAGTATTAATGCTGCTTAGTACTCTAACAAAGGAAGTGGTCTAATTGCTAAATGAAAACACTAGTGTGAAAGTGATATATACAGTATACAATTCAAACAAACCAAACGCCAGGGATTTCAGTTGCTTTCAATTACCGTAATTTTTCTGCTACTTTTCCCCCTCATTTCCAATCCTGCGGCTTATTTGTTGATTTATTTGGGTTAATGGGTAACATTTTATTTTGACACAAGACTGTCATAAGACCGTGGAAATTATGACGTGACACTATCATGGAATGCTTACGACAGATGTGATTACGTGCCATCGGGCAAATTATGTTACTAACTCCATTTATGTCCAGCTCAGATCTTTGACATCCATACAAAAGGAGATAATTTGCCAAATGACACTACATGACATCTGTTATAAGCATACATTAATGCTCATGACAATGTCATGTCATAATTATGATTGTCTTATGACACGTCTTACAGCACCACTGTCAAAGTGTTGCCAAATACCCTAACTAGCAATTAATGAAACAACTCAAACAGTAACTGAAGAAATACTTAGCACATAACATGAATTCTGATTATTTACATCTGTAGCGCTGCAATGCATGCTAGGAGGCATACTGGACAACAGTTTTGACAGCATGTGGAAGCAGTGGTTGACTCTCCCCCAAGGGAGCATTGATGGCCAAATGAAGCTTTGAACCAATTGGCGGCAAAGCTTCATGGTGGCTCATTTGGTCTTATGAAAGTCTTATGATTCCACGGTTAAATCAAGTGTTACCAGTTTTTCACTAAATTTGATATCATTTGAGATGTAAACATGACAAACTGCACGGTCAAGTTTAATGCAACCAAGCAGGTCTAATGTTGAACAATATAAGATACATTCCTCCAAATCTGAATGAAAAAAATCTAAGATCTGTGCTATGGGCCAGTCTTGGTTTAGTGGTCTGATGATGCTGCAGGCACAAAGATGAAAACATACATTTTGGCCTGCTTAAAAAAAACATGCTGTCTAAATGAGAAGAAATTTTAATGGAAATTCATTTCGGTTTTAGCTTGCTCCCTTAGATATAAGGGTTTGGTTAATGCACGTGTGAAACACGTGTGGTTCGGTACCTGTAGCAAGGTCAAGAACCATAGACCTGGAGGATGAAGGAATTGATACCATTAACTCCCCCATGTTCACCTGACCTAAACCTAATAGAACACCTCTGGGACATTGTTTCTGCCTGTCAGGACACCATCCGCCATCTCATTAGGAGCATGCCCCGATGTTGTCAGACATGCGTACAAGCACATGGGGACCACACAAATTACGAAGAATCTTTGAGTTGTTACAATGGCATTTTGGTAACATGGATCAATCTGCTGCTGTCTTTGACCACCCCATCCCCTCCTCAATAGGGTGATTATTTTAATTGCTATTATGTGGCAATTTTGTAGCTAACACATCACCTACTCGTTATCAGGAAAGATATTCAAGATCATTTTCTCAACCGTTCACTTGTCATAAACCTAAAAAATGCAGTAAGTTGACCGCATACTCAAAAATAATTCATCCACCCTAAATCATAGATACGTTAATACAATTTTTTATAAACTGAAATGTTTGTAAATCCTTTAAATTCTGAGAGATGAGAGTATTTTGGTGGAGAAAACCGCGGACTTTATAACAGAGTTCCCCGACGCAAAATGGCTGCTCCAGACTCGCCTCGCGTGCATATGGTGTCGGCGAAGACGGATGGCAAAGACGAAAAATTCTGAATCCTCCCTCCAAAGTGGAAGAATCCGATTGCGGGGGGTTGAGGGGGGCTTACTCGGCATGCATATCAAAGGCTCGTGCTGCGCGAGACCGCGTCGTTAACGTCAGCACTCGTGCACGTCACATTGGGCGTGCGCAGCGGTGCTACTAAACATTAAAAACAGCAAAAATGGTGGAATGTCGGCTTTAACTTACTGTTTTAATAATATTTTTAAATCAAATATGTTGAACGTTTCAATTGTTGTGCCTTTTTGAACGAAAGAAAAATGACATTGCTTCGAGTGGGCGGGCAGGCATATGTTTTTTCCGGGCTGAGGGAGTTTGGTGGGGTCAAAGTGCATCATTCTCTGTCGCCCAGTAAATCTGCACTGCCCCCTAGGGCCTGGCATGAATACTACATCGTTTTCATGCGGAATCGCGACATTGTTCAAATGGAGACGCAAATGCAAATGCAAATTTGACATTTTTCGTATTCTCGGAGAATCACCATGTAAACGGCCCCTATATGTAATATCTATGGTCGGGGCCACACCCACGAAGTGACGTCACAGGGGAACTTAAACATGGCAGACAACGAGCGATGGGCTTACTGAAAAGCTAGCCCAAAACATTGCCCAACTCCACCAGTTCGACGATCTTGGACGAGGTTATTTAACTCTTACAGTGAGTAACGTCCAATTTTGTCCTCTACTGATGCCGTCAGTGGAAGTAGTTGTCAGTTAATACGAGATCATCGTGAGCTTAACGACGTTAGCAACATTAGCATGCAAACCAAGTGCCGCTTTTGTATTTATCTGTAAATATCCGTGATGCGACTGACATTACGGACTGCATTTAACTTACTTTTTTGATAGAATACGTTGTTTTCTTTTTTAAGATTACGGGGTTGTGAAGACGAGTCGATCTTAAGGTGCACAGCCAAGCCACAGAAAGCGGAGGAGCCCGACGTCTAACCGGAGGAGGAAACTCCTAAACATTGAGTAAACATGGAACAAAGGCGCAGACACGGAAAGTCTCACCCCGCCGACGGCGGGGGCAGCGGTAGTAGTAGCAGTGGCAGCGGCGGGGACTCGGACGGCGGCGGCCCCGAGTCCCCGTCGGGAAGCCAACAAGGCCCGTCGTCGTCGGGCAACGCATTCGCCAACGACGGCAGCTTCATGGAGATGTTCAAGAAGAAGATGGAAGCGGAGATGAGGAAAAAGGCGGAGGGGACAGATGCTGAGGAAGGACATAAGAAGCCCCCTCCAGTCACCAGCTTTGTAAGGGAATTGGCAGATAGTACAAACAAAACTGGCAGCATTGACCTGTTGCGTTTTGGTAGCAAACTAAAAAAATTGTGTAAATTTCACCCAAAATCACAATACTTATTAGTAGCGTATACATACAGCACGTTAGGCATGTGCCGGTATGATATTCTGACGGTATGATAACCTTAAGCCAAAATGTCACGGTTTCACGGTATAGAGCCTACCCACGTACCACGTGCTCGCTGTATGGTTCCGCCCACTTGTCCGTCAAAACATAGTGTTAACCTGTTACGGCAGGGGTCCCCAAACTTTTTCCTGTGAGGGCCACATGACTTTCCCTTCTCTGATGAGGGGCCGGGTCAGTTTTTAACAGAAACAGTGTGACGAGTGCAGCAGTGCCTAAATGTAAAAATGTATTGTTTTTCAGAAAGCCACAATTAAATTACCCTTTCTGGATTCTTCACGCAACAAAATAAAATAAAAATAATAACATAATATAATATGATATAATATCATATAATAATGAATAATAATAACACTATTAATTCAAGAGATAATAACCAAATAACCCTGTTTGGGTTCTTCACAGAAAAAAAGCCAGGAAATAGATAACACTATTTGGGGGGGGTTCAGGAGGCCGGACCAAATGTGGAGGCGGGCCGGATACGGCCCGCGGGCCGTAGTTTGGGGACCACTGTGTTACGGCTACGTACATTTCTCCTATTTACGGCGTGTTTTTCTGCTCCTTAACATTAATAATCAAAATGGTGAAGGCGTGTGTGGCTGTTGGTTGCACTAACAGAGAAGATGGAAGGAGAGACTTGAAGTTTTACCGTATTCCGAGGGATCCAAAGAGGAGAGCGAAATGGACGGCTGCAATTCGACGTGAAAACTGGACACCAAAAAATCACCACAGACTATGTAGTAGTCATTTTATATCCGGTAAGATGCATTTAATATATATTTAGAGGGTTTTGGCCTGACAACCACAATTAAGATCATTGCTAGGCTAATCGCCGACAACATACAACGTAGTACGACATAGTTTCAAATTCAAGATGTTTGTGACTTCCCTTTCTTCCACCATCGTTATTTTTTGAATAATATTTAGCTGGTACCAAGTGAAAGAAACTGGCCTCGTCTACGGGGCTGACAAATAACCACAATTAAGATCATTGCGAGGCTAATCGCCGACAACATACGACGTAGTACGACATAGTTTCAAATTCAAGATGTTTGTGACTTCCCTTTCTTCCACCATCGTTATTTTTTGAATAATATTTAGCTGGTACCAAGTGAAAGAAACTGGCCTCGTCTACGGGGCTGACAAATAACCACAATTAAGATCATTGCTAGGCTAATCGCCGACAACATACACGTATGTATGTAGTGAGAGTGCTATCGCTAAACCATATAAACATTAAAAGCCTTAGCTCCATTGACAAACGACATGAAATACATTAGACTTGACAGTGGATGTTAACAATAACAAAAGATTTTGAATTGAAAATTTCGTAACTCACCTTTCCAAGCACAAGATAGATTCCTGCCGAATTTTCGTGGACGAGGACCTGTTTCACCCAACCAGCAACGAAGTATTTATAAGCCTCCAAGCTCTTGAAGTTTTTCATATTTTCGTGAGAATAGGCTGATTTAGTGTGGACAAGATAATTGTAAATATCTGCGTAGCAGATGTCAGGCAGACAGGGCGAAGACAGTGGGTCGAAAAACATCGATTTGGGCATCAAATATGGATCTGGCGACTGTATAGAACGAAGCTTTTCCTCATAACGCCTTTTATGCAACAGATCCAGTGAGTTTGCGGCATCAGAAAGCACCGGGTCTTCCATGAAATGCATTTTAAATTCCGCCATCAATTGAAAACAATGCAAATACAGAGTCAAAATGACGGACAAGTGGACGGAACCATACAGCGAGCACGTGGTACGTGGGTAGGCTCTATTGCAATTACAGCTCTAAAATGTGTTACATTGAGACATCCGAGTTTAAAAAAAAAAAAACATTTGAACATGATAATAGTTTTCAAAAAATATCAGCAAACTGGAACATAAGTATAATGTTAACTTAAAAAAAGTATATATATATATATATATATATATGTGTGTGTGTGTGTGTGTGTGTGTATTCTAAATAAAATCAAAATAAATGCAGTCCTTAAGGTGAGCCCTAAACTCACAGCCACAGCTTAACATTATTACCATCAGAACAAAAGTAATTGAATTATTTTCCATAAAAAACACGTGTGTTTGACTCTTAGCATTTTTACATTATACACACACACACTCTTAACACCGTTGCCAGAGAGGAAAAAAAACAAGTTTTACCACTGCTAGACACACTAAACAGGCTGGAGTTAACTCGTAGTTGGTGGGAAACGTTCATGACAGTGTTTACTAGAGGTGTGCTAAATTTCCGATTCTTAGAATATTCGCGATTCAGCCGTGGAAGGTTCGAGAAAAATTTATAAAAATCCAAATTCCGATTATTGAAATACGCCAAGTTTAGCGCAACTAAAACAGTCACCTCGGTCTTCGGGACGCAATGAGGAATGGACCGAGAGTAAACATCATGCTCAACTCACCTCTCCACGGCTCTATCTGAACTCATGCCGCTATATAAAAAAACAATAATACCTGACTGCGGCCGATAGCCGCTACAAACTACGCCCACATAATGCTACGGTAGATATCACATGTGTAAAGAAATAAATGCGAAATGACAGACTCGGCGACATTGTCATATGTATAGAAAACTAGATGCGGAATGACGGACTCGCCGGCGTTAGTAAACAGCCGCCATCATAAAGCAGTAGACTTCTCTGGAAGGCTGTTGTAGCGAACCTTCCGAGCGAACTTAATTAACTTTTTATCTATAATACTCGTAAATCAGCAAAATCTTGACTTGAATCTATCTTTACATGATGAAACAGTTTTAAAACTTTCACATGACGAAAGTAGACTCAAGGGAAATTATGGTATAACGGGAGCAATTTTAACAACTTTAATGGTTAGTTGAATAATTTAAAGCTGCTGATACAGAACAGAGACTTGAGTATTTTATTTACTGTTTTGAACTATTAACTTGACACTGAAATAGTAGTTTTTCAAGCCTGGGAGAAATTTTGTAACTGATGTACGAAACATTAAAAGCAGCTAAAAGCTTGGGGGGCATCAATAATTAGTTTCTAATCGAATCGTAGCCTCTTAATCGTTATGTGCCCCAAGATTCCCACCTCTAGCGTTTACTAACCTTTAATTTTGAACAAATGCAAAATCATATTGGATTTTCTTCGGCAGCCACCCTCCGCAAACATGTTTTACATGTCTGTTGGCCCTCCTCCTCTAAGCCGCGGCCGTCTAACTTTTCTGTAGCCGAAGTATTCCCATACAAGCGAATTCTTTTTTTGAAATTTTGGAGTTTTACCTCCTCCAGCCATCGTGTAAAGTGATACTGACACTGAGCAACAACCGGGGAGTTGAGCCGTACAGCTCCATGTATTTTCAGGACATAAAAAATAGCTAATACCTTAGGCATGGTATGACAGAAAATTTTTGCGGTTTTGAAACCTTTACGTTTTCATACCACGGTATACCTTGAAACCGGTAATCGGCACATGTCTACAGCACGTATTGATAAATGGGTTAAGCAGGGGGGATGTTCCCCGCATATGAGGCTGGTGATTGGGCAGCAGCCCAAATGTAGACCTGCTCTGGTGTAGTCTCCTTCATTGCCAAGGCAAGGCCTCCTATAACGCTGTCAGTCTTCTATGCCCTAACCCAGGTGGGGAAGCGCAGAGGCGGTGTGTTCCTTAAGACCGGCATGGTTGCCAAGAAACAAAAACAGGACACAGAGGTAAGGAGCAGCGGTTGTGACGTCGGTTAGAAATTAGTTTGACACGCTCTTATTCCCTTTCCTCGCAGGCTACGCCTGGCAAGAGCGATGCTTGGTCAAAGTACATGGCTGAGGTGAAAAAGTATAAAGCCCACCAGTGTGGAGACGACGATAAAACGAGACCGCTGGTCAAGTAGAAGCGGATCAACAGAAGAGGCCTCGATCCCCTCTCTTCTGCCCTATTTTTTCCTCAAATGTTTTCCCTTTTTTATGTATTTTTTTTTTTCTTAATTTGATTTCACTTTGTTCTTATGTTCCTCAACAATCTTTCATACATTTGCTTATTGAACATTCAGTCATTTTCTGTATGTTAAGGCTTGATAAAAATCTACACTGCCTGTTAATTGTCGTGCTTGTTCTTTTTTTAAATGTACTGAATAGATGTGTTGAACTCGTGTTGCAAGTAAATAAGGTCAGCCATCTTTTATACAGCTTGTCATTTTGGGTTTGGGCAAAATTGGAGCCTATGCCAGGTAGGATACGTAGGATGGGTTGCCTGCAAATGTTAAGGCACGTCTCAAGAACCATTTACACCTGAGAAAATTTAACAAAGGAAATGCGTACCCATAGCAAACCCATGCCCTAAAACTGCTCAACAATATTTAAAGACATAAACCGGTCAGATGCAAATTATAGTTTTGGAAAAAAAAATCACATTTTGGGTCATATGGATATTGTAACCAATACATGACCCAAAATGTTATGTCCACATATGTAAATGTCGCCAGGTCTTTATGGGGTTATGTTGTTGCTTTTTTTAAATTAGTAGTTCAATTAATATTTGTTTTCAGTTGCTTCTGACTAGAGTTGGCAACTCCCTGAAAAAAATAAGGGACACCTGATTGGTGGAGCCGGCCGGCCGGCCCTACAACTGTCATTTAATTATTTCTTTTGTACGTGAAAAGTGATTTATTTATTTATTTTAATTAAAATTTTACTCAAAACAATGTTACATATTTGAGTTATAAAAGCACATGGAAAAACTATCAGCAATGCATTTCTAATTAAAATTTTACTCAAAACAATGTTACATATTTGAGTTATAAAAGCACATGGAAAAACTATCAGCAATGCATTTTTAATACAAATATACTACAACCCCTAGCAAAAGGTATAGAATCACCAGTCTCGGACGAGCACCCACTCAGACATTTTATTATGTAGGACAAACTCTGATATCAAAGCTTGAAAAAATTAGTTCAAAAGAGCAACTCCTTGGCATTCAGAAACACTAAAAACAAGGAATAAAAAACATTGAGGTGGTCAGTAAATATTACTTTTATACAGCAAGTGCAGGGAACTATAGGATCACTCCATTCTGAAGAAAAAAATATGGAATCACTCCATTTTGAGTAGAAAATACAGACACACCGAGTCAATTTGCCTTCCTTAATTGGGCCCCTGCCTCTGATTAGATCTGCTCGTTAGTCAGCAGTTAAAACCTTGGAGGGCTGCTGGACAATGTTCCCTCTAAATTTTCATGTGTCTGAGCAAACATGCAAGCTCCCTGAGCACACTGCGGAGCACAGTGAGTAGGGTGACCAAACGTCCTCTTTTGCCCGGACAAATCCTACTTTCACGTCGTATCCTCGTCGTCCGGGCGGGTTTTATAAATTCATAAAAATGTTCGGGTTTTATGATTTTTCACGAGACCAATTTGAAGAGAATCCCTCCGGCCGCTGGGTGGCAGCGCCTACCTGCGATTACATGGCTCCTAGTAGTAGGGAGGGAAGGAGTAGTTGTTCTTGTTTTTGTTGGCAGTTTACCCCTATCATGAGGCATTACCGCCATCTACTGGGTTGACGATTTGGCCACAAAGCCTGCACAGTTGTTAATTTTTTTCCCGATAAATACGTATATAATGGCAACTGTTGACTTCTGTCGGAACTTTGACTGTAAAATCCCGTTTGGTGTCGCATCGTTGCGCTGCCGATGATTGTAAACTTTTATAGCAAAGTTTGATTTTTTGCCTCAGCTAGCTATCAGTAAGCTAAACCGCGCTAGGCATTATGGGAAACGTAGTTTTGAACTGCTACGTTTGGAAACATGCTGGTTGACTAGTTTGTCAGTTTATTTCGGTTTTTGTTTGTGTGCAATCTAGAACATTGAATGAGAATATCAATTGAATGGGAATAACAATTTGTCAAGGACAATTGTGATAGTAATTTATAAAAATGTTTAGTTGGCACATAGCCTACTGTGTGTATGTGTATTGACTGGACAACATTTCTATGGGTCTGCATTATATATATTTTTAAGTCATTATTATTTATTTTTTGATTTTTTAAAATTTATTTTGTATATTATTTATATTTTATTATTTTATGTTTTATTTTTTTCAAACTGCATTTTTCCATCCAGAGTGAGGGGGCACACTTTAAATATATTAAAGTGACATAGGCATCTTTGAGTGAACTTCGAGTAAAATTCAAGTATCTTGAGGCCGGGCTGAGTGTCCTCTTTTTTGGAAATCAAAATATGGTCACCCTAACAGTGAGCAACATCAGATGTGTACCCTTGGGCCAGACATCAGTATACCATCACGCCTGTTCAACACCCTGGATCATAGCAAGTAACATGGCTTATTAAAAATAATGAAACTACAGCAGCAATTTTCATTAGTTTACGTTTAATATTTTTAATCTGGCCCACATAAAAAGAAAAAGACAAAAATCTTGTTGTTCATGAGATGTGTACTATGTTATATGCGAGAGCCCTGCTTTAACCATTGGAAGAATCCTGCTTTGGCCTGGGTAAGGTCCAGTTGTGGCATAGATGAGGTAATAAATAAAACATAATGAAAGCTCCAGCATCATCACCTTGTCAAATGCAGATTCTTGACACCTTGTCCAATGCAGATTCTTGACTCTTGACACGGTGATGATGCTGGAACTCCAGTGAGATTTACAAAGATGACCGCCTGAGGAAGACAGCAAAATTCCCTCAGTCCTGGATAATATGGGGCTGCACATCAGGCAAAGGCACCGGGGAGATGGCTGTGGTTATATCTTCAATAAATGCACAAGTTTACATTGAAACTTTAGACAGCTTTCTTATCGTTTCAATTGAAAATATGTCATTTCCCAATATGACAATGCATCACGCCACAGAGCTAAAACTTTGAAAGCATTACTTGGAGAAAGACTCATCCATTCAATGTCATGGCCTGCAAATACTCCAGATCTCAACCCCATAGGCAGAGTTTGACTTTTGGGGTAGGAGGGGCACAAACATGTTGATGACCTCGAAATGCAGTGTCAGCAATAAAATTAACTTACAAGAATATTTATAGTAATAAGTTGACAATGAGCGTTTTTTGTTTCCCATCATTTTTTAGGGGAATTCTAAATCAGGTTGCTTAGGCAATACTTTTCGCCTTGATCGTCATCCATTGAATATGGTACGCCCGCCGGTGTCGTGCCAATGTAGTTACCACAGCCAAAAATGTTATGCCCTGGGCGGAGCCATATGGAGATAGATTTGTGTCTTTATTATTCAATGAAAAAAAGTTGCTTCAATCAAAATATATATTTTCAACCCCCCCCCCCCAAAAAAAGTCGCTTCAATCCAAAAAAAAAAAAAAAAAAAAAATTTGAAACTCAAAAAAATGCATGTGAAAGCTTTTTTTATTTTTGATTGAAGTAATGTTGATTTGTGTGTCCTTTTTGTGTCTAAGTCATTCAATCCCCAAAAAGTTGCTTCAATCAAAAAATATATATTTTTTCAAAGAAAAAAATCATTTGAAAAATAAAATTGTCCTCTCCTGATTTTTTGGGTGTGAAAATGACCGTCTAAGTTGCTAGTCACATTATCTGTTCGAAAAATAATTTTGACCCATCATACAATTATATATTTTTTTGTTAATTTCATTCATTTTTGCTGCAGTTTTATAGCTTTACAGCTTTATATATATATATATATGTATATATAGGAAAGTCAATTACATGCAATGACACTTTTCGGCCACCGAGGGGCCTGGCCTCCCCTTAAAATCCGCTTATGCTCAAACCTTTTGATAACCTGTGGTGGAAATGGAAAAAATGGTCCACAGCAAGGCTCCGACCTGCAGTCAAAGAGAGTTGGCACCAAATTGATGAAGAATACTCATCAGGTCCATGCCTAAGAGACTGCAAGTTGTAATAAAAGCCAGAGGTGGTGCTACTAAATACTAGAGATGTGTTTTGTTATTTCTTTGTTTGTTTCTCATTATTCCATATTTTTTTCCTCAGAATGGAGTGATTCCATGTATATTTCCCTGCACTTGCTCTATAAAATTAACATTTACAGACCACCGCCATGTTTTTTTTATTCATTTCTTTTAGTGTTTCTGAATGCTAAAGACTTGCACTTTTGAACTCATTATTTTTTTTTTTATTCAAGCTTTTTATCTGAGTTTGTTCTACATGATAAAAGGTCTGAGTGAGTGCTCGTCCGAGACTGCTGATTCCATACTTTTTGCTAGGGGTTGCACAATGCAAAAACACACCTCCTTAAAACTAGTTAAATTCCCTTGTTTTCAGTGTAAATCTACCAGAAATACATGAAATTATCAGCCAAAATTTTACTGACTTGGATATCCTGAAATTAGCTTATTTTCAGCTAGCTATTTTTCTTCCCAGACTTGAGCAAAAAGTATTTATAATCTTTAAATAAGCTTGTTTGTCAGAAATTCAAGAATAAATATTGTTCAAAATATTATTTAAAAGTAAACTTTCAACGGCAAGGATGGACTTGTAAGGAAAGTGAAACTATCATTTTTTGATAAAAGACAATTACAAAGGGCAACGCACGAGTAAGCCTTCTGCTTTAGAGCGTCCTGTAGTAAAGCTACTTCCTGTGTTGGAATGTTCAAAAGCTTACTGAATTGTGGTCATTTCATTGTTGAAAATTTTTCATTTATTTGTTCTTACTAGTAAGCATAATTTTGGTGGGAGTGTAAAAAAACCAAAGCCTAATTTGTCTCATGAACGGATTTTATTTTGTAATTCAACATAACTTCCCGTTATGCTTTTATTTTGGTGTATTTCCTGTTGCCTGTGTTTTGCAAAATTTGTAACTTGAAAGCGCTAGGCTAGCGTCCCCTCTGGAAGAGGCAAAGCTCTTACGGTGATCCTTTTATTTTCTAAGGTGATCGGTTGGTCTAATTAATTAGATTATATCAGTTAAATTAGATATTAATACTGTAGCGCTTGCAAAAAATGGCAGCGGAATGTTGCTTCAGTAAATTAGCACAGGAGTCTAGCTCTTTTCACCACCAATGGGAGCGTCGCATTGCTGTATCGAACACACCAATAGGAGTGTGCCGCTGACACACTACCGCGGCGCTGACAGTAGTAGTAGTGACGCTACAATACGTTTATGTTGAATTTTATTTTGTGCGCTGCATAGATTTTCTTGTGCGCAGAGAATATTCAAGCAGTGCGCGATTGCGCACGCGCGCACTTTAGAGGGAACATTGCTGCTGGACCAAGTGGATTCACAAGAATCATGGCTCCAACAAGAGAGATTTCTCTTGAGACCAAGGAGAGGATTATCAAACTTCTTGAAGAAGGTAACGCTACACGTATGGTTGCCAAAGATGTGGGCTGTTCACAGTCAGCTGTATCAAAAATCTGGACCAAGTACAAACAGCATGGTAAGGTTGTTGAAGTTAAGCGTACAGGTAGACCGAGGAAGACATCCAAACGTCATGACAAACAACTAAAGACCATATGTCTTGAAAACAGAAGATGTACAACAACACAAATGAAGAAGAAATGGGAGGAAGCTGGAGTCAAGGTATGTGACAGAACTGTGCAAAATCGCCTAAAGGAAATGGGATTTTCATACAGGAAAGCTAAAAGGAAATCATCGTTGACACTTAAACAGAAAAGAACAAGACCGCAATGGACTAAGGACAGAGGCAATCGTGGACTGTAAATGACTGGATGAAGGTTGTTTTCAGTGATGAGTCAAGAATCTGCATTGGACAAGGTGATGATGCTGGAACTTTTGTTTGGTGCCGTTCCAGTGAGATTTACAAAGATGACTTCCTGAAGAAAACATCAAAATTCCATCAGTCCTTGATATGGGGCTGCATGTCAGGCAAAGGCACTGGGGAGATGACTGTGGTTAAATCTTCAATAAATGCACAAGTATACATTGAAATTTTAGACAGCTTTCTTATCCCTTCAATTGAAAATATGTCATTTTCAAAGATGACAATGCATCATGCCACAGAGCTAAAACCGTGAAAGCATTCATTGGAGAAAGACTCATCCAATCAATGTCATGGCCTGTAAATACAGTGGGGCAAATAAGTATTTAGTAAACCACTAATTGTGCAAGTTCTCCCACTTGAAAATATTAGAGAGGCCTGTAATTGTCAACATGGTTAAACTTCAACCATGAGACAGAATGTGGAAAAACCCAGAAAAGTCACATTGTTTGATTTTTAAATAATTTATTTGCAAATCATGGTGGAAAATAAGTATTTGGTCAATACCAAAAGTCCATCTCAATACTTTGTTATGTACCCTTCGTTGGCAATAACGGAGGCAAACGTTTTCTGTAACTCTTCACAAGCTTTTCACCCACTGTTGCTTCGTATTTTGGCCCATTCCTCCATGCAGATCTCCTCTAGATCAGTGATGGTTTGGGGCTGTCGTTGGGCAACATGGACTTTCAACTCCCTCCGGAGATTTTTTATGGGGTTGAGACCTGGAGACTGGCTAGGCCACTCCAGGACCTTGAAATGCTTCTTACGAAGCCACTCCTTTGTTGCCCTGGCTGTGTGTTTGGGATCATTGTCATGCTGAAAGACCCAGCCACGTCTCATCTTCAATGCCCTTGCTGATGGAAGGAGATTTTCACTCAAAATCTCTCGATACATGGCCCCATTCATTCTTGCCTTTACATAAATCAGTCGTCGTGGTCCCTTTGCAGAGAAAAAGCCCCAAAGCAAATGTTTCCACCTCCATGCTTTGCATTGGGTATGGTGCAATTCAGTATTCTTTTTCCTCCAAACAAGAGAACCTGTGTTTCTACCAAAAAGTTCTATTTTGGTTTCATCTGACCATAACACATTCTCCCAATCCTCTTCTGGATCATCCAAATGCTCTCTAGCGAACGTGTAGCTGGACGTGTACTTTCTTTAGCAGGGGGACACGTCTGGCAGTGCAGGATTTGAGTCCCCGGCGGCGCATTGTGTTACTGATAGTAGCCTTTGTTACTGTGGTCCCAGCTCCTCTGTAGGTCATTCACTAGGTCTCCCCGTGTGGTTCTGGGATTTTTGCTCCCCGTTCTTGTTATCATTTTGACACCACGGGGTGAGGAGGGAGTTGAAAGTCCGTGTTGCCCAACGACAGCACCAAAACATCACTGCTCTAGAGGAGATCTGCATGGAAGAATGGGACAATATACCAGCAACAGTGTGTGAAAAGCTTGTGAAGAGTTACAGAAAACGTTTGGCCTCCGTTATTGCCAACAAAGGGTACATAACAAAGTATTGAGATGAACTTTTGGTATAGACCAAATACTTATTTTCTTCCATGATTTGCAAATAAATTCTTTAAAAATCAAACAATATGATTTGTTTTTTTCCCCCCACATTCTGTCTCTCATGGTTGAAGTTTACCCATGTTGACAATTACAGGCCTCCCTAATATTTTCAAGTGGGAGAACTTGCACAATTAGTGGTTGACTAAATACTTATTTGCCCCACTGTAGCCCAGCTCTCAACCCTATTGAAAACCTGTGGTGGAAATTGGGAAAAAAATGGCCCACAGCAAGGCTCCGACCTGCAAGGATGATCTGGCATCTGCAATCTAAGAGAGTTGGCACCAAATTGATGAAGAATACTGTTTGTCACTCATCAAGTCCATGCTTCTTTATTCATTTCTTTTAGTGTTTCTGAACGCTAAAGAGTTGCACTTTTGAACTAATTCATTATTTTTTTCAAGCTTTTTTTTTTTTTTTTTTTTTTTTTTTTTAAACCAAAGTTTGTTCTACATAATAAAATAGCTGAGTGAGTGCTTGTCCGAGACTGGTGATTCCATACTTTTGTTAAGAGTTGTAGAATTAAAGCTGTCCTGCTAAATTTAAAATTGTTTAACACTTAAAGTCTTGAGCCTTTATGTTTTTTATTTTGGGAGTGTTTTTTCGTTTTTAAAGTGTGCAAGCAAACTCTTAGGTATTTATTTATTATTTACAATTTAGGTGCATTCAATGTCCCCTCAGCAATAACATTTTCACAAATGATCACTCCAAATATAATGCAATTGGTGAAAATGGGGTACACAGATGAAAAATATGAAAACCATTTGGAACATGGTTTTTACTCCCGCTTCACTCAAACCACTTATCTCCCACACTCTTGTCTTCTGTTAGCGACACTACCTCGACCAATTCGATGAGTGTGATTTCGTATTGTCATGGTTCTGTCAGCTCACTGGTCAAAAAGCAGGGGAGGGGAATGCGTTTCCCTAGATATTCTTATAAAGCACCATACCAGTATTTGTTCTACAATTAAGTAACTGTTTTCGAGTTTCATGATTATACAGGACAAAGCGCGTCCTGTATTTTGTTTTTGAATACTGGGAGTTTGCAACCCTACTCCAATAGGTGACTGTGTGCCAGTGTTCCGGCATTGGCTTGCCAGATTCACATAACAATTACACTCGCTAAACGTCAGTGCGCCAGATGCGGCCAGTATCACGAATCTGACAGTCCAGATGATAGGTTACGCACTGTTCCGGGGAAGACCGGAAGCGCTCAAAATCTGTAACTGTCAACGTGTCACGCCACAGCAGCGCGCACCCTGAAAGCGGGCATCCTCGCTGCGACACAAAACAGGAGAATGCGGAGGAGTCAGGACACAACATCTTGGCGGACGGCAAATTTTGAATGGTAAAAATCAAAATCGAGAGTAAAAAATAAACATCGACCATGATGTGTTGTGTGCATGCATTTTTATTGGATAACGGAAACATGATGCATCCAATAATTACACTCACATGAAGGGATTTTGTTTTATTATTAAAATGTATCAGTACTGTACAGAATGGAACTCATTGAAGAATTCAAGTATAATAAAAGCAAGTGTTCATCTTGAGGGGGTAGCTCCAATTCAGCTATGTGCATTTTACATTTCTTACACGTCATTCATGATCATTACATTGTTTTTAAAATGTTTTTAAATTTTTTTTTAAAAGAGCACCATGTAGACACTGACCATGCATCAGAGGAAATCATACGGAAGGCACACTGTTGCTCCTATATCAACACACGCATTCATTGTCCGTGTCCACAGTGACATAGGTCTGTCTTGTAAACGTCGGCACGTTGTATTTGTCATTTTTGTTTCGTTGCAACGGATTTAAAAAGTATACAAAATGTTTCGTTTTTTCCTTTGGAAAATAATTCAGGGAAAGTTAAAACCGTTGACAAAAATGTTCTGCTTCAACTGGCTCCTGCTGCCATCATAATGTCTTCCTTTTAGCGTCTCCGCCCTGGCTTTGGCCAACATCTGCGTAGAAACAACAGAGTCTATCGATTGGTTTCGAATCAGAGTCGCAGTATTTACTTCATAAAATGAGTTCAATGGCTACATAAAATTAGGGTGTGGGGGTTGAAGTAGGCGACGAGAGCACAGACAGAGACAAATTTGGGAACGAGGGGAGAAAGACTAAGGGAAGGGGAGGGGAGGCCCACATTTTACCTGAGAAAGCGAGCTGCAAGTGAGGAGGCAGAGCAACCTGAGACCCCGACTGGAGGCTCTTATACAGATCTGAGGAGACAGGACAGGGGAGCACAAAGGACGTGGGGGTGAAAAGGAAAAGTAAGAAGAATGAACAAGAAAAAGGCAGCTGGGGAATGTGACCAACGCAACACTGGCAACAGCAGAAAAGACAAGAACACGTTTGAGAGGGTTCAAGCAAACAAAATGGAAGAATGCCACAGACAAAAACAGCTTGTGATTCGAATCACACTTACCGTATTTTTGGATTATAAGGCTAATCATCAATGTTTATTTTCATACATATTAGTGCGTCAATGTACTGCATTTTGTTCTTTATCTTCTAACATTGTAATTATTGTTTCACTTATTAATTTTACTTATGTGTTTGATTAATGACAAACAGGGGCGGGGGGCAGTGCCCACCCACGGACACGCCCTGCCCACCCAAAGAAAACTGGATGTAGTACTAATGGCAGTCTGGGCACCGCATATGGTATCTCATTCATATACTAGTAGTACTGATGTGTTCTAGTTTTAACCTTTGCGTTGTTACCTCCTCTTTCACCTGAATGAAATGAAATGTTGGTTTTGTTCTTAGGGGGCGCTACACACATTTACGCATATACAGTATACATATATATTTTTTTACGTTTTATCAAAGTTTTCACCAGTGTTCACCTGGCTGTTGAGTTTGGTGAGTTTTCAAGCATTCTGAGGGGGTCAAAGTAGGGCTCAAACCGTCGGCGGGACAAAGAATGACTGCTCGGGGGCGCTACATAGCGTATTTGGAATTTGTCTTTACACGGTATCAAAAATTGCACCTGTCTTGACCTGCCTGCTGATTTTGGTGCATTTTGAAGCATTCTAAGGGGGTCAAATTGCGCTCAAAGGGGCTGCGGAACAAAGAGTAACTATAATAATAAAACCGAGGAACCACAATAGGTTACCTAAAAAAACATTGTCACCTGCATGTCCATACTGTTTAGTTATGGATGTGTTTTAAGTCAAATAAAATCAAATCAACTTTTATTTGTTTAGACCAAATCACAACAACAGTTATCTCAAGGAGAAAACAAAACCTGTTTTAAGGTGCAGTAGCCCTATGCTGGATTTCGATCTACTTGAGCATTGCAGCTCCCCCCCCACAGGTAAGACTAATGCCCACCCACACCGGGCATCCTGGCAACACCACTGATGAAAAATGTGTGTATCGAGCACTTTACTGGAGCTGTATAATACAGTTAGCTCCAACAAAATAGGTTCAAGGTCAGTGACAACAAGCAGAATTCATATGAGGAAAAGGTGCACTGTCAAACCCGCCCCCATTTTTTTTTTTTTTTTTTTTAATTAACAACTCTCAATGAAAATCGAGGACTACAGAAATCACAATAGTTTATTCCTCTCAGCACTTTTTGTATTTTTTTTAATACAGTGAGGAGCAGAAGTATTTGCACCCGTTTCATTTGGAAGTTCACCCACTTAGAAAATGTTGTAGAGGTGTAAAATTTCAATCACAGATGCATTTCCACTCAGAGACAGAATTTTTTTTTTTTTAAATCCAGAAACCAAATTGTATGCTTTTTTTAAAAAAAAAAATTGTATTTACTGGGGTTCGTAAGTATTTGTACCCCTGAGAAAAATCAATAATTATGACACTCAAAGAGTTGTCAGTGTACCTTTAAAAAAGTCCACCTCTACCCCATGAGTAACCACCCACCCACAAACCTGTTTGAGCTCAATATTGTCACCTGTGCCCCCCACAGTCAGTCATAATCCAACTGTTACTATGGGCAAGACCAGAGAGCTTTTGAAAGACACTAGAGAAAATATTGTTGATCTCCACAAAACTGGAAAAGCCTATGGGACAAATGGAAAGCACCTGGTGAGAGTAAATCAACAGTTGCAGCAATTGTTAGAAAATGAAAAGGCTAAACATGACTGATAATCTACCTTGAACTAGGGCTCCATGTAAAATCTCTCCTCGTGGGGCATCACTTATGATGAGAAAAGTAAGGGCTCAGTCTGGAACTGAAGACCTGAAGATGCTGAATGCAGTTTCAAAGGCTACTGTCAGAAGAACACTACGGTACAATGGTTTAAAATCATGCATTGCTCAGAAGAGTCCCATATTGAAGCCAGTACATATGAAGGCCCGTCTGAAGTTTGCCAGAGACTATCTGAATGATGCAGAGGCCAAAGTAGAAATTTTTGGTCCAAACTTTACTTGTCGTTTGTGGAGGAAAAAGAAGGTTGAGTACAATCCTAAGAACACCATCCCCACTGTGAAGTACGGGGGTGGAAACCTCATGCTTTGGGGCTGCTTTACGACAAAGGGGAAAGGACGGCTGAACTGTATAAAGCAGAGGATGAATGGTGAAATGGATCATCAGATTTTGAGCCACAACCTTCTTCCCTCAGTCAGAGACTTGAAGATGAGTCGTGGCTGGATCTTCCAACATGACAATGATCTGAAGCACACAGCCAAGCTGACCAAGGAGCGGGTGCATAAAAAGCATACAAAGGTTCTTGAGTGGCCTAGTCAGTCTCCAGGCTAAATCCAGTAGTCTTTGGATGGAGCTGAAACTTTGTGTTTCTCAACGGCAGCCCCAAAACCTGACAGTTCTATAGAAGATTTGTGTGGAGGAATGGGCCAAAATCCCTGTTTCTATATGTGAAAACCTGGTGAAGAACTACAGAAAGTGACCGACCTCTGTAATTGCAAACAAATTATTCTGCACTAAATATTAGCAGTGATTTTCTCATGGGTACAAATACTTACGGACCCCAGTAAATTACAAATACATTATTTAAAAAAAAAATTTAAAAAATCATACAATATGATTTCTGGATTTTTTAGATCGTCTCTATGAGTGGAAATGCATCTATGATTAAAATTTCAGACCTCCACCTATTTTCTTAGTGGGTGATGTGAAAATCACAAGGGGCGCAAATACATCTGCTCCTCATTGTGTACATTTTCTTTCTTTTTTTTTTTTTTAAATTTATTTTTTTCATTCTTTTGATTAAAAAAATATATATACTGACCGTTTTTCCACCACTGTGATTTTCGGACTATTAGGCGCACCTGACTATAAGCCACTGCCCGCCAAATTTGACACGAAAACGACATTTGTTCATAGATAAGCCACACCGGACTGTAAGACGCAGCTGTCCTCGCTGTATTATGAGATATTTACAACAAAAGATATTAGCCCGTAAGACTTTATTTGACAGCGGGGTCATAAGACCGTCATAATTATGGTACGACACTGTCATGAGCATTAATCAATGCTTATGACAGATGTCATTTATCTCACTTTTGAATGGATGTAAAAAGTCCGAGCTGGACATAGATGGAGTTAGTGGCAAAACACTTAGTGACATCTGTCATAAGGATTCATTATTACCATGACATTGACAGTGTCCATCCATGATAGTGTCATGTCATTTTTATGGGGTCTTATGACGTCGCTGTCAAATAAAGTGTTACCTATTAACCCAAACAAATCAACAAATAAGCAGCAGGCTTCAAAATGAGGGAAAAAAGTAGTGGCTTATAGTCCGAAAATTACGTTGTTTTTTTTTTTTTTTTTTTTAAATTTTAAATAATTATAATTAAAATAGATATATATTATTAAGACATTTATTTTTTGGACAATTTTAGAGTCAACAATGTCTTGTCTTATCGACTAATAAATAGAATGGCTCATCGATTAGTGGATTAACTCATTGGCTGCCAGACCTCCTCCTTCAAATGGATTGGTCATCTAGGGACAAACTCATTTAAATTCACAGAAGGATTAAGAGAGCCACATGATCGGACATTTATTACTTTCATTGGCACTCAAAGAGTTAATCATGGCAACCCTAGTTGGCATAGATAATGGCCCTCCGAAGTAAACAAAAATTGCAACGTTCTACGAGTTTGATCCCCTACTTAAAAGGATTTATCTTAGTCCATTTCTTAAAATCTAGCATTTCAACATGGATGTGTAGACTTTTTATATCTGCTCGATGTTCAGGCCGCACTTACTCTGAGTCAAGGTTGAGAAAGATGCATTGCTACTGGCAGCAGAGCTACTGGGCGCTGTACTGGTGCCCAAAGGGGGCAGATTGAGCAATGGGGGGAACTGGAAGGGAAGCGACACCGGAACGAGGCCGCCCAGCATTCCGAAACCTAGAGGAAGAGACGGACCAGAGGCGAGCAGGCCACTACTCCCCGCTGACGACACCTGAACAGAGGAAAGAACAAATCTTTATTTGAGGAAATATATTCATGAGTAACTCAGATCACACTGATCTACATTTACGTCTTTAGGCGGAGTCAAGGACATTTAAGCTGTATTCCAAATCCCAACTATACTTTGCATTTTGATACTTGCAACCAAAACTGTGACAGTTTCGACTCTTAATTAATAATTTTTACCGCATTGCATAAAGAGGGTTTCTACAGGTATCAGAAAATCTCATTTAATGCTTTTCTATGCCACTTTAAACTAATTTAAAGCCCATGCCCAACTGCAGATCTTTTCACACACACAAATTGTAAGTAGAGTTGTCCGATAATGACTTTTTAACAGATATTGTCCAACTCCAAAAATCTGATACATATGTCAAACCGATACCGATATATGCGGGTGTGGACTTAACATACTAGCAAATTGTATTGTGATGCCCCACTGAATTCCTTTGATAATGATAAATGTAACAACTTCAAGGTTTTCAAATAACAGGGTTTCTACAGATATCTGCAAATCTCACTTAATGCTTTTTTTAATGCCACTTTAAACTAATTTAATGCCCGTACCCAACTACAGTTTCACACACCCACATACACAAATTGAAAGCGTTTAAGTTTTCAGTTTTGGTTGATTTTAGCGACACAGGTGGACATAAGCGGTAGTGTTTTGCTTTAAGGAAGACAGCTCCCCATGTGGGCAAGCCCACAGCGTCGTAAAATCCTGATCTCCCGTCGCTTGCAGATGGATTAAACGACATTTCCAGCGACTGTGTGAGGGATGAATATTACTGAGCTATTGAATCCAGTTGTCGCTAAACAATAGCATATGATGATGTTGACAATAAGAAATGTTTGCTTTTGTTCTGTATTCCTCCACTGGTCCTCCTCTTTTTTTGTCTCCTTGGACAAAGCCGTCTCTTTTGTCGCTCTGCCATTTTTGGAGAATTTGCGCAAAAGCGTTCGCATCGACTTCAGTTTTTATAACGAGTAGGGAAAGGGGGAAGTGACGTATGCTGTAAAGCAGTCAGAACATGTGTAGTTATTTGTGTCCTCAAATGCCAATGAAAGCGATACAGACCCCCATCATGATATAAAAGAGGTGTCATTCAACTAGTTGTTAGTCGACATATCACAAATGTCATGAATAGGTTTTATAAAGGCTGAAAAGTGTTGCTTTAAACAGTGAATATTTTAATCGTTAAAAATACAAATGCAACTTAAACGCAACAAATAGCTTGATGCAACTTCTGTTCCAGTGAGAAGGCCATGTATACATAGAGGAGAGCTAGGAGAGGAACACTAGCAGCCGATGGGTATTACCTTCATCCCCTAAAATTAGCAACCAGAGTAACTAGAGGTACATACAGTGCATCACAAAAGTGAGTACGCCCCTTGCATTTCTACAGATATTTAAGTATATCTTTTCATGGGACAACACTGACAAAATGATACTTTGACACAATGAAAAGTAGTCTGTGTGCAGCTTATATAATAGAGTAAATCAACTTTCCCCTCAAAATAACTCAAAATATAGCCATTAATATCAAAACCCCTGGCAACAAAAGTGAGTACACCACTTAGAAACTACGTACATCCTTAGATGTCCAAATTGAGTAGTGCTTGTCATTTTCCCTCCAACATGTCATGTGACTCATTTAGGGCTGCAGCTATTGAATATTTTAGTAATCGAGTAATCGACTGAAAATTACATCGATGAATCAACAAGATGGCATTACCATTATTAACCATTCTATTAACATTCTGTTAAAGTGATCCATGGATAGAAAGACTTGTAGTTCTTAAAAGATAAATAAAAATAATAAATAAAATATATAAATAAAATATATAAATATTTATAAAAAATTATAGAAAATAAATAAAAGATAATAACTAGTACAAGTTATAGAAATTTTATATTAAACCCCCTCTTCATGTTTTCGTTTTAATAAAATTTGTAAAATTTTCAATCAAAAATAAACTAGTAGCCCGCCATTGTTGATGTCAATAATTACTTACACAATGCTCATGGGTGCTGAAGCCTATAAAATCAGTCGCACCCAAGCGCCAGCAGAGGGCGGCAAAACTCCGAAAAACACAACAAGTACCCCTTTCACTTTGCTGTCCTTTTAATATGTTTGAGCGGGGCATTTGTGTGTTAATTGCGTCAAGTATTTTAACGGTATTAATTAAAATAATTAATTAGCGCTCGTTAACGTATTAATTTTGACAGCCCTAAAATATACACAAGAAAAAAAGACATTTCATCTAATCTTGAACCATTTCTAGTCAATTAATGTCTATTTTCGATGTATATTGTTGAAAACAGCCAACAATTGCATCTCAGATGTAACTAGAATAAAAAAAGACCAATTCACTCCTGTCACTCAAAAAACCTTTTAGATCTTATAAAATATATGTATGTATATACACCTAAAAATGCCGTTAGCTTGATAACACACATCACTTAAAAGTTAGGATTTTTTCCCACGTGTTTCAATTGAATTTCTATTTGTGTCAAGCCATTTTTAAGTTTTAGTTAAGTTTTAAGTTAGTCTAAACTAAGTCCTGATAGGATTTTGAGTTTTTGCAGTGTTCAAAATAAATGTATGATACAGGCTGTATTGGAGCACATTAGGGACCCGTGCTACTTGGTGTTTTATCCAGCAATGACTACTGAGCTAAAATTGATAGTTAGCATTATTAAGTTCTTATTTTACACCCTCATCACTCCACAACGCTAAGTTATGTTAAAGCCTGTATGTAAGACACGTTAGCCACGCATCGACAGTGGTCATAATTAATAGAAACCTAGCCCTCCGCAGGGCTAACGTTAAGTGAGCTAGCAGTGAATCTTATTTATTAGCGCTCCTTATTAGCGCTTTAGTGCTTTAAGATGGCGGCTGTTTACTAACGCTGCCCAGACGCGGCCGAGTCTGTCATGGCGCATCTAGTTCAACATACATGTGATCTCTATGAGACGCAGCAGACGCTACCTGCTACGTTCGTGCGGGCTAGTATTTAACAACGTCGGCGTCGTTTGTAGCGGCTTTCGGCTGCAGTGAGTTTTTTTTTTCCTTCTTCCTCTCCGCACGTGACATCAGCGCGTTGTCCCGCATTAAAAGTAGTCCGAGCAAAACGTGATGCTTAGAGCTGTCAAAATAAACGATTACTCGAGGTGAATAAAATTACTCGGATCAGTTTTTAAACTCGAGTTACTCGAGTTGCTCGAGTATTCGTTTCAGCTTTAGACTTGTTACAGGAGTGCTGTCAGCATTGTTGAAGAGATTGAAGAGGTGGGGGGTCAGCCTGTTCGTGCTCAGACCATACCCCGCACTCTACATCAAATTGGTGTGCATGGCTGTCACCCCAAGAGGAAGCCTCTTCTGAAGACGGTACACAAGAAAGCCCGCCCGTCTCATCAGACCATTGGACATGGTTGCAGTAATCCATCTGCTTTGTTGACATGTCTTCAGCAAACTGTTTGCGGGCTTTCTTGTTGGGCTTTAGTTTAATGCTTTTTAATGCCTGAATTTTGACAAAATCCATTTAATGACTTTCAATGCTTTTTAATGACATGCATAAACCTTGATAAAAGATCACGTTTGCGCGTGAGCGGCCCCGGGCTGAGGAGACCTAACACTGCATTAGACTTCTTCAGGAATACAGATAACTTGTATCGAGTCAACATTCCTAGTCATGATTGGCTTAGGGGAAGACACAAAAATTTCCATGTGACAACTTTGAGCACCAACCTGTGGCAGCTGAGAAGAGGCCGGTGACAATGGGACCGATGACAACGGGACCGACGTCACCGGTTTGGCTCCCTGAGACGTCAAACCCCCTGGCCTCTGGCGCTGGCCCGGGTTGGCGGAGGGTGTCGATGGAGGGGTGCCAGTTCCTGAATGCTTGGTGATGGATGAAGTGTTTATAAGGCTACTGTTGGCTGTGTTGCTGCTGTTGCTGATGATGATTGGACTCTTCTGGCTGCCTGGGGCAGCGTAAGCACCTTGACTGACCTTGGCTGCCGCTGCCTGGGCACCTGAAAACGGTGGGCGGAACCCTGCAGGGCTTTTAGAGGCATACTGCTGTAAGGAGGATGTCGCCTGAGATCTGGGGATTTGGGGCGTGGTGAGCAAACTCGAGGTGGTGACGACTGAGTTGAGGGTGCGAGATGGGGTGGGGGTGACCTGGGCCGTGACAGACGAGCTGAGAGTTCGGGACGGGGCGGTGACGGCCGAGCTGAGGGAGCGGGACGGGGCGGTGACGGCCGAGCTGAGGGGGCGGGACGGGGCGGTGATGGCCGAGCTGAGGGGGCGGGACGGGGTGCTGACGGCCGAGCTGGCGGGGCGGGATGGGGCGCTGACGGCCGAGCTAAGGTTGCGAGACGCGGTGGAGGTCGAGCTTAGAGTGCGAGATGGGGTGGTGGAGGCTGAGCTGAGAGTGCGACACGGGGTGGTGGCCGAACTGAGGGTGCGAGGCGGGGTGGTGGCCGAGCTAAGGGTGCGAGGCGGGGTGACGGTGGCCGAGCTGAGGGTGCGAGACGGGGTGACGGTGGCCGAGCTGAGGGTGCGAGGTGTGAGTTTAACAATTGGCGTGACGCCACTGTGACTTGATTTCGTGATAGTAGCGTGCATGGGGGTGATGAAGCCTGACTGTTGTGTAGTTGAAACACCCAGATGAGACTGGGCGGAAGGTGAGGCTTTGTTCTGCGGGTTGTGGGGCAAGTGCGTCGACAGGAAGGTTTTAGGGCTCATGTGCACGGATGATGGGTGAACCGTTGGTCGAGATGGAGGCGACGTAATGATGATGGGGTCGCTACTGTTGACTCCTTTATTATTGCTGCATTTGATGATGCTTGAAGGGGGGGTGGAGACCCCCACCTTGGACCCCGGAGGGGCGAGAGGTGACGTGGTGGGTGGAGGGCGGGGTTTAGCTGGTGGAGCAGATGCTGGGGAGTTTACTTTAGGCACAGCGACACCTACGGGTCTCTGAGTGTTCAGCACAGAGTGTCTGTGCACTTGTCCTGGGCCTTTTACAACCCCCATTGCATCCACCCTGACTGACGACACAGGTGAGAAGGTGACCGAGGACGGGCGAGAAAGAGGGGTGGAGGGAGATGAGGAGGTAAACGTGTAGCGGGAGTTGCTGGAAGTGGGTGTGCTGACCAAGTTCTTTTTCTGCTGCTGCTGGATGAGAGGAGAGACATGAGGAGTGGAGGGGGGATTGGTGACACTCTTGGGTATATCTGGGGATGGAGGGTTTTCCCCTTGTGCCAGGCCTTTGGCGGCGTTGCCAAGGATCATAAGCGCCTGGGAGATGGAGTCCAGGGAGGGAACTGCCAGATCGTCATCTAGGGAATCCAGGCATATGGGTTCTGACGGCGACTGAGATGGTCGCTTAGCAACCTGCCCGACGGGGGATGGAGTGACACCTGCCGAGGGTGTGGAACGTTGAACCCACGCTGCCTCCTGACAAACAAATAACCAAGTTAACAGCAATATTAACCCAGTAAACCAACACTAAATATACTACTGTCGGAACCAGATGAATAGACTTTCAGCAGTCTCAACAACAAATTGATAATAAATTTCAACTTTGAACATCTCAGCATCTGGTGATTTTTAAGATTGGAAAATTGTAGGATTGTGACACTTTTTAAAAATGTACTCTTTCAGTGCCATTGATGATGGTAGATGTCCAATCCCGCGGTGTCCAATGATCCTTCTGCTGTAAACTGAAATTTGTGTTTTGCTAATAGACATCACATCAATTTGAACTGGAAGTTCTATTCTAGTGCTGACCACCTTCCCAGTTCAAATAAATTTGATGTCTAGTAAGGTCAATTGCAGCCAATCTGTTAACCATGAAAAATTCAAAAATATCCTCCATTAACTATCAAGAGTAGTGCAAAATCAACAACAACATATTTCTGGTGACCCTGTTGGAAGTGCAAAAACAAAAATTGCCCAGCCCCACATCATGCATATACAGTGATACCTCTATATACGAATTTAATTCGTTCCAGGACCTGGTTTGTATGTCGAAATGGTCGTATGTCGAGTGGGAGTTTCCCATAACAATACATTATAATTAATCGATTAATTTGTTCCACAGGCCAAAAACCTATTCCAAATCCTTAATACTGCAGGTACAATTACAAATAGCAATCTAACATAGCAAAACGAATATATTATAACTGCAAATCACAAAAATAATAATAATGGAACTAATTGGGTTGTAATGTGGTGGTTGTGTTTTGCATGCTCCTCCTGAACGCACCGTGAATTATGAGAGAGTGAGAGGTGCGGCAGAGTTTTTACTTTCTCTTTCCATGATTTGTTCTTGGCGCGGGCTACGAAAAACGGTATCTGTGTTATGTTGCACAAACTGTGAAATAAATGATTAAAGCTGGTAACTTTCTTCCCGATGTTACAATAATAATAATATTGAGAGTCCTCCTCGAGATCGTAGACATATTTTGGCCGGATTGTCGAGCCTGTACACAGATGTGCACACTACGCTCATATTTTTCTATCATTTCCTTCTTAATTTCAATGGTAAGCGTCACCTTTTTCCTTTTTTCACCGCCTGCACTTACCTTCTCGAGACCCATTTTGATTTCTCTCACAAAGAAAATCCGCCGTGCGTCCGTCTTGCGGGAAAACAATCAAACTAAGATGCTGTCATAAATCGCCGTATTACGAGCATTTAGTCAAATTTTACGTCAGATGTCGAAAGGATTGTATGTTAATGCAATCATATGACGAGGTACCACTGTATGGTTACAAAACATTAACATCATTTTCAGAGTGTTCAATTAATATCACAATGTCACCTTTGGCTTGGCTTTGGGTGTTGTGATGATCTTTTTCTTTGCTCTGGAAAAAAATACAAATCATATCAGGATGAAGCTAAGTTCTTCGCTAAATGGTCTCTAATTGTCACTTTACTCACGTGTAGCCAGTAAGGTGACCGTGAGCCATAATGCTTTCTTTAAACAGCATCCTAGTAAATAAAAAGAAATAACATTAATTGACCACTGAACATCCAAGAGAGAGTTGTTGAGGCTTGGGGGTTAAAAAATTTTTTTTAAAAAAACACACCTGCCCTGCATCCAACCTTTCGGCCAAAGGGGTTTAACCTCTGTCTCCATAAAGGCTTTGAGGTAATCTTCGGGAGATGTGCTTTTACCCTCGAGCTCGTAGCAGCTCAGCTTCACCCGCACCAAGCTGCACAGCAGCGACCTGATAAAGAAATGACAACAGGAAAAGAAATGCTCTCTATTCAGTTAAAGCAAAACATTACTTCAAGAAATAACTTCCTCAATGATAATTCAACTGGTGTGGCTTCATTCACAGATTCTCAAAAGATAATGCTTTACAATGCGTCCCATTTTTCCAATGTTATTAACTCTTAGGCTGCCATTGACGGCGCCTGACGTCTAAACAACTTTGATAGTAGGCGTGTGACAAAATATCAAATACGGTGATATATCGTGATACTTTGTATCCCAAAAGTTATCGATATGCTCCTGCCAAGAATCGAGATATCGTTTTAAAAGGTGTCAATGTTAAAAAAAAAAAAAAAAAAAAAAAAAAAAGCAACCAACAAGTTGCTACCAAAATCTTCCACCATGATGGTGTCTCAGGTAATAAGGCTGCCATTGACGGTCCTCGACGCCCAATCCATTTAGACTGAGAACGTTCGTTCATTCGAAACCAGAGTATTTGCAGTCATTCTGTCCGATTTTCGGGGCATTTACAGGTCACTTGCTGTTCATTTACAGGTCATTTCCTGTTGAGTTTGAGTCATTGCCTAATCATTTGGGTTATTCCCAGGTCACTTCCTGTTCTGTAACTCTAAATAAACAGGAAGTGACCGATAAAATACCCCAAAATCAACATGAAGTAACTGAAAATCAACAGGTAAATGACCTTAAATGGCCCAAAATTATCTCATTACCTGACATTGGCTGCCAATGACGGCCATAGACGTTCAATCCGTTTGAAGTGGGAGGGATGGCAGCGAATGAACATGTTCATTCGCTGGCACCCTCCCAGTTCAAATGGACTGGACGTCTACTAGTGATAAACTCATTCCAATTCGCAGCAGAACCTTGTTTTTCTGTTTATCAGGGTCCCCCCAGGATTGATACATCTAAATTCAAGACTTTTCAGACCTTTTTTAATGCCATTTCAACTGAAAATTAATACTTTTCTCGCACCCATTATTTAGATAATATTGATTCATATGAAAAAAATAAAGCACTGAACATCAAATTTAACCTCAATTACTAAGTGTGTTTGACAAAAGAATGCACATTTATTGAAGATATAATTAAAACACATTTAAATATAAGATCTTTCAGAAATTTTTTCCCAGGATGAAATTGATTTTCAGGCATGAAAATGGGTCAGGGGTTAAAAAGGTGAGTAGGGTGTGGAGGAAATATGTTCCGGCGTTCTGCCAAAATTTCCTCCGTCAGCAAAACGTCATACATGAGGCGAATTTGAAAATTAAGTTTTTCATATAAGGCTTATTATTCGAGTTAGCGGGGGTTTGATTAGTTGAAGGAGTTGATTTCAACCACCATTGACTCGAGCTAGATTAGCCACTCCAGAGCCCTGAAACTAACAAATAACATGCAAACTGCACAGAATTTGTTCAAATCAACTCCAACAACTAATTAAACCCCGGCTAACTCAAAGATTAAGCCTAATGTAAAAAATTCTGAACTTCCCCTTTAAAATAAAGACCATTGAATATGGCCATTAAAATCTTGTCTATAAAAGTTTTAGAGCAATAAAACAAACATCAAAAATGAATGAAATGAACATGAATCGTTGAAAGTATTTCATAATGGGTCCAAATTATTTTTCGAACAGATCATGTGACTATAGCACCTTAAAGACAGCCGTTTGCTTTGCTTAGCCAAAACTACAGCTGAGGAGGCAAGATGGATATTTAGAATTTCTTTAAACCTAAGCTTTCAAAACCTTTAACAACAACTGAGCTTGAACCGAGGACTGAGCACGAGCAGTATCCAAAAGTCCTGGCTGTCTTGTTACCTGTTGTGCTGTAATTCCAAGTGGTGCTTGAATTGGATGCTTTTAGTGGTCGACAGTCTTTTTGAGCCAGCGCAAAGTTCGCAAAGTACAGAGATATTTTTGTCACAAAAATGTGAAGTAATGGCTGTGTTTCCAGTGAGCAAATGAAGCCGTTTGTAGTATATCTCCTGCCTTTTTCATTGCATCCTGGCGAGGTAGCAAGGCTATATTGTTTTGGCCGCAAACTCCCAGCGTTCATGGCTCACGCATCATGGTAGTACACGTGACCCATTTTTTTCCCATCCCCGATAAGAAAATGTGACATGTGATGTCACTCCCATGACTACAGTATTCTTCTTTCTACATACATAATGGGGCAATAACAAAATAGTAACGCACAGGCATCAAGGAAAGTTACTTTAATTAGATTACTGATTAAGAAAAATGAACGTTTTACATTGCTCTTTACTGAAAGTAATCAGATTACAGTTACGCATTACTCACATTACGCGCTACTGACAACACTGCTTTTATATTACCGTTAAATACACAAGTTTGATGCTAACTTAACGGGAGCTATTTTTTTCACCGGAGATTTGGCTAGCTGTCATACCGCAAAATATGAAAACGATTGAACCCATTACTCACCAAATTCAATATGCTGGCAAATGCATTCATCTAAAAAAAAAAAAATTGGGAGTGAGACCTCTCCTCGTCCAGCTAACGTGAATTTGTGCTTAGGACAAGATCATCTGTCGCAATTAGCGATCTTTGACACTTTTTTCCCCCCTGCATTCAAACTTGTTTCTCTCTCAGCGGCTGTGATTAACCTCAATGAAGTTGCTCTCCAAGCTAAGCCTTGCCTATCATTCGTCTTTGTAAGTTTTTAGTAACTTTGTGTATTGAATTTGAAAGGAAAATGTGTGTTTTGTTTTTGGCGAACTTTTTCATGAAGCTAAACTGTTGAAGCTACTCACACGTTGAAAATACGATTGTACAACGTTTTAAATGTATTTATTCTGTATATTTCAGTTACCACGATTTGAGAGCTCAATAAATTGAAGAAAAGTACGCCTTGTGTTTGGAGTGTTTGTTTTTGGGTTTGTTGGAATAGCGTCACTAAGAGTGTGACAATATCTCGATACAGCGATATATCGTGATATTTTGCAACCCGATCAGTTATCGATATGCTCCCGCCAAGTATCAATACTTTTATTTAAAATATTGGCCATACAATGGAGTATGGATGCTGTAAACTGCTCAATGTTTGTTGAGCAATTCCTTGGCGGTCCACTACGGGCGCTCGGGAGTGGCGGTGAGGGTAAAGTGCGCACAAGTCGTCTAGAGAAGAAGAAGAGAGGACGCTCCAAGTGGGTTGAAAAAATAAAAAAGTTCCGTGAGAACGGTGGAGGAAAACATGAGAAAAATATTGCTACAAATCACACATGGGGACACACTTTAGATTTTACACCAACAAGAAAGGAAGTAAGGTGAACAAGGACTTTGCTGTATTCAAGAATTATCTAAGAAAAATAAGTTTCACTGGCAGCTGGTGACGTAGTGGACACCGGAGTTTGTGAGCTTCGCTTTCATCACTTGAGGTAAGAAAGTTTTGCAATGTAATTGACTTTTTAATTTACATGTATTATTTTGATGACATTTGGTGTTGAATGATATAAAATAAACCAGGACCCTAAACTGAATGAAAATGAATATCGAACAAGCCAACATGAATTTACCGATTTATTTGATATTATTTGAGAACCACTTTCCATCTAGTTTACTACACAAACTGTTATTACTCTCATTTTGATACAATAAGCTATAAAAATGGTTTGAATCGGTTCCAAGATATATAAAGTGATGTGCATGATAATTAATGTAGCCTACATATTAAAAATAGGTAATTATTGCATTTTTAATTTCTATACATTCAATTCATATCTTTTTTAATTCAATACTTCCAACACAAAAAAAATCAGGATTTCAACTCAAAAGCTATGAAGTAGCTAATATTTTTTGTTTTATTTTGTTGTTTTTAAGATGAGGAAGACTGTGACTGAGCAAGTCTGACATCTTAAATGCTGAAGCAGATAGTGGAAGTGCTCAAACCAAGCAATAGAGCAGGGCGGTAAATCGAAAATTTACCGTTACCGAAATTCTTCACGATGACCGACGTAATTTTGACCATGTCGGTAAATTCGGTAATTTAATAAAAGAAGAAAATATAGTCTTTTCATCCCGCTTTGACTCTGTGTTGTTCGGCTATGTTCATTCCCCTTTAAGAAAGCAGACAGTGTGCTTACGTTTGGAGTCACATGGTTTTCAGGAAGCCAATCAAACAGAAGCCCGGTAGGCTAACGCTAGCTGCTAACGCTAGCGGCTAACGCTACAAGTAAACGGGATGAAGTCGGGCTTAAGTTAGCTTCGCCAAACTTTCACCAGACATTAAGTAAACTCTTGACGGGTTCCAGATAGGGATGGAAAAACGAAGGCTTTCTGAAACAATGAACCTCTTTTATGACAATTGCCCTAAATTGAATCACTGTTTGACACACTGCAAGAGCCCCATCTACTGGATAAACAGTGCACGTTTCTTTTTAAAAGTAAAGTTGACAAATTGCCTCAGCATTACATCCTGTATCTTCAATAGAATTAAGTGGATGTCGTCTATTTTAACCAGGAGATCGTGTCGTCATTAAGTGTGATTTACACAATTAAAGTTGACCTCTTTAAGCCTGTGTCATTGCTTTTGTCTGTGAAGATGTGATCAAAGCAGTATTTGTAATACACGACAGTGCTAGTCTTGTAAGTGGCTCATCCTAGATGACGGGGAGTAACTATGTATTGTTTATTTTTTGTAAAAATTACAGTACTGTAAGCACAGTGCTTGGGAACAGGAATATTATTTATTGAATACTGTAAGGATTTCCAAAATCATAAGATGTAAATAATTGAGCCGAATAAAAGAAAGGAAAGGTTTGTGAAACATTTTATTTTTTAATTAAGTATAATTTTTGGGGGGTGGGTGGATGTGTCGTATTTGTATCTATTCTAAATATCGAAACGTATGCCACTATCTAGTGTATAACAATGCGGAATGAATTTAATGAAATTCAAGTGATGATATTTTTCAAGTCATACAAGCTGTTATAAATGTTCACACAAGAATTCTTATTGTTTTCCAAGATTTTTTTTAATACTTAATGTTTAGACTGCATGTGCAATTGTTAAATTGAAAGCTGGTAAATGAATTTAACGAGAAACTGTTAATTTGTATTCCATGCATTCATTCAAATTTTCAAATTATATAACAGTTTGCTTGGGCGAATTTATCGTCATTTATCGTTATCGAGGTAAATCTGCTCAATTTATTGTGATATGTACTTAAGGCCATATCGCCCAGCCCTACCAAGCAACAAAGGTCATATATGAAGAAAAGACCCACCAATTCTATCATTGCCCCACTCCAAGCTCAACTGCTGACACCTACGGCACTTTTTTTTTTTTTTTTTTTTAAAGGTTGAAAACTTCAAAGAAATTAAGGGTGCCATTCATCATGATCTCTCCAAGCGGTATCAGTGGTTGTGGTTTGTTTCCTCTATATGTGCAGTAGCAGTGCAACGGTTCGCGGTTCAAAACCAAACCGAACGGTTCGCCCTGTTCGGTTCAATACGCCTTTATGAACCGCGCCTTTTTGGTTTTGCAGTTACAGTAATTTATTCCAAACGCTTGTGGAATGAATTGGTCAAACTCTGTGTGCCTGTGTGTGACTTGAAGCGCAGCTGTGGAGAAATTCCCGCACCACGAGTAAATGTCCAATCGCTGTCAAGCACTTGTGTAATAGGAGCCGAGTAACGCCCTCTCTCGCTTACGAGCGAGGTGAAAGTGAAACAAGACAGAAAACAAAAAAAGTTATGGCGAGCGGAGGAGTCGACAGACCGAATTTTGAGGAAGCACCGGCTTCTTTCAAATCTGCGGTGTGGCAACATTTCGGTTTCCCCGTGGACTACAATGCAGACGGAGAGAAAATATTGAAAAAAACATAAAACAATCTGCAAGCATTGCTCAGCGCTTGTTCCCTCTGCTAACGGCAAGACTTCTAACATGACTCAGCAGTCAGCACTTCAGCCGGCATCACCCACAGACATCGTTTTCTCAGAGCAGGACAACCCCGAAGATGACACCAGTGAAAACACACGGGTCTATAGAAGAGGCGTTCCAAAAGCCTTACAATATCAGGTCAGAAAAACACAAGAAAATAACCCACGCAGTGGGGATTTGCATTGCAAAAGACATGCAACCATATTCCGTGGTTGAAGATGCGGGCTTCGTTAATTTAATTGCAACGCTTGACCTGCGTTATATTGTTCCCTCGCGGACATCCCCGACATTTAAGAAATGGCACGCAAAGGCATTGAAGATGATTTCACGAAAGCACATGGTTTCGCCCTGACCGCTGATAGTTGGACGTCCCGTGCTACAGAGTGCTACTACCTAACTGTGACGGTCCACTATAATTCATACCTGTCAAGTTGTACGGTCTCGTCGTAATTTGTACACGTGAGCACTGGTTTTTAAATGTGTATGCCGTCCGTTACGTTCAAAATCTGCACGTTTTTCGTGCATTGCGTTTTTGTTTTTTTTCATCCGTTCGGATTTGGTCACCGTTTCTGCAAGGAGCCAATGTTCGTTAATACTTGAATGACACGAGAAAAGTCAGACACGGAGAGGGAAGAGTGTTTGTTGAGACGCTGTAGCAAACGCGATGCTAGGCTAGGTGGCTCCAATTTCCTGACCGTGGTCGACATCATACAATCTACGCCTAGATATCTCATGCATACAGAACTACAAGCGAAATGACACTCGGTAGCGTTAGTAAACAGCCGCCATTTTAGAGCAGTATACTTCTCAGAAAGGCTCTGTTGTAGTAAACCTTCCGAGCGAACCTAAGCAACTTTTTATCCAAAATACTCCTAAATCGGCAAAATCTTGACTTGAGTCTATCTTTAAAGGATGAAACAGTTAACAACAACATTAAATGACCTCCAAACATAGCAAAGGTTACTATGTTTTTGTTTTTTTTGGTTTTTTAAATGAAAAAAAAAACATGAACGGTATCACCAGTTACTTTGTCAAGTAACTTTTTTACTACTGTGTTTATTTCAGTAGTCAGTCACTACACTTGCCAAAGAGCTAAGAGGCATTTTAACAGTCTAAAATGTTTACATTTTAAGTGTTTATTTCATTTTTTTAAAAGCAAAATAAAGGCGGTAAAAAAAAAAAAGCAAAACGCAAACCGAACCGAAACCGTGATCCCAAAACCAAGGTTCAAACCGAACCGTGGGCTAACTGAACCGTTGCACCCCTAATGTGCAGGTGCACAATTTGCAGTAGATTTATATTTTACAGCAATGTTGCACAGAAAAGGTGTCACCGTTTAATAAAAGACTTAAACAGTATTTTTTCTATTTTTAAATATCTTTTTTTTTTTTTCATTTCAACAGTTGTATCGTAGAATGTCATGTATCCAGTTTCTGACCAATATATCGATAATTGCTGTATCGTGATATCGTGAGATAATCATTATCGTGAGCCTTGTATCGCGAATCGTATCGTATCGTGAGGTGCCCTGAGGTTCCCACTCCTAAGCGTCACTGACACACGCAGCATCAAACAGGGGAAGGGGTAAGCGCTGCCGCGCCAAGCCACTCCTGGCTGCATTTTTGACACATGAAAAATAACGAATACGTACTATTGCATGACAGAAAATTTTAGTGGTTTTGTAACCGCGACGTTTTCATAGCATGGTAAACCGTGAAGGTAACTGGCACATTCCTAAACCGGACCGCGCCCTCCCCACCTTAAAAAGTTTCTTCTCGGAACCACACGATTCACGTAGGTCATCCTTTTTTACTTCAAAACGGCGTATTTCGCCGAAAGGTGAGAGATTTTCATGCCTGGATTTTACACTATTTTTGTAAAGCAACTTCAGAAATTACATTTGCAATACAACAGGTTTCCCTTTTAACTCATTTGCTCCCAGAAATGTATAAAGACGCTCTGTTTTTAAATGCTTAACTGTCCCACAAACGTATTTATACGTCTTTTGCGTTTTTTTGGACAAGAAGCATCTTGAGCTTCCGCTCTATCGCCGAAACAAAAAACAAGCCTTAAAACCAATTTTAAAGCAATAAAACTGGCCACTGGGGGCAGTAGCGCATTTGTTAAGACCTCACAACCCAATTCAAACAGTAAAACTTTATAAGGGAAGTTAGCAGAGCCCCTCCGCAGCTTGCTGCTCAGGTCCACTGCACGCTTGAGTGTCCTGCACAGAAACACGCACGGCCAAACCAGTTCCCCCCCAGGAACATAAGTTCCCCAGGCAAACGAGACAGTGGTCACCACAAAAAAAAGACTAAAAAAAAAATCCATCTTTACGAGACAGTCGGCAATGAGGGAAAAGTTTAACCGCTGTCGCAGCCACCAAACGTCATCTCTCAGTTAGGTAAGTGTGAATAAATTGTTACTTTGCTATCAAAAGCTCTATTTGGCTGGTTGTTCATGTTATTTTGTAAAAGGAAAACATTATTCAGATGTTTGGGATGTCACTGAAGCAAAAAATAGCCGTGTTAAAGTCAAAGTTATGTTTGAAATTTTTGCGTTTACAAAAAGCTCATTTTCTCCGTTTTTTCATCAGAAATTGGAAAATTGCTCAAATTAAGCTATTTTCTAATCCTGATTTCTAAAGAATGGAAAAAGATATGAACTTACTTTTTTTTTCTGCTGAAAGAAGCGAGTCTAATCTTTCTTTTGGTGGGTTCCATGTTTATATAGCAATAGAACAGAATTTTTTGTGGGCCTTGCAAAATCAGTCAAAATCCAGTAAAATGGCCGGGAGCGAAGGGCCTTGCTCCAGTGAAAATGGCTGGGAGTGAATGAGTTAAGAGGACCTAGTCAAGGTGGTAGGTAGGTGATTGTCAAGTTGGCCACCTTAACTGTAAAGTGCTTGCAATTGGCAGTGAAACTTTAAAAAAACAGCCACTAAATGGCAGTAGTTTACCATTAATTACCACAAAATAAAAAAGCTACACATGACCATTTCCCTTGGTAATTGTTTTTTTTTAATCACATTACAAGAAGTATACAAAACACATGTTAATCCTTTGTTAGCTATTGAAGACATTTCATTTAATCAGATAGAGAAAATCCATACTCTTATTTAATCAAGAAAAACATTTAAATATACCAGGAGGTGTTTTACTATCACCTACATTATAATTTGCCTATCACCGTGCCATGTTATTCAGATCAACGTTACCCCGCACTCGTTCCAATAATAGTGTCAACCGTGTTGTGTATCTGAGAGTGATGGTGAATCTACAACTCCGGTTTATCCATGCTAAGGCTAGTGCTGCTGCCAATACCCTATTGAACATGGCTAACTCTTGAGTTAAAACTGTGAAATTCACATTCATTCGAAAGGCAAACAGTGCAGAAATACATTACTGCATCGAACATATTTTAATTGGAGAAATTGGCAACTTACTTTGAAATGTTAAGCAGGTCCACTGCTTTCGCATGACCCATAAACTGCGACCCAAAGTATCTGGATGCGACTTGGTCGCCGATCCAATACCTCACATGCTGGTCCAACTGTTTGGACTTGGTTGTCTTGTTGAGAGGCTTTCGTCGAACATAACAACTAAGGCATCTGAGCAGTTCCTTGCGTTAGCACACAGTACTGTGTGATTGCCTGCTGTTGTGATGTTGATGCTAATGATGCTAACGGCGCGCACGCACGAGGTGCAGTGCATCGTAAAAATTCTACGCGTCATCTTCGTTATGGATTAAAAAAAAAAAAAAAAAAACTTCGTCACAGGTATAATTTAGGTTGCACTGAGATGTTCTTGAAAATTAAAACCACGGGTAAAAAATTCCAGACTTACGACAGCTAATTTAATACTTTTAATACCTTTAATAATGGAAAACTAAATTCAATGCCTTTTTTAATACTTTTAATAACCCGCGGGTACCATGTTTATAGAATATCCTAGAATGATTTCCTGACCAATGTATTGATAATCGTTGTATCGCCATATCGTCAGATCATCGTTATCGTGAGCTTTGTATCGCAAATCGTATCGTATCGTGAGGTACCAAGAGGTTCCCACTCCTATTGGAGAGGGCAGCCTCCCACTTCATATAGATTGGGCATCTACTCGTGACAAACTCCTCTTAATTCACAGCAGGAAGATAAAAAGAGCCACAAGATTGGACGTCTAGTGTTGTCAATGGCAGCCAGCGAGTTAATATGTTACTTATGTTTACAATTTTGGAAGATTTACTCTAAGTTGTATTCAATTTGGCATTGTAAATTAAAGAGTAGTGTTTTTTTTTTTTAACTCAGTTTCTGTGTGTTTTTATTTATTTATAGAAGTATCGGTTGAAGAACTGTTGAAACACAATAATAGTTATAAAAAGTGCAGAGTAGTAAAGAGTAGTAGTAAGTATTGGGGAAAAAAACTAACAATACCCAATCCTAGTCACACGTGAACTTATCCTAGCTTACTTGGAAGCCAGTCTGACCTTGTAAAGGAGAAAACGCCCCATACCTGAGTTTGTCATCCCAGACAAACTTCTTCCGAGGCCCCATCACCCTCTTCCCTGGCTTCTCTTCATCATCATCTTCAGAACCATTTTTTTCTCCTTCCTCAGACTGGTGTCTGTCATGAGTGAGATGCAAACACAATGTCTGTGCTTCTATAGAATGAAAGATTGTCCAATAAAATAAATGTAACATAGTTTATGAGGAATTCCCTTACTTTGCCACCTTAGCAATACAGTCCATGTTGTAGCGAGCGATTTGCTCTGGCATCACGCCGCACACTGCCAGCTTCAACTTGAGTAGTGGTGTACGGAGCCGGTCGTCCTGCACGATGGAGTGGGGTGTGATAGTTAACAATGCAAAATGATGTAAGGTATACGTGCCTTCTGAATGTGGGTCGCTAGGAGACCCAGTGCTGTCTTATTGTTTTATGTTTTACTATTTCTTCATTCTTATTTTATTCTTTTTTTTTTTTAATCGATTACTGTGTTGTGTTGTGTTGTGTTGTTGGACCTTGAGTCTGTTAATAAAAATCTATCTATCTAAGGTTCTCCCTAGTTGAAACCTACCTGGATGTTCAGGCTCAGCTTCTTGAGGCGCTTGAGCAGACCTTCTTTATTACACGGAACGAAGGCCTCCAAGTGAGAGTACACGACTGAACGAACATCTGCTGGCTGCTCCTGAACCTGCAAATCGATACTAACATACACACAAATGAAGTGTTACGATGATAGACGCCCAATCATGTGACTTGTTATCCCTCGGAGTTAAGAAACGTTATTAAGATTTGTAAACTAAAAAAAACATTTTAAGACCGCACAGGAACCCAGTATAATGTTTGTTATTGACTATAGCCGCTACTTCTTTCTCCTCATTTGAACCAACTGGCTGTTATTATAAAGTGGCTTATGTTTGTTTGTTTTTTTTGACAAATGAGCATCACATTTTCTCATAAGAAAAAAAAAAAAAAAAAGTTTTCCTTCACTTTTCCATTTCAATCCGCATTATTTAAAGGATAGCTATAGCATGCTACAACAAAGCTGTTATGCTAGCATTGATAGCCGTTAGCCCTGCGTTACTCAGATGCTATTGCTGGCATTTTTTAGAGGTCTTCATCAGCTTTAAGCTTAGAAGGCAATGTAGAGTGGATTTTATTTTTTTCTTCTTTGTGAATTAAGTGACATGTATTTTAAAGTATAGTGTTTTATGATTTCAGATTGCCTTAAAGAACACAAATGGGACTTGTGGTTTCTGGCACTCCAAAGTGACAAGACGGTGCGTATGAATGAAAAGGATACAACTAGACATGTGCCGATTACCGGTTTCAAGGTACACCGTGGTATGCAAACGTAAAGGTTTCAAAACCGCAAAAACTTTCCGTCATACAGTCCCTAAAGTATTAGCAATTTTTTATGTCCCAAAAATGCATGGACAAATCCCTCGCTTGCAGTTGCAAGGCTCAACCCTCCCTCGCCGTTTGTTGCTCAGTGTGAGTCAGCTGTGCTACACGATGGCTGGAGGAGGTGAAACTCCAGAACTTTTTTCCCCCCATCGAAGAAAACGAAATCGCTGGTATGGGAATACTTCAGCTACAGAAAAGTTAGACGGCCGCGACTTTGAGGAGGAGGGCCATCTGACATGTAAAACATGTTTGCGGAGGTTGGCTGCTGAGGGGGCAATACCTCTTCTATGATTTAGCATTTATACAAAATTAAAGGTTAATAAACACTGTCACAAACGTTTCCTACCAGCTGCGAGAGTTAACTCCAGCGTGTTTAGTGTGTCTAGCGGTGGTAAAACATGGCATTTTATTTCTCTCTCTGGCAACTAACTGTGTTGAGAAAAAGAGTGTGTATAATGTAAACATGATACGAGTCATACACACATGCTTTTTATGGAAAATAATTCAATTATTTTGTTGTGATGGTAATAATGTTGAGCTGTGGCTTTGGTGCATTTATTTGAATTTTATTTACTTGTTTTTTTTATTTTTTTAAATTTTTTTATTTTAACATTTTACTTTTGTCCCAATTTGCTAATATGTTTTGAAAAATAAAAATCCTGTTCAATTGGGGGGGGGGGGTTTGTCAAACCCAGATATCTCAAAGTAACAGCTGTAATTGCAATACCGTGATACAGTGAAACCGTGATATTTTGGCTTAAGGTTATCCTACCGTCAGAATATCATACAGGCACATGCCTAGATCCAACTCAGCATATTCTCTAAATGTTCATTGTTCTTCAATACTTCTGTAATAGCCTTGTAATGTGTGGATAAATGTTTAAGTTTAAGGGAGGAGGGAAAACATAAATGCCACTCACTCAAGGAGGATGTTATTCATGTCCATTGTGAAGAACTTTTTGCGTCCCTCTTCGTCAAACTGACGGGAAGCCTGTGACGTGACACAAGTATGAGACACGTCTGACACGTCTTAAAATCAAATAGCATAACATATCAAGTGAGACCGTGAATTTCGTACCGCTCTGAGGTCTTCGATGCGCTTTAAAAGAGGGCCTGGAAGACCAGCGGGAAGCGACGGCGGGCTCGCTACATTACCCTGCGAAACCCTGCCTGCACCCGCCTTAAGACCCGTGCTGAAGGAACCGTTCTCCCCTTGAGAAGGACTAGGGGGCTGCGGAGAGTCCAGCATCCCAAAGTCCAGATCACCCATCATGTCCTGTAACACGTCGTTGTTGGCCGACCCTAGTAGCGACATCACAGCCGGGTCGGACGTCAAGTCCGCCACATTACAGTCGTTGGCGTTGGCAGCCTTTGGTTGGCTGTTGACAACGGCGCTGTTAGCACAGGGCACTTTGGCTTGGGGTCGTGGCATATTAGCACCAGCCACGTTCCTTTTTCGCATCTCTTCCTTCTCCCTGGTGAAGCGCCGCAGCATGTTAGCCAGGTGGAGGGAATCTTTCATAAGTTTCTTCCTCTTCTTCTTTTCGGGCCGATTCAATGATGACACTCTGTCAGAGCAGAAAAAGCAAAATAATAACACTTAACCAAATATTTGCTGATGGAATAACTTAAAGGGGCAGACAACACTTGTATTCATCGCAGCAGAAAGAAACTCGTTTTAACTCATCAACTGTCATTGAAGGCGACACAAATCTACTATTGACAAACTCATTTAAACTCGAAGCAGACCGATGGAAAAGACACACGTGATTGGACGTCTGTTGTTGTCAATGTCACTGAAAGAGTTCATTAAAAAGAAAAAAATAATTTTTAGGATGTGTAATCGTGGCGAAAACCAAAAAAAAAAAAAAAAAAAAAAGCTAGAAACTGACAATAACTGTCTTGAATTAAAAATTTTGGAACCTTACCTGGGCTTTGGTACTTTATTTTTCCTGGGTTTCTTCTCCTCCAAAACAGCACCATCTTGCTTTTTCTTCCGCTTTTTAATCACCCGCTCTTCTCCATCTTTCAACTTATAGTGGATTTATGTTTTCATTCAAAGATCTCATAAACAAAAGACAACAATCATGAATTTACAGAGTTGGAAAGAACGTACCTTTACGTGATTATTCTCTGTATCCTCTCCTTCAGAATCAGATGCGGCTCGAAACTGCAGGGTGCCCGTGTTAATGTAGAAGCCTCCATGTTTGGTGGTCAGAGAGGCCGGAACCAGCTCATCATACTGTACAAACAAGGAATATTGTTCATTGGGGATTATGATAAAACTACAATTAATTCATAGTAGTGTAATTAATTCAAGTCGTATATTTTAAAATCATTTAACACAATAGTGAAAAATGGAGACAGAGGTTAAAAAAATAAATCTGCAGTCTTATCATATTGTCTCGATGCAAGAAGTAGGAAATATGACAGCACTAAAACATTAATAACATTGGGGAACAATTTGGAAAATGACATCTGTTGTGTTAGATTTTAATGCTGATTATAACTCAAGGGTTTCCCCCAGTACGTTAAAAGCCTGGCGGGCTGCCGTGCTTTGTTTAGAAATAGGTTTGAAAGTGTGTTAGTGACATCTTTGGGTCGCTATGAGAACAAATCTGTCCCAGGTATCTGCCATTGCACTAAATTGCAACTGATTTTTGTGTTTGGTAAAACTGTATTTCAAGACTGTGCCTTTTTACAATATTCCACGTCTAAGCATTGTTAATAAATGGCTTTTAATAACACATAATCATCATAAATTCATCTAAAATTAACATTTATTTTTTTTATTTCTAAAAACATTGTGGCTTTCTCTACCACTAGTTATTTCAAGTTCTCAAAGGGAAATTCTGTAACTAAAATTGACATGCTGATTCCAAAATTGCACAGTTTTTTTCCTGGGGTGTCGATTTTTTTCTTTCTTCCTTTCTTTTCCCTTCAGGCAAACAAACATACAGCATTTATATGTGTTTACATTTAATTCATTTTCTCCACAGCTTACCTAATTACTGTACTATGTTACAGTTAAAATAGCCGTATCCTTTGTAAAAAAAAAAAAAAAAAAAAGGGGCGATGAACATTAGTCCATCGCCTCTTCCAGTCTAAATGGATTGGAGGTCTAGCACCACCAATGGTATTGAAAGATGAGCATTCACAGCCAGTCCTCCCCTTTTAATGAATTGGAGGTCTATCGCTGTCAATGGCAAAAAATTAGTTAATATTTCATTTTATGTCAAAAGTTTTTTTTTTTTTTTGGTTAAATATTTTACACACACACACATATATATATATATATACACATACACACATATAAGAAAACAGCGTTTCTATAGTTCAAATACTTGATGTGCTCGAGAAAAAACAATAACAGTTTAGGATTTGGACGTGTGCATGTTTTATGAACTCACGGCTTCAGAATTGTCAATGAAGGGGTCGGTCTCATCATACCCGTAACCAATATCAATGAGATCCTGCATCCTGTCTTTTTTCCTCTTCTTGGAAGCACCACCCTGAGGGCAATGCATTAGATAAATGGCACACCACGAAAAAATGTCTGCTTACAAAACGTATCTGCGAACTAGGGATTAATTAAAAAAATGTTGAGCTTAAAGTTCAAGGTGAAAATGGCTTGGCTCTCCAAAGAACTTCCAAAAAAAACGTACATATTTGTTTTCAAACTTCCTGGCCAACTCTTCCACCTCGCGTCTCTCCTTCTCATCATCAGCGAGTGGGTCGTTGGGGTCCAGGGAGGGTGCAAGGCCTTTAGGGACAGTTGAAGCAGCTGCAAGTTGTACCTACATGAGAATAAGTCAAATGAGAACAGCTTGGTAATTACTGAGTAAATAACGAGCGCAACAGGTCTAACCCCTTGATGCCAAAATTTTAAAAAATTAGGATTGAAAAATCATTCACTTAAAATAATAGATAACAATAAAACAACCAAATAACTAATATAATACATTTTTTTTATTACCATGTATTTACACTCAATTAACAGTTATCTAAAACACTCAGATTTCCATTCTTTGTGTCTAACCAGCTAAACGCGACAGGTTAAAAAACAAATAAATAAAAATACTGTACAAAATATCAAGTATGATGCAAATTATCGACAAAAGGCATTGATGCTCAAACAAACCATTGAGGCTGCTTGTCGCTCATTTGCGACAATAGGCAACAAATAGGCCAGCTTGTTAGATGGGTATGCATTTTCTCTGTCCAATTATGGGTCAGTCACTAGACTGAAATGCTGTACTGTTTAACAAATGGACTGAAAAGCAATGTTGTGACATGTCAGAGCATGGTTATGTATTATCTGATAATTACACTTTTCACTGTGTGTATATTAGTCAGTATTAGAAGTGGCACAATCAACAGAAAACGAATCAACAACTGTTTTGGTTGATTCCACTTTTACAACTATTGTTTTACTTTAAATTGTCCCAATCCTCTGATTTCTCTCAAAAAGTATACAATATCTGATTTCTGTAGCTCTTCATGAAATAAGACTCATCGGTTAAACAAACAACATGTCATCAGTTCAATCCTTTCAATTTGAACCCGAGAGTAACATAAATGCGTATGAGAGCACTGTCGATATTTTACAAAACGAGCAGCAAAAGCAAAATGAACAGGAAAGACAGGGTGAGATGTGACGAAAGTAGCAAAAAAAAAAAAAAAAAAAACCTGTTCTGCCAAAATGTGCTGCACCGGTGAAACGTCCAACAAGAGGCGAATTTGACACCCAAAGTACTACCGTGTGCTTTCAGCTTGTTTTGTTTACATACATACCAACAGAACATACTAAAGATTAGAGGAGTTCCAAAAAAATCGATCATTACATAAATCGTGATTCGACACGTGACTTTTCGATTACGATACATAAATGTTGAAAAACGATGATTTTCCCACATAACTTCATGACAGCCGCTCGTAGCGGAATGAAATTCATGACACGTCTGCCGCCCGGACAACTTTAACGGACGCACGCACAACGTTATAATGGATGCTTCCTGTAACTGAGTGAGAGATGTACTCCTTTTCAAAAGACTGAAAAATAAATTTGTGTATGAGACAGGCAGGAAAAGATATTTTTAATGGTTATTTTTTTAAGAGCGAGAGGGGAAGAGAGACAGTTCATTGCTCATTGTCTTTCAGATGTCCAGCTGTAGTTTCAAGTAATGTCAATTAAAAAATGTCCTGAGTGTGTTGCCAAGACCCGTGTGCGTCTATAAGAGGTGAGTACGCGAACCCTCTTGTACTGTTTAGCCTTTATTGGTGTTGTTTTTCAGGTGTTAATAGTTAGCTAATTAGCTTAGCGCTCGGCACTAATTCGCTAACTTGTATTTCATATGCAGAACGTGTAAAACCATGATTAAGTACAGCGGTAACACTACAAACGTGTGAAATAGTACAGACATCTGTGAAAACAAAGTATATAGAGACCCTACTCACCTACGTCACAAAATGACGTGTCGCTGTATCCGGCCGCCATATTGTCCGTATTTTTTAGACTTATTCTCATTGTTTTCAATTAGTCGTGCAAGTTATAGAGCAATTCATGGAAGCCCCGGTGTTATCTGATGCTGTAAACTCATTGGATGCGTTGCATAAAAGGCGTTATGTGGAATAGCTTCAGTTTATCCATTCGCCAGATCCATATTTGATGCCTAAATCGATGTTTTTCGACCCGCTGTCGTCGCAGTCTTTGCCTGATATTTACAACTATCTTGTCCACACAAAATCAGTCTATTCTCGCTAAAGTTTGAAAAATTTTAAGAGCTTGGAGGCTTATAAATACTTCGTTGCTGGTTGGGTGAAACAGGTCCTCGTCCACGAAAATTCGGCAGGAATCTATCGTGTGCTCGGGAAGGTGAGTTATGAAATTTTCAATTCAAAATCTTTTGTTCTTGCTAACATCCACTGTCAAGTCTAATGTATTTCATGTCATTTGTCAATGGAGCTAGGGCTTTTAATGTTTATTTGGTTTAGCGATAGCACTCTCACTACATACATATATAGTATGTAATAAATATGAAGTGCGATAGCACTACTCCAGATTGTCCCTAGTTGAATTTATTTTTTGGCTTTTGACCTCAATAGTGAAATTGTTAATTAATTGTATGACAACTGTCTGATTATCCCCTTATAATTATATATTTTTAGGTAGTTCATTCACAACGTCTGAGTGGATGTTGTCGGCGATTAGCCTAGCAATGATCTTAATTGTGGTTGTCAGCCCAAAACCCTCTAAATATATATTAAATGCATCTTACCAGATATAAAATGACTACTACATAATCTGTGGTAGTCGTTTGGAGCCCAGTTTTCTCGTCGAATTGCAGCAGTCAATCTCGGTCTCCTCTCCGGGTCTCTCGGAATACGGTAAAACTTCAAGTCTCTCCGTCTATCTTCTCTGTTTTTGCAACCGACCGCCACACACGACTTCACCATTTTGATTATTAATGTTAACGAGCAGAAAAACACGCCATAGTAGGAGGAATTTACGAAGCGCTAATGCATTAACATGACGAGTATACGGACAACATGGCGCGGGGGCGTGGCTGTGACGTCACGTGAGTAGGGTCTATTGGTTAAAAAAAGTCTTATTTCTAAAGACATTTTGTTTCCAGAAAATGTGGGATTCATTCCACCTGTGTAAGTTTTATTGTATTGCTGAGAGAAATAAGTACTCCCTTTAAAATGGTTAATGTTTTTGCACTTTCTTGTAAAAATAAATAAATAAAAAAGCATCTTAAGGGCAGCTTTTTGTTGTATGTGCATGTTTCCATTGTTCCTGTTGAATCATTAGGATATTTTAATCATGTTAATCATTTGATTGGTCGAATAATTAATAGAATAAAACTGTTTTTTGTAATTGCCAACCTTGACAGCCCTACTTGGCATCATGTCAGAGCCCCCCCCCCCCCCCCCCCAATTTGTCTCATCTCATGAAAATGACTAACGGTAATTTAGAGCTTTGTTTAGTTGCTCTTGTTCATTGAATACATATACGCTCAGAACACCTTGCTCATAGTATATCAGATAATATTAGCTTTGGATACAGGTCATAAATTGAACAAATGTGCAAAAAATGAAGAAGCCCACCTCGCACCAATTCCAAACACCCCAAAATGCGAGTGCCCGCTCACCTGAGATGGACGCGAAGGAGTCGGGAGCACCAATTCGATGTAGTTAAACTCTGCAGAACCACGTTCACTCGGCTCGGAGAGAGAGAGGTTGAGACGGACGGTGGGTTTGACCTCCGCGGGCTCGGCGGCATCAGCCTGCGCGGTCCCGAATCCCCCTCCGCCACCTTCTGACCCGAACGCACTGCCCAAACTTATGGCCTCGTCTTCGCGGCGGCGTTTCTTGCTCACCTCCGGGGTCGATAGAGCGGCTGTGTGGAAGGGCGAGAGGGTGACGAAGGGGACTTTCCTGGGTTCTGCCATTTGTTCGCCGACCGGACACGCGAAATAGGGCCAGGCTCCTCCGCTGGTGGTAAGCTATCGCCGGAGATAGTCGCCAGCTAGTTACTAAGCTAGCTAGCTTCCGTTGAATAACTGCTACAGACAACACAATTACGAGTATTTCCCCTCAGTCCCTAATGAATCCATGGAGTATGATTCCTGGCGCGTGCCCCGTTCGTCTACGAGGGACTTTAAGAGTTCTAAATTGCAGTTTTAAGTGATCCCATGAAATTGGTGCTTAGCTACAGAAAGAAGGCTTCTGTAGTAGCCATCTTGATCATTATTATCATTATTCCGCGGTTGGCGTGCAGAAAGCGGAAGTTGAGGAGGAAAGGAAACAGCGTTTAACCAATAGGCGAGTCGGAAGAGTTCTTGGACACGCCCATCCGACTGTCGAGCGCGAATGTGGAGGTGATTTTTTTGCATAGGCGCGGATGCTGGACCGGACTCCAACACAAAGGCGACAGCACGTTGCATTCAAATTGGAGCATCTCTTCCAATTGTGCGTCACCGTTTCCATGGTGAAACGAATATTTGGCGTAATGCACGCACGTGTAGGAAACCGTTTGGTGCACCCGAAGTCTTTAGCTCTGTCACAACTTCTCAGTCCTACAAGTAAAGTGACTTAAGTGACCTGGCGTCCTCACATGTGGTCTATATGAAGCAAACTGTGACGTCCAAATACGTTTGTAGACACCCCCCCAATAATCGCTTCTTGGGAATATATAACATTGTTACACTCTGGTTATGGCTGTAATTTAACGCTGTTTTTTTTTTTTTAATCTTTTTTTTTTTTTTATAATAATTATAAAAAAAGACTTTTTCTTAAAGCTACTTAATAAAAGGGAAAAGCATATTTAAAAAATGCATTTAATAAAATCTGAATTCACTGCCTGCTTTTGACAAAAAACATCCATTTAGACTGGGAGGCCTGGCTGTGAATGTTAATCTTTGAGTGATATTGGCAGCACTGATCCAAATCAATTTTGACCTGTGGGGTGGGGGCGCAAAATAGCAGTCCTAGGAAGGATTTACCTTGAAAATCTGTCAATTCCATTTTAAGGCATTGCAGAAACCCTGATGTTTTGACCCTCAGTGACAAAACAATATGGTTGGCAAGATGACAGTGCATTCCACAAGTCAAATAATTTTATCAACATTTCCCCTTCATTGTTCATTGGAGGTCCTCCCTTCAGGCAGGAGATAGTCCCTTAAGTCCAATAGAACAAGGAACACCTTACCAAGTGCGAGTAGTTGCCAAATTTGCACATTTCTGGCACTTAGATGCGAAGCTGTCTTTAGCATTAAATTGTAGTCTGTGTTATTGTAAGTTATTGTATGAGTTATTTGTGTTATCTGTGTGCTTATCTGCGGGGACAATAAACTTAAACTGGACTAACATTTACAGGCCCATATTACAAGTCTATGCAACTTCCTGTTCATTTATTTTACAACACTGGAAAATGCACATTTTTCACACCTTATGGTTTAGTTATTCACCAAAGAAAAAAACAGACAAATCAGAAAAATGGTGTATAACACTTTTAATTCCTTCCATGGTCATTTTGTTCTCATTTAGGACCAATCAGAAGTAGCACCACCCCAGTCAGAGGCCTGGGCAGTGGGAGCAGTGGACCAATCCTCAGTGGCGGGCTGATTGCTCCAGTCCTCTGCAAGAGGGAAAACAAAAAAACACTTAAGAACCCAAAATTTGAACCATTTACAATGTAATTCGAAATGACATGACTCACCTGAGAAGACCTCAGTGGGTTTCACAGGTGCTTGAGCACCTGCAGAACAAGAATAAAGTACTTAATACCTGTATATGAAGTGTTGAACAGGTACTTTTCCTGAAGTAATTGTACCTGCTGCATACTGCTGAATGGGCACAGATGGCACAGCAACACCCTCTGACCAGTCGGCAACCTCAGGCTGGGCAAACTCCGCTGTAGGGGCGGTCCATTCACCCTGGAATTCCTCCTTTCCAACTGCCTTCTCAGCAGCGGCCTGCTCTTCCTTTTCAATCTACATTTGAAATTAACCAATTACTAAGTATCTGGTGTGAAAAATATTTAAAAACTGAAGATGTCCAATCAATTTTGACCGGGAGTCAACTGGCAGTGATCTCTCGGTCAAAATGGATTGGGCATCCGTCTGTTGCAATCAAACAACTATATTAATATTGACCTCTTCAGGATCTCTGTAGAAGTACAGATCAGGCATGACCTCCCAAGGGTGCTCTCTGGAAATGGTACCTCTCATTCGGAGAACCTCCCGGGCCAACATCCACCACATAAGACCCACAGAGTGGTGACCCTGCAACAGACATGTTTTTAGATAATTAGAAATGACAATTTCTGGAGAAATTACATGGTGTGCTCTGGTGGTCGGTAAACTGCCGACTGTTTTTTTTTTTTTGGGGGGGGGGGGGGGGCATTTACAGGTCACTTCCTGATGATTTTGTAGAAATACAAAGAGCCTATGTCGTATGAATCTCTTAAAACTGGCGATCCAAAAATATGTGTGGGGAGCTTTGTTTTGCAAATCTCCATAAGTAACTTCTCTCATAAAAAAATTTTTCTACCATGCCTCACCTTGTTGTTACAGGGGATGGCAATGTCCACATATCTCAGTGGGGAGTCAGTGTTACACAGAGCAATGGAGGGGATGTTCACATAGGAGGCCTCAGTCAGCGGCTGGTGATCAGCGCGAGGATCTGTCACAATCAGGAGGCGGGGCTCTCTGAAAGCAGCCTGGATCTGATTGGTGAATGTTCCCGGGGTAAAACGACCGTGGAAGGTAGTGGATCCAGTGGCCGAGGCAAACTTCAACACTGCTCGCTGAAAAGAACAAAATATGTCAATTTATCTGATTGATTCATTTATTTTGTCCATTTATAATGTGGCTCAGGTCACCAGCAAACCCCACTGATGGGACAACAGTGTGGTTAACAATAACCTGTTCCATAATTTCTTTTGCACACTTCCGACACCTGAACATTGACAACAATGCCCGGCTTTAATAATGTGCACTTTGCTTTCCACCCACTCCCACCACTAAAATTCACCTGTCCGGTGTTCCTGGAGGAGATGACACAAATGTCAGCTGGGTTTTCGATGGCAACGATGGCCCTGGCAGCCAGCAGCAGCTTCTCCCAGGTCTTTCTCAGATTAATGATGTACACACCTTGTACAAAAGGAGATGAGCTTAGTATGCATTCCAAGCCATATAGAGTAATTTTACACAGATATGCATCTTCACCTACCATCACTTTTCCTTTTGTAGACGTACTGCTCCATTTGGAAGTCCAAGTTGGTACCTCCAAGATGGGTCCCTGCAGCCAGGAACTTGAGCACATCTTCCTCCTTCATTTGGAGGACATCCAGACTTCCGGACATCGTGACCGCTTTCCCCGAGTAACGAGTGAAGTGGGAGAGCTGTCAAAAAACGCATTACACATTATGTCATTGGCTGCCATTGACAGTGTTAGACATCCAAGCCAATATGACCGAGATGGTCACAGGAAATTGGACCGCTCTGCCAAATTGTCCAACATCGGCGAAACGTCTACATGATGCGAATTTGACATTCAAAGTACTACCGTACGCACTCAACTTTTGCTTGGATCAGCGCTTCACAATTATTTTGTTACACCTTTCCAGGAAGACGTAAATGTTTCACCACCCGGCCCCAAACTTTCTGCCGCCACTATAAATAGTATCATTTGTCTTTAAAATTACTATAAGTACACCCAAAAAAAAAAAAAAAAAAAATAGTCAAACTGTATACAGTCAAGGTACATTTTTAACCATTTCATACTGAAAAAATGTAATAAAAAAATTCAAATTGATTATCAAAACTCATGAGGACAATATGTCAAACAATTTGACCGAAAAAACCAGAAAACAACAGTGTCATTGGACAGAGGGACAGTTTTTATTTTTGCTGCTCGCAGTATCAGCTGCTTTGCAATGATGTGGCTTTATTTTGCACTGAGCATGCTAACAGTTCTCACTGGTTCACTGATGTAACACTGACAAAGTGGGACAATTGTTGGCAATATTCAGCACGTTTTTTTCCTGATTTGGCTTCCGGTTGTCCGCTACAAACATTTTTAGACACAGTAAACAGCAGTCATTCCAAATATCACACTGTATTGAAGGTCAAAGCCAAACTGCCCACAAACAGTGCATTCCGTGCCCGGGGGAGATCCGGAAGTGATGGCCGAAAATGGCACTTCTCGGGCGGACACACAAGAATCGGAGAAGACTGTGGGTCCCTGTGTGAGCCTGGCCGTCGAACAGTGCACAACCTCTTCATATCTCTTTGCTGTGTGCTCTTGCTTGGTTTAAAAATACTGTGCACAATACTGCGAGGTCACATGCACCACAGCTGGCATCGCTCACTATTTGAGAAGTACTGGTTTAGATGCATACAGCCAGAATGTATTAAAAAATGCCTTAAAAAATGCTTAAATGTAGTTCAATTAAATACACTACATGACTGTGGTCAAAAGATCAACACTCTGCTTTAAAGCTACCACACAAAACACGATGTTTAAAAGTATGAAAGGGCAATACACGCAAAAGTATTTTTGAGGCAATGCAAAGGTAATAAACGCGATGGAATTGCAGAACACCGAACGTCTAGCACCGTTAATGCCAGTGGAACATGAACAATGTCTGCAGTCCCAGTTCAAATAGAATTGCCGTCCATCACCGCCAATGGCAATGAAAGAATTAAAAAAAATCAGAATTCATATAATCTGGTCAGTGTATCCATTACACTTCCCCAATCCAATTCATATATTTACTTACACATTGCGCACTCAAATAGTATTCGAACACAATTCCCGCCATTATAACTTAACAAACTATTCATCCAGACTCGATTATATCATTTTTACGCTTTGAAGCATTCATTACAGACAAATAGAGCGCAGCGGAAGCGTGGAGAGAGCGCGTGTTACAAGCCAGTTAGCTTCAAGTATTAGCCTATATGTTGACGAAGTCTAGAGGCGACAAAAAAGAAAATGGTCTAAATATTATACGTCACCGTGGGTGTTCAAACGGTGGTAAGGCTTTTTTCTTAAGTCTTTGGCAACATTTGAAAGTTTATTGGTCGAAAAAGACCGTTTATTCACTCACCACGAAACAACGCCGTATGGAAGACTAACCACACGATGGCAAAAGAGGCCGTCCAGAGGAAGTGACGTAGTATTTATACTACGATTCTAAGCTTGTGATTGGTCGAAAATGTATATCCGGGGTTTCTGTAGTTCTACTGCTTTGCCAGAAGGTGGCAATATCGATACCATCATGGTAGAGTATGGGTCAGGCAAGGGGTGGTAGTCGGAATGCCACCCCATATTAAGACAACACAGATGGAAAGACCATATTAAGACAATGCTGAGACGCTGACTTCACAGTCAAAGTCTGAGCTGTGTGGCAAGCGTGTTTATTTGCCAAAGATAAAGAGTTCCAGCAAACGCAACCATAGAATGATCAAAGTGTCCCGAGTAAGATGTTGAAACCTGAAACATTTGTGGTGCAAATATTGAGAAGAGGTGCTTTCTAACAAGAATTCAATTAAAAGCATGCTGGAAAACACAGATGTATTATTCTCTCAATCAATAAGTCAACCAGTGAAAGCATAGACCACTTTGTAGCACAAAAGAAAGAAAACAAGGGTAAGGTGATTGTTGAATGTGTTGTCTCTATTTGTTTATTATCATTATTAATTTAAATCAATATTGTCTAACTAACATGCATCATAGCAAATAAATGACAGCTGAATTCAGGCCCCCCTGCCTCTCATTTTTTAGTGTTTAAAAAAAAAAGTGCACATATGTGTACGTACTCTACCTTCAAACTTTGGTCCGTGTATTTTATTAATTCACATTTTTTGCTCAGCTGAAATTAAAACTGGATATCACAGGGATCTTCAGTTCATAATTCAACATGCCTTATGACATAACTGTCATATCTGCACAGTGCACAGTTTTAGGTCTCCATGTTCAGTAGACTCCTTCAGTTAAATTATTGACAGAGTTTAAGAGCAGGATAAGAAGCACACAACACTGTTGAGATTAAAGATGTGTTTTTTTTATTGCATTATAAAAATATAAATACTTGTCCAGCTTTTTACAACATATACAAGCACATATCATTTGAAGGCAATTTACTGTGTGAAAGGACGACAAGCTGTCATATTAAAAGCAACCGATTGTTAAAAGCTGTATGTCATAGCCGTTTAGAGAACACTGAAATACGGGGTCACTGCATATAGTACATTAAAATCTTACAAATATATATACTACAATTCCTATTAGGTATATTTGTTTTACCAACTTATGCCATAATGTCTTAAGAACACATTTTAAAGTGTCGGCCTTTCACCTGTTAAGTGCATGTGCAATCCCATCATTGAGGGCAAGTTGTCTTTGTGCACATCTGCATAGCCTAAATACCAAGAATAAACTCATTAAATTCACTATCATTGTCACTGTTTGCCACTTGACTCTGTGTTATCTTACTCATCTCACAAAATCACCCCGGTTTTCCTTTTCACGATTTCAATCCAATATACGCCATCATCTGCTCGTAGACGGTCCATGCCATGGCAGCCATCATAGTCCTCCGAAGAGAGCGTGGAACCGCCCCTCTGAAGAAACCCTGAAGTCCATGTTCCTTGAAGAGACAATAAAACATAAGTAATATATAATAATTATTATGTTAATTAGGGTTGTTCCGATCATGGTTTTTTGCTCCCGATCCGATCCCGATCATTTTAGTTTGAGTATCTGCCGATCCCGATATTTCCCGATCCGATTGCTTTTTTTGCTCCCGATTCAATTCCATTCATTCCCGATAATTTTTCCCGATCATATACATTTTGGCAATGCATTAAGAAAAAAAATGAATAAAACTCGGATGAATATATACATTCAACATACAGTACATAAGTACTGTATTTGTTTATTATGACAATAAATCCTCAAGATGGCATTTACATTATTAACATTCTTTCTGTGAGATGGATCCACGGATGGAAAGACTTGTGACTTTGTATATTGTGACTAAATATTGCCATCTAGTGTAGTTGTTGATCTTTCAGTAAATGATACTGCAGCCATTCAACCCAAATGCATGATGGGAAGTGGAACAAGACTCTGTGTAGTGCTACCAATTGATATATCTTCTCTGCGTTGGGAAATAACACAAGGGGTTAAGAAAAAGATCAATTGCTACCTTGCTTCCCCACATTACTTCCCATGATAGTTCTAATCGTAGGGAGAGGGAGTGTAAGGCTTTAGCCTGTTAAAAAAAGGCTCCAAAGGCTGCCAAAATTCACTCTATTCATATTACGCTGCCTTTTAATCTCTCTGTGTAGGTAAAACGGCGCCATTACAGATTGAGCGCGACAATGCGTGAGTGGGTCATGCAACGCATGCATTACTTGCGTTAAATATTTTAACGTGATACAATTTCGCAAAAATTAATTACCGCCGTTATCGGGATAAATTTTATAACCCTACCTTAAGCCTAAACTAAAGACTCTGGATGAGTGTATCATATTATGTCTGTAACGTTAAATACAATTAGAAAACGATTTAATTAAAAATATTTATATATGTTAAAAAAAGGCATGGCCGATATTTTTTTGCCGATTCCGATACTTTGAAAATGACGTAATCGGACCCGATCGATCGGCATCGATCGGGACATCTCTAATGTTAATATACAGGGGTATTTAAATCATCAACTCTTTTAGTGTCGTTGACGATGATAGACATCCAATCATCAGTGGCGCCTCCAGAAATTTTTCATAGGGGTGGCCAGATGGGGCCACTTAAAATCTTGGGGTGGCACACCAAAACTAAAAGCCATAATTTCAGGTTTTCATTATACTGTTGCAGTAAAATGGTCAGGGGAAAACTATTAGAAAGACTTAAGGACGCGGCTACTGATATACTTTGGTGTATTGTGTAATATTTGATGCCACCAATGATTTAATGTGCATAGTCCATAACTGTCCAGTCAACATTTTGAGTTCCACAACAATTCTGTTTTGTTGTGTCATGTATATATCAGGCATAAGGTGTACATTTAACTAGGGCTGTCAAACGATTAAAAATTTTAATCGAGTTAATCACAGCTTAAAATGAATTAATCGTAATTTATCGCAATTCAAACCATCTCTAAAATATGCCATATTTTTCTGTAAATTATTGTTGGAATGGAAAGATAAGACAAGAAGGATATATACATTCAACATACTGTACATAACTAATGTATTTGTTTATCATAACAATAAATCCACAAGATGGCATTAACATTATTAACATTCTTTCTGTGAAAGGGATCCACGGACAGAAAGACTTGTAATTCTTAAAGGATAAATGTGAGTTTGTATATTGTGACTAAATATTGCTATCTAGTGTCTTTGTTGAGCTTTCAGTAAATGATACTGTAGCGACTTAACTGTTCTGCCCAAATTCATGATGGGAAGTGGTGCAAATGCTATATATCTTCTCTGCGTTAGGTACACCAAAGGGTGTTCAGAAAAAGATCAACTCCTGTCATTCTTACCCACGTCGCTTCCCACAATATTTATAGTTGCTGTGGGAGAGATGACAAAGCTTTTGCCAATTAAAAGCACGGCCCCAATGAATGCTTGTATCTACTCCACTCACTTCACACTGCCTCTGATCTGTGTATATAAGTAAAATGGAGCCATTGTAGGCTGTTTGCGGCAATGCGTGAGCGAGTCTCACCGCGAATGCGTTAATTGCAAAAAAATATTTTCACGTGATTAATTTAAAAAATTAATTACCGCCCGTTAACGTGATAAATTTGACAGCCCTACATTTAACAAAACAGAATAAATGCATTCATTTGGGATTCAATGCATAACTGATGCTCCAACAATCTAACGATATACTGGCAAGCGGGGTGGCCAGTGGGGTGGCCAACCAATTTATAGAGGTGGCCGAGGCCACCCCTGGACACCCCCTGGGGGCGCCACTGCCAATCATGTGGCCGTTCTTGTCCTTCTGCTATGAATTCAAAGTCCAAAGATGTCCAATCCTTTTAAAGTGGGATGTTTGCAGCAAATCACCTCCCTCTTCAAATGGATTGGACGTCTATCGCCATTGAAGAACAAAAAACAGTCGATTTTCTGTTCTACAGATTCTTTTATTCACTTAATAAACAGGAGATGATCACACACAATTCAGGAACAAAAAGAAAGCAATGATCGCCTATGATGAATACATTTGTTAAGGAAGCATTGGTAAATGTAGAACAAAAGTAACTCTCCTGGCCTAATCTAATTAATAACTGGTTGCTAGATTTCCTTTTTGGAATAAATAACCCAACAACATCATTGTAGGTATATTTCGCAATTAAAACAAAGAAACAAAACAAAACAAAAAAAAAAAACACTCAATTCAGCACCTAGGCCTATTTACAGTATAACATTGTGGAAAGGTTGTCAAAACTAGAGATATACCGATTATTGGCTGGGAAGATTATCGGCGCCGATATTTGGAAGTTTAAAATATATCGGTTTCTGGCTTTTTTTCTTTTTTAATCTGACCGACCGATATGAAAAAAAAATCTGTTTAAAACTGGGTTATTTCGGCTCAGATGCAGCCACACCTCGCTCTCCCGCACTAGTATTCACCCCGGTCTGATTGGTTAAATGTTAAATGGAGTTACACTTGTATTGCACCTTTCCACCTTCTTAAGGCCCTCTAAGTGCTTCACATTATATCATCATCGACCTACTCGTGACGCAGCACCAGATGCAACGTGGGGTTTAGTAATTTGTTCAAATATACAAGACGAGGTCATCAGGGTGGAGAATCAAACCTACAAACTCTGGGTTAGGGAACGATTACTCTACCACTGAACCACACCACCCTCAAGCAGCAGAGGCATTCAATAAACATGCTTTTGGCTTTTCAATGAAGTTCACTGTTTGCGTTATTGAATTTTCTTTATACCAATTTTCACACTCTTACTGCAAATGAATATCGGCGCCTGTAACTACTAGTAATCGGTATCGGTCCTGACAAACCCATTGCGGTCGATCTCTAGTCAAAACCAAAACAGGAGAGGGAAACTAAATAAAATAACATTTTTTAAAATAAAACCTTTAACATAAGCGACTTCAAAATTTTGCATGTATCCCTGAAACACTGACGAATGCTGGTCTTTCAATGAGGGGAAGCTCAAAGTGTGTCCGCCTGTGAGTGCTTTGTGATGGTGAGGGGGCTCAGCGTCACCCGCTGCTCGGTATAGAAAGAAACTAGGGTGCCAGAAATCAAGTCTCCAAACACAAGCAGCTACAAAACACCAGAAATAGAAGCTGAATTTTTCGTTGTCGTTTTTTAAAAAAGCAAGTGTTGCTAGGATTATTATGAGAGTCTCCGGTTCAACTCAGAACAACGGAATGAAAATTGCAAAATGCCTCCCATGGATGTTAATCTGACAAGATCACAGATTTGCTCACTTCATTGTCAATCAAAATGGGATTCAGCCTCAGACAGATCATCCAGTCATCATCCAGAGAAGCAAAGCTTCCGTGCCAGCTAAGCCCCTCCCACTGCCCATAGACCCCAGAGATGCCCAGAGTCCGATGGGCGGGATAAACCCAGCTTTTAGCCAATGACTCGTCTCGTTTTACTGTAGTGGAACAATGCATTCTTAACTCTGGAGACGGATAGCGTCCACACTGTTTAAAGGACTTGGAAGCTGCACGAACGAATGAAAGAAAAGCAAGCCGCATCATAACCAGTGATAAGAAGCTAATTCTGAACAAAAGTTGAGCGAATATTTAGTGAATGACATCTACACACAAGAATATACACTACATTTGATCACTTTTTTTGACATTTTGGGGGCTTCGCTTGCAGTCTTAAAGCAATCATCACTGTCCTGAAATTGCGGTCCACTCTGTTATGTTGTTCAGTACAATGTCTGATTGCAGTTAACATGTCAAAAATTGTGAGGGCTTGAACTATTAACAAAGTTTTCAATGAGTGATGTACTTACCAAATAGATGTATCTGACTGCATCGATCGTCCTCAACTGGGGGTTCACTTGGACGAGTGTTTTGACCACATCAGCAGGCTGAGTGACGAGCGAGGCAGACACCCCTGCCATGACCCCGCAGCTGAAGTTAGCCAGTGGGGCGAAGGCAGACATGTGGATCTCTTGAATTAAGATACACAATAAACAGAGTGGTCAAAATGGATATCTACATATTCGTTTGTCCTGCTTGTCAAAAACGAAAACCGGAAATTGTCCAAGTGAGATGATGGAGATGCTCCACACTTAAAAAAATGTAATTGTTTTTACTTAATGTTAATAAATCGTAACAAATAAAAACAAAATATAAATTGAACATTTGCAATTAAGAGGGTCAAAAAAAGAATTTGAACGAATTTTAGGTCAACAATGTCTAAACAACTATTCAACTATGAAAATAGTTTTCGATTCTTTTGATTATCGATTAGCCCCTTAAGTCCTTTTACAACCCTAACCCTAACTAAGTTGGGGGGAGGGGTTCAAGTACCGGTAGACAATGGCTGCGTTTCAATCGCGGTTTAAATGAGCCCTCGCTCACTTGCCCTAGCAAGCTTGCCCAAGGGAATCCCTGCCGCCATTTTAAGGGCTGTTTCAATTCCCAAAAAAGCGAAGTGAACTTGGTGAGATGGAACCTCAGAGGGCTCAGTGATCAAGTGAAAAACGATGGTCACTCCGGAGCTCTCTGTATCCCAGAATGCATTGCAAGGGTGCATGGAAAATATGTCCATGCGGTGGTGATAATGAAGCTCAAACATCATTGGCTGCTGTATATATACCACCAAAGAAGAAGAAAATGAATTAAGCTGCCAGCACGGTGTTATACCAAACTGCCTTTCGAATTGTAAAATTCATCATTGTTGTTAAAAAATAAAAATAAAAAAATTAGACTGTATGTGGCAGTTATGGCAGAACGTATGGAATCACAATAGTGCCAAAATAAAATAAAAACAAAAACACATGAATAAATAAATAAATATAAAGAGAAATAAATGAATAAATAATGATGAAGTAACTTTTTTTTTTACTTTCACTTTTGCCATAAAAAAAAGGGCGGGAGTATTTTTTTCACTGATGCTTCTATTTCGCTTATCTTTTCTATTTTGCTTTTAACGAAAGGAATGTTCTGTCAATCAAATGGCATTGGGAGGGACTGAAACTAAACTTCAAATAGGTTAAATGCATTTAAACAACAAATTTGTCTACAAATTATAAGGTATCAACAAATAAATAAAGAATTGCCCAAATAAAATTTGATACAAAACTAATAATTTGATCATTCTCAGGTACCGACGTATTGCCATCAAGAGCGGAATACGTCTCCGGCTTATTGACATGAGTCGCCGTGCATTTTGTGCGATGTAGAATAATGGTGCCACCAGGGAGTGGCCAGGCCTGGCCACGGTTCCCCCCAATGAATTTGTTGGCCACTGCACGCCCCAGTATAATGTTAGATTGTAGTAGCTGCAGAACTCAAAATGTTGACTGGACTATTATGGACTATGCACATTAACACAATATAATAGTGTACAAAATACAATATAACACAATCAACAAAAGTATATCAGTAGGTGTGTCCTTAAGTCAATCTGACAGTTTTCTACTGGCCTGTTTGTTACTACAACATAGTAAAAACCTGAAATTATGGCTTTTATTTTTTGTGTGCCACCTCAAGGTTTTAAGTGGCCCCATTTGGCCACCCCTATGAAGAATTTCTGGAGGTGCCACTGATTTGGAATTGGCAGTATAGCGCTACTCCAAAACCTTGTGGTTGTTTCATGATTTTCTTGCCTGTGAGTGAACAAGGGCAGGTGTGTTCCAATTACGTCTTTCGCTCCCCCTCCGCCCACTTTCCCTCCACCCTCCAAGTGGCTTCCGTGTGACGTCATAGCAAGTGCTTAGGGCAAGTGACCGAGGGCAACTCAAACCGTGATTGGAACGCAGCCAATCACTCGCGCACCACCAAGCTCCGCCCTTGGCAAATTGGTGCCCTGGGCATTGGCCCAAGTGCTGTGTTAGGATCCATCACTCAATAGCAGCTAATGAGTTAAAAAGGAAGTAACCCAAAAACGACACAAAATTAATAGGAAGTGACCAAAATTCTACAGGCCTTTTCTATTTGTAAGTCAAAAGAACACAAAATATTGTTTCCTTGACCAGTCTGGAAACAACCGTCTTGTTTTCATGAACATACCTGTTGGCAAATTGGTCTTCATCTGGCTGTAGAACATAACATAGATTCCAGAGAAAGGAACGTCTCGGAGCAAAGTGGCCATCATGCCAGAGTATAACGCTGCGGGACCTTCAGTCCGACACACACTGCGAAGAGCCCCGGTGACACTTTCGTAGCGGTACCTGCCACACTATAGCAAAAGAATGAATTTTATTTTGTTATCTTATTATTATTTTGAATACCATAATTCAGAAAACTCTAAAGTTCTTCATGTTTCTGTGTTTTCTCACTTCATATCGAGTCTTGATGACCGTTACAGGCAGCATAAGGACCCCAGCAACCGTCCTGGCCCCGCCTCCCAGCAGCACAGCCCCCAAAGCTCCTGGGTTTTTTTCTTGGAAGAACTGCTGCTTTAATGAATGATAAGTGCTGAAGTAGAGCCCCACACCAGGGATGGTCCTCATAAACGACTGGGTGAGCATAAAAACAATAGAGAGATGAGAGATTCGTTTGAAAGAATTTAAAAACATGTGCTGGTCTACCTTAATAGCAGGGGTGGAAAAAGTACCCAGAAACTGTACAGTTTTTATTTAATTTATTTATTTTATACATTATTTATAAAAGTTACATTGATTACATTTTACTGAAGTACTGGTGTAAAAATCTACTTCAAGTAAAAGTGAAAAGTCCATTTACAAATTACTCAAAGGTTACTTAGTTACTTTTTGCGTGGGGGAGAAGAGTGTAACAACAAAATAGTAATTGTACAAATATTTTGGCAAAAATTGGAATGCCTCTCTCAGTGTGATGTAAATGAGGACCAATTAGAATGATTGTAATCATTTGTCAGCCCTTTTTGGGTCAATGCCATTAGATAAACCTAACATAGTGATAGTGGTGCATGTTCTTTGTAATAGCTATAAATTGCTCAATTTTCAACCAACTTTCAAACAGCTTAATATTTCTTAAATGTCAGAAGTGCAATAAATTAGTTGTCCTTTTTTTTTCTTTTCTTTTTTTTTTTAAGCACGGCCACATTAATTACAGTATACTTAGGTACAGTAATGACAGTCAATGTAATTCTTTATTTTCCACCCCTGGTTGTGAGTATTGTCATTCTAACCGGTGAAGCTCCTTTCCACAGTCCAGTCAGCCTCTCTGTCTGCACCACATTCAGGAGCACTCTCATCATCCCTATGCGGACAGAACTGACAAAGAAAAAAAGATACTGTTCAGTCATGAAGGGGATGTCTTCTCCTTTAAAATATAGAGCAATTGACTATATTATGTAAAGTAAAACTCCTAGATCATGGTAAATGAATAAATGCTCTTCTTTCAGTGTCATTGACGGCACTAGACGTCTAATCCATTTGCCCTTCCTTGACCAAATCAACTGAACGTCTATTGCTATCAACAGAGGTAGTTAGTAACTCATTACATTTACTCCCTTTCATTTATCTGTGTAACTTTTTCACAAAATTTTACTTCTTTGAGTAGTTTTACCACGCAATACTTTTTACATTTATTTGAGTAGATTGGTAAAGAAGAAACACTACTCATACGCCACTACTTTGGGCTACACTAGAGTCGCTACATTTATCCTATTCATTCTACATATTGACTTTTTTTTTGACAGAAATGCTGACAGTGGCCATCTCAGTTTCACCAATAAGACGATGCAACAATAACCACACAATCCCATTATACCAGAGTTAACAATGTTTTTTCTCCAGAAGAGGGTACCAATGCTCTTTGGATGGGTGATGTTTCATTTTTCTCCTCCGAATTCCATGATTTTGGTGTATTTATTTGGCCTAATATGGTCATGTAATAGGTTATAGTACTTTATAATTGTTGTAATCATAACAGAAATGTGAAGTGAAGTATACTATATGGTATACCATTATTTAAAAAAAATAATCTGACATTGTTAGCAGTTACTCATTATTTGAGTTTTCTTTTCAATGAATACTTTTGTACTTGTACTTGAGTAAATTTTTGGATGACTACTTTTACTTTTATTTGTGTAATATTATTTAGAACTGACGTGACTCTTACTTGAGTAAAAAATTTGGCTACTCTACCCACCTCTGGCCGTCAATGGGAGCCAATAAGTTTAAAGCAGGGGTCCCCAAACTACGGCCCGCGGGCCGGATACAGCCCGCAGCCACATTTGGTCCGGCCCCCTGAATATATATACAGGTATATATATATATATATATATATATATATTTTTTTTTTTCAATAGTGTTATTTATTTCCTGGCTTTTTTCTGTGAAGAACCCAGAGAGGGTTATTTGGTTATTATCTATTTAATTAATAGTGTTATTACTATTTATTATTATATTATTCATGCATTCATTTTCCATGCCGCTTTTTCCTCACTAGGGGATATTATTTTTATTTTTATTTTTATTTTTATTTTTATTGTATTTACTTTTGTTCCGTGAAGAATCCAGAAAGGGTTATTTGATTGTGGCTTTCTGAAAAACAATACATTTTTACTTTTAGGCACTCCTGCAATCGTCACACTTTTTCTGTTACAAACTGACGCCGGCCCCTCATCAGAGAAGGGAAGGGTTATGCGGCCCTCACAGGAAAAAGTTTGGGGACCCCTGGTTTAAAGAGTGCCCTACAGGTATAAATACAATGAAGCATCTTAAGATGAGAAGGTGTTGTCCCTCACCCAGGCTGAACGCTACTTTGTAATGTCTGCAAACGTGTCTTGATCAGGTCGAGTGGTTGGAAAAGCAGTGTGGAGCACGTTCCACTCAAAGCCCCACACATGAAGGCTTTGAGGGCAGGGTGAGCCTTAAAGCAACAGAGAACACATCGTATAAATTACCTTCACGTGAAAGAAGGTTGCACAAAGTATTTGAGTATGCAAATCGTTCATTTCTTTGACCTCTGATAATGGGAAAAAAATTACTCATGTAATAATAAAATATACTTTTATTAGTGCCATTGGCAGTTATCAATGTCCAATCATGTGGCTAAAAAGTAGTATGCCACTAGTAGACTTACACTCCATTTGAACTGGGAGAGCTTGCATTGAAACATCACATTTAAGCGCCATTGACAGTGATTAATGAGATAAATGAAAAAAGTTAAATTAATGGGGGGAAAAAAATCATTTATATATTCTGTTGCGATAGAATGATTCATTTGCCCCTCCCAGAAAAATGGTTTGGATGTCCATTATCATCAATAGCAGCCAATGAATTAAATATAAGACAATTAAAAAAACATAAAAAAAACAACAACAACCAAATGTTGTTTAAAATTCAAAATTAAAACATACCAGCGATATTTCCATAGCTCCTCTGGACTTGAATGAGTTTCTGCTCCTTTTTTTGGACGTTCACTTACTAGGTGCTCTCTCCCTCCTGACAAGTAGAAACAATGATATTTCACAGAATGTGCTATTCAGGACCAATCCTGTCAACCAACACAGCACTCTGCATTTTGTCTGATGATGCAAGCCAGTCTTGACCCGTGTAGATGATAGGGCACATGACTATACTCGTGGAGGCTGCTTAAAAACTACGCACAAAATTACACACAAATCACCAGATTGTGACCAGCTGACTTGACACACAGCTACTCGTTAACAAACCAAAGGGCATTTATTAGCATCTGGTTAGGTAAATGACCCAAAGAGGTCAACTACCACAAAAAAAAAAAAAAAAAGAATATACTCTCTTCAAAAAAATAAAAGTTTGACATTAAAACAATGACTATAAAATTGAATTTCTGAAGAAATTGAGTTGAAATGGTTTACTCCCATGTGTCACCTTCTATATATTTTTGTTCCACTCCTTATTAATTTTGGGGCTTTTTGGTCACTTGCTTGTTAGCTCCCAAGCTGCGATTGACGTCCAATTCATTTTGACTGGGAGTGGAGGGGTCTTTCATTCATTTCGGGGTCACTTCCTGTCCATTATGGATAATATTCTGTTGATTTTAGGGCATTTTCAGGTCACTTCTTGTTGATTTCGGGTGACTTTCTGTTGGTTTTCGGGCATTTACAGGTCACATTCTGTACATTTTGGTATGGCAATTCGAAGAAGTTTAGTTTTTTGTCAAAAAATAATCACCACCAATGCAGATTGTTTTTTTTGCAGGTCCGAGTTGTAAATCAGTAGGAGTGAAGTAAAAGGTTTTTGTGGGAGTTGAATGTGCCATTGAAAATTGTTGTGCCACCGAAAATGTAAGCATTTTTTTTTTTTTTTTTAATTGGGCAGAATTGTACGTTTTTCCAAAACTTGGCAGATAACTTTTGTGTGCCTTGATTTAACAAATGTTTTGATATGTCATTCATGTGAATTTGATAAAAACTGCAGTACAAATAGCATTTTGAACATTTGAAAGGGTATTGCTATTATTGGAAATTAGTGCGCCTTTTTTATTCAAAAATGTGAAAATTTAAAAATTTTGCAAAAAAATACCAACAACAAACATTGCATTTTGAAGGAATTTCAAACATAACTATGTGTCACGTGCGTAGGTTTGCATAGTGACGGTAGGGACATAACACTACCAACTTTTCAGGACGTTCAAATTGTCCCCACCAACTTTTAAGCAACTTTATTTGCATTATATAATGACTTCAGTTATGCAGGTAATTTAGAAAAACCTACCTCCTTAAAACTGGAGGGAAAAAAACTAATTCCCTTGTTTTCAGTGCAAATCTACTAAGAAGTGAAATTATCCGCTCGTGCTTCAAGTAAATTTTACTCAGATTTCGTGAAATAAGAAGATAGCTAGCTGAAACTAAGCTTAGCAGACTTATTTTAAGCAAAAAAGTTTGCATATTTAATCTTAAAAAAAAAAAAAAAACTTGTCAGAAATGTTCTTAATTCAAGAATGGATATTGTTCAAAACCTTATTTGAAAGCATTTTTCTTGAATTAGGTGAGAAATTACAAACTTTGAGATGTATGTGCTTAACAGGAACAAAGTAATATTTACTTAAAGTAAATGGAAGAATCTGATGCATTAATCTGTTAACTAGTCTTTAACACTCAAAACAAGATGGAGAAAATTATTCTACTAGATTTAAGGAAAATGATCAGATTGAGATGTTAAAAAAACTGCAGTGTGAAAGTTAGTATAAGTCAGAACAGATTTATTTTGCATTAGTCATTTAGCCTATCAATTAATTAGGGTGATATTGGTTAGAAATATAGCCCTGATCGCCGTCCACCCAATCAATTTGGTCTTATTTATGTCCCGTCCTCAGCAAAATGTATACATGCAGGTTATGCTGTGATATCGTCCCTTCCAATATTGAGACCAAACCAACGCTCTTGCTATGTGTTATCATTTGTAAAGGCAGAATGTCAGTGCTATTGGATGTCATGCGATAACAGGTCATTATGACCATTGTGATGTAATGAATGTAGATACAATTTGATAGATTGAAGACATAGAGTATTTAATTTATCCCTATGGGGAAATGCAGTTCTCCTTCCAATGGCTCCTATAATTAACTGTTATATACACTACAAATAAAAACGCATTAGAAACAACACAGGTAGAAACCAGAAATAAAAAGTTTGAAACTTTTAACCAACAGATATTATGGACACAAATTTACAATTACTGTAAAAGTACATAAAAAACACTCAATCCTGATAACTGGATATTGCATAATCAATGGATAGAAGGATTTTAAAAAGATTAAAACATTTTTTTTAGTATGGATAAAATTTTTTTAAAAAAAAATCTATTACAATACATACCGTGTCCAGTTGTCCCTTTTGTGTTACTGATCAGTTTGCCTTTTGAAACTATATTGTTTCTCTGGAAGTAATCATGCAACAGCTGTAGTAACGTAACTCAATGCAAATGCTGACTGTGAAAAGTGAAAGTGTTCTGTGTCATTCACTGGCCGGTGCGTTTTTGAGGGCAGGGCCTTCTTTTGTGGGCGTGATTGGATGTCCCAATAAGCCGTGCCCATTTACAATCCTGAGCAGTGAGATGGGATTTATGGCTCTGTGGAGGGAGCCGAATCTTTAGGAGCAGTTCACATAAAGAGCCGTTCAAATAAAATGGCTCATTTGGCTCCTTTTTGATTTTTTTTTTTTTTTTTTTAAAATGCTGGAACACTTTTAATATGCCACAGGACATTTTGAAGACAGTTCTACATATGTGGATGTTACCTTTTGCGCAAAGTGTGTATGTGTGTAAAACTATTTAGATTTATGTTATTCATGCAGCACCTTAACCAGCCAACCCAAAATGTTGAAAAAGCTATATTGGATAAAAAAACAAAAACAAATATGTCTGGAGCCACAAAAAATTAAAAGCCTTAAATAAGCCCAATAATGAAGGCAACACATGCTGTATGTAACTGTATTAGCTATATTAGCTTACTATCAAAATGACTAAGTTGGCTAAAATACATACGAACCTTCATGATTAATGTTTATTTTCCCTGTTTTCCCAACGTACCACGTGACTACTCTGTTGTATGATGCCACGTCAAGTTAAAACTTCATTACAATATTAATGAATTGTTTCACTGCTTTTATGAAATTATAGAAATGCAATAAAGAAATCGATTTTTGATGTCGTTTTTATTCTGAGGTTTCGAAAAACAACAAAATGGAATGTGCATAACATGCCCCTTTTCTGGGCATGTCTTTGATTTTCTTTATTATCTCGGTTTTGTTTTTGAAGTCTGCACATAGGTGTTCTGATGTGTTGATGAATGTCTCCTTCATGTATTCACCATCTGTGAACGGTTTTCCACGCTTTATTATCTCCCGGGTTGCAACAAAACATGCATCAGTAGTGGAGTATGGCGATGCAATCCACTTCTTAAATCTATTTTTGCGCTCGTCTAAGTTCTTCAGAAGTAATGGAATCGCACTTTTTCCCTCACTTCCAACTAGGTACTCGGCTGCTGGTTTGTTTACAATAGCCACCTGCTTGGCATCCCACCCTGTTGATAGAAACGTGTGTCGCAGGCTATGACGCAAATCTTCGTTGACAGAAATGTGAAATTTAATATTTATTCTACACATTTTTACAGCACTGTAAAACGTTAAGAATGTTTGTGTCATGTTTGTCCTCCTACAGAAATCATATAAAAAAAATATATATATATTTCCCTCAACCATCTTTTTCCATTTTCAAACATTTCTGAAAATGCTCCAGGAAGCCACTAGGGCAGCGCAAATGAGCTGTGCGGCTCTCAAAACACGGGTTGCCGACCCCGACCTTTTTTTTTTTTTTTTTTTACTGTGGAATCCAATATGTGTAGGGTAATCTGAACCCACAATTTATTAATCTGTGAGAGAACAGATTAATAAATAGTACCCCAACAGATTAGTTAACTTCTTCAATCAAAATACATATTTGCAATCGAAAATAAAAGTCAATTAAAAAAATTTAAAAAAATATGTTTGAATGCAAAAATACATTTGAAACTCAAAAAATTGCATTTGAAAACTATTTTTCTTTGATTGAATTTCTTTTTTTATTTAAGTCAAGTTTTTTTTTTTTTTTTTTTTTTTTATTGAAACAACTTTTTTGATCGAAGTAATGTAGACCACATTTGGGCTAGGACATGTGTGTCTTTATTATTCAATCAAAAAATAAGTTGCTTAAAACAAAAAAAAAATATATAAAGAAAAATCACTCCAATCAAAAATAAAAAAAATTCAATCATAGAAAAAATGTTTTTGAATGCAAAAAATACTTGAGACTCTGAAATTCGCATTTGAACACTTAATATTTCATTGAACGGTTTTCTTTGATCGAAGCAATCCTTTTTGTGTTTGGTGCCATGTTATGGGTAGGACATTTGTCTCTAAATCATTCAAGCCCCCTAAAAGTAACTACAATAAAAAAAAAATAAATAAAATAAAATAAAAAAATTCAATCAAAGAAAAACATCATTTGCAAAAATAAAATTGCCCTTCCCTAAAAATATCTACATTTTTTTGAAAATATTTTTTTTTATTTTAAATATATATATATATTTAATTGAAGTGTCACTTTTTTTGGAGAGCAAATAGTTTTGAACTCATTTTTTATTTGAAGTACTAAAAGTTTTGAACGTGCTTTTTTTTTTAAAGTAGAAAATGTTTGGCTGGAGCCCTGGTGGCCATTATTCTTGCTTTATCATGCTTTTATGCCATTGGCGTAGTTACCTGCTACTCAAACATGTCGGAAGTAGCAGCGAAGTTGGATTTTTGTATCAAAATGATTCAATCAAAACCTTTTCTTCTTAAAAAAAGTGCGTTCAAAACATTTAGTACTTCAAATAAAAAATGAGTTCAAAACTTTGTTCCCCAAAAAAGTGACAGTTCAATTAAAAAAATATATATTTCAAATAATAAAGAAAAATGTTCAAACAATATATATTTTTAGGGAAAGGCAATTTTATTTTTGCAAAGGATTTTTTTCTTTGATTGAAAATAGTTTTTTTTAAAATTTTTTTTATTAAAGCACCTTTTTCTGGGATTGAATTATTTAGACACAATTGACACTATTAGAAACAAAAAGGATTGCTTCAATCAAAGAAAGCAGTTTCAATGAAATATTAACTGTTCAAATGCGAATTTCTGAGTCTCTCATATTTTTTCGTATTCACCAACATTTTTTCTCTGATTTAATTTTTAAAAAAATTTTATTGAAGTCAAACGTGAATTTCTGAGTCTCTCATATTTTTTCGTATTCAACAACATTTTTTCTCTGATTGAATTTAAAAAAAATTTTTGATTGAAGTGATTTTTCTTTTGAAAAAGTATATATATTTTTTGTTTGAAGCAACTTATTTTTTGATTGAATAATAAAGACACAGGTCCAAACGCAAAACTACATTACTTCAATCATAAAAAGTTGTTTCAATTAAAAAAAAAAAAAAAAAAAAAAAAAAACTTGAATTAAATAAAAAAAATAATTCAATCAAAGAAAAAATTGAAAATTGAGAATATACATTTGGATTGAAGCAACTTGAAAAAAAAAATTTTTTTTTTTTTTTGAATAATAAAGACACAAATCTACCTCCATACGGGGGTGGGGGTGGGGTGGGGGGGCTCTGTCCATATGTTATCTCAGTGACTTTTACTGTGCCACAATGTTACTGTCCTGAGTCAAAAACAATCCGGTGTGGCCTTTATTATTTGGCTTTGTATTTGTTTTTCTTGATTTGAAATGTATAATGAACAATTTAGATATTTTGTATAGGAGGTCTGCTGATGTATATCTGTAAATGTTTAACTAAAAATGAATACATGTCATGTTAATGAGCCGCTCAAAAGATTCGATTCGTTCATGAACGTCACAACTCTAAACCAGACCCATGTCGAAATGTCGGCTTTCGAAGTGACTCTCCAACAGCTCAATGACTTGTTGACGGACGACAGCGGCTTTTACAGCTGGCCAACTAAACACGCCCACGAGGTTTATCCACGCATCTACGTCGGCAATGCGTAAGTTATTGCTCCTTATGTGCAAAGTAGGTCACGCATGGTCAACGATCTGGTTTGGAGTCCTGACCAAGTTAGGAACTGGACCGGGATTGTCGGTATACGACGGATTTCTGCAGCAGTTGGAACGAGTCGTAGCATAGTCTATTAACCCTTTATATGGCAAGTGACTATTTTTGCCAATTAAAAAAACTTGCTGTACGTCGACATTTCATTTTGGATGACGTAAACCACAACATTCATGTACATTTTATTTTTATATAATTTATTTCTATGAATATCATTAATTAAAAGAAACATTGAGATAACTGTAAATAGAAATACATTCTGGTCAAAGCCCCCAATAACTCTCTAAATTTGATAAATATAATTGGGTTGATAACAAATAACATTTTAAAATGTTCCCTTTCTTCTTTTTGATAATTATAATAATAAAACAAATAAAATTAAAAAAATATTTAAAAAAATAAAGTTTTTTTTAATTTTGCCTTTAAAAAATATAAAAAAGAAAGAAGAACTATATTGGGCGGAAAACACAGACAAGGCTGAAAAAGCAGTTTCTGCTCTTGCACCCCTCTTTAAAATAAACTGCTGTATCAAAAGCCAAAAGAACTGTTGTGTTTGATAGAACAATATGTCTATATGCTGCCATAGCAGATTCATGCCACAATAAGCCCCCAAACTAGTTTAATTTGTCCGTTGTACCCTAAAAAAGTATGGAGGTAGATTTGTGTCTTTATTATTCAATCAAAAAAAAAGTTGCTTCAATCAAATAAAAAAATGCTTCAATCAAAATATATATTTCCAATCGAAGAAAACGTCTCTTCAATCAAAAAAATGTGTTTGAATGCAAAAATAAATTTGAAACTCAAAAAAATATATTTGAAAACTATTTTTCTTTGATTGAAATTTTTTTTTTTTTTATTTAAGTCAAGTTTTTTTTTATTGAAACACCATTTTTGATTGAAGTCATGTAATCTTGCGTTGGGACCACATTTTGGCTAGGACATTTGTGTCTTTATTATTCAATCAAAAATTAAGTTGCTTCAAACAAAAAATATATATTTTCAAAAGAAAAATCACTTCAATCAAAAATTTTAAAAATATTCAATTGTAGAAAAAAAGGTTTGAATGTGAAAAAATATTTGAGACTCAGAAATTCGCATTTGAACACTTTATTTTTCATTCAAACTGTTTTCTTTGATTGAAGCAATCCTTTTTGTGTTTGAACCATATAAGGGGTAGGACATTTGTGTCAAAATCATTCAATCGCAATAAAAGTTGCTTTAATCAAAAAATTATTTTTAATCAAAGAAAAAAATCATTTGCAAAAATATATATTTTTTGAAAATATTTTTTTAAATTTGAAATATATATATATTTTTTATTAAAGTGTCACTTTTTTTGAAAAGCAAAAAGTTTTAAACTCTTTTTTTTTCAAAGTGGAAAAAGTTTTGAACACACTTTTTTTTTTTGAAGTGGGAAAAGTTTTGAAGGCACTTTTTTTTCGATTGAATCATTTTGACACAAAGATTCAACTTCAACGCTAGTTCCGGTGTGTTTGAGTGGCAGTTGATTGGGCCAATGGCATAAAAGTATGAAGCAAGAATAATGGCCATTGGCCACCAGGTCTCCATCCAGCCATCGGAGTCTCCTGGAGTCCAAGCCGATTATAGGGCACTGGTACGGGGGTGTAACATCGGCATTTCACCGGAGTACCCGCAACGGCACGTTGCCCTGTCGCGGCACACTGGTCGCACCCCGATATCACCCCCCAGGCGCGGTGGCCGGCTGTCGAGTGGACGGTCCGCGAATGACACGACACTCATTCAAAGTTGAAGTGATGGGGCTCCAGGCGTGGACGCCGGCGACTCGCCGGTAGTCCACTCTCTTACTGGGCAGGCTAGTGTCGGGCCACTCGCCGACCACTCTTGTACCGGCGCGTCGCGGACACTCCGGCTGGAACAGATTGCCAACTGTCACGTCAGGGCAGCGGGTGAAGTTCGCCGTGTTGAATCACATTAAGCAGCAGGGCACCATACTCCGGTGAAATGCCAATGTTACACCCTCGTACCAGTGCCCTATAATCGGTTTGGACTCCAGGAGACTCCGATGGCTGGATGGAGACCTGGTGGCCAATGGCCATTATTCTTGCTTCATACTTTTATGCCATTGGCCCAATCAGCCGCCACTCAAACACACCGGAACTAGCGTTGAAGTTGAATCTTTGTGTCAAAATGATTCAATCGAAAAAAAGTGCCTTCAAAACTTTTCCCACTTCAAAAAAAAAGTGTGTTCAAAACTTTTTCCACTTTGAAAAAAAAAAAAAGAGTTTAAAACTTTTTGCTTTTCAAAAAAGTGATACTTCAATAAAAAATATATATATTTCAAATAAAAAAAATATATTTTAGAAAAATATATATTTTTGCAAATGATTTTTTTCTTTGATTAAAAATAGTTTTTTGATTAAAGCAACTTTTATTGCGATTGAATGATTTTGACACAAATGTCCTACCCCTAATATGGCTTGAACACAAAAAGGATTGCTTCAATCAAAGAAAACGGTTTGAATGAAAAATAAAGTGTTCAAATGCGAATTTCTGAGTCTCAAATATTTTTTCACATTCAAACCTTTTTTTCTACAACTGAATTTTTAAAAATTTTGGATTGAAGTGATTTTTCTTTTGAAAATATTTTTTTTTTGTTTGAAGCGACTTAATTTTTGATTGAATAATAAAGACACAAATGTCCTAGCCAAAATGTGGTCCAAACGCAAAATGACATGACTTCAATCAAAAATGGTGTTTCAATAAAAAAAAACTTGACTTAAATCAAAAAAAAAAATTCAATCAAAGAAAAATAGTTTTCAAATATATTTTTTTGAGTTTCAAATTTATTTTTGCATTCAAACACATTTTTTTTTTATTGAAGAGATGTTTTCTTTGATTGAAAATATATATTTTGATTGAAGCAACTTTTTATTTGATTGAAGCAACTTTTTTTTTGATTGAATAATAAAGACACAAATCTACCTCCATAAAAAACCCCTGTTTACTGACGTCGCGCAACCGCTTTTGTTCCAACCAAGCCATAAAAAGAAGGTAAGTAATCATATCTAGTATTCAAAATGTATGTCATTTTTAGCTTAGAATCATTAATTGATGTCTAATTGATGTCTAATATTTAGTTAAAAAAAAAAAAAAAAAAAAACTACTTTGAAAAATTGTTCACTCGCATATTTTAAACTTTTAAACAAATACGTCACAATGAAAAAATTGGCGTCTGTAAAAAAGTCACGGATATCTACCTCATAACTATCGCCTAATTGTATTTTTTTCATTACTGTCGCATTTTCACCAATATTTTGTATGATAAATATTCGATCCAAACAAAGAAAAATGGAAAAATAACGGTTAAAAGGTAAATATATGAAAAACAAAATCTCGACCACTCCTTGTTGTCTGCGATTTCTGCATCGCGACCCTTGTTATGTCACCATGTTTCACCCATAAAATCCCCCAAAAATCCACCTGTGGCCATTCACCGCTGTGTCTTGACACTTGGTGATACATGCTACATGGAGTTTTTGGATCGAAACAAGGCAAGTACGCGATAATATCTCGTTAAAATCATGATGTCTTTAATTCTGCTCTCGCATACTCTCGTCTCCAGTTAGGGTTTTGGCTTGGGCTGTTTACATTTTTTTTTTAAATGCCCTCCTGTTCAAAAATTTTCTTCCCCCAGCAAATTGAGATTTTAAGCTTTCCAATGATGTATCACACATGCATATCGGACAATTTTGAAAGTTGGCCAAATTGCAGGTCTCAGAGCGGAACTTTAAGTCACCTGAGTGTTTTCCGCCATATATATTTTTTTAATCAATAAGACATCATTTACTATTCGATTGACGTCGAATTCAGGACTGGCAGTGAATGCTCATCTTTCACTGCCATTGACCTCACGTCGAATGCATACGTCCAATGCATTTTGACTGGCAGGGGTAGCCCATGAACTCAATGAGTGCCCTAGAAATGCTCACACTTTTTTTTTTTTTTAAACTTTCTCTGTCTTTTGTTTTTGTTGTCTCACATTCGTTCATTGGCTCCTTTCCTGTTAATTTTGGGCATAGGCGGAGTTTCCCAGATAGCAGACCGACATTGAAAAGATGTTGGATCAACATTCCGCTGTCGATCTTATATCGTTGAATCAACGTCACTTTTACACCCTAAATTAATGTTCCAACATTGAAATCCTTTCAAAAACTAAACTTTATTTCGATCATTAATAATATGGAACAACGCTGAAACAATGTTATGCTTTTGACCAAAACGCCCGCTCATCCATAATACAATTACTTTTCAATCATATTTCCCGGTCAATCATAAATCAACTATTTGTCAACATTAGTTTATCAACTATAAAACAATGTTTACCCAACCATCGCCTGACATACCACAGAACAACGTTATTTCAACGTCACTTGACGTCGAAAATTTCTATGTCAACCATACTGGTGATTTTGATGGAAAATCAATGTTTATTCAGTGTCGGTCTGCTATCTGGGTTGACTTTTGTGGCAGGGTGGCAAAACATGTTGATGACCCTGAAATGGAGTGTCAGCAATAAAATTAACTTACAAGATATATGCTCGGTTAGTAGCTTAGCCCATGCTCGTAAATACAGGCATCCCAGCTGTGTGTGTGTGGTGGTGTGTGTGTGTGTGTGTGTGTGTGTGCGTGCGTGAGTCTTACGGTTCTTACTGAGTGGAAAAGTAGACGCCGAGTTTTACGTTCCGTGTCGATATTCAATTTACTGGCAAGTTTTTTCCCAGTCACTCACACCCTTGCGAAACGAATCCTCACGGTGGTCAGTTTGAAAATGGCAGCAAGCAAAACAGGAGACGGCATCGTTGTCGACTGATTATTACAGGCAGGAATATTTATAATAATAAGTGGAAAATGACATTTTTTGTTGTTGTTTCCAATCATTTTTAGAGGAATTCTTAATGAAGGTGTTTAGGACAGCTATGCTTTTGGCCAAAATCATCGTCCATCGAATATGGTACGGCCAGTGGTGGTTCTGTTGTACAATAACTGTCTTTAGTGGGGGAAACTGAAGCTCTCCAGCATTTAATGGTCCACATCTTCAATCCTTGGTTTCTCTCTCAGTACTTGTTGTTGCTTTTAAAAGCTTAAGTTTGAAAAAATTATGTCATTAACTATCTTGCCTGTTCTGTCCTCAGGTTGTTTTGACTAAGTAAAGCAAATGAGTCTCTTAGGTGCTAGTCACATGATCTGTTCGAAAAATTATAAATTATTTTGACCCATTATAAAAATATTTTTGTTCATTTCATTCATTTTTGTTGTTTGTTTTATTGCTTTACAACTTTTATAGACAACATTTTACCGGCAAAGTATTAATTTTAAGTTCATATAGACTGCATAGGAAAGTCAATTACATGCAATAACATTTTTCGGCCACCAGGCGGGGCATACCTCTACATATGCAATGCATTTCCAGGCCGCTTCCTATTGATTTGTTAAATTTAACATGAAGATAACAGAAATAAACCTTGGTTATGCCCCTCAATAACACTCTGAAGTTGATTTTAAAATATCATTGTATTTCAATAGGCACCCAATAGAGCATTAAAAACTATTAAATCTGTTCAATGCAGGTTTGTGGCGACAAATGTGACACGCCTGAAGAGTATGGGCATCACCCACATCCTCAATGCAGCAGAGGGAAACTCCTTCATGCATGTTAACACAAACACAGAGTTCTACGCAGGCACGGGCATCACCTACCATGGCGTGGCAGCTAGCGACACGGATCACTTCGACATCAGCGTTTACTTTGAAGAGGCAGCAGACTTTATAGAGAAAGCTCTGACTTACAAAAATGGGAAAGGTGAGACTTAATATGGGAATGATGAGTCGTTTTGTCTAAATATTTATAAGGGTTTATAAGTTTCAGCAACTGCATATAGACTTGAGAAGTTGAGATCATTGATTGTGTGATTATTTTATTTCCCACCTCAGGGCACTAGAAGTTTTTGAGTGTGTGCACAGTAACCCTTAACTTAAAATTTTAGAGGCGCAAAGAAAATAAAGGGTTGTGCAATGTAAATCAGTTTGCTGCGTTAATAATTACTTTGTGGGTTATATAGACATTGCAGTCCAAGAAATTGTTCAAATCCTTTTTTAGTCTCTTAGTAATAGATATTTTCTCTAAATTCATTTTATTTCATTTTATTTTTCTATATTTTTTCCATTTTTATTTAACTCTATTTAGAGCAAGTGACTATTTATGGTCATTTAAAAATATGGCATTTATGTGACAATATTAAGATTTGCTATAAGAGTACATGACCTTCATAACCCAAATATGTGGACGCCATGTGCCAATTATGACTTTTTTTCTTAATGAATGTTTAATGTATTTTTTTTTAGGAATAAAGGAATTCTAAATTAATAAAACATTGATAAAAATATTGATAAATACTTTATTGACCCGAATATAAGACAGCCCTGATTATAAGACGACCCCCTCTATTTCAAGACTCAAATTTGAAAAAAGAACTTTTTGAACACCAAATTAATTGTTATACAGAAAATAATTACAGTACATCCGAAAGAAATGATTATAACAATATATTTGAGAGAAAAAGCATGTTATTTTGCCTCATTCAAATCTTAATATCTGAACATTTAAAAATGTAAATTAAAGTGCAATCATATTCGTAAATGAGTGGCTTCTGGTTTTTGAAATGTAAATAAACCAATCTATTGGGATAAACTAGCAAAATTGCAATAACTGCATTAACCATCAAAGTGAAGTCTAATTGTAACTGTAGTCTTGAAACAAATCTGAATAAGGAAAAACTTTGCAATAAAATAATGCAAACTGGTTAAACTAAAAAGAGTAGCTGAGATCTGTCATGAAAGAACATTGCTTCAATGATATTTGGCGCCATCTAGCGTCGTGAATGGTTATAATGTCTAGACCGCGAATATAAGACGACGCCCTCTTTTTCAGTGTTATTTCAATGCAAAAAACAGTCTTATATTCGGGCCAATACGATACATAAAAAAGCAAACAGTAAGCATTCTCCTGTTCGTGGAATAGAGAAATACAAAAACTGTTGCGGGCCGGATTTGTTCCCCGGGCCACCGGTTTGACAGTTTAGATTTTAGAACAACAATGGAAACGATGGCTTGATGTGTTTATGTCGTTCGTCAACAGGTAGAGTATATGTGCATTGCAGAGAAGGCTACAGCCGTTCCCCAACCTTAGTCATTGCCTACCTGATGCTTCGCCAGAACATGGACGTCCACAGCGCTTTGGCTACAGTGAGACAGAGGAGAGAGATCGGGCCTAATGACGGCTTCCTTTACCAGCTATGCATATTAAACCAGAGGCTAGCCATTGAGAGAATGTTCTGAAACAAATGGAGCAGAACAAAAATCTGTTCTCTTTCAGTGCCTTTGATGATTATATAGGCCCAATCATGTGGCTCTTTTCATCCCGTGAATTTAAACGAATTTATCACTAGTAGATGTCCAATCAATTTATAATTGGAGGCTGGCAGCTCACACCAGGCCTAAATGAGGCTGTTTTTAAAAGACCAAAAATAGTCACTTGCCCTATAAAGAGTTAACGTGTTCAGTAACTGGAGTTATTGGTTAAACAGTTAAAACTATTTAACAGTAATTTGAGGTTTTTTTTAGTATATTGAACATGTGCAATAGCACGATTAAAATGTTATTTCTAACATTGACGCAATTTGCCGTTAATAATCAATTTCTCCTGTAGAGGGCACAAATGACCCACTTTCCAACCCATTGGACCTACTTGAGTATAAATAGCAGAATAGAAAGAACAACATGTTCCCTTGGCATTGTGTTCTTCATTACGTATGAGTCATATATATGTACAGTTTTACAACTTTAATTGATTAAAAAATGGGAAAGGCTGCCTTAATTGCGTCACTATTACTGTTTGTATCCATACAATTTGTATACTTGTTACTTTTTATACTTGATACATTTCACGATTGAACTGGAGCCAATGCCAGCTGACTTTTAGGAAAAAGCTGCAACAACCATTCTCACATATGGACCATTTAGAGCAGGGGTGTCAAACTGATGGCCTGATGTTCAGAGCCAGCCCTCCACATTATTTGGTGTGGCCCGTGAAAGTAAATCGCATGCAGCCAGTTTGTTCAGCTCTTCCAATGGGATTCTGAGGCATTCCAAGGCCATTCAGGAGATACAGTATAATCTCCCCATACCCAGTAGGCATCCTCTTGCAGCAGAGTAGTGGTTCTGCTCCGATTCCCTTTTGGCTGACCTGTGTGACCTCACACTACCCCTTTAATTTATCCCCCCCCCCCCCAAAAAAAAATTAAGAGAACATTTTAATGTTTTTCCTTTTGTTTTTCTATTTTTTTAATGAATCAAAAAATGAAAAAAAAGACAATGCTTACCGATTTCCACCCATTCCTTAACTGAAAATTGTGAATAAAAAAGAAGAATGAATTAATGTTTAAAAAAAAAAAATAAGAAAAAAAATATTTGTTTTAATTTTTTTAAATGACCCAAAAAAAAAAAAAAAAAAAAAAAAATGTAAAAAGAGTTTTTTTTTTTTTTTTTGAAGATTTGGACAATTTTGAAGTAGAAAAAAAGTCTCTATAATATGTATTGACTATAGATGACAATTTAATTGTGTGTGTTTTACTTGAGTAGAATTGTAAAGAAAAAAAACGCTACTCTTACACTGCTACTTTGGGCAACACAAGAGTCGTTGCATTTTTTTTTTTTTTTTGTAAACCTGTCCTGTTCAGCTGTTTAACACAGAGAATGGAAGTCTAAGTCTCCGGTTAATGTTTCACATTGAGAGTATGACATTGCGATCATTCAACAAACCTCGTTTATTATTTCAAAGCAGTGCACAGGAAACACAAAGAATAGAAACACAAGAAAAGAAAGAAAAGAAATACAAACAACAACAAGAAATACATTGAACGCCATACACTAACTATGAATATGATATCGTCAGCTAGATGTATTTCCGGTTGACACCATGTGGGGGGCCTGTTGACCAGGGAAAGATGGGGAAGGGGGTTGGCGAGTCTATAAACTAAGTGATTGGGAGGGGTGGAGTGTACACTAATCAGCTCTGTGATCTAGAAACCAGTAATCGTTTGAATCCCTTGTGAGTGTAAGCCTGTCGGCAACCGACCCTTCGCCGCCCCATCGCCAATCCCGGCACCGGGGCCCCCCACCCGAGCACGCCTAATCGCATTTAGTCATGCGCAAGCCCCACCAAACACGGGACATCCACGCAGACGAGCGGAGACGCTACGCGGGCACCACCCCAGGGCCACGCCCCCCACCCAGCCTACCCGTGGGGCGGGGGGGGCAGCGCAGCCTATCACTCCTCCCGCAGCCAAGCAAAGGAGCCATCGTCACCCCCCCGGGATCCAGGGTGGTCCCATCAACCGGCCTTCAGGGATGGGAGGAGGGGACGCACCACCAACCCCGACAGCCAGAGCCACCGGCCACAGGGCAGGAGAAGCGGGAGAGGCGCCAGGGCCCTGACCAATCCCCGCAATGCACACCCGCATTCGCCCACCACTCCCCTGTTGTGGCATTCCTTCGCAGGCAAGAGAGAATCTTTATTCTATGTTCATCATTCTAGCAACTGTTTCCCACTGTTGTTCGTATTTGTCCATTTTATTTGTCTGTTTGGCAGATATTTTCGCTAATGTTATATATTTAATGATTAGATTTAGACATTAGTTAATGTTAATATTTTGTTTGTTTTTCCAATTCAGCAATATTGTGTTTTTTTTAATATTGTTGAACTTGCCAGCAGTGGACGGGCTTGATGATTTGAGATATTCACTGTATTCAGATTGCCAAGCAGACAAAGATTTGGAGACAATGGAATCCTGCAGTTCAAAAGGGAAGAGAGTTTCTTCGTTACCTGTGACCAGAACTCTTGTACTGGATTTACATTGCCAAAGAGCATGAAAGTATGTATCTGAAATATCTTCGTTGCAGTTTGTACATTTGTCGGATTAGGCGAATCCCATTTTGTGCATTTTAGATCGAGTAATATGCCATCTCTGCAGTATTTTGAACAGTATAAGTTGAAGGTTCTTATTCTTTGTCATTGTAAATCTATTTTTACAAATGTGGGTCCAATAGTTATTATCTAATGTTACCGAAAGGTCGTTACTCCATTTTTCGATTGGTTGACAAGTAGAGTTGTTACATGAGAGGGCTTTATATACTTTTGAAAGTATTTTTTTTTTTTTTGTTGAGGATGAAAGTTTACTTATTTTACTTATGAAAGGTGGTGGATCTAACGTACCCGTTAGAGATGGGAATTTGCTATTGATGGCTGCCCTGATTTTATTGTATTGAAGGAAATTGACCCCTTTGATTTGAAAATTTTGTAGTATTTTTTTTCCAGACGACATGAATTTATTATCTTTAAACAAATGCTGTAACTGGTTTATTCCCGTTTCATCCCATGTGCTAAAATAAATAGGAATTTTATTAACTCCAAAGTCTGGGTTGTGCCAGATTGGTGAAAATTTACACGGCGCTAATTGTGAATGCGTAATTTCCATTCCTCTCCACCAGGCTTTCAAGGTACATGCTATCATTGTATTCTTAAAGCAGCTATGTTGCTTGATGTTAGAATTAATAAAGGGGAGCTTTGCCAATTGTATTCGATTGCATTTTTCCTCTTTTTTCTACATATTAGATTTATCATTTTTTTGCCACCAATGCAAAGAGTGGCTCTACCAATTTCACCAATAAGACGTCATGACAATAATCACATGACTCCATTACACCGATCGGACGCAAGCTTGCCATTCTATAATCATGCAAGCCTGCTCAATCACGTAGCGTCTCTAAAGCACCGTAAAAAATTAGGTATTTGATATAGAGCGCCACCATCAACTTGACCCGAAACCCCGGATTTTAATCACTTTCCCAGTTTTTATTTGGCTCCGATTGACCACGGAAAACTGGAGATATAGTCCTTTTAGTTTCATAACAGGAAATATGTTTTTTTCCACTAGCGGGTACTCATGCTCTTTGGACGAATAATGCTTCATTTCTGTAGATTATTTTCTCTCGCTGAAATTCAATGTTGTTGTTGTTGTTTTTTAAAAAATTTTAAAAAATTTGGCTTAATGTGGTTTTGTAAATACTAACAGTTCATATTTTCAAACTGTGTGCTTGGAAAAAAAAATACAATTGTTTAAGAAAAAAATCAAATATTTTAGCAGTTACTCACAAAGTTATTCATGACTTGAGTATTCTTTTCACCAAATACGTTTTTTTTACTTGTACTTGAATACATTTTTTGGATTGGATTTTACTTTTACTTGAGTAATATTATTTTGAAGTAATGCTACTCTTACTTGAGTAAAATTTTTGGCTACTTTTCCCACATCTGCAAATAACGCTGCTGATACAGTGGTATGAAAAAGTATCTGAACCTTTTGGAAATTTCTCACATTTTTGCATAAAAATCACCATGTGATCAAATGTGATCTGATTTTTGTCAAAATCACACAGATTAAAAAACAGTGAAGTATTTGACTTGACATGACTTGAAAGCTCGGATTTAAACCTCTCTCCCAGTTTTTATTTGGCACCGATTGACCAACTACTGTATTCACTATTCAAACTAGGAAATATTTTCTCCACTAGAGGGCACTCATGCTCTTTGGACAAATAATGCTTCATTTCCGTCTTTTTTTCTCCCGCTCGCCGGAATTCAATGTTTTTTGGTTTTTGTATTTCTTTGGCTTAATGTGGTCATGCATTGGGTTATTCTACAGTATAACAACAGTTCATATAGATTGTGCAAAAATTGTGCAAGAAATTCCATTGTTTAAAAAAAAAAAAGCAGTTACAGTGTTTCTCATTACTTGAGTATTATTTTCATTGGATACTTTTTTACTTGTACTTGAGTACATTTTTTTGGATGATTACTTTTACTTGAGTAATATTCTTTTGAAGTAACGCTACTCTTACTTTTGGCCACTCTACCCACCTCTGGGCATGTCTAGCCAACCTGCCATTGATGGCGCGACATGTCCAGTTCATTTTAACTGTGAAGGGCGAATGAACGAACGTTCATTTGCTCTTCCCTCTCAAAATGGATAGGACGTCTTGCGCCATTAGTGGCTGGGACGGAGTTTAAGGGGGTGCTGGGGGTGTGGTTGGACGAGGGGAGGGTCAAACAGAAAGTTAAGATGATACGCGGAGCTGTAGTATAGTGTTTAAATTAGGGCTGTCAAACGATTAAAATTTTTAATCGAGTTAGTCACAGCTTAAAAAAATAATTAATAGTAATTAATCGCAAGTCAAACCATCTCTAAAATATGGCCATATTTTTCTGTAAATTATTGTTGGATTGGAAAGATAAGACAGAAATATACATTCAACATACTGTACATAAGTACTGTATTTGTTTATTAGAACAATAAATTCACAAGATGGCATTAACATTATCAAAATTTTTTCTGTGAAAGGGATCCACGCTCCTCGGATAGAAAGACTTGCAGTTCTTAAAAGATACATGTTAGTACAAATTTTATATTATTTAAAACCCCTTTTAATGTTTTCGTCTTAATACAATTTGTAAAATTTTCAATCCAAAAATAAACTAGTAGCTCGCAATTGGTGACGTCGCTGAGCGGTGACGTCACAATGGATCCCTGCCGTTCTTCCACAGTGTCTTTAACTACGTAAGGTCATGATTGAAATACACCACAAGGTGTCAATGTCGAGTTTTAAATTACAGTTCTTAGAAATCAGGTCAATGAGTGTATTTTGTCCCTTGACTGACGCCGTAGCTTCCTTTTTTTTAGACTGGGTCGATTGTGATTCACATTGATTTGACTGCTGGCTTCACAACGTACGAGACCTCTGATTGTTTTGTATATTGTGACTAAATATTGCCATCCAGTGTATTTGTTGAGCTAAACGAAATGTTTGAATAGAGTTTGACCAAAGTCTGAGTAAGTTTTATGCACATTTTGCATAGCCATTTTGATTGGGAATGCCAGTTCTTTGCATTGTTGTTTAACTGTGTGAGAATAGGGCCTCATTAATAAAGATTGAAGTGCTTTTCTTTTTGTGAACATTATTTTTTTTTGAGAGATAGGAATTTTATTTTTGTTGTGCTTTCATGAAATGATACTTATGTTTGTTGTGAAGGAGTTGAAAATAAATGGCGCTGTCCAATGAATGCCTGAGTCCACTTGCCTTTCTTTGCCTTATAGCTCCCAATGTGAAAATACGGCATCATTGTAATCTGTTTGAGGCAATGCATGAGCGTGTCATTAAGCGCATGCGTTAAATGCGTCAAATATTTTAACGTGATAACTTAAAAAAATTAATTACCGCCCGGTAATGCGATAAATTTGACAGCACTAGTTTAAATGTTAAGATATATCCCCTCGTTGCAGCTACAACCGGGCCTTTAGGGTCCCTGGTTTGCAGGCGTAAAGGGGGTGCGGTTGGGTCAGGGGAAAGTCAGACGGGAAGATAAGATGATCCGCAGAGCTGGAATATAGTGTTAATTGTTAAAGTATTCAAATTTCTCCTCCCTGCTCAGCTCCACTAGCACCGCCCCAGCCCTACACATTGGACAATCATCTTGAAGGGCCAGCGAAAGTGTGGATGGGGCAGTGAATAATTATCCACTAGGACTGACACCTGCCAAGTTCACCTCGGGGGGGCCCATTTGTACTTATTGCACCCAGGCTCTGTTCACATTTGTTCCGCTACTGGTCAGTTGCATTGAAAGATGAGTGTTCTCTGCCAACCCTCCCACTTACAATAAGATTGGATGTCTGATAGTGAAAAACCGATTCCAATTACAAGCAAAAAGATGACAATAGCCACATTATTGGACGTCTATCATAGTCAATGGCACAGAAAAGGTTAAAGGTTCTGGGGTTTCCAATAGCCAACAGATTTGGACCAAGTGTTGTTGCATGTTGTTTAATCTCCTGTGGTGCTCACAACCCAGGACGAGGATTATATCCAAGGATTACTCACTGTTGTGTTTGTATATGTATCAAATCCATTACATTTATTATATCCACCCTGCTGGCGAAGAGCCTAAAAACTGATCAGATGTGTTTCTTGGCTGTACCGAGCCACTATTTGCTATATACCATGTCAATATTTATCTCAGTGAGGCTTTTTTTTTTTTTTTATGCCAATCTGACGATGGCTTTGCGGGTGTTCCTGTTCTGTACTGCACTGCTTACGCTGTGGGAATTTAAAAAGGCATATATTCACACACACACACACACACACACACACACACACACACACACACACACACACACACACACACACACACACACACACACACACACACACACACACACACACACACACACACACACACTACTTCTGGGTGTTGTTTTTCAAGTTAACTTGGGAAGGCAGGTAGCACAGGTTCTGAAACCTACAGGAAATTAAATCCCTGCAGGGCTGCGGATGAGGGCGTGTCAGTGTACTGTACAGTATGTCTGTACATTCCGCACATTGGGAATTGGAGTTCAGGGATTGGGTTTCTCCCTCTATAATGTTTTCTTTCCGTTTCACTCTGTTTACGGTGCCTCCATCTTTTGTTTCCTAATTGCAAATGGTCTGCCCTTCTTATTATGGCTCTCTTTGTATCCTGCTCTGACGCATGGAGTTGATACAAGGACACGTCTGTGAGGCGAGCAGGTTAACACACTTACGTAACAGAGTCTGCATGAATGGATCCGTGGGGGAGGGGCAGGCATGTTTTCATGCACTTGTGTTCATCATGTAGCGGAGCGTCAGGTAAATGAGAAAACAAGCACACATTATAACAACTGGCTACCAATTTTCTGAAGCCATTTTATCATTCTTAAAGTGGCACTAAAGTTTTATTATTCTTTTTGTTTTGACGTTATTATTCACAACCCTATATTCCATTTTACCAGGTTTGCGCGACAATTTCAGTTTCCGAGAATGTAATTTTTCAAGATATTTAGTTGGTCCTATTGGCTTGGTTTCCTCATTAATATGCAGCTCACTGGATCTAACTTTAATAGTCAATCATTAATTTTCAACTCTTTGCTTTGATTTGCCGTCGGTGGAGTGGGTGTGTCAGTGGGGAAAAACGTGAGTTTTGGCAATGCCTGTGGTGACTTTGACACATTCCGGTGACGTGGACTACGATTGTTTTTCAATGACGCCAAGCTTCACTAGTTCACAATGGCGTACCGCAAGCAACACGTCACTTCCGCCTATTAATATTCATAACATTAGCTACTGTTGCTAAGTAGGGACATGCCACCGTTTGTCCCTAATAGGAAATAAAGAGATGGCTTTAGTGTCAAAGGCTGAAAAAGACGAAAAAAACGAGCCGACCTAAGCATAGCTTTAGCTTATTTATCGACACGACTGACAATGACATTCTCCTGTTTCAACAAGCTATCCTTTACCATCAGCCCTGTCTTTCTTATACAGTGCCTTGCAAAAGTATTCGGCCCCCTTGAATCTTGCAACCTTTCGCCACATTTCAGGCTTCAAACATAAAGATATGAAATTCAATTTTTTTGTCAAGAATCAACAACAAGTGGGACACAATCGTGAAGTGGAACAACATTTATTGGATAATTTAAACTTTTTTAACAAATAAAAAACTGAAAAGTGGGGCGTGCAATATTATTCGGCCCCTTTACTTTCAGTGCAGCAAACTCACTCCAGAAGTTCAGTGAGGATCTCTGAATGATCCAATGTTGTCCTAAATGACCGATGATGATAAATAGAATCCAAATGTGTGTAATCAAGTCTCCGTAAAAATGCACCTGCTCTGTGATAGTCTCAGGGTTCTGTTTAAAGTGCAGAGAGCATTATGAAAACCAAGGAACACACCAGGCAGGTCCGAGATACTGTTGTGGAGAAGTTTAAAGCCGGATTTGGATACAAAAAGATTTCCCAAGCTTTAAACATCTCAAGGAGCACTGTGCAAGCCATCATATTGAAATGGAAGGAGCATCAGACCACTGCAAATCTACCAAGACCCGGCCGTCCTTCCAAACGTTCTTCTCAAACAAGGAGAAAACTGATCAGAGATGCAGCAAAGAGGCCCATGATCACTCTGGATGAACTGCAGAGATCTACAGCTGAGGTGGGAGAGTCTGTCCATAGGACAACAATCAGTCGTACACTGCACAAATCTGGCCTTTATGGAAGAGTGGCAAGAAGAAAGCCATTTCTCAAAGATATCCATAAAAAGTCTCGTTTAAAGTTTGCCACAAGCCACCTGGGAGACACACCAAACATGTGGAAGAAGGTGCTCTGGTCAGATGAAACCAAAATTGAACTTTTTGGCCACAATGCAAAACGATATGTTTGGCGTAAAAGCAACACAGCTCATCACCCTGAACACACCATCCCCACTGTCAAACATGGTGGTGGCAGCATCATGGTTTGGGCCTGCTTTTCTTCAGCAGGGACAGGGAAGATGGTTAAAATTGACGGGAAGATGGATGCAGCCAAATGCAGGAACATTCTGGAAGAAAACCTGTTGGTATCTGCACAAGACCTGAGACTGGGACGGAGATTTATCTTCCAACAGGACAATGATCCAAAGCATAAAGCCAAATCTACAATGGAATGGTTCAAAAATAAACGTATCTAGGTGTTAGAATGGCCAAGTCAAAGTCCAGACCTGAATCCAATCGAGAATCTGTGGAAAGAGCTGAAGACTGCTGTTCACAAACACTCTCCATCCAACCTCACTGAGCCTGAGCTGTTTTGCAAGGAAGAATGGGCAAGAATGTCAGTCTCTCGATGTGCAAAACTGATAGAAACATACCCCAAGCGACTTGCAGCTGTAATTGGAGCAAAAGGTGGCGCTACAAAGTATTAACACAAGGGGGCCGAATAATATTGCACGCCCCACTTTTCAGTTTTTTATTTGTTAAATAAGTTTAAATGATCCAATAAATTTTGTTCCACTTCACGATTGTGTCCCACTTGTTGTTGATTCTTGACAAAAAATTAAAATTTTATATCTTTATGTTTGAAGCCTGAAATGTGGCGAAAGGTTACAAGGTTCAAGGGGGCCGAATGCTTTTGCAAGGCTCTGTATATCCTCTGGTTGTCCTACGTCTCTTACCGTTCTTGGGGGTAATTTAGTTAGCTTTGTGTAGCGATCGCAAATGCTACTCAGTGACAGCCAACGAACACTTTTAATTTTTTCATGATAACACATCTTAATCCTATAATTTATTTACACTTCCCCCTTACTAATGTTTTTTTTTTTTTTTTTTTATACATATATAACAGAAACGGTAACAGTGGCAGTCAGATACCATTGTAATTCTTTTCAGGTCATTCATTGTCAGACAGAAGCAGTACGGCACAACGTTACGCTAAAAAAATAAGTTAAAAATATAAAAATGGCTTACCTCTTTGTCCTCTGAAAGACCATGCCAACCCAACATAATGTTTACTGCATATGAAATGTGAATGGATTCACCGAGCTGGTGTTAAAGTCCGCGCAAGTTGATTCGGTCTTCACATTTTTTCCTCCCGAGTTTTTGGTTTCCGGAGACGTATGAAGAAAACATCCTTCATGTGTTGTAATGTCTAGAGTCGTTTCTACAAGTTCCAAAAAAGCAATGCGTGATCGGCATGTTCGTTTTGGAAAGATTACCGGCGAAAAGTAGCACAAATTACGTTGTGTCTATGCGAGGGCGGGTCTATAATGTCCTACTTCGGCTTTACTTCCGCTTTACGATGCGACGTCACGGTCTAAAAATAGCCTGGGTGCGGTACGCCATTGAAACAATAATAAAATATTCACTTCACTGGGGTCTCCGTGCATGCTGTCGCTATGATTTCTTGGTTCCAAAGTATCCCTTATTTCTACTGATATAAAACATTTATTCTACATTAGAGGTCATATTACAGACGTCTAGAGGTGACAGACAGGAACAGGACAAAATGATTTTACTAGAGCTGAAACGAATACTCGAGCAACTCGAGTAACTCGAGTTTAAGAACTGATCCGAGTAATGTTATTCACCTCGAGGAATCGTTTAATTTTGCCAGCTCTAAGCATCACGTTTTACCCGGACTACTTTTAATGCGGGACAACGCGCTGACGTCACGTGCGTAAGGAAGAAGCAATTAAAAAATAAAAAAAAATAAAAAAAAAACTTACCGCAGCTGACAGCCGCTACAAACTACGCCGATGTTGCTAAAAACTACGCCCGCATGATGTTAGATTGGTAGCAGGTAGTATCCGATGCGTCTCATAGATATCGCATGCATTTAAGACTAGATGCGAAATGACAGACTCGGCTGCGTCAGGGCAGTGTTAGTAAACAGCCGCCATCTTTAATCAGTAGACTTTTCATCGCTAATAAATATAATGTTACGGTCTCGCTCACGTAACGTTAGCCCTTTGGAGGGCTAGGTTTCTATTGATTATGACCACTGTCGATGCGTGGCTAACGTGTCTTACATTCAGGCTTTATTTAATCTGTAAAAACACAGCACTGTAGAGTGATGTGGGTGTAAAATTAAAACATAATAAAGCTAACAGTCACTTTTAGCTCAGTAGTCATTACTGAATAAATGTGCTCCAATACAGCAGGTATCATACATTTATTTTGAACACTGCAAAAACTCAAAATCCTACCAGTGTTTACAGTTTAGACTAGCTTAAAACCTAACTAAAACTTAAAAATAGTTTGACACAAATGGAAATTAAATAGAAACACGTGGGGAAAACGCGTAGCTTTCAAGTTTATGTGTGCTATCAAGCGTAATTACATTTTTAGGTAAGAAATATGTTTTTTTAAAAATAAGATCTAGAAGTTTTTTGAGTGAAAACAGTGAATTTTTTTTCTAGTCACATCTTAGATGCAATTGTTGGCTGTTTTCAACAATGTACATCGAAAATTGATTGACTGAAAATGGTTCAATATTGGATTAAATGTCTTTTTTTCTCATGTATATTTATAATTGCTCTTTACCTAAAAAAAATGTTTTATCCGATTACTCGATTAATCGATAGAATTTTCAGTCGATTACTCGATTACTAAAATATTCGATAGCTGCAGCCCTAGATTTTACTAAACCATACCAAGTGCAAATGTAGAAATTTAAATATCAACACTCTATTAATAATTTATATACTGTATGCATAATACGGCACATTTTAGAACCAGGAAGTGGCAACCTCTAGATGGGTTTTCTCAAAGCTCAACGCTCTCTATATTAGTAAACGTGGGAGACGAACGAAGAGGGCAGGTTTTACAACTTTTATTGAGCCAAAGCACCTATTTCGCGTAAAACCACTACAGATTATCATCAGATTTTTATTTTAGGACTATGATTGAAAATACTAAAAAAAAGTTAGTAAAAATAATAAAATAAAAAAATACTGCTTGATGCTAAAATAATTTAGTGTAGTGGTATAGTAACACTCATAGACTTCATCATGATATTGACAGGCCAGACACTGCGCCACGCCTTCAAGTAGGGGGCCTTCCCACACTCCGCTTTAGTCGGTCGAAGTCAGTTGCTGTTATTCTCAAACCGCCGGATTTAGGTTGAAAAACTACGAAAGCTGTACCGCATACAAACAAGAAGGATTGTCTCAGGAGTGATTTGTTCGAGGATTCAGGGTAATTATTATATTTTTCATACCATGCATGCATTTTGAAACTAAAATTAACCGCTACGGCATTGGCGTCATAACTCGCAAAATTTACGTAAAATAAATGCTAACTGCCCGTTTTTTGCTTTTAACCAAGAATCGAGACTGTTTTACGTTCATATCTATAAAGAATTCAGGGATTTAAGCATTTGATTACAAGAATTTTCAAAGTAAAAAGCTCTTTGTGGTGATAAGGCGGCGCCACAGTGGCTTAAAGACTAGCAGCACATTCGACATATTTACGTAAAATAAATTCTAACTGCGTGGTCCTTTGCTCTTTTAACTTAGAATCGAGACTGTTTTACGTCTATATCTATAAAGAATTCAGGGATTTATGCATTAATTCACAAGAATTTACAACGCAGAAAGCTCTTTGTGGTGATAAGGCGTGAAGTATTTAGGGATTTAAGTATTTATTCACAATAATTTTCAACGTAAAAAGCTCTTTGTCTTTGTTTCCACTTGCTTTGTCGGAGATAGGCCCCCTATTAATCGGCCCCGCATCTCGTGCCCCGTCAATATTTTATGAAATCTATGGTAACACTATATGAAGTGTCATTCTACCAATGTAGCTTTTGTTGCTAATGTTAGACTGTACAGAGTGCTAATGCTAGCACTGCTATTTTTTTTAACCTGCTGATGTGTTCTCTGTATTTATTACTTAAAGCTCATGCAAAAATCACTACCCACAGAGAGAAACTGATTAGAGAGAAACTTATTGAACCAACATCAATCAATCATTAATCAGCTCCACTCTCTGAGTGCCATTGCAAATGATAGATGTTCAATCATGTGGCTCTTTTCATCCTTCTGCTGTGAATTGAAATGAGCTTATCATTGGTTTATCAGTAGCGTTGCAGCGATTCCTTTGCAGCAAACCTTCCCACTTCAAATGTACAGTATTCGACATCTACAGCCTTCCCTCACTGTTGACTTATTTTTCTGTTTATAATCCGAAAATATGCATAACATTGCATAAGGGAAACATCTTATCTTGAACGGGAGGTTGTAATTTGGGATGATTATTATTGAACTGGGCGGGTTTTGTGGTGTGATTGGACTGGAGACCGTTTTTCCCATCTGGCAACCCTGAACCTGGGTTGGGTTGAAGCCCATTGCAGCTCAGCCCAAAGATCATTACTGATGACAGTCAGGGAATTTAACCAAATTCAGTCTTCAGCGAGAACAAAGCAAACGTAAGATAAGAACCCATATTCCGTGACAGCAATTCTGCAGTGGAACAGCTGTGCCCTTCAGTGTTTTTGCTTGTTTTCCAAGGGAGGCGGGTTTTGGGGTGTGTGTGTCAGTGAAAGACCGGATTGGAAGAGACTAAAACTGTCCAGTGTTACATCATTACCCCCACAACAGTCTCCAAATTATCTGATGACTGTTCCAAATTAGGATTTTTTTTTGGGACAAATAGTGCAAACTAAAAATACTACAGTACCATGTTCTGTTCAGTGTACACTTTCCCAAAAATGTCTTAGCAGCATATAATGTGCTATTGTTGAACCAATCTGCCTCCTCATCTGATGACTGGTCCATCACTTGCCTTGAGTTCAAGGGCAGGAAGGTGGATAAAACTTTCCAACATTTCCCAGAAAAATTTTGAGAAAATATTAGTGTCGTCTGGTTGCGCTTACTAAAACTGTGCCGTATACATTTAATCAACAACCTGTAAATGTGTTGTTCAACATTAGCATATACTGTATTTGTATCTAGGGGTAGGACTGTAATGCATGAATTATAATTAATTGATAGAATAAAATTGACAAGTTCAAGTTGCATTCAATTCACACAACCTTTAAAGAACAGAAACAATACAAAATTTTCTGGTACACCAATTAAAGAGGCACACGCATTAGCTTGACTGATGGTTACAGAAATAGAGAAATGCAAATCCAGTGTGTAAATACAGTCATCTCTCGTTTTTCACGGTTAATGGGGACAAGAACCCACCTCGATAAGTGAAAAACCGAGAAGTAGCCCCCCCACCGCCCCAAAAATATACATTTTTGTTTTTGTTTGTGATCAATGTATTTATTCAGATTTAGCATTGGAAAGAGATGCATATAAGACATGTTTTTTCACCCCCCCAAAGTATAATTAAAAAAGCAAAATTTTATGTATATTTTGATAAATGTTTGTAAGCACTTCGTATGTAACAATTATAACTTTTAAACATAATTCTGTCCCACCAAATTATTTTTTTTTAACAAGAATAAAGTATAAAAATGCTTGTCTTTATTAAATGCTTCATTTAGTGAATCCACTCAACTTTGCTCCATCTCCTCAATTACACACAATGAGTTGCCACAGCAACTGTTTAAGTTAAAAACTGATTGACGCATGCGGTGCTTTGATACGGATGGAGGCTTCCAGGGATCTGTGGCAAGCTCAAACGGGAAGATGTCTATCAATCATCGTTAACTTTAATGAGCAACTCCAGTGCATTGCCTGAACAACAAAGAGAAGGCAGGGAGAGTGAGACTACGCGATCGGCTAGGGACAGCTCATCTGTATATACTATATCAGGCATGAAAATGGTTAATGTTAATGTTAATGTTAAAAAGGTGAGAAGAGTGTGGAGGAAATATGTTCTGGTACACTGTACAAATAAGGCTGTCCCAAACGACTAATTTTCCCCCGATTAGTCAGCCGACTATTTTTACGATTAGTCGACTAATCTAATGATTATTTTTTGTCCCCTTCTTTTACTAATTTAGCAATAAAATTTTTGATGACGTTTATTAATTCACAAAAACATTTTGGAACACTTAAATTCTTTGTTAAAGTTCAAATAAACACAAATAACAACAATAAATCACAAATAAACAATGAGGTCAAATGCTTGTAGCATTAACTAGTGCAAAAGAATGGAATGTAAACAGATTCAGAACACTGACTTTGCCTTTCCAACACGATTCAAAACAATTCCTAAAAAAATATCTAGCATTAATCTTATCGTATCCTACTATATATTAGTTCAATAATTATTCTTTTTTTTTCATTTCCAAATGCTGTTAACCAGCGATTTTTCATTTTTTAAGTGTCACCTTTTAACCGCAAGTTTGCATCTTGAGTGCCAATGTTTTCTAGCAGGCTAAAGTAGGTTGTATTTTTTCTCATCCTCAATGTAGCAATGCTCATGTTTACAGTGTTGAATATAGATGCGTTTCCTTATTTTGTATCTCTGAACTTTAATTCTATGGTGTGTTGATGACAAATAAACATCTGTGAAAGGAACTGTTGTCTCATATGCCATCAGCACGCACGCACAAATGTATGCATGCACGCAACGATAAGACACAGCCGTGAAAATTACCGCCCTCATTTTTATTTATCGTGCGATAAATGGACTTATTGCACATCGTGACAGGCTTAGCAACTTCAATAAAACATGTCGTAAGTTAGTTAGATGGACTTACGATCTGCCAGCTTGTAATCGTCTCCTGTCGTCTTCCAAAATTTCAACTGGATGACGGAGCTTTAGGTGTACATTCACGGCCGATGTGCAGCCAAGCTTGGCATTGAAGAGACAGGACACAACAGTGTACCCGCCTTTGTTTCGTTAATATAAGTCAATGTTTTGGCCACTCTGGTGTGCTTTTTTGGCTTTGTCCCGCTTTCCCCACTTGCATACCAAGCTTCCGACATTTAAAAAAAAAAAATCTTTGGACCCCCACACCCCCTTCAAAATTTCCTCTTCGGATCTACACAATTCACGTAGTCACCCTTTTTGACTTCAAAACGGCGAATTTCACCATAAGGTGAGAGATTTTCATGCCTGATATGTTTTTTTAATTGAAAAAAAATCTGCGATGGACTGAGTGCGCGAAGTTTGAAGCGCGAAATAGCGAGTGGTCACTGTATATAAAACGTGTTTTTCTTTACATAATTCACCCACGAAACTATTTGAAAAAAGGTATGTCAAAATATTTCTGAAATGAAATCAGTCCCTGGTGAAAAAAAAAAGAGTGGCTACCACCCAAGGTAGAAAAACAATTTTTGCAAAGGTTAAATGGAGTTTTAGGCCTCTCAAAAACAAATTAAAGAAAAAAGATTTACAATTTATGCTAAATTTCTGTCATTTTCTTGACCATCTAAGTGTCTTAAATGGCACATCAACTTCAGATCTTTAAGGTTTTTGCCCCGGTAATTGTTTTTCTACTGTTTTGAATTAATTTCACACAAAAATTGTTTCAAACAAAAAAAATGTTGAGTAGCTGTTTGGGAAAAATATTGCTATGTGATTGAAATTATTAATCAAGATCAATTAACTCATTTGCTCCCAAAAATGTATAAATATTTTCTATTTTTAATTGTTTCAGTGACCCAAAGACGTATTTATACGTCTTTTATGGTTTATTTATTTATTTATTTTTTTTTTTACAAGAGACATCTCTGGGTTCTGACTCAATTTAGCTCCAAAGCACAAAGCTGAAAATCCATTGTAAAGCGATTAAACTGGCCACTGGAGGGCAGTAGTGCATTTGGTAAGACCCGCAACAAGATTCAACAGCAACGAATGGCCGGGGCGCCGGCAGAAGACGGCCGAGCAGAACAACCTAGAGGACACCCGGGATGTCAGGCACTGGATGACCGAGCAGAATGACCGGGACCACCAGAGCAGCGGACGATGCCGTTGAGTCCGTGCTGCTCGCTGAGCAGACCCCGCAGAGACTTAAAAAAATCCATCTTTATGAGACAGGCGGGGATGAGGGAAAAGTTTACCCTGCTGTTGCGGCCACAACAGTTATGTGTATATAAATTGTTACTTTGCTATCAAAAGCTCTATTTGTCTTGTTGTTTATGTTATTTTGTAAAAGGAAAACATTATTCAGGTGTTTGGGAAGTAACTAAATTAAAAAAAATAGCTGTGTTAAAGTCAAAGTTACTGTATGTTTGAAATGTATGCTTTGACAAAAAGCTCAATTTCTGTTTTTTCAACAAGAAGTTGGAAAATTGCTCAAACTAAGCTATTTTCTAATGCTGATTTCTAAAGAATGGGAAAAGATATGAACTTACTTTTTCCTGCTGAAAGAAGAGAGTCTAATCTTTTTTTTTGGTGGGTTCCATATTTATATAGCAATAGAACAGAATTTTCTGTGGGCCTTGCAAAATCAGTCAAAATCCAGTAAAACGGCCGGGAGCGAAGGGCGTTGCACCGGTGAAAATGGCTGGGAGTGAATATTTTAAGTGAAAAGCCTCTAATTAATATTTTTTTTTTTAGTCAAGAAAATCAAAAGGGAGGCTTGGTAAGTGGATGTTATGCTTGAATATTAATAAGTTGTACAGTAAAACTGGAAAAACAACAAGTTAAGTGTAGTACTTACCACTCATCAAGATAATGCGTGCAAGATGTGGACATGTGCACAGTGACGTGCGTAAAGATGACTACAACGGCAAGGGAGGGGAGCCTCATCATATCCAGCCGTAACACGCCTGACTTTGTAGAGTACATTCCGTTCTTTTTACAATTGATGTCAACAGATTTAATGTTGCTAAACGATTTTGCTGATTGTGTTTGTCAAATGGATTGGACGTCAAGCGCCCTCAATGGCAGCCAATGAGTTAAAAGATAATTTTCTAACCTCGTCCAACTTTATACAAGTTTCTATAAAAATTCCCGACCTCAAACCTGTTAAGCTTCTGTGGCACGATGTTTGAAAGGAAAACATAACAAATGTGCAGATTGATATCAAATCTTTTTTATAACGCTGAAAATATATATCACAGAGCCACAAACACAAATAGCTTTTAGAAGCCATTCTTTGATTGTGCCACACTGATTTGTCACTGAAAAGAAACAAAAAAAACCAATTGTGCCCATGATAAACCCACAAGCATCACTAGTTTATCAAATACACCACCAAACACTCACTCACGGGCCTTTTAGACCATCTTTCGCAGCTTTTACATTCAACTTCGCGCTGTGCCAAAAAGTAGTGAGTGCTTGGCCATCAGGAAATAGCCTTCCGAATGCAAAGAGCCTCACGTAAACTCTCAAAAGTCAGGGCAGGATACAGTCACAGTGAAAAGGACGAAATAAAAGCAAGAGAGGACATCTCCACCATGGCAATAACAGCAGTCTGGGACTTTGTGTCCGTAATGTCGCTTTCAAGGCACAATTGATTGGCCTCGGATTGGAAATAGTTAAAGGTCAATGCTAATAGCTCTTTGTTTTTCGACAGAGCAGAGAATCTCTTTGGACCTTTTTATACTTCTATACCAGATGTTTGATTTGGCCAAGTTATTATAGTTTGCACTCCTGCTCACGTGATGGTGCAGTCCTCTCTTGGTATACTCGAGGCAGGAAAGGAAAATCTGCCATTCGATGTTAAATAGTCAAAGAATGGCTTCATATGTCATGCTTACGCTTATAGACATAACAGAGGGAGTGCAGTCAGTTTCAGAGCCACAAACATTGACACAATAGTGTATTTTACAATCCTTAACAGATGCTACATGATTCACACCTCTGTGCGTCTTTTAAAACATTGTTTTTTTCCTTTAAAATCCAGTCTAGATTACATCTCTGGAATTTGAGCAGGAACGATACAGTTCTGTCAAAAGCTTTCTCTGACACTCGTAAAAAAACAGTGTAATGTTTAGTGAAAGGTTAGAATCAGTTTTGATACTACTTTTAGATTGAACAAAGCTTATTTTTTCAAGTCGACAAACAGCAATATTCTTATTACAACATTAAGATACTGTTTCTATTTCTTTACACAGGATGGACCTAAATTGAAGCTATGATAAACATCATGCAATGTAAAGCTCCAAAGTATCTTACTCTCTTATCATTATTGAACATTTTTAATTCAACCAACTGAGGTGATATGGATTCCAAATTTAGAAAGTAGCATACAGAAAACTAACAACCGGAATTCTATTGGAAACGGATACAAGAATAATGTATGGATCTATTTATTATAGAAAACGAAAGCTTTAAAGTTGAAAACAAAGAGCCTCTTGGAGGAATCACATGCTATAAAAATGACTTGCGTTTTGGAGAACTCGAGTCACGTTCAAAAGAAATCTAAGTTGTAATATCACAAGAATTTACCCATCCAGTTTATATTCTTGAAATTTTAACGAGCCAGTGTCGACAAACCTAAACATAGTACAGCTGTTGTTCAAAAGTCCTGCTATAGTTATTCTGAAATATAATCACTCGCTAAAATAGCACAACAACACATACTGTACTGCTGATTGCTGTTCAAGCGAATACATTTAGTTTTTTGTGAAAGTGCAACTTGACAAGATCCTTAACAATCCTCATCTTGACATGCATTATGCTTGTTAAATATTACCACTATAAATTCTATATATATGTATATATACACGCTGTATATGTACATATACATTCTATTCACGTAAATTATTGTGGCCCTCATGCCGCTTTATTGTCTTAAAGGAAGATGAAAACTCATGAAAGACATAAATTCCCCCCATGTTTAGGAATGAAAAACAACAAAAAAAAAACCCTGAACTTCATTTCCTTTAGAGTCAGACACTTGACTAGAGATGAATTTGTTGATACTACAAACTACAGGTAATTACATAGTATCCATATATATATGTATATAAAGGAACACTTTGTTATTTGCTAAGTTGTCCAAGTGTCATCCAATGTCAAGAATGACCGGACCAATAAAGAGCTGTTTTTGTAACGGAGGTAAAATGACAGCTTCTTTAAATGTAGATCACAACAACAGCACCAACAATGAACAAGAATAGACTGACATTCTTGATACCATAATCAGATGTAAATTGAAGTCAAAGGAGAAGAAAGGAGAAAAAAAACCAAGAACAAGCCATTGCTCGGGTTTTAAGTCCTCACTTTTCAGTATTAAAAAATGAAAAAATCTGAGTCTAGCGCTCCATCCTGGCTTTCTCGCACCTTGCAAACTCATCCAGCCAAGCATAAGAAAGGCGGACATGGGTGCACAATATGGCGTAACATCAAATTCAGCATCAACATGAGTGCGTGACTCCACACAGTGTTATGAATGGTACAATAACAATTATTTTACATTCCACATGTGGACATATTCCTGTAGCGGATTGTCATCTTTCTCCACCAAACAGTGCTTGAATGATTTAGGGCAGGTGTCCATAAGGAGGTTACATTGAGATGCAAAAGATTAGGATTTTGGGAACAGACAAATGCGCCGAGGACAGAGAAGATGTTACTAAATTATGTTTTCCCTGGATAAGTATGGTTAAGCATAAGCAGTTTTGAAGCAGGCGCATGAGAGTTGAAGCTTTAAAGTGTATGTTTATAGCCTAGTAGCAACAAGTTCACAGTTTAATTTATTGTAAACATGAGGTATAAAATAAGTATACAAAGTGACAGACAAAGGGAAAGTTCAGTGGTCAGTGGTTGGCAAAACACTTCATTATCTTCTGCAATTTCATTGCAAAGTACAATTTGATTATGCAAAAGAATATTCTGCCGCTAGGCAACAGCTGAAACAAGCTCAGTTTTCTTATCTACTACTAAAGCCATGTTCAAACACATACACTAAGTCAATTCTACAGCTACTAAAGCAGAGTTCCAACTATTCGACGAAATGCAGTAACAGGACCTCACGTAACAATGGTGGCAATGTGAAAATCCTTTACAAGCGCCCAGATAGCAAGCATTTTAGCCACGCTTTTATATTACATAGTCCCCCCAGAAATCTGCAGTTGCAGAATTTATCACGGATTTGAACGTCTTTGGCAGAAATAAAAAAAATCCGCAGAATACAGGGCAAGGTGCAGAATTTTCCCTTTTACTTGCAGTATTCATTAAGGGAGTGCCAAAAAAATAGATTATTAGATGCATTGCAATTCGACAAGTGACGATTCGATTACGATTCATAAATGTTAAAAAAAACGATGATTTTTCTCTACTCCTTTTCAATAGACTGAAAAATTTGTGTATGAGACAGGCAGTGACCCGGCGGTCACGCCTCTGTGCGCAAGTTTTTTACAGCGAGAGGGAAAGAGAGATAGTTCGTTGCTACTTGTCTTTCAGTTGTCCAGCGGTAGGTTTACGTCCTGTTAATTGGAAAAATTCCCTATTGTTTAGCTAAGTCTCATGTCCGACTATCAGTGGAGAGTACACGAACCCTCTTGTACTGTTTAGCCTTTATTGTTGTTGTTTTTGAGACGTTACAAGTTAGCGCCGAGCGCTATGCTAATTAGCGACTTCGCTAACATCTATTTCCATGTCAAGTTGTGCGTTGTTTGGTGGTGTACATAAGTTACTCCAGATGCAGAACGTTTAAAACCAGGATTAAGTACAGTGGTAACACTACAAACATGCGAAATAGTACAGAAATCTGTGAAAACAAAGTATATTGGTTAAAAGAAGTCTTATTTCTAAAGACACTTTGTTTGTTTCCAGAAAATCTGGAATTCATTCCACCAGTGTAAATTTTATTGTATTGTTGAGAGAAATTAGTACTGCCTTTGAAACAACTAATGTTTATGCACCTTCATGTGAAAAAGAGTATCTCAAGATCAGCTGTCTTGTATTATTATTGTAAATAATTTCATTAAAGAACCCTTACACGATTCTTCCATCGATTCACATTATAACTCGTCATTTTAGTTTTTTTTTTTTGCTGCTTAATCCTGGGGGGACCAATTAGAGCGAGAGTTTAAAAGACAGAAAACATCATTTTAAACGCATAACAACATATTGTACCTTATTTTTGCTCATGCAAGAGTACATCACAAAGCTCTAAATGGTAGCTTCAGTGTAGTTTTAATGTGTGTCGCTCAAGATAACTCCCACAACTTCAATCCTCGACATGAATAGATGCCAAGGAGAGTATAATCTTTTGTATAAGAGCAACGACAAGCTGTTTGCGTGCAAGACTTGCAGACGACTGCCACTGCATGCAAAGTAGTAGAGTATATTGTGGCTGTATGAGGAACAAAAACAACAAAAATTTTTATCTTGTGTACCCTGAAATAAGTGTTGGTGGTCGACATCACTAAACCCTAACCCTAACCAGTCAGGTTGAACACCTGACTGCTTCTGCATAGAAATAGCTGAAGGTGAACTCAAGTCTTTAGAAAAGAAAACAAATATGAATAGCTCATAACGTTTCCCAGCAATTTGTTTTGTAGATGATTCCAATTAAAACCGTGAAGGGGTAGTAGTTTAAACACATTGGCACTCAAATTCACTGCCACTCTCCCAGTTCAAACGAACGGGAAGTACATTGTTATCAATGGCAGGTAATGAGTTAGTAGTATATATGCTCTTGTTTTTAAATGTTCAAAATTTGTTTCTTCAAACATTATATATTGACCCATAATGTGATATCCATGTATGAATCTGAGTTTTAAAAATGACCCAAAATAGTTACTTGAACTATAAAGGGTCTCCGCGGTTTGACCTGTTTGAACATGGCCCTGCAGTTGCTGGCAAGGTAAATTGATCATTAATAAAGATGACCACTGACTGTCGGTCTGTCTCTCTGTTATGCTGGTGCAAGTGATCATGGCTGAAGGCAGTGCGTTCTGTGGTGCTGGTGATAGTTTATCATTGAAGGACGTTTTTCTTCCCGCATTCGAGAAATGTTGGTTTCCAGCTCGAACCATGATGGCGAACTTGGAAACTGGAACGTACGAGCGCTCTCTGTTGCTTACGGATGCGATCCTGAGTTTTAAAAAAAAATTGGCAAAATTTGATTTGACTAAAATAAAGGTGTGCTACATGATAGCTTGCACATGTTTGTTATCTGACAATAGGAGACCGTCACTGATAGCTTTACAATATAGCATTTATTAGCATGCATGTGTTTGTACTATCTATAGATGAAAATAGCAAAGGCATTAGCCACTTGTAGTTATGTTTGTCACTAGTAGTGACAATTCATTTGTACTGGGATTTGGACAAATGAATTGGACGTCTTACACCATCAGCGGCAGCCAATGAGAAGACAAGAGCAGAAATATTGTTGAATGGGTTTAAGGTAAGTATTTACAGAAGTGTATTGCAGCCATACAAAAGGTCAGTATCATGTTTTTACATGGTAGTAATATAATTGTTTCATGTTGCAGTACTAACATATCACCATCATCTTAAATCATGATCACTAACATGTAAAAACGTGACAACTGTCACGTAAAAATGTGATCACTATCATGTAAAAACATGATACTGGACTTTTTATTTTATTTTTTTTGTGTGAGTTGCAGTAATAAACTTCCGTAGGTATTTAGGATTTCATCCATTGTAGTTTTAGTGCAGTAGAAAAAAAAAATGAATAGTTAATTCCAGTGTGGATCTTGTTTCGGCAGTATTGAATTCCATGTGGACATTGCAGGGATAAGAGTAGCTCAGGAAGCTTTTTTTTTTTTTTTTGCCTTGACGATAAATTGCTTAGTGCCCGCTTCTGCTACCGCAAGCAGTTTGGAGTTCTCAGTTCTGTGCAGCAACATTGCTATTTATTGGCTTGGTGTGAGTCACATGACACCAAGCGTTGTTTCCTTCCTCTTGGCTGTGGTGAATCCAGAAGTAAATACTGCAGACTGAATGTTTTTTTTTTTTAACCTCCAACACTGCGGTTTGTTGACTTGATCCAATCAAGCCAAAACGGCTCCTGCCAGAGTCCCATTTTTACTGCTGTAACCCCCAAACAGATGGTCAATATGCACAATGTTTAGTCAAAAAGGCTCAGTTCCAACGTGCCATCAACATGTTTCTGGTGTGCTGCGCCCTTAGTGTCCATACCCAATTGCAGAAAAAAGATTTGTCCAAACTGGGGTCAAAAAGAGGGTTGAGTTTGGAAAATGAGCCCCCTTAAGTCTTACAGTGGTATTGACAATAATAGATGTGCAATCATAAGGCTCTTTTCATTCTTCTGCTATGAATTTAAATGAGTTTGTCACTTATAAGCATCCAATCCATTTGAACTGGGAGTGAGGCAACAGATGAAAATTCGTTCATTCGCTGCCAGTTGCTACCACCATGCCGTCCATTTGAAGTAGGAGGGCTGACAGTGAATGAACAAATGCTAATTTGCTCCCATTTCAAATGGATTGGAGTTCTACTAGTGACAAATTCATTTAAACTCACAGCAGAAGGATGAAAATAACATGATTGGACGTGTGTTATCGTCAATGGCGGCTAATGAGTTAAGATGGACTCACACACAGATGCACCTTGAAATTACGTGAAAAGTCCTTGTTCCTATTGTAAATAAAAATGGTTGGTCCCATGAATTGACTTAGGCCACTTTGGCTGTGAACACTTGATCCATGGCCTGTTTAAAAAAACAAAATGCCATAGACATTGGCATTTGTGTCTATTTGCAATGTATATGCATGTTATTGTGTTGCACATGACAAAGAATCTGCAGCGAGAGGTGAGGTAGAACAGTCTGTTTCAGCAGGGATTTGAAACAAGTTCAAGCAACGAGGTAAGTGGCATCATATCTGACCGCTATCCGACAACTAAACATGTGCCGTCAGTGCACTGGAGGTTGCGTCGTGTAATCGTGTAGATAGTAAATTTGTGGCCCATTGAGAGAACAGGAGGAATTAATAGTTGAAAAGTCTTTAGTGTGTGCAAGATGAAGTAAAAGAGGTATATGCTGGAGATAATAAAATAAACTCTGTATAATACTGGATGAATATATTACTACTCTTAATATTATTGTACAACCAGGTAACTTTTGCCAGTTGTGTTCATATTACATTGGAAACGAGAAAATGCAATTTTCGAAGAATTGGTCACTTTCTAATTTTTCAGTCACTTCTTATTAATTTTGGGGCATTTTCGGGTAATTTCTTAGCTAACTCGTAGACTGCCATTGATGGCGCTACACGTCCAATGCAGATGCCCTCTAATGTTAATTTGCCCCTCCTAGTCAAAATGAATTGGACGTCTAGTGCCGTAACTGGCACTGAAAGCTGTACGATTCTGCCAAAATTTGGAAAAAAAACCCTAAACGTTACCATTCTTTTTAATTTGCCAAAATCTAGCGAGAACTTTTTGCAATTTTCATGTTTTCGTTTTTCAGTTTTCACATTTTTAAGGGGTTGGCGGGGGATACATGTTTTTTCTGTTAACATGTCTTTTGATTTTTCATGTTATTTCAGTTTTTGTGTTTCTGATTTTTCATAGGTTTTCGCACAAAGCACGACCCCCCCCCGCTTTTTGGGGTGTAACTATCAATGCCAAAGAGATATACAGTACATCAGTTGATTCCAATGGAAATTGGGAGCAAGTTACCAGCCAGCAGTGCAAAGCATCCCCTTCTCCAGAAATTGTATCTTTAAGGTTTTGTTAGCATTGCTTTAATTACACACAACAAATGGCGTGTCAGTGGTGACAGTGATTTCCAGAGACTGCCCCGAAAAAGTGTTATCCTATTGCTACCCGGGTGTATTTGCATATCTAGGGATAATTATATATATTAATCTATCAGTAGTGTATAAAGTACTGTTTGTCATCCTCCACACACACACACATTATATATACCGGTTGTATATATATTCATATACACACACGTGTGGTATATACAGTATACAGTATAAACAGGTAGTCCCCCGGGTTAGGACTTACCCTTTTTTTTTTTTTAAGTTGCGTAAAAAGTACATTATTGTACCTCACAGTACCCTACTTTTTACATTATTATGACTTCTGACCTTTGCCAAATGTGTATTTTATCATAATTTTGATTTCTGTTTTGTGATGCATGCTTTTCTTTTGGAGCAGGAAGCGTAGAGCAGGTAGTACTTCTGCACGCGAGTAAAAGCGCATGTACACATGAAGACAAACGTATTTGGGCCCACGAAGAAGAGTGCACGCGCACACACAAGGAAGAGCACATTCGCTCCTACGAAGAAGTCACGCAGCGGGGGGGGGGATTACAGCTTAGCTTGTTGTCTAGCTACAGTGGTATGTAAAAGTATCTAAACCTTTTGGAATTTCTCACATTTCTGGTTCAAGTTGTCCAGGCCCTGAGGCAGCAAACAGCCCCAAATCATGATGCTCACTCTACCATGCTTCACGGTGGGGATGGGGTGTTGATGTTGGTGAGCTGTTCCATTTTTCCTCCACACATGACGTTGTGTGTTACTCCGAAACAATTCAAATTTGGTTTCATCAGTCAAAAAAATATTTAGCCAAAACTTCTGTGGAGTGTCCAAGTGCCTTTTTGCGAACGTTAAATGAGCGCACAATGTTTTTTTCAGACAGCAGTGGCTTCCTCCGTGGAGTCCTCCCATGAACATCATTCTTGGACATAGTTTTACATATAATTGATGTGTGCACAGAAATATTGGACTGTGCCAGTGATTTCTGCAAGTCTTTAGCAGACACTCTAGGGCAATGGTCTCCAAACTATTCCACATAGGGCTGCAGTGGGTGCAGGATTTCACTCCAACAAAACAAGACCACACTTTTTCACCAATCTGGTGTTTTATAAGTGTAATCAGTTGATTGCAGTCAGGTGCTGCTTGTTTCAGGAGAAACCACATTGGTTAAAAGGTCTGTGCTTGATCAGTATGAACAAAAACCAGGACTCACAGCAGCCCTCGAGGACCGGTTTGGAGACCCCTGCTCTAGGGTTTGTTTTTTTACCTCTCCGAGTATTCTGCGCTGAACTCTTGGCGTCATCTTTGGTGGACGGCCCCTCCTTGGGAGAGAAGCAACAGTGCCAGACTCCCTCCATTTTTAGACATCTTCTCTGACTTCTCTGAATCAAGACAATTCTTATCAGGTGTGTGTGTGTTTTATAGTGGACAAGGCAGCTTTAAACCACTCATCAGTGACTGGGCACACAAATGCCTTAAATTGTTTGGTAAAAATTGGTTTCAATTCAAACGCGCTGGCCCTCAACGGCTTCCATACGCTTTTGCGTACCGATGGCTGACCACTGTATTTGCGGCGGACACGAGAAAATAACTTCTCAAAATGTAGAAGAGGCAGGCCACACTGAGTAATGACTTCCGTGTTCCCCCACCCCTGTCAAAAGACAGACAGACGACAGAGACGTCACCGGAGCTACCGAAAAAAAGGACTTTTGCTGAAAAGTGGCTACAGGAGGTACCATGGCTAGAAGCAAATGATGCTCGCACGGAAATGCGGTAAAAAATGTGCCGTGAGAATCCCAATGTCGCCGATAAGAGCAGCGCATTTTATGTAGGGTCAAAGAATTTCAGCCATCCAAACTTTGAAAAGCACGAAAAAAACAGAGAGCATGTGGCAATTAAGCAAACTATCGATGTCAGACATGACCCCACTCGACCTATGGACAAGTCGCGGAATAAAGGTAATGAACAGCGACATGCACTGACAAACGTGTTTTTGCTCGCATTTTACAAAGCTAAACATGCACGTTCAATGAGGTCTTATGAGGAGGACATCCCACTTTTAAAAAGGCTTGGAGTTAATGTGGGAGCTGCATAATGCCCTTTATTTTGAATTGGTGCTTTTATGTTTATTTCTTTACATTTCACTTCAAAGTAATGGCAGTTTTGTTGTGCCAGTTGATGTTAATCAAGCATTAATTGTTAATATAATTAATTAAAGTTAATTGGCTCTCAGTAAAGCTTGTCATAAATTTATCGCATCAGGCGGGTCGGCTCTCAAGCTCAATGAGGACCAAGTCACATCTCCAGGTCCTCCTCTGAGAACCTGGGCGAAAAAATTATGTGCACCCTATATATATACTGTATATATATGGCCAAAAAGCACTCAGTTGACCGCTCTGAGACCCCCAATTTGGGCAACTTTCAAAAATGTCCGATATGCATGTGTGATATATCATTGGAAAGCTTAAAATCTCACTTTTCTGGGGGAAGAAAAATTTTGAACAGGAGGGCATTTAAAAAAAAAAAAATAAACAGCAAAACCCTATCTGGAGGTGAGAGCAAGCGAGAGCAGAATTACAGACGCCATGACATTAACGAGATATTATCGCGTACTTACCTTGTTTCGATCCAAAAACTCCATGTAGCATGTATCACTCACTGAGTGTCAAGACACAGCTGTGAATGGCCACAGCTGGATTTTTTGGGGATTTTATGGGTGACACACAATAGTTATGAGGTAGTAGATATCCGTGACTTTTTTACAGACACAGATTTTTTTTCATTGTCACATAATTTTTTAAAGTCGTTTTTTTTTTTTTTTTTTTTTTTTTTTTTAAATATAAGACATCAATTAATGATTCTAAGCTAAAAATGACAGATATTTTGAATAATTAATATAATTCATTTCCTTCGTTTTATAGCCGGGTTGAAACAAAAGCGGTCGTGTGACATCTGTAAACGGGGGTTTTCAGGGTAAAACGGACAAATTAAAAATATTTCGGGGGCTTAATGCGCCATGAATCTGCTATGGCAGCATATAGACATATTGTTCTATCAAACAGAACAGTTGTTTTGGCTTAAAATACACTAGTTTCTTTTAAAGAGGAGTGCAAGAGCAGAAACTGCTTTTTCAGTCTTGTCTGTGTTTTCCGCCATATATATACTGTATATACTGTATATTTTAAATGTCTGGGTGGTTTTAGTTAAAGCAGAAACTGTTTTACATCTTTGTGATTTTGACAAAGATCAGTTCACATTTGGTGGTGATTTTATGCAGAAATGTAAGAAATTCCAAAAGGTTCAGATACTTTTTCATACCACTGCAGGACTTTGCTCCAATGTCTTGGCGAGAACAATGCAATGACGCATCACACATGTTTTTGGATCGTTATTTTGACATTTATGGGGTAATTAGGAGTACTTAAAGGTTTAATTCCGACTGGAAATTCGGGTTCTGTTGCCAATGTAGGAACGGAACTACCTGTATATAGGGACTACCTGTATATATACACAATATACACACAAATATATTTGTACTAGTATATATCTCAGCAATCACATGCAACTGAAGTCTTCTAAATTTGTGTTCCATTGTACCTATTGTCAACATTCACTTTCCTTTGGTTCTGATTTTCAACTCCTGAGGAAAATATGTAGCTGTTTACCTGAAAAATACTTTCAAACTGTCATTTTGTTGTTTGAGGGGATGACCTGAGCCTGAATTTCTTAAAAACTAAATTAAAACTCTTTAAATGAGTTTGTCACAAGTAGACTGTAGTATCCATGAAGCATCCATTTGAAGTGGATGTACAGTTGATTGCAGCCAATGCAGTAAGTGGACTTCAGATGTTCATTTCATAGGCTTAGATTCAATATAATCAGGGACGGCTGGCTCACGAAGAGCTTCTGAGACTACGAAAATTGTTAGCGAACGACTAAGAGACTGAAAATTTTATACTTGTCAATCGGGAAAGTACTTGCACACACACACGCGTACACACACACAAACAAAAACAACAAATCAAGACAGTAAGATCAATTATACAACTCAGAATATAATGTATGTAGTAGCTAGTATTAGGCTGTTGCCTTTAAGGGAAAGTACTTTTCAAAGTAACTTAAAATAACTGTCTCAAGCCCTGCTTAATCCACTTTTTTTTTATTTTTTATTCACAGCCTACTTATTTTTTTTTTTTTAAGTTCTTCACAGCCTTCTTATTTTTTGGCACTTCATTGCGTCATCATGATGTACTCCATCCAAATATCTGCGGTGTAAATCATGTGTCTTGTTTTCCCTTCATCTTTCCAATTGGCTTTCCCATCAACACCAAAATAAGATCCACGGAAGCATCTTAATAAATAATCATTTTTATTTGTAGATTTGAATATAATAATTGTCAAATATACTAAGTAGTTGTGTACTTGGAACACCTCCATTCCCCAATATATTGTATCTGAGAGGGCCGCTTGCTGTAATGCTTGGAAAGGTATGGTCTACGTGTTTATGTCCCACCAGCCGCCACTGATTACAAATCCCAAATATAAATCTTAGGCCAGTGCTCATAGCCCGTCATAATATAAAAGAAAAGCTTACAGGAAGAGAGCTGCATCTCCTGTTAGGCATTTGATGATTATAACGATTATATTGTACTGTAGCTTCCTACTAAGACCCATTCTAAAAGGACAAGCAAAGCGCAAAGACTTGTGTGTTCTCTCAGTAAACCACTAATAAATAAGACACTACATTTTACAAGCCATGAGGTAAAACTGTAGGCTATGTTGTATTTTGGAGAACGTGTGTGTATCGAAAGCTCACTAGGTGAGGGAGGTAGGTTTGCGAACACTGTCATAGCTGCGGCTCAATAGGGTTCAAGCTGGACTGCGAGCGCCGCTGCTAATAAAGAAGGTGCAAAGAAGCGTATGGAGTGGGATTGTCTGAGGAAATTATGATCAGAAAAAAATTACACCACATGAAGTGAAAGATGTCTGTATGGAGATGTTAACCTGTTGGATTTTTCTTTGACTGCATATAGTTCTACTTGAGTGTGTAGTTTAAATCATAGATATCACAAATATAGAACTCGATGCAAAAAGTCAGTGGCGTTAGTAACTGGTGGCCATCTTAAAGCAGTAGTTTTGTAAGGTGGGCCAAGCTAAGGTGTGTTATTTTCTCTACTAAAGTACTCTTAACTTGGCTATGATTCAGGCTGCATCTTGAAAAATATAAATACAGTTAATTGACTGCATCACTGACGAAAAAAACCCCAATTCTTTCCAAAATCGGTTGAAAACGGTCAGTTTATAACAATTTAAAAGTACACGCTCCATGTTGTTTATCAAATGGCATTGACACAAAATGGACCACAGGCAATAACGGCCGTCCCGATTGGCTCACAGCGTGCATTTTGCATCTTTTTCTATATAGTACAATTTATATACATATGTGATATCTATGTTTTAAAATATCTGTACCTTTTAAAGTGACACGACAAAGAAGCCATGTTTTTTTTCCTTGTGATATTAAGTGCTGGTGGTAGGTGGTGGGTGTCCGAAACCAAATGTTCCCAACAAAGATTTTTTTTCTCTCTATCTTTCCGAGAGCACCCCTTTACCCAGTTAATTCAGCGTCGTGGTGTTTCTGTAAGGGGGTGCTATTGTCACATGAAGTCACACATCTTGGTCCTCAAAGACCTCCAAGAAGAGAGGGGGAAAGAGTTCGTTGGGACACTCCACCTTCATGTGGAGGAAGCGACTGGCGTGGCACGCTCCAATCATGCGTAGGTCCGTTACCTTCATCAACAGCTTGGGCCAAAAGTGAGGAATGTTGTGCTTGCGGTAGTTGATGTAGTGCTCAAACGCCAGCAGGTAAGCCTCTTGGCACTGCTCAATCTTCTCCACACTTGTTAATCCTGAGCGATCTTGGGAAGAGAATGAAATATTAGTATATGAGCAGTCATAACCATTATTTATTTATTATTATTATTATTTATTTCATTAAGTATTTATAGGGTACTCGTTGAAGTACTATAAAAACAACAACACTATAAAAAAACAACAACTTTAGAGTGCTACTGGGGGCAATAACCAGTTTATTTCTCTTTTTATTCATTTTAAATTCAAGAAATCAACAGAAAGCGAATATCATCACGTGACCTACAAATGTCCCAAAATCAATAGGAAGTGACCCAGGAATACATTAAAACCAACAGGAAATAGATTTTTACCCTAATGGTGAAAGAATGTTCTAAAGCAGTGGGTCTGAACCTGGGTCCATAAGCGGATTTTAAGGGGTCCCCCCCCCCCCTCCCGTGGCCGAAAAGTGTCATTGCATGTAATTGACTAGCTTATACATAAAAGTTGTAAAGCAATAAAACTGCCACAAAAATGAATGAAATGAGCAAAAAAAAAAAAAATTTTTATAATGGGTCAAAATTATTTTATGAACAGATCATGTGAGCAACTTGCTTTGCATATAAATATTAAAAACACATATTTTTCAAATGATTTTTCTTCTTTGATTGAAAAAAAAATTTTTTGATCATAGCAACTTCTTTTTATGACCCAAACACAAAAAGGATTGCTTCAATCAAAGAAAAGTTTTACGATGAAAATTGTGTTCAAATCCAAACTTTTCAATCTCAAATATTTTTTCGCATTCCAAAACTTTTTTTGATTGAAGTGATTTAAAAAAAAAAATATTTTTTTTAAAATTTTGAAGCAACTTACTTTTTGATTGAATAATGACAACAATGTCCTAGCCAAAATGTGGCCCAAACACAAATCAATATTACTTCAATCAAAAAAGTTGCTTCATTAAAAAAAACATTGGAAAAAAAAAAAAAAAAGAAAGAAATATAGCTTTCGCATACATTTTTTTCAGTTTCAAATTTATTTTTGCATTCAAACAAATTTTTTTTTGATTGAAGCGACTTTTTTTGGGGGGGGTTGAAAATATATATTTTGACTAAAGCAACTTTTTTTTTTGTTTTAAATTTAAGCAACTTTTTTGATTGAAAAATAAAGACACAAATCTACCTCCATATGGATCCGCCCAGGGGATACAATTTTTGACTGGGGTAACTACATTGGCACTACACCGGCGGGCGTACCAAATTCAATGGATGACGATCTTGGCGAAAAGTATTGGCAAAGCAGCCTGATTTAGAATTCCCCTCAAGAATGATGGGAAACAAAAAATGCTCATTGTCAACTTATTATATTAAATATTCTTGTAAGTTAATTTTATTGCTGACACTGCGTTTCAGGGTCATCAACATGGTGTGCCCCCCCCCCCCCCCCCCGCCCCAAAAGTCAAACTCCGCCTATGGGTTGAACCCCAGGGGTTCGGTGAGTTAAGTCTAAGGCTGGGTTGTCCAAACTTTTTGCAAAGGGGGCCAGATTTGGTGCGGTAAAAATATGGGGGGCCGACCTTGGCTGACATCCTTTACGTAGAACAATATACTTAAGCAAATTTTAGCAAGCCATTCTGTGTGTCACATTTGCTTTATTATTACTATTATTTTTTTTATTAATAATTTCAATAATCTCACAACTAGCATTTGATGCGTTCTCTTTTGACTCTCTGGCTCTTGCGAAATACTGCTGCTGTGAAATTAAACTAGCTTCAAAAGTTGCTCCACTTCCTCGCTGCGTATCTTCCCTGTAATCTTGTCATACATTTTAGCGTGTCTTGTTTGGTAATATTGCCTCACATTGAATTCTTTAAAAACAGCGACTGTCTCTTTGCAAATGAGGCAGACACAGTTGTTGCATATCTTATTGAACAAATAGTCCAATTTCCACCTATCCTTGAAACGCCAGCCGTCGCAGTCAACTTTTATTTTTTTGTTGATTGTTGCCATTTTAGAAAATAGGAAGTCACGGATCACACGGGGTAATGTTGCTTAGAGTGCTGCTGCCTTTTAGTGGGTAAATGAGGAGCAGCATTTCGTGTGTAGGCTACTTCATATGCTGGTAGCAGTACTGCTGACCAATTTATTAAGTCTGTGTGCGGGCCAGACAATATTGAGCTTATGAGATAGGCTGGGGACCGGATGAAATTTGACCACGGGCCGCATCTGGCCCCCGGGCCGCACTTTGGACATGTCTGATCTAATGGGAGGAGGAACTGGTTTGCTCAGTGGAAGGTTGACTCGCACTTGGTATGAGGGAATACAACAGACCAATGGGCAGCGTGGTCTCAAATTTTGACCTGTTTGTAAAAAATGCTGTCAAAATGAGAAGAAGTCGAACGGGAATTTGCCGAATTATTAGCTTGCTAACTTAGATATATCAGTTTTTAATGAATTTTGAAAAAAACAAAAAAAGCTTTATTATCTCATTCCAAAGGGTTCGTTGAATCCAAATGTGATTTATGATATGAATATGATTTTAATCCACATAATAATGCTATTTAAGATTTTTTTATGGTGTCACATGCACTTATTAAGAATAAGCCAAAACAAGGTATTTCTTAAATGTGACCTGTGGAAATGTATCTATATTCTGTTTTTTTTTTTTTTAGTGTTGTCAAATGGTTAAAATTTTTAATGGAGTTAATCACAGCTTAAAAATTAATTAGTCGTAGTTAATTGCAATTCAAACCATCTATAAAATAAGCCATATTTTTCTGTAAATTATTGTTGGAATGGAAAGATAAGACACAAGACGGATATATACATTCAACATACTGTACATAAGTACTCTATTTGTTGGTTATAACAATAAATCAACAAGCTGGCATTAACATTAACATTCTTTTAAAGCGATCTATGGATAGAAAGACTTGTAGTTCTTAAAAGATAATGTTAGTCAAGTTATAGAAATTTTATATTAAAACCCCTCTGAAATTTTTCGTTTTAATAAAATTTGTAAAATTTCAAATCAAAAGATAAACTAGTAGCTCGCCATTGTTGATATCAATAATTACACAATGCTCATGGTGCTTAAACCCATAAAATCAGTCGCACCCAAGCGCCAGCAGAGGGTGACAAAAAAAAACAAAAAAACACAAGTAACAAGTGGACATGACACTGTGCTGTCATTTTAATCTGTTTGAGCGGGGCATGTGCGTTAATTGTGTCAAATATTTTAACGTGATTAATTAAAAGAATTAATTACCGCCCGTTAACGCAATAATTTTGCCCTAGTTTTTATTTATTTATTTTTTATTAATCCTCAATCTCCTTTTATACGAGTTTGCGAGATAATTTTCCAAGAAAATGCCCAAAATGTCCCTTTTCAGCCTAATTTAATTGGGTCTCTTTTTGGTTGCCTCAGCAAACATTGCCATTAATATGTCATATACTGGTTTTAAATTTAATATTTCATTTTAAATCTTTTGTTATGATTGACATTGTGTGTGTGCGTATGTGTGTGATTGTATGTCAACGGGCAAGTGTACTAATACAGCATATCCCTGTCGGCTAAATATTCTGGGTATAGCAAATATGGCAGTTAGTAATAAAGCTTACGAGTAGTATCAAAGCGGGCTTTGAGTCTAATGTCAGAAGCTTTCAAAACTGAAGAAAGTGTAAAATGGATGTAGCGAATGAAGGAACCCACTATGAGAAAAACATCTGATTGCATAAAAATAGTGTACCAAATTGAGTTTCCCCTTTCATGAGAAAATACACACACAATTCCTTGTTCTCTCAACACATGGCTCATCATCGGTTGACACATGACATTTTTTTTCTTAGTGAACCCCGTCAACCAGTGAAATAAATTTGCCTCCAGCACTTTCTTGTTATCTTCTTCCTTAAATATATTTTGTGTTTGAAAGATAACCCTAAAAGATAAATCTGAATTACAATCATGATCCTCACCTGAGCTCATAAGAAGGACGGCCTGCATCAGTGCCACCTCTGAGTCATCCAGATTGAACTGGGCTAGGCTTTTTCCTAAATCAAAGATGGCGTCCGACACCACTCCCAGGCCGCCGTTTTTCAGCTGTTCACGTTTCACGGCCATCTCGCCGTTTAGTGTTAGAGTCTCACTCTCCGGATCGTAGCGGACGGCAGCTCGTAGTGACATGATTTCCATGCAGCAGCCTTTCAACAAGATGATCTGGTCTTCACATGGAAGCTGTGAAGTCAAGTAAAATGTGCACGGTCATTTTTTACTGCCTGTGGTAGATTACGCAACTGTTTTTTTTCTTTTTTTTTTTAACGCGTTTAGCATTTAACTAAATGGTTGCCACTGACTGCACTATGAACGAACGTCCAATTCAAAATGGATTTGACATCTAGCGCCGGCATTGAAACTGGATGTTGAAATTGCACATTCATCCTTGTCAATGGCAGATAATGAGTCACAAGTAAATATTCCATTTAATTATTTAAAAAGAAAACCTGAGTTTTTAGCTCAAATTTTACAAAATGTTATCAGTTATCAATTCTATTTCATTTATTATACATCACTTCAGAGTATTAATTGCTTCCCTATGAAGGGTAAAACAAAACCAACCAAAAAAAAAAAAAGGGCACTCAGTTGTCCTCCCAAATCTGGAAAACACGCATTGTAGATAGCTTGAACACTATGAATTGTCCCTTGTCTGAAATTCAAGGTGTTTCCCCAGATCCTGTCCATATTCAAGACTGGGATAAGCAGTACTGATTACTGAATGAACAAATATTTCGGTCAAATTTAAGATGTCGTGGTGGTCTGGTTGTGTTTCCATTTTGTCCCCTCTTTGTGGATTGTTGGTGCCCAAAGGCATGTCTGATTCTTATCACTACCCATCAACCACCACTTCTGTCGAGTTAGGTATGCTGAATGCTGACTTTACCCCATGTGCATTGGCAGCCATTGATGGTAATAGATATCCAATAACTTTGAACAGGGAGGTTTGGCAAACCACCTTCACAGTACAAATGGATTTGACTTATATTCGTGACAAAGTAATTTAAGTTTTAATTTGGTTTTTAAGAGCCACATGATTGGATGTCTACCATTGTCAGTGACACTGAAAGAAGTAACCTCAAAGAAGTTTTAACTGTTTGTTTTCTGGTCTTGATGTACACTTAAATTAAAAGTGTGTACCGCATAACCTACCTCTGAGAACATGGGCAGTTTCTTGGCAAAGTCCACCACACGCGTGATGGCAGGTGTCATGATCTTGGTGAACTCACTGAAGGCTTCCAGGTCCACCTTATCTCCTTCCGTTGTGGGCACCAGTTTTCCCTGACCAATATCATCTGACTGGAGGCAAAATATAGTTGATGAATGTTACCATTCATGTAAAAAAGGAGGTGGAAATGTATAATGTTAATGGTGCACCGATTTAATATATTTTGTGGGATCAGTCAGTCACTAAAAAATATAACTAATTTCGTTCACTGAGCACTGCTAAAGTCAAGTTAAGTCAGTTAGCCATATTTACATGTTAGCATTTGGTCATGTGCACTTGTTTGGTATTTTGATACTTTCACCAATATAATGCTGCTCTACCGTGTTAATGTGAGAAAGAATAATTGTTTTGCAGTCGCATGATTAACCATTACGCTGACTTTTCTTGTGAGTGAATTCAGTCAGATAATAATAACCTGTTTCACAAAAGCTCACATTTAGCTCACATTCAATCAGGATGTGAAAAAAAGAGAGATAAAAGACCTGTTATGCCATGTCTGTCATGTTCAATGACAGTGAATGAGCTAAAAATCTGGAAAATAAAATTTTCAAATTTTCAATTACAGTGATCCCTCGTTTTTTGCAGTTAATAGGCACAAAAACGCCACAATAAGTGAAAAACCGCAAGGTATCACCCCCTCCCCCCCAATTTTTGTTTTTGGGGTGTGTTCAATGTATTTATTCAGATTTAGCATTGGAAGGATATATATATATATATATATATATATATATATATATATATATATATATACACACATATATATACGTATATATATTAGGGCTGTCAAAATTATTGCGTTAACTGGCGTTAATTAATTTTTCAAATTAATCACGTTAAAATATTTGACGCAATTAACGCAGATGCCCCGCTCAGACACATTGAAATGACGGTACAGTGAAACGCTCACTTGTTAATTGTGTTTTACGGAGTTTTGCCGCCCTCTGCTGGCGCTTGTGTGCAACTGATTTTATAGGCTTCAGGACCCATGAGCATTGTGTAAGTAATTATTGACATCAACAATGGCCGGCTACTAGTTTACTTTTTGATTGAAAATTTTACAAATTTTACTAAAACGAAAACATTAAGAGGGGTTTTAATACAAAATTTCTATAACTTGTACTAACATTTTTCTTTTAAGAACTACAAGTCTTTCTATCCAAGGATCGCTTTAACAGAATGTTAATAATGGCAATGCCATCTTGTTGATTTATTGTTATAATAAACAAATACAGTCCTTATGTACCGTATGTTGAATGTATATATCCATCTTGTGTCTCATCTTTCCATTCCAACAATAATTTACAGAAAAATATGGCATATTTTATAGATGGTTTGAATTGCGATTAATTGCGATTAATTACGATTAATTAATTTTTAAGCTGTAATTAACTCGATTAAAAATTTTAATCGTTTGACAGCCCTAATATATTTTATTTATATGTATGTATGTATATATATATATATATATATATATATATATATATATATATATATTAGGGCTGTCAAAATTATCGCGTTAACGGGCGTTCATTAATTTTTTAAATTAATCACGTTAAAATATTTGACGCAATTAACGCACCCGCTGGCATATTGCCTCAAACATTACAATGAGGCCGTTTATGGACATTAAGAGTGAAGAGAATGCCACCGGCCGCTTGGGGGCAGCGCTGTTCCATACTCATGTTATGTCTTCTAAACGTGGGAGAAATAGTAGCTGTGAGACGTTTATGCTGTATTCACAATGCAATGCAAATTGCTATTTGTGCTCCACACATATTTCGGTAAGTTTTATTTCTTTTAGTGGCAATTATGTGTCTCTTGTTTTATTTTGGGTAAGATATGTACAGATACAGTGGGGAGAACAAGTATTTGATACACTGCCAATGGGTTTTGGCAGTGTATCAAATACTTGTTCTCCCCACTGTATATGTTATACAGTAAAGGCGAGTGGACACAGGCGCGCCGTTTATTGGCATAAGCTTCTCCTTCACAACAAACATAAGTATCCTTTAGTGAAAGCACAACAAAAATAATATTCCTATCTCTCAAAAAAAAATTAATGTTCTCAAAAAGAAAAGCACTTCAGTCTATAGTAATGAGGCCCTATTCTGACACACAGTTAAACAACAATGCTAAATAAACTGGCATTCCATATCAATTTAGCTATGCAAAATACACATAAAACTTTTCACTCTATTTTTATTATTGATATTTTTATTCTTATTATTATTATATTAACTCTACTTTTGATTGAAAATTTTACAAATTTTATTAAAACGAAAACATGAAGAGGGGTTTTAATATAAAATTACTATAACTTGTAACTATAAAATTTATCGTTTAAGAACTACAAGTCTTTCTATCCGTGGATCACTTTAACAGAAAGAATGTTAATAATGCCATTTGTGGATTTATTGTTACAATAAACAAATACAGTACTGATGTACAGTATGTTGTATGTATATATCCGTCATGTGGCTTATCTTTCCATTCCAACAATAATTTACATAAAATATGGCATATTTTAGCGATGGTTTGAATTGCGATTAATTGCGATTAATTACGATTAATTAATTTTTAAGCTGTAATTAACTCGATTAAAAATTTTAATCGTTTGACAGCCCTAATATATATATATATATATATATATATATATATATATATATATATATATATATATATATATATATATATATATATATATATATATATATATAGCGTGAATTAGCGAGGGATCACTGTGGTATTAATTTTTAAAATACAAAAACAGTCTTGTTTTATAGGCCGTGTTTCATGATATACAATGAAATATGACTGAATGTATTATAAAAAATGGCATGCTGTTGTTGAGGAAAAAAAAATTGGGATCTGCTAAAATCGAGATCGGCAGATCGGGATTTTCAAAAATAAGCCAGAAAATTGTGACTGATGCACTCCTAGTATAATGTTAAAGATGAGAAGAAGCGAGATAGAAAGCCGAAAAACAGAGGAAAAAAAACTATATGACAGCTTTATCAATTCAATATCATTGATCAAACATGGAAAATCTTCAAACCAAGCCCTTTAGCAACATCACTTGGTTACAGGGCTTGTTACTTTTTACACTTACCAGAAACTTGCGCTTCTGTTTCCAGCTCGATCCCTGGGCGTTGGTGTGTCGGTGGGCCTCAGTTGCAATCCTGATTAACTCCCACTCTGTTGTGTTTGGTTCTGGCCTCACCTGCAGCGTTCGTACCAACTCCTCCCTTTTTCTTTTCTCTCGATTCTCCTCGATGAGACGCCGTTTAGCCACGCGCTTCGAATCGTCCAATACCACTGATAGATGAAAGAGTTTGGTGTTGTTAAGTAACTATAACTGGGTTCACGGTTATGCAAGAGTCACATTAATTTCCAGAGACAAAAATTGCTACTTATCCAACGGTTTTAATTTACGAAATCAAAATTAAATCACAAAATCAAGGCATCCAAAAGTTTTTGGAAAAAACGTGGTTCTACCAAAATTCAATGCCTCCATTCATTTCCAATGGCGCATACAACAAATATGAAAATGTCAATTTTTGACAAAAAACTTCCTCGATTTTCCCCCAAATCAACAAGAACCGGCAAAAATTGCCCCCAAATTAATAGGATGAGAAACAGAAATGCCCTCATCATTTAACTCATTGCCTGCTGTTCACAATGATTAACATTGAATTAATTTAAACTAAGGACTGACTGTGAATGCTCATCTTTCGAAGCCATTGAAGATGCTAAACATCCAATTAATTTTGACTGAGAGGGGCCAATGAACATTAGCGCCATTAATGCCAGCCAATGAGTTAATTATATAGTATTTATCCACCACACTTTAAAGGCCAGTCTGTGAAAGTATTGTCCGACATTAATCTGGTCTGTGGCACAAAAAAGGTTGTGGATCACTGAGTTGGGGCATTCACGTGTCAAGCTAGTGTACAAAGATAGTGTTATCATTTAATTTATAGAAACTCACAGTCCATGGCCATGCCAACAGAGATGCACTTTTTGAAGCGACAAAGCTGGCACTGGTTGCGGGTAATCTTGTCAATGATGCAGCAGCCTTCATATTTACACGAGTATGCTGGGTGTAGGTTTTTTTGTATGGTTCGTCTGAAGAAACCCTGGAAGAGTTAATAAGAACAAAAAGGCAGTGATAAACGATTGGGACAAGATAAGTGCAGATAAACAGGAAACAGGAAGGGGGGAAATTCATTAAATTGTGTAACAGTTGCTTTGTAATAAAGAGAGTTGATGGAAAAAGTGGAATTTTACAGACCCTAGTTAATCCACTAAAAAAGTGAATATTCCATGAACTAAAATGCAGCTGTTTTGGCTAAACTTACTTAAACAGAAAAACAAAGCATCTGAAGAGCTAAAACACAGCTTCCTTGTTGGCAAGGCGCAAAATGGTAGCTTTCTAAGGGCCATTTACACCAAAATAGATTTCACTGATTATAATGATATAATAGCTATAAAACTGTCAGTTTAACAGTTAGTTGGAAAAAGTGACCACATTACAAAATTCAACACTGCAGGATTTTAAGAGGAACTTGATTTCTCATGTGAGTCTATACTAGCAGGATTAGCTCGGAGAAAATCAATATGGAACACATTCTAGTCTGCTGCACCAGTTTATATCCATATTTAATTCATGAATGTTTTGCAACCGTTAGCGTGCAGATATGCTTGCAGTACGATTAGCTTTAAGATGATTTAATGCTAATGCATAGACTTCATAATGTATTGACGGGACACGGGGCGTGGGGCCGATAAATAGGGGGCCTGCATTGTTGGCGAGGCCGTCAAAGCTGACTAAGTGGAATCACAGACAAAGAGCTTTTTTCGTTGAAAATTATTGTGAATAAATGCTTGAATCACTGAATTCTTCATAGATATGGAAGTAAAACAGTCTTGATTCTTGGTTAAAAGCAAAAAAAAAAAAAAATAAATAAACTGTGCAGTTAGCATTTATTTTACGTAAATATGTTGAAGCACAATGCTAGTCAGTGAGTAAATGTAGCTAGTGGCCCCCTTACGCAAACAGAGCTTTTCCGGTGAAAGTTCTTGTGAATAAATGCTTTAATCCCCAAATTCTTTATAGATATGGATGTAAAAAAGTCTTGATTCTTGGTTAAAAGCAAAAAAAAAAAAACGTGCAGTTAGCATTTATTTCACGTAAATATGTCGAAGTACAATGCTAGTCTGTTAGTGAATGTAGCTAGCGGCCCCCCCTATGTAAACAGAACTTTTCGGTGAAAATTCTTGTGAATAAATGCTTACATCCCAGAATTCTTAATAGATATGGACGTAAAACTGTCTCCATTCTTGGTCAAAAGCAAAAAAAAAAAAAACCCCCAAAAAAACCCAAAAACTGCAGTTGGCATTTATTTTACGTAAATATGTCAAAGTACAATGCTAGTCTGTTAGTGAATGTAGCTAGCGGCCGTCTTATGTAAACAGAGCTTTCCCGGTGAAAATTCTTGAGAACAAAAGCTTAAATCCCCGAATTCTTTATAGATATGGACATAAAACAGTCTCGATTCTTGGTTAAAAGCAAAAACACCGTGCAGTTAGCATTTATTTTACGTAAATATTGCTATTATGCCAACGCAGTAGCAGCTATTTTCTCCCATTGATTTTTTTCACAACATTTCAAAATGTACGCATGGTACAAAAAATATAATAATTACCTTGAATCCTCGAACAAATCACTCCTGAGACAATCTTTCCTGTTTGTATGCTGTACAGTTTTCATACTTTTTCAACAAAAATCCGGCATTAGATCGCTGCATGCGTGTTTGTGAATATGTCCTCATGATGTGGACGGCCCCCTACTTGAATGCGAGGCGCAGTGCATGACCTGATCTGACCCGTCATTATGAAGTCTATGGCTAAAAAGTTGATCGACAAATAGGAAACATTACTTAGTCTAAATTAATTACTGTACAATTACACTGAACGGACTCTTTCAGTGCCACTGATGATGATAGACATCCAATCATGTGGCATCCAATCATCCTTTTATTTATTTATTTATTTTTTTTTTTTTTAGTTTCCCACAAAAACTTGAAAATTCAAATACAGTGGTACCTCTACATACGAAGTTAATTTGTTCCAGGACCTTGTTTCGAAATTCCCAGATTTTCCCAGAAGAATACAATAATTCGTTCCACAGCCTGAAAACCTAAACTAAATCCTTAATAAATACTGCTGGTACTATTACAAATGGCAATTACACATAGCAAAACAAATAAATTCTTAATAAAAACTGGAATAATATAATAATAATGATAATAATTTCTGTAACAAATCGGGTTCTAATGTGGCGGATGTGCTTTACGTGCTGTACTTGAACGCGCCGCGTCGCTAATGTCACAGAGAGAGATAGGTGCTGTTGAGATTTTACTTTCTCTTTTAATGTTTTGTTGAGAACACCGTCAACTGCGGTGGACAGTAGGCGTGTTGTGTTGCACGAGTTCAGAAATAAATGATAAAAACCTGACAAAGCTGGCGATTTTTTTGGCGACATTACCACAGTAATAATTGTCACCTTAACTTATAAAGACTGGCGAACGAACGTCAGTGAAGGACTGCCACGGATGCGCACCCCACGCCCATATTTTTCTATCATTTCCATCTTTTAATAGTCACCGTCATCTTTTTCCTTGTTTCACCACCTGCACTAACCTTGCTGGAACCTGTGTTGATTTCTCTCCCGAGAAAATCCGCCGTGCGTCCGTTTGTGGCGCTGTCATGTCGTCATATTTCGAGCATGTCGTCGGATGTAGAAACAAATGACGAGTCAAATTTTACGTCGGATGTCGAAAAGATCGTGGGTCAAAGCAATCGTATGTCGAGGTAACACGGTACGACTGGTTATCTATTTATCCGATAAATTTTACAGATTAAAGCATATGAAATAGTTAGCAAACGAACAACAATAACCATTGCGACTCTCTTCTTATTTGCTTGGCCTGACAGTCTCAAAAACCATTTAAAAGACTGTACCTTGCACCCTTCGCACGTGATGCATCGGTAGTGGTAACCCGTTGCTTTGTCACCGCATACCACGCATGGCTCATCCTTCTCCAAGTAGCTGGGAATGTACCCTGGAACAGAGATGCTAAGAGCTATAGGAAAGGAGGAGGAGGTTAAGGAGAAAGATGGGATGGGATGAAGAGAGAGGTGAATACCGAATGGCGAGTAAGCAGCGATGAACATCAGGCACATGGAAGATGAAGAACAAGGGTGTCAAACTTATCTTTGAAGGATTGGGCGTCTAACCAAATTCTTAAAAAATTTTTTTTTTGTTTTTTTTGCGCATCTTAACAACATGTTCAACAACATGCTCTTTTTATTTTTTATTTTTTTCATTTTGATCTTTTATTTATATATATTGAATAAACAATGTGAAAAAAATCACTATACATGACTTTTTTCCCCAATTAAATAAAAAAAAAATAAAAAGGAAAACAATCCATTTTATTTTTATTTTTTTTTGTTAAATATTTATTTAGTTTAAACAAAAAGAAGCAATTAAAAAATATCCTCTGATTTTTGGACTGCTGAAACTGCACATAAATTTTAGCGAAAAACACAAAGTCAATGCACGTCATTAACTTTCGTGGGACACACCAAATGTTGCGGTGGGCCGTATCTGGCTCCGGCCCACGGGTTTGACACCCCTGGTGTAGAGTGATGAGTAGTGACTACAATGGGATAGACAATGAGAATTCCAAAGAAAGAATTAAAACTGGGTACTTTCAACAAAGATCCCTAACTCATTGACTGTCAGTATAGTTAGTATTTACCAAGTACGCACTGTGGTAGTTAGTAAGATATTAGAAATATATGGATTAAAATCATCCATTCATAGACTTCATAATATATTGACGGGACATTGGGCGCGGGGCCGATTAATAGGGGGCCTATCTCTATTAAAGCTGCCCGAGTACAAAAACACAGACAAAGAGCTTTTTCCTATGAAAATTCTTGTGAATAAATGGTTAAATCCCTGAATTCTATATAGATATTGATGTTAAACAGTCTCGAATTTTGGTTAAAAGCAGAAAAAAAAAAAAAAAAAACGGCAGTTTGCATTTATTTTACATAAACATGTTGAATATGCTGCTAGTCTTTAAGCCACTGTGGCGCCGCCTTATCACCACAGAGCTTTTTACGTTGAAAATTTTTGTGAATAAATGCTTAAATCCCTGAATTCTTCATAGATATGAATGATTCTTGGTTAAAAGCAAAAAAAAAAAAAAAAAAAAACGGGCAGTTAGCATTTATTTTACGTAAATATTGCCAATCATGACGCAAGTGCCGTAGCGGTTGATTTCATTCATTGATTTTTTTCACAACATTTCAAAATGCATGCATGGTACGAAAAATATAATAATTAGCTTGAATCCTCAAACAAATCACTCCTTGTATGCGGTACAGATTTCATACTTTTTCAACCTAAATTCGGCGTTGGATCGCTGCATGTGTTTGAGAATAACTGCGACCGACTTCGACCGACTGAAGCGGAGTGTGGGACGGCCCCCTACTTAAAGGCGTGGCGCAGTGTCTGGGGTAGTGTCCCGTCAATATCATTATGAAGTCTATGATCAATTGACGGTGATATACGTCCAATTCATTTTGACTGTGAGCGCCAGCAGTGATTTTTCAAAAATATACAGTACATGGCTTAAAAAAACACCCATTCACTGAGGTAGATGCCCAATTAATTTTGACGGGGAGGGCGGCAGCAAGTATTTATATGGATTAAAAACACTCGTTGACAATAGAAGTTAAATTTATGATGACTGTCAACATGAATTGGACATCTATCCCAGTCAATGGCAGTCCAATAGTTTATATGACATCTTGAGCGTCTGTGATCTAGCATGTGAAATATTCCGCGCCGACAGTCGTTTCTGCATATGCGTATATCAGAATGGAGGCATGGTGATCACATGCTGGGCATTATTATTTCACATGACTATGTTTGCGCTCACTCAGAGTATATATTTAGGAGCTCAAAGCTATCGTGTTGATGCACAGCAGGAAGTCATTATTTGAAACTTCTCGTTCACGTTACTGTCCATCTGTGAGACTTTGAAGCACGAGTACCCTTGCTATCAAACATCCTGTTTGGACTTTGCATTGTGTTTAAAATGAAAATGTTTTATGTGATATTTGAATCCAATTTTGTAGGCAAGTTAAAAGTGATTATGTTCTGTTTTTGCAAGTACATATACGATTCATTTAAACTGTAAGGACTGTCTGTGAATGCTTTTGCATTGCTGAAATTTCTGCGGCTGCCAGTTAGTTCAATGAATGGAGGACACAGAGATACTGCATCTTCCAACTGGACTGGGAAGATGATGAGATACACTGGAAGCGCTGTTCTCAGTGGCTTGGTAAGAGGAAAGTCTGAGCTTCTCTGTTTGAGTTGCTGCCCATGTGATATGACAAGTGGACGAAAATGGTTGGATACTTGGAAAACAAGTCTCTCGGATTTATAACTGCAAAGCCTGCTCATTTGATTAACTTTTAAAAGTCTCACTTCCATACTTGGGTCCTGTTCTTTCTGCGATTGATTAACAGGTATAAAGGGGACTCTTAGGCTACCTTGAAGCTTATTCATGTTCACAAAGCCTCTAAAAGAAAACAGCAAGGAGTCTAATACAACAGTGAGGACAAAGCTGGAATACCATTAACAGTCCATGGGGTAGTCAGTTCTAGTATGATGAGCTGCACTGAATATAATACCCGAAAAAGAGTCCTGTAACACTTCAAAGCCTGAGCATCTTATGTGACTAATCTATTGAACAAATCTCACTTTGTTGTTTTGTTTTGGTGATGACAAAGTCATGGATGGGATATGTTTGAGGTGATTTGTCCTTACCAGACATACTCTTCATTGAAGACTGGCTGTTCTTCCTTTTTCTCTTTGGCACATCGAGCCACCTAACATGAGGAAAATAAAGTTAAAATGGCGTGCTAAAGTTGCATTATTTGCTTGTAATTTTACACAAAAACAAATGCAACACTGAAACAACTACAAAATGGAGCTTCTTGAGAAATTGTGTGAAGATTCTTGTTGTTCTGGTCCGCAACCTTTTAGTGGTCAATTCCTGTTGATTTTGGGGGATTAACAGGTCACTTAATGTTAATTTTAGGTTAATTTGTTATAATTTTGGGCATATATGGGTCACGTCCAGACATTTTGGGGCATTTACGATTCACTTCCTGGTCATTTTCAGTCACTTCCTGTTGATTTTTGGTCATGTCCAAACATAATGACATTTTTGGGGGTGTTTTATGTACCATAGGAAAAGAACGTTTTTGTAGTTTGTTTTTACAAAGGAAAAAAAAAAAAAAAAAAAACTGGCTGATAATTTTGTGCGCCTTGAGTTTGTACATTATAAAAAAAAAAAAGTTGTAATATTGTCAATTAGGGTTAGTGTTAGGGTTATTGTCAATTGGACAAAAACTAATATCAGTAGCATTTTGAAATTTAAATTGTTATGTTTTTGCCATTACAAATTAAAGCAACACTTGGTAACTTTTCAGTTTTGGTCGATTTTAGCGGTGCCGGTGGACAAAAGCGGTAGTGTTTTGCCTTAAGGAAGACTGCATTTCCCATGAGCTAGTTGTCAGTCGACATATCATCGCAAATGTTATGAAAATATTTTCATTAAAAAGTTACCTAGTGTTGCTTTATCGTGACTTATGTAAAAACAAACAAACAAACAAACAAAAAACAACAACAACAACAACATGTATTTGGCGTAACTGTGAACGTTAGGAGTGAAATCCAAAGAAATAATGCATTGCATGAATTTTTGGAAAGGTTCTAAGTTGGAAAGGTCCAAATGAATCACTTAAAGCATGTAGCCTGTGTGGCTCACCGAAAAAGTGGAACGAAAAATAAATATTGCGAGGGAGCTTTGCTTTGTGACGCATCCCCAAAATTACGTCCCTGCCCTTTTATTGACTTCAAGTGCACTTCAAATCATATGACCGAAAGGAAACCTAAAACAGTGTTAAATTAAGTCCACTGACAGCTATACATGTCCAATCCATTTGAACTGGTAAGCTTGGAGGCCCTCCCAGTCTATTTGAACTGGGAGGGCCTGCCAGCCTTCCAGTGCAAATGAATCGGACAAACTCATTTTTAAAAGGTTTAAGAGAGCCTTATGATGTCTATCATTGTCAATGGCACTAAAAAGTTAATTAAAATTCTTTTATGCGTGTATTCAGATTCAGATCTAAATACCGGTAGATACTGTATGTACCCAGACATGTGTCAATAGTAGATTGATAAATAGATAGGTTGTATTCAGTTTTCATTTTTGTTCTTATGTTTCATAGTTTTGTAGCTTTTCTCACATGATTGCATCTGCTGCCACTGACAGGTTTGGATGACCCACTTTCTCCTGACCACCTTCTTAGTCTTTTTTTTTTTCTCGCTCCTCCTCCAAGTGTGGCTACTGTATATTGTTAACACGCATCAGATATTCCCTCCCTACTCATCCAAAGCTGGTCTCTTCTATGCCCCTTCCAGTTTTCTAACCTTTCATTTGTTTTGTTTTGTTCAATAAGGTACTATTCATTTTTCAACAATATAGCTAGAAATCAAAACATGACAAGATTCTTCAGGAAACATAGTCTGCAACATACATACACGGATGATAAATAGTTTGAAATGGCCACTCAAACTTTAGGTTTATTGAAATTTACATTTTCTATAATTGATATTTTGCCAATTTTTCTCAATCAACCCAATCTGGTACGACTGGTACAACTGTGAGAACCTTTACGGTCATGATAATGATTTCTGTGAACTGAGCTCTGAAACCGAAACACTGTCATTTTGCAACCGGAAAAAAAAAACAAACACAAAAACACCAAGGTACATTTCACAATAATGTAGATTTTGTTGGGTACCATAACAGTGACATCACTTCCTTGACATCTGCTGCACAATCTTGATGTTAAAAGTGATCAGCAACAGCCCAAACTATTGTAACGTTAAGTAACTTGAGTTCCTGTCTTGCATCCTGCAATTCTGTCAGATAATGCTCAATTTGTCCTGGAAAATGATTGCAATTACAAATGCTTAGGTAGTAATATCTGCATTTATTTTGCTTGCAATGAAAAAAACACAAAAGAGAATGGATTTTTAAAATTTCAAATCATTATCATTTTACACAATACTTAAAAAATGGGCCGGACAAAAGTATTGGCACCCTTTGGAAAAATCATGTGCTGCTTCTCAAATTTGTCTAATTAACAGCCCCTGTTACTTGCCTGTGGCACATAACAGGTGGTGGCAATAACTAAATCACACTTGCAGCCTATTAAAATGGATTAAAGTTGACTCAACTTCTGTCCTGTGTCCTTGTATGTACCACATTGAGCATGGAGAAAAGAAGACCAAATAAGTGTCTGAGGACTTGAGAAGCAACATTTTGCGGAAGAATGAGCAATCTCAAGGTTACAAGTCCATCTCCAAAGACCTGAATGTTCCTGTGTCTACCGTGCACATGGCACTGTGGCTAACCTCCCTAGATGTGGACGGAAAAGAAAAATTGACGAGAGATTTCAACCAAAAATTGTGCGGATGGTGGATAAAGAACCTCGACTAACATCCTAACAAGTTCAAGCTGTCCTGCAGTCTGAGGGTACAACAGTGCCAACCTGTACCATCTGTCGGTTTCTGAATATAAAGGGACTCTATGGTAGGATACCCAGGAAGACCCCACTTCTGACCCAGAGACATAAAAAAAGCCAGGCTGGAGTTTGCCAAAACTTACCTGAGAAAGCCAAAAAAATTTCGGAAGAATGTTCTCTGGTCAGATGAGACAAAAGTAGAGCTTTTTGGGAAAAGGCATCAACATAGTGTTTACGGGAAAGAAACGAGGCCTTCAAAGAAAAGAACACGGTCCCCACAGTCAAACATGGCGGATGATTTGGGGTTTGCTTTGCTGCCTCTGGCACTGGACTGCTTGACCGTGTGCATGGCATAATGATGTCTGAAAACCCAACAAATTTTGCAGCATAATGTAGGGCCCAGTGTGAGAAAAGTGGGTTTCCATTAGACGTCATGGGTTTCAATCAGGACAATGACCCAAAACACACTTCAAAAAGCATTAGAAAATGGTTTGAGAAAAAGCACTGGAAACTTCTAAAGTGGCTAGCAATGAGTCCAAACCTGAATCCCACAGAACACCTGTGGAGAGATCTGAAAATGGCAGTTTGGAGAAGGCAACCTTCAAATCTCAGAGACCTGGAGCAGTTGGCCATAGAAGAATGGTCTAACATTCCAGCAGAGCATTGTAAGAAACTCACTGATAGATACCGGAAGCGGTTGTTTGCAGTTATTTTGTCTAAAGGTTGTGCTACCAAGTATTAGGCTGATTGTGCCAATACTTTTGTCTGGCCCATTTTTGGAGTTTTGTGTAAAATGATAATGGTTTAACTTTTTTTCTCATTCTCTTTTGTGTTTTTTTCATTGCAATCAAAATTAATAAATATATTACTACCAAAGCATTTGTAATTGCAATAATTTCTGGGAGAAATTGAGCATTATCTAACAGAATTGCATGTGTGCCACTACTTTTGGCCAGCACTTTATATTTATATGTCAATATCAAATTACTGCATTGAAAAAAAGTAGTGAGGCTAGTATTCTTACAGCACTTTAGAAGGGAGTCCATATGAGTTGTGGCTCAGCTGAATATCGAGTTAGGTCCAAATAAAAAGATGCATACATATGATGCAGAAGGAAGAATTTAAAGTACCCATTGGTGGAAAGAGTACCAACAAATCCACCCAAGTAAAAGCACTGTTATGTCTTACTCAAATAATTTCAAATTTAAAATTCATTAATGGTCATGACAGTGTCATTACAAGTATTACAGTCCTATGACAGTCTTGTGCGCCGGTTATTATCTTTTGGTGTAAATATTCCATAATACAGTGATGACAGCTGTGGTTTATAGTCCAGTGCGGCTTATCTAAGAACAAATGCCGTTTTCATGTAAAATTTGGTGCGTGGCGGCTTATAGTTCGAAAATTACGGTACTTAATTTCTTAAATTCATAATTTCAATTTCAAAGTTTTTGAATCAACTTTAGAATGTTGTTGTAGGCCATTACCAGACCGTATTTCTGTTTATGTACAGCCAATCCTTCCAGTTTAAATGAATTGGTATGCATATTGTTACATTTTTGGGTAATTAAAAAAACAAAGCATAACCCCTGGAATGACCCAGCCTCCACAAACGTGGACATTACATTTAGAGTAGTGTAAGCCACAATATTAACATTTGGTATAGTAGTAGTAGTAGTAGCCTCCATGACCCAAAATGTGATGTCCATTTATGATGACGGCAGGTCTATAAATAGTCACTTGCCTTATAAAGGGTTAATAAACATTATAGAACACATTTGTGAGCTACTTCTAAGAAGAGCACACTGCTGAGACAATCAAAACCAAACAGAAGCGGGTATCTCTCAACTGCAAATGCATACACCCACACACATCAAGTCGTTAAACACCAACCTGTTGATGCAGTATGGCTGTAAAATATGCATGTTGCTCCTGTTAATTTTATGCACTTTCAGCCTCCGGGCAATCTAATTTACTGAGTCTATGCAGTCCTCAGCTGCTCTTTTTGCAGTCAAGTTGTCAGGGCAGGGAGTCCAGATCCGCAAATCAGTCGTCAAACAGCATTGATCTACCTCTACATGGAGCTTTGAACTCCAGCAACCTCCCTATGACCTCAACACTGAAGCTGACCCCGTAAAAGTTTAACGGACTGTCAAGTAAAGTCAAGCTTGTACTCTGATTTCTGCTAGTCCGAGAATTACTCAGCCTGCCTAAGACTGTCTGCTAGCAAGAATGACTACGATGTTTATTTCTCTCTCTGCCCCCGCCTTCTCTTTTTGCTCTCTCTCTTCCTCCTTTCTGGCTGCTCTGGTCCGGCCCCCCTGTCTGTGCGTGTGCTCGTCAGCATGTGGTATTCTCGTCTGTCACAATACAATTCATTTCACTCTGATCTGTCACAAAAAATGCTTCAGCTTCTGGTATGCCAAGGTGATGAATCGAATTTATTAAATATTTGAGTTTATTTTAATTTTTTATTGCAATTGAAAAAAAAAAATCTGTCAAAGTTTTTGTTGTTTGCAACTAGTTGTCAACCAATTATTCCATGAGATTTGGTTTCCTTGTGAAGGTATTACTTTGTATATATCGGGGTCATGGTTAAGTAAAATTTTTTTTAGTCATTTAAAAACATTTAACCCGATAAAGACCTGGCATCCATGCAATGTACGTGGACATCAAATTATGGGGCACGAAGGCCACAATGTTAACATAATTTATATTCATAGAAATGGAAACTAATAGTGTACCGCACAAATGCTATTTTTAGATCGTGACATCACTATGGTAATGCGGAAGTGGATCATTATCGACACGCCCTCGCATACAGTCCATGTTAGTTCTGCTTGTTTTTTTCGGTAATCTTTCAAAAATTAACATGCCAATCAAACACTGCTGCTATGGAACTTGTAGAAACGATTTGAGATATTACGACAAATGAAGGATGTTTTTTTTCATACGTTTCCCGAAACGAAAAACTCAGAGGAAAAAATGAAGAATGGATCAACTTCCACGGACGTTCAAAAGACCAGTTTAACGCTAGCAAGGTGAAGCCATTCACATTTCATATGCAGTAAACATTTTGTTGGGGGCCATGGTCCTACAGAGGACGAAGAGGTAAGCCATTTTGATATTTTAACTTATTTTTTAGTGTGGCGCTTTGCTGTGCTGCTTCTGTCTGACAATGAATGACCTGAAAAAAAAAAAATAGTATCAGACTTCCACTGTTACCTTTTCTGTTGTAAAAAAACAACTTTAGTATAAGAAAGACAGGGCATAAAGGATAGATTGTTGAAACAGGAGACTGTCATTCTCAGTAGCATAAGGCAATGCACACAAGAAAAAGGTGTTGATAAAAAAACTAACTCTGGATCAGGTCGGCTCTTTTTCAGCCCTCGACACTCAAGCCATCTCTTAAACTGAACATTTGTATGTTCTTCCACATCTTTACCAGTGAATTTGGCACCATGGACATCATTTTCGGACAGAATTGGTAGATTTGGCTCAGCAAAAATCTCGTTCGTACACTATTTCCATGCATTTACTATTAGGGACAAACGGGAGGTTGACCCGCCTAAAAACAATTGCTAACGTCATGAATATTAATGAGCAAAAGTGACGTGTTGCTTGAGGTACGCCATTGGGGCTTGTAAGAAGCAGTACGGGTACAGAGCTTCGATGGTGCATTCTACACAAATTTTACTCAAGTAAGAGTAGCGTTACTTCAAATTAATATTACTCAAATAAAAGTAGTCATCCAAAGTAGTAAAAAAGTATTTAGTGAAAAGAATACTCAAGCAATGAGTAACATTGTGATTAACTGCTGATCTTTTTTGGATTTTTTTTTTTTTTTTTTAAACAATGTTTTTTTTTCTCTCTAGCACAAGCTATAAGAACTGTTGTTATAATGATACTGTACAATAACCCATTACATAACCACGCTGAGCCAAAGAAATACAAGAAAAAAAAAACTGAATTCCTGCGAAAAAAAAAGAAATGAAGCAATATTCGTACAAGGAGCATGAGTTCCCTCTAGTGGAGAAAATAGTTCCTAGTTTGAATAGTGAATCCTGTAGTTCCTTCATAGTTACTATTTTGAAATTAAAAGGATCATATCTCTTGTTTTTCGTGGTCAATCGGTGCCAAACAAAAACTGGGAGAGAGGTTAAAAGCTGCGCTTTCGAGTCATGTTGAGGGCAGCGCTCTATGTCAAATACAGTGGCACCTCTACATACGAAGGTAATTCGTTCCAGGACCTTGTTTGTAAGTCGAAATGGTCGCATATCGAGCAGGATTTTTCTATAAGAATACATTATAATTCCATTAATTCGTTCCACAGCCCAAAAACCTATTATAAATACTGTTGCAAATCGCAATTACATAATATAATAATAGAAATAATAATAATACCTGTAATAATCTAACGAATCCGGTTCTAATGTAGCGAATGCGTTTGCGTGGTGTACCTGAATGCATTGCGTGGCTGACATGACAGAGGGAGATAGGATTTTTTACTTTCACTTTACTTTGTTCAGCTGCGGCAGACAGTAGGCATGTTATGTTGCACAAGTTGATGGAATAAATAGTTAGAAACCTGACGAAGCTGGCGATTACTTTGGCAAAGTTACTACAATAATAATAATTGTCACCTTAACTTATAAAGACTGGTGAACGGAGGTCGTAGGAGGACCGTCGAAAGTACATTCTACGGCTGTATTATCGAGCCAGTTGAAGGATGCGCACACCACGCTCATAATTTTGTACCATTTCAATCATTTCAATGGTAAGCATCACCTTTTTCCTTTTTTTTCACCACCTGCACTAACATTGCTGGAACCCAGGTTGATTTCTCTCACAAGAAAATCTGCCGTGCATCAGTCTTGCAGGAAAACAAAGAAACTTCGGGGCCGTCATAGATGGTCGTATTTAGAGCATGTCGTCGGATGTAGAAACAAATGGCGAGTCAAATTTTACGTCGAATGTCGAAAAGATCGTGTGTCGAAGCGATCGTATGCCGAGGTACCACTGTACTTCATTTTTTACGGTGCTTTAAAGACGCCACGTGATTGAACAGGCTCGCGTGATCTTAGAACGGCAAGCTTGCATCTGATTGGTGTAATGGATTCATGTGATTATTGTTGTGACATCTCATTGATGAAATTATGAGCGCTACTCTTGGCATCGCTGGCAAATAAATAAATAAATCTAATATGTAGAATAAAGAGGGGAACTGTAACGACTCTTGTGTAGCCAAAAGTAGCAGAGTAACAATAGCGTTTTTGTCTTAACAAATCTACTCAAGTAAAAGTAAGGTTTAGTTAAACTACTCTTATAGGTACATTTTTCTCAAAAAGTTACTCAAGTGAAGGTAACGGAGTACATGTAACGCGTTACTACCCACCTTTGATTCTACATGCCAGACAACCTTGTTTACGGATGTCGCGACTTTTGACACCAAGCATAACATCCTTTACGGGATTTTCATGAGGCTAAATGAGTGCAATTACCTCGTTTTTCTCATTAATGTTTTTCCCCAGTATTCCAATCAATACAAATGGGTTGATGTAGCTTAGTTTACTAATTCTAAAAAAAAAATATTCATGATTTAGTCAGCAGAATTTCCATGTTACATTATTAAACCAAGCTAGCAACCAAAGACAATATCTAGAGTTTTATGTATTTACAGTGCCTTGCAAAAGTATTCGGCCCCCTTGAACCTTGCAACCTTTCGCCACATTTCAGGCTTCAAACATAAAGATATAAAATTTTAATTTTTTGTCAAGAATCAACAACAAGTGGGACACAATCGTGAAGTGGAACAAAATTTATTGGATAATTTAAACTTTTTTAACAAATAAAAAACTGAAAAGTGGGGCGTGCAATATTATTCGGCCCCCTTGCGTTAATACTTTGTAGCGCCACCTTTTGCTCCAATTACAGCTGCAAGTCGCTTGGGGTATGTTTCTATCAGTTTTGCACATCGAGAGACTGACATTCTTGCCCATTCTTCCTTGCAAAACAGCTCGAGCTCAGTGAGGTTGGATGGAGAGTGTTTGTGAACAGCAGTCTTCAGCTCTTTCCACAGATTCTCGATTGGATTCAGGTCTGGACTTTGACTTGGCCATTCTAACACCTAGATACGTTTATTTTTGAACCATTCCATTGTAGATTTGGCTTTATGTTTTGGATCATTGTCCTGTTGGAAGATAAATCTCCGTCCCAGTCTCAGGTCTTGTGCAGATACCAACAGGTTTTCTTCCAGAATGTTCCTGTATTTGGCTGCATCCATCTTCCCGTCAATTTTAACCATCTTCCCTGTCCCTGCTGAAGAAAAGCAGGCCCAAACCATGATGCTGCCACCACCATGTTTGACAGTGGGGATGGTGTGTTCAGGGTGATGAGCTGTGTTGCTTTTACGCCAAACATATCGTTTTGCATTGTGGCCAAAAAGTTCAATTTTGGTTTCATCTGACCAGAGCACCTTCTTCCACATGTTTGGTGTGTCTCCCAGGTGGCTTGTGGCAAACTTTAAATGACTTTTTATGGATATCTTTGAGAAATGGCTTTCTTCTTGCCATTCTTCCATAAAGGCCAGATTTGTGCAGTGTACGACTGATTGTTGTCCTATGGACAGACTCTCCCACCTCAGCTGTAGATCTCTGCAGTTCATCCAGAGTGATCATGGGCCTCTTGGCTGCATCTCTGATCAGTTTTCTCCTTGTTTGAGAAGAAAGTTTGGAAGGACGGCCGGGTCTTGGTAGATTTGCAGTGGTCTGATGCTCCTTCCATTTCAATATGATGGCTTGCACAGTGCTCCTTGAGATGTTTAAAGCTTGGGAAATCTTTTTGTATCCAAATCCGGCTTTAAACTTCTCCACAACAGTATCTCGGACCTGCCTGGTGTGTTCCTTGGTTTTCATAATGCTCTCTGCACTTTAAACAGAACCCTGAGACTATCACAGAGCAGGTGCATTTATACGGAGACTTGATTACACACAGGTGGATTCTATTTATCATCATCGGTCATTTAGGACAACATTGGATCATTCAGAGATCCTCACTGAACTTCTGGAGTGAGTTTGCTGCACTGAAAGTAAAGGGGCCGAATAATATTGAACGCCCCACTTTTCAGTTTTTTATTTGTTAAAAAAGTTTAAATTATCCAATAAATGTTGTTCCACTTCACGATTGTGTCCCACTTGTTGTTGATTCTTGACAAAAAAATTAAATTTCATATCTTTATGTTTGAAGCCTGAAATGTGGCGAAAGGTTGCAAGATTCAAGGGGGCCGAATAATTTTGCAAGGCACTGTATATATTTTTAATTTTGATGTTGAAGTGACCTTATGTTTATCTAGTATTTATAAATTTCCTTGGTGGGAAAATGTTTTTTTTTCTTTGAAGAGTGCAGTATTGTATTTTGTCCAGTATTAGAAAAATACTCATATACATTTTGTATAAAAATGTTTTAGCAAGAAGCAATTATTACATACTTTACATTCAATAGTAGAGATGAATTTGTGAAAATTAAAATAGAAATCCAGTGGTGATTAATATATTTTGTTGAAAGGAGCTGTCTGCAACATATGCTGTTATGTTCTCACATTAATAAGTCTTTATTGGGTCATTACGGTAATTCAACACAATATAGTTATTTGAACATTGTATTTCTCTAAATAATTTCAAGCATTAATGCAACTACTATTTGCATTATGTTTACTCAATGTTGTTAAAAATAATCTACCTTGGTAAAAACAATAAACAAACAACTTAAAACAGAATCACTAGTGTCTCTTCTATTCAAGAAATGGCACCGCCCTTTTGTTAAACCACAAAGAGACACTGCCTGTTTTAACAACACTTCTGAATTCCAGGCCGACTCCACACAGTACTAGAGACAAGGACATAATGAATAATGTGCTCTGTTTTTACATGTTGTTGCTTTTCCATTTCAGTTTCTGGTATAAAACAGATTCCTTAAAAGTGTGACATTGTCTTGAACACAAAATAACACTTCTAACACAACTTACATAAAAAAAAGACAAATTACGCAATTTCCCCACAATTTAAAATCATACGCATGTGTCTATGATATGCCTCTGTTAAAATTCATGGAGATTAAGGGGGGGGGGGGGGGGGGGGGCTTTTATTGTAAAGCAATAAAATAAGCAACAAAAATGAATGAAATGAAAAAAAAAAATGTTATAATGGGTCAAAATTATTTTTCAAACAGATCATGTTGACTAGCATCTTAGAGACTGTCATTTGCTTTGCTTAGCCAAAACCACCTGAGGACAGAAGACGCAAGATGGATATTCGTAATTTTTTCAAACCACAGCTTTCAAAAGCGATAACAACTACATAGTGAGAACCATGGATTGAAGATGTGAACCATGAAACGCCGGCGAACACCGCCAAAATGGTGAATGGAGTTTCAGTTTACCCCATTAAAGACGTTAATTGTATAACAGAGCCACCACCGGACGTACCATATTCAGAGGACGATGATACTGGCCAAGCATAGCTGTCCTAAGCAGCCTATTTTAGAATTCCCCTAAAAAATTATGGGACACAAACAAAAAAAAAAAAAACGCTCATTTTCAACATATTATTGTAAATATTGGCTGGAGTATTTAGTCAAAAAGGATGTGGCTTCTACTTCTCCACTAGGTAAGACAGAAAAACGTGCGCCCTCACACACGAACGCACAGACACAGTTGGGATGCCTGTATGTACGAGCACGGGCTAAGCTACTATCCGTGCATATATCTTGTAAGTTAATTTAATTGATGACACTGCGTTTCTGCGTCATCAAAATGCCCCCCGCCACAAAAGTCAAACTCCGCCTTTAATTAATGCCGTTTTATACTCCTCCATTGTTTTGTTTTTATTTTTTTATTCTTAAGATATAAAGTCTAAAATAAATGAAACAGAAAAAAAAAAATCAAAAATTTTTTTGCTGTTAAGTCAAAATATAATTAATAAGTAAAATTTTTGAAAATAAAATTTAGTTTTCCCCTTGCTTTCATTTATTGGAAAAAAGAACTAAGGGAACTTAACAGTTAAGAGGCGATTGATTGGTTGTCCATTAACCGATTTATTGTGACAGTCATATACTGTAGCTGCCAATCTCTCCCAGTCAAAACGGATTTGACGTTGATCACCGTCGACGGCAGTGAATGAGTTAAGGAAAAAAAATTACACCTTACACTCCCTTTGTGAAGACCTTATTGAAAAAAAACAAGTCGTTTTGGAGGGGTGGGGGTTTGTTTCATACAACACTGCCACGGCTCACAGCACCTTCCCTCTAATGCACAGTGTGCCAACATCAGCATGGCTTTGCGATTTGGAGGTGCTGATTTTCATTCCAACCGCTTCACACTCGGCTACGAAGCACTTTCGAAAGGGTTGGAAAGTATAGCTTGATGAAACCAATAAAACCACACTATTTGTTAAAGTCAGATGCAATACTGATGCCAACAAACCTAAACCTCTAAACAAAAAGTGGCAAAGGGCAGCTATAGAAGAATCCAACGCTCACTGGGATGAAAAAAAAAATTATCCAAATTAAAGCTGGCAATGCAGACCGAACTCTGACACTGGTTGCAAAGGGAACAAACAGTGTGTTTCAGCGTAACAGGTACACCTTATGGCTGGAGTACGTCCCAAAGGACCCTCTGCGAATTGGTTGGGTGGATTACCAGACGCCCTCAAGGACCTTGGTGACTGATGATCGATTGGAGCTGCTCCAATGTTCCAAGGCTAAGGCAAAACAACACTGTTCATTCGCTCCTCCCAGTCAAAATGGATTGGAAGTCTAGCACCATCGAAGCCACTGAAAAATGAGCATACACTGTCAGTCCATCCATTTTAAAAGAATTGGACGTCTATTGTTGCCAATTGTTGGGAATATGTTAATTTTGGGTCACTTCTTTGTTACCGATGGGCTACTTTTGATCTTTTGGTCACTTCCTGTACATTTTGGACCATTTCCTGTTGATTTCAGAGTATTTACGGGTCATTTCCTATTGAATTTGGAGTAATTCCAGATCACATCCTATTGATTTTGGGTCATTTCCTGTTGGTTTTGGAGCCCTTTCCTGGTCATTTTGAGGCATTCCCTGGCCACTTTTCATTAAATTTGGGGCAATTTGAGTGTTTTTTTTCTTTTGGTTTTGTTGTAAAAAACATAATGACCACCAATGAGTTATGAATGGGCAGAGTAGAAAGTTAATAGGAGTGAATGGACACGTTTTTGTGGGAGTTGAGTTAGCCACTGGAAATGAATGAGCCCGATAAAAATTTTTGGGGGAAGTTTTTGTCAAATTTTGGTGGATTTTTATGTTTTTGCCAAATACTTGGTGGTAATATAATTAAAAATAGCATTTTAAATTATTATTAATTTATTTATTGTCTTTGGGCTTTTTAAATTGAATTGGGAAAAATGGAAAGAGAGCCAGTGTCGCTTTTGGAAGTGGGAGGTTTTGGAACATTTGGAAGTTGGAACAGTGCTAATCGGTCAAAGCATGGGGGCTGTAGAATATGGCGAAAATGTAGACAGAAAAAATATCATACAGTGCCTTGCGAAAGTATTCGGCCCCCTTGAACTTTTCGCCACATTTGAAGCTTCAAACATAAAGACATACATTTTTTTGGTCAAGAATCAACAACAATTGGGACACAATCGTGAAGTGGAATGGAAGTTTATTGGATATTTAATACTTTTTTAAACAAATAAAAACCTGAAAAGTGGGGTGTGCAATATTATTTGACCATTTACTTTCATTGCAGCAAACTCACTCCAGAAGTTGAGTGAGGATCTCTGAATGATCCAATGTTGTCCTAGATGACTGATGATGATAAATAGAATTTATCGGTGTATAATCAAGTCTCCGTACAAATGCACCTGCTCTGTGATAGTCTCAGGGTTCTGTTGAAAGTGCGGAGAGCATCATGAAGACCAAGGAACACACCAGGCAGGTCTAAGATACTGTTGTTGAGAAGTTTAAAGCCCGATTTGGATTCAAAAAGATTTCCCAAGCTTTAAACATCTCAAGGAGCACTCTGCAAGCAATCATTGAAATGGAAGGAGTATCAGATCACTGGAAATCTACCAAGACCCAGCCGTCCCTCTATACCAGGGGTGCCCAAGTCCGGTCCTCGAGAGCCCCTATCCAGCTTGTTTTCCCTGTCTCCCACTTTAACACACCTGAATCAAATGTTCAGCTCATCACCAAGCTCTGCAGGAGCCTGATAACGATCCTGATTATTTGATTCAGGTGTGTTGGAGAAGGGAGACATGAAAAAAAGCTGGATAGGGGCTCTCGAGGATCGGACTTGGGTATCCCTGCTCTATACTTTCCCCTCGAACAAGGAGAAGACTGATCAGAGATGCAGCCAAGAGGCCTATGATCACTCTGGATGAACTGCAAAGATCTACAGCTGAGGTGGGAGAGTCTATCAATAGGACAACAATCAGTCATACACAACACAAATCTGGCCTTTATGGAAAAGTGGCAAGAAGAAAGTAATTTCTCAAAGATATCCATAAAAAGTTTGCCACAAGCCACCTGGGAGACACACCAAACATGTGGAAGAAGGTGCTCTGGTCAGACGAAATAAAAATTGAAATTTTTTTGCTACAATGCAAAACGATATCTTTGGCGTAAAAGCAACACAGCTAATCACCCTAAACACATGCACACACCATCCCGTTGTCAAACATGGTGGTGGCAGCCTCATTGTTTGGGCCTGCTTTTCTTCAGCAGGGACAGAGAAGATGGTTAAAATTGATGGGAAGTTGAATGGAGCCAAATACAGGACCAATCTGGAAGAAAACCTGTTGGAGTCAGCAAAAGACCTGAGACCTGGACGGAGAGTTACCTTCCAACGGGACAATAATACAAAACACTAAGCCAAATCTACAATGGAATGGTTCACAAATAAACGTATCCAGGTGTTAGAATGGCCAAGTCAAAAGTCCAGACCTGAATCCAATCTGTGGGCAGTGCTGAAGACTGCTGTTCACAAACGCTCTCAAAGAAGAAGGGTATGAATTTCAGTCTCTCGATGTGCAAAACTGATTTATATTCCAAGCAACTTGCAGCTGTAATTGCAACAAAAGGTGGTGCTACAAAGCATTAATGCAAGGGGGCTGAATAATATTGCACACCCCATTTTTCAGGTTTTTATTTGTTAAAAAAGTATAAACAAACCAATAAATTTCATTCCACTTCATGATTGTGTCCCAACTGTTGTTGTTTTTAGACAAAAAAAATAAATAAATAAATAAATAAATAAATAAATATATATATATATATATATATATATATATATATATATATATATATATATATATGTCATGTCATGTCATTTCCTGTTTTATTTTGAAGGTTTCACCCTCCTCGTGTCTGCGCACTTGCCCTTCCTCTGGTCACCTAATCACCTATTGTTTCCACCTGTTCCCCATTACCGCCTGTGTATATATTGCCTTAGTTTCCCTGGTCCTGTGCAGAAGTGTCTTTCTACTCAAGTAAGTCACCGCAGCCTTTGTCATAGCTTTCATAGTAACCCTGTATATTTATCCTCCATTTGGAGCGCTTTGTGTTAGTAAATTTTGATCATAGTAATCCTGACTGTCCTCTTTTTGGAGCATTTTATGTTGTTAAATTTCCTCCCTTTTGGAGTGCTTTTTTGTTTCTAGTCATCCTGACTCATTCCTCCGTTGGAGCGCTTTCTGTTTGTACTTTTCTCATCCCCGCATGTCAGCGGAAGAACCTGTGTTTTCAAAATAAAAGTTTTTTGCCCGAAACTCTGCAACTGAGTCCACCTCGTCATCTCGGCCTGACAGAACACTTCTGCCAGAAATGGACCCAGCGGAGTGTTCCGAATTCTTTGCCACGCTGCAAGAGCAAGCGGCTCGCCTCACCCGCCAGGAAGACTTCCAAGCCACGATGGCTGCACAGCTGGTCCAGATGAACAATCATATGATGGGGCTCACAGCCCAGCTGCTCTCAGCACACTCGGCCCCCACTGCTAGATCCGCCGCCTGCTCCCCTCCTGCTTCCTCCCCCACAGTCTCTGGAAGAGGACCTAGATTAGCGCCACCGCAGCGGTTCTGTGGGGATCCAGGTACAAGCCAAGCTTTTATTACTGAATGCGGCATGCACTTTGATTGTTCGCCTCACGATTTCACCTCAGATCGCTCTTGTATTGCCTTCATGGTGTCCCACATGTCGGGACGGGCCCGGGCCTGGGCCATGGCTGAGTGGGAGCGCGATTCACTATCATGCCATGTCTTGTCCTCATTTAAAGACGCCCTAAAGAAGACGTTTGACCCCGTTTGTTCTGAGAGAGACCGAGCCCGAGAACTCAGCAGCTTGCATCAGGGTAAAGCCTCAGTCAACGATTATGCTATTCAGTTCCGTACCCTGGCCGCGGGTTGTGGCTGGTGCCACACTGCCCTGTATGACACTTTTTTCAAGGGACTCTCTCCCACTATCCGTGATCGACTCGTACCGCTCGACCTTCCGGAGGGGTTGGACGACCTCATCGCCCTTGCCATACGCACTGACCACCATCTTGAGGAGCTTAGCAAGAGCAGACCTATCCATGCTGTGAGATCGCCTCCCGAGTCACTGGAGCGGTCCGAACCTCAACGTGCTCAAACCCCCTCAGTCGCACCTCATAGGGCCCATAAAGACACCGTACCCATGCAACTCAGACACATGCGTACATCTCCAGAGGAGCGCAGACGCCGACACCAGAAGAGACTGTTTCTATTGTGGGAGCTCGGGACACCTGGTTGCGGTTTGCGCCGCCCGCAGAGCTAAGCCCAGCCACAACAATCAACCTGTGTGTGCCACTCCTCGCTCTACGACCACCATTCAAGTAAAACACGGGTCCTCCTCACATACACTCCCCGCCCTCATTGACTCCGGCGCTGATGACTGTCTGATGCCATGGAGTGTTTGCAACCTCCTGGGCCTACAGGCTGTCCCACTCGATCGACACCTGGTGGCCAGATCCCTCAATGGGGAGAAACTGTTCACCATCACCCATTCCTGCGAACCGGTAGAAATCACAGTTCAAGGACACACTGAGACCATGTCATTCCGTTTGTTTCCTGCCCAAACTCAGTCATTAGTTTTGGGACTCTCATGGCTTCGCAAACACCAACCCCACATTGAGTGGAACTCCGGGTACATACTGGGGTGGGGTGGAGACTGCTGGGGACGTTGTCTGGCGGTTGTGAACCCGGGGGTTGGCGATCCTGGTGTTGGTGAGACTGTGATTAATAAGTTTTCTCTTTCTGTCACTCCAGAGCAAAAGATCGACTTGAGCACCATTCCCGAGTGTTATCACCACCTACGCCAGGTTTTCAGTAAGACCCGAGCCCAGTCTCTGCCACCCCACCGTCCCTATGACTGTGCTATTGACCTTATCCCTGGCTCCACTATCCCCAGGGGGCGCCTGTATCCCATCTCTGGTCCCGAAAAAGCTGCCATGCGTGAATACATTCAATCCTCCTTGAAAGCAGGGCTCATCCGTCCTTCCTCGTCCGCAGCTGGGGCGGGCTTCTTTTTTGTAGGCAAGAAGGATGGGTCACTCCGTCCCACCATAGACTACCGCCAGCTCAACGACATCACCATCAAGAATCGCTATCCACTCCCCCTCATGTCTTCAGTATTCGACCAATTGCAGCAGGCCAAAGTCTTCACAAAGTTAGATCTACGCAATGCCTACCACTTAGTGCGCATTAGAGAGGGAGACGAGTGGAAGACGGCCTTTAACACCCCAGATGGCCACTATGAATATCTGGTTATGCCCTTCGGCCTCACCAACGCACCTGCATTTTTCCAAGCATTAATCAATGACGTCCTCCGTGATTTTCTTGACCGTTTCGTCTTTGTCTATCTGGACGACATCCTTATTTACTCCCCAGATCTAGCCACCCACAAGCAGCACGTGGAATCAGTTTTGAAGCACCTTCTCACCAATGACCTTTATGTTAAAGCAGAGAAAAGCGAATTTCATGTTGACTCTATCTCGTTCCTGGGCTTTATTATAACCCCTGGGGGGATCCAGATGGATCCAGCCAAAGTAAACACAGTAGTTAACTGGCCAACACCGGGCAGTCGTAAGAAGCTTCAGCAATTTCTTGGGTTCGCCAACTTTTACAGGCGATTTATCCGCAGTTTTAGTAAGATTGCTGGCCCTCTTCACGCTCTTACCTCCACCAAGGTGCAGTTCAAATGGACCCCTGCGGCAGAGGCAGCGTTCCGGGCCTTGAAGAACCGCTTCACTACAGCCCCCATCCTGACCATGCCTGATCCCCGTCGTCAGTTCGTGGTGGAAGTCGACGCCTCCTGTGAGGGCATTGGGGCTATACTGTCCCAGCGAGCGGAGCATGATGGGAAGATGCATCCCTGCGCCTTCCTTTCCCGCCGCCTATCTCCAGCTGAGCGGAACTACAACGTGGGCGACCGAGAACTACTCGCCATCAAGACCGCTCTGGAGGAGTGGCGGCATTGGCTCGAGGGGGCGGAGCAACCCTTCATAGTTTGGACAGATCATCGAAATCTAGAGTATCTCAAGACAGCTAAGAGACTCAATTCTCGCCAGGCCAGGTGGGCGCTATTTTTTGACAGATTTTCCTTCTCTATCTCTTACAGGCCGGGGTCCCAGAACATCAAAGCAGACGCCCTCTCTCGCCTCTACGACCCCGAGCCTGTAGCCAAGGAACCTGAAACCATCCTGCCACTGAATTGTGTGGTAGGGGCGGTAACTTGGCAAATAGAAACGGAGGTTAAGCAGGCATTAGGGGGGGTCCGGACACCTCGGGGGTGCCCTGAGAACCGACTATTCGTCCCGGCTGACCTACGCCCCCGGGTGATCCAATGGGCCCACTCCACGCCGCTTTCCTGTCATCCGGGAGTCAGGCGCACCATGCACGCCATCTCCCGGAGGTTCTGGTGGCCAGGCATGGAGCCGGAGGTCCGGGAGTACGTTGAGTCTTGCTCGGTCTGCGCCCGAAACAAGACGTCCACCAGACCACGCATGGGCCTCCTTCAACCTCTCCCGATTCCCTCCAGACCATGGGCAGAGATATCTTTGGACTTTGTCACGGGGCTCCCTGTTTCCCAGGGAAACACCACGATCCTCACAGTAGTCGACCGGTTCTCCAAAATGGCCCACTTCATAGCCCTGCCAGCCTTGCCCTCTGCTAAGGACACTGCAGGAATCATGATGAGACAGATATTCCGCATTCACGGCTTCCCCCGGGACATCGTCTCTGACCGGGGGCCACAGTTTGTGTCACAGTTTTGGAAAGAGTTTTGCCGTCTCATCGGAGCAAAGGCCAGCCTCACGTCGGGATACCATCCGGAGTCCAACGGCCAGACCGAGCGCCTCAACCAACAATTGGAGACCGGCCTCCGCTGTCTGGTATCCCAGAACCCATCCACATGGAGCAATCACCTGGTCTGGGTCGAATATGCCCACAACACCCTTCCCACCTCAGCCACAGGTATGTCACCCTTCAAATGCGTCCATGGCTACGATCCGCCTTTGTTTGCCGCACAGGAGCGGGAGGTCTCTGTCCCGTCTGCCCATGCCTTGGTCCGCCGCAGCAGACGCATCTGGGAAGCAGCTCGCCAAGTCCTCGTCCGCCAAGGAGATCGCGTGAAGAAGGCCGCAGACCGCCACCGACGCCCAGCACCCGCCTACAAGGCGGGACAGCGAGTGTGGCTGAGCGCCCGAAACCTTCCCCTCCGGGCCACCTGCCGGAAGTTGGCCCCCCGCTTCGTGGGTCCGTATCCAGTCTCGAAGGTTGTAGGCCCGGCGGCAGTGCGCCTGCGACTCCCACGTTCCCTGAAGGTCCACCCCACCTTCCACGTCAGCCAAGTCAAGCCAGTGGTGGAGAGTTCCATGGTGTCTACGCCACCCCCTCCACCTCCTCTGGACATCGACGGCGGCCCTGCCTACCAGGTCAAGAAACTGCTGGCGGTGCGATCCCGAGGTCGAGGCCGCCAGTATCTTGTGGACTGGGAGGGCTACGGCCCTGAGGAGAGACAGTGGATCCCCTCTCGGTTCATCCTGGACCCCTCCTTGATCAGGGACTTCCACAGGGACCACCCCGACCAGCCTGGACCGTCTGGTAGCCGGTCCTAGAGGGGGGGGTTCTGTCATGTCATGTCATTTCCTGTTTTATTTTGAAGGTTTCACCCTCCTCGTGTCTGCGCACTTGCCCTTCCTCTGGTCACCTAATCACCTATTGTTTCCACCTGTTCCCCATTACCGCCTGTGTATATATTGCCTTAGTTTCCCTGGTCCTGTGCAGAAGTGTCTTTCTACTCAAGTAAGTCACCGCAGCCTTTGTCATAGCTTTCATAGTAACCCTGTATATTTATCCTCCATTTGGAGCGCTTTGTGTTAGTAAATTTTGATCATAGTAATCCTGACTGTCCTCTTTTTGGAGCATTTTATGTTGTTAAATTTCCTCCCTTTTGGAGTGCTTTTTTGTTTCTAGTCATCCTGACTCATTCCTCCGTTGGAGCGCTTTCTGTTTGTACTTTTCTCATCCCCGCATGTCAGCGGAAGAACCTGTGTTTTCAAAATAAAAGTTTTTTGCCCGAAACTCTGCAACTGAGTCCACCTCGTCATCTCGGCCTGACAATATATATATATATATATATATATATATATATATATATATATATATATATATATATATATATATATATTTTTTTTTTTTTTTTTCTGATTGAAGGTTGAAGAGTTCAAGGGGGCAGAATACTTTGGTAAGGCACTGTATGTGTGGGGAGATTTGCTTTGCAAAGCATCCCCATAAAGGTCCTTAACAACACCCAACTCTCTCACATAATAGTGATATTGGATAATTCGGAGCTCGTGGCTAAGCGTGTCTCAATCGGGAGAAAAGAAAAAGCGAGGAGTTGGTTATCCCTACAAAAAGTCTATTAAAAATTACTCTGTATTAGAATAGAAACCAGACTAATAGTATAAATCCATAACTCCCAGCAACTCTTCATGTGACTGCCATGCTTCAGTTAGGCATTTAATTTAATTGATGAGGAACATTGCCTGCGAGCTCCAACTAAGTATTACAAAATGTTTTGTCACATGAAAATAAAGTCTGGCTAGGATGGAGGGTGATTATATGTGAGATTCTGTTGAAAGGTGGGGCAGTCATGTGGTTAGCTGTTCAAAGTGGTACACAAAGAGGCCCTGTATATATTCAAATTCATGATGAACTCAAAACCCTGATGCAGATACTAGTTTGCGATGAGGGTTATTAAAAGCACAAGAATGCCAGGCAATTATGGGGATGCACATACAGTGCTACGAAACCACAAGAAGCCCTTATAGAACTGTAATGATCATGCTAAACTGGAAATGCAATCTCTAATTGTCTTACTTACAGCATATAAAATACACTATGTGATGTTCCAATAGAGTTGCTGAACAAAACAAATTTACTTTTCTTCTACTTCTAAAATCCAGTATTCAGATATACAGGTAGACCATTTAGTACTTTGAGTGTTTCACCAAAAATGAGAGCTACTTCTTGATATTGATTAATGTGAAGGTCTATCAGTTTCCTATATACTTCAAAAGATTACAAATCTGGTCAAATTACCTTTAATACTGATATAGTATGAGAGGCTCTTTAGCACTAGAGCACTTTCAGGGAATTCTTCACCTTCAAAAAAAGGACTAAAATAATTCTAGACTGTTAAAAAAAGTATTACACATAAAACAAATACTTTGTTTAAAATATTATTAATTTAAAACATTCTATTTCCCTTAACTCATTGGTTGCCAATGATGGCAATAGACATCCAAAAGAGAGGACCTCGAAGTGCTCCCTAGTCGTCCAAATCATGTCTGTTGTCCAGGGCACAGAAGCAACTAAAGGTTACTATTGTGAAAGCACATAGTCCCATAAGAATTCTCGAGCACTAACAATACCTGATTAGCATGCTCATTCATTTGTTAGGACTTCACGAATCTGAGAGAAGGCCAAGGTATATTTGTTGGTTTGGAGAGTGATAGGGGAATCAACAACACATCATGTTGGCAAGTGGGACCCTCTCCCCCTCCCCCCAAAAAGGTTTAGAGCTTCGCAAAGTCCTATAAAATAACGCTGAGTGGTGAGGGCAAGAGATCACACATCGTCATCAGAAAGAGACACCATCTTCGGCCAATCGTTTTTTTTTTTTTTTTTTTTTTTTTTTTTTTTTACAATATTATTTCATATATATACATTTTCTAACACTGATACACAAGAATGTGACAATTGGAGTCAACTTACAAATGAGTCTTAAGGTGGTGGCAAGCACTTTACTAAGATACAGTTCATGTATTAATACAATCACATCGAAGCAAAGATAGCATTTTGTTGATGAGATTCTGAGAACTACATTAAAACTAAGGGTGCAACGGTTCAGTTAGCCCATGGTTCGGTTTGAACCTCGGTTTTGGGATCACGGTTTCGGTTCGGTTTGCTTTTTGCTTTTTTTTTTTTTTTTTTTTAAACTGCCTTTATTTTGCTTTTAAAAAATGAAATAAACACTTAAAATGTAAACATTTTTGACTATTAAAATGCCTCTTAGCTCTTTGGCTAGTGTAGTGACTGACTACTGAAATACACACACAGTAGTAAAAAAGTTACTTGGCAAAGTAACTGGTGATAACTTTCATGTTTTTTTTTTTTTCATTAAAAAAAACAACAACAAAAAAACAAAACATGGTAACCTTTGCTATGTTTGGAGGTCATTTAATCTTGTGAATCAACAGTTAAAGTTGATAAAATTGCTCCCGTTTTTGCATTAGTTCCCTTCTGTCTACTTTCGACATGTGAAAATTTTAAAACTGTTTCATCCTTTAAAGATAGACTCAAGTCAAGATTTTGCCGATTTCGGAGTATTTCAGATAAAAAGTTGCTTAGGTTCGCTCGGAAGGTTTACTGCAACAGAGCCTTTCTGAGAAGTTTACTGCTCTAAAATGGCGGCTGTTTACTAAAGCTATCGAGTCTGTCATTTCGCATGTAGTTCTATATGCATGAGATATCTAGGCGTAGATTGTATGCTGTCGGCTACAGTCAGGAAATATTGGAGCCAACTAGCCTTGCATCGCGTTTGCTACAGCGTCTCAACAAACACTCTTCCCTCTCCGTGTCTCTGACTTTTCTCGCGTCAACGAACATTGTCTCGTTGCAGAAACGGTGACCAAATCCGAACGGATGAAAAAAAAAAAAAAAACGTAATGCACGAAAAACATGCAGATTTTGAACGTAACGTACGGCGTACACATTTAAAAATGAGTGCTCATTTGTACAAATTACGACGAGACCGCACAACTTGACAGGTATGAATTATAGTGGACCGTCACAGTTAGGTAGTAGCACTCTGTAGCACGGGACGTCCAACTATCAGTGGTCAGGGCGAAAATATGTGCTTTAGCGAAATCATCTTCGATGGCTTTGCGTGCCATTTCATAAATGTCGGGGATTACGTTGTTGGAGAAATATGTCCGCGAGGGAGCAATGTAACGCAGGTCAAGCATTGCAAATATATTAACGAAGCCCGCCGTGTGTTTTCACTGGTGTCATCTTTGGGGTTGTCCTACCCTGAGAATGTGATATCTGTGGGTGATGCCGGCTGAGGTGCCGGAGTCATGTTATAAAAGTGTTGCCATTAGCATGGGGAACAAGCGCTGAGCAATGCTTGCAATTTTTTTTTTTTTTCAATATTTTCTCTCCCTCCGCATTGTAGTCCATGGGGAAACCAAAATGTTGCCACACCGCAGATTTGAAAGAAGCCGGTGCTTCCTCAAAATTCGGTCTCTCCACTCCTCCGCTCCCCATAGCAATTTGTTTTCTTTCTTGTTTCACTTTCACTTCGCTCCTAAGCGAGTGAGGGCGTTACTCGGCTTCGATTACACAGGTGCTTGACAGCGATCCGACATTTAATTGCGGGGCGGGAATTTCTCCACAGCGGTGCTTCACGTCACACAGGCACACAGAGCTCGATCAATTCATTCCACAAGCGTTTGGAATATATTAATTGCAAAACCGAAAAGGCGCGGTTCATAAAGGCGTATTGAACCGTACAGGGCGAACCGTACGATTCGGCTTTGAACCGCAAATCGTTGCACCGCTAATCGAAACATACTGTAGCTCTGGTCAACACCGTTGCTATGACGGTGTAATTTTTGGATGGTGAAGGCCCAGTTGTAATGCTCACAGTGTGCCACTGCTCTTTATATAACTGGGCTTTTACTTGAAATCGGATACTAACCTGCCCCATACCAGTAGAGGTACAGTATACAAGGGTCGACAATACAAGTATAAATGGCCCGGTGACCTGGACATACTTTGAAAACTGTCAGGGCCACCAGAATGCTCCATTATTGGCCTGGTGGAGCCAGAAAAAAAAAGCGCTGATTTAAAAAAAAAAAAAAAAAAAAAAAAAGTTATCAATTCCCAGTGTTTACGTGTTTTTCTTTTCATACTGGATTTCACTTTCCCTCAACTTCTCCGGTGACTTCCTCTTTCTTGAGTGGTCTTTTATTCCCCAGTGCTTGGCCGGGTGCTGGGAGTTTCAGAAACATGTCATGTAAGGTTGTCTGGGATCGGGATAGCGTAACGTCATCAGAACAAAAATACTAAGTTTTTTTGTTTCTTAATTGTCCTACGGTAACTCTTCCTCATCATTATTGATAGAAGCCCACAAATCTCTCTTCAGCATCACTATCGCTATAGTTTTTTTTTTTTGTTTTCTTATTTTGCGTGCTCGTAGAGCACCCTCTTGCGGTTGCTTGGCAACATTGTTTGTTGTGAAAGCCGAGATAGCTTCATGACGTACACAGGTACAGCTTCAGCTGTGATGTTGGTCTTTATTTCTTCCTAGGGCAGGTTTTGTTTGTAAGTTCTGATTTTCTTAATTACAGCGCATATTTTTGCTGTACAAGATGTCTAATATAAAAAAATACAATGTACATCACCAGAAAGTCACCAGAGGAGTTATGGGAAACCAATATGAAGAGAAAAGGGGGAGAAGGTTTCAGCCCCAGTAGCTAGAACGCTGGAATTGACTCAGCTACGATGTGACAAAAAAACAAGGTTTACTTCGAGATGTGCAGATCAATGCCAACATATGCAGACAAGTTAGTTAGAACAAGTTATGTTTTGAACATAACGTGATAATTTAGCCGCGTGACTACAGAGAAAATAAAATTTTCATAACGACGGTCAGGCTTGAAAATCATTCGCCATAATTGCCTTAGCCATCTCTTTGAATTCTAAATTGTTGCCACGACAACAGAGACTTCCAAAGTAAGCCAGGAAAGCTTCACAAAGGCACGGGCTCTCCTGTGGGCCCGCCTTCCCCTGGAGCTCCCCAATTTTTTTTTTTTGCTATACTGGAGCGATTATGGAATTGGAATAGGATTATTTGCACTAGATTCATGTTTTTACACAGTTTTGCCGCACTTTTCATTGAATCTACACTACCGTTCAAAAGTTTGGGGTCAAAGCGACCCCAAACTTTTGAATGCTAGTGTACCTAAAAAAAAGTTATTCATGATATTCAAACAAATTGTTGTTTTTCGTGATTATTGGGATCAATTACTGACGCGCTGACCTGGGTCTTGATAGTGCGGCCAATGAACACCAAAATTTCTTTTATTGTCTACCCCTGGTATAGTAATTGCAAATTCTCCATCACTGATGTTTAGGTAACCCTCACAAGATGAATCAAGGCAACTCTAATGTTCTTGTTTGTTGAAGTTGCTCCACATTTAAACTAAAAGGTTCTGCAATTCAAATTTTTTTGTGAGGTATTCTTTTATTTATGCTTCACTTGGTGTGTTCCCTGGGGCAGTCAACGATAGTTTAAAAAAAAAAAAAAAAAAATATATATATATATATATTATTGCCCGGAGTGGTCTATGAAACATCCTTCCTGCACACAAATCAGTCGTTGAGTGAACAATGATATATTAAAAGAAAAAAATGTATATACAGTTTATATACTATTACCTGTTTGTGTATCTGTGCATTTCCAATTTGAAATGTGTTGTTTTTAAATAAAAGGATGGAAGTTCAAACGTTGTTTCATCTGACCATTGCTCTGTTAATGATAATGTTAATGATTGGTAATTCTAAATGTCACTGACGAAGAGAGACGTCCAATCACGTAGCTCTTTTTACCCTTCTGCTGTGAACTTAAAGGAGTTTGTCACAAGTATACGTCTAATCTATGAGAGAATGTTGAATGAAGCACCGTCAATGGCAGCCAATGAATTAAAATAATCATTGGTAGTTTTAGTTTAAATTGTAAATAACACACACTATTCTGTCAAATTCATTTTACCACAACAATAAATAAATGGCTTAAAGATTTCATAACCTCATCGGAAGAAAATCGAGACATTATCCCAAGTTTTGCATCAGCATCTTTGTGTTTCTGTGAGCATTCAAAATGGTGAGACTGAACATTAACCGAGGGGAGGGTACAGTGCATGAGGGAGCACTCACAAGAACACGTGCATTCTCAATGACACATGAGAAACACGCACATGCGCACAATCACAAGGCAACAATCCCCTGCTGATGTCACATATTGAGGCATCCTGAGCTGTCCTCTACTTTCTGCCCTCACCACCTCTTAATCTCTATAATCCAAATGTCTCTTGTCCGCATGATGCATGCACATGTACACACACATACAATATGTACTAATAGTAGTTTCAGCACATATGTAGACACAATCAAATGCATGTACCCATTTATTGTGGGGATGCTTTGCATAGCAAAGCTCACCACATATAATATTTGTACCGTACATACTCTGATATGTGAAGCAATTTTGCCCAAAATTGCGTGTGCGACCTATACGCTCGAAATGCTGCCCCCATCCTGACCATTGCCCAATTTAGACAGTCAAAAGTATAAAACTTAGCATTAGCTACGTATGCTAAATATACAGACATATTAGTTGTATGTGGTAATAAGAAATACCACATCTCGTACAACAAAAATATGCACTGTACTTAAGACAAACAGTACTTATGAGCAAAACCTGCCCAAGGAAGAAATAAAGACCATCATCATGGCCGAGGCTGTAACTGTACGTCATGAAGCTGTTTTGCTTTCACAAAAAATAATGTCACCAAGCAACCTCAAGAGGGCGCTCTATGAGCACGCAAAAAAACAAATAAAAAGACCCGATAGTGATAATGAAGAGGAATTTGAGGGCTTCCATCAATGATGATGAGGAAGAACTACCGTAAGACAGTTAAGAAACAAGAACTAGAAACTTAATATTTTTACCAACTTGGCATTGTTTGTGTTGTGGACAAAGGAGCAAAACACACAGGAGCTGACGTTGCTCGCGTTCAATACATTTTCTTTGGGACAAGCACGTCGAGGCTAAAATCGCCAACCCTCTTGCAGCGAAGCGACACGCGACATTCGTGCATGTGGAATTTCACGCCCGTACATGTACCCGTGCACAGGCGGACCAGCGACGCGATGTAAGAAAATAGGAAATGGTTCTATTTCTATCACTGTTGCCTGGCACTACAACCAATCAACAATGGATTTATTGATCGACAAATCATCTGAGAGGACACTGGCCAACCCGGAAAAAAAGCAGCAGTATGGTAAGATGTTGGTGCTCAGAAAAGACTGAAAATTTTGAAATGCCCTACAAATTCGTAGCCAAACAAAGATGAGCGATGACGCACAGTCAGAAGCCGATGCATGTCACTGTCGCTTGCCACTGCAGGCACATCGTGCCCAGTGTGTTGGCTTTCAGCTCAACAGCGATGACTCTTGCAATCACCTTCCATGTGTTTTGCCACTTAGGCTGTATGTAAGTTATTACCAAATAAAATTACAGTCAATATATAATAAATTGAGCCAAGCTTTATCTGTTTCAGTTATATTGGTATTAAAAACTGATCCAAAAATTTGCCCCCAAATCTCCCATATTGTGGTGCGACCTATAAAATAGTCAACCTAAGAAAAAATTTTAACCGAAAACTTTGGGTGCGACCTATCTGGCGGGGCAACCTATATCCAAGTATCAACGGTTTTATTTTTTTATTTTTTCCCTGTTACCTTTTTGTCACACCCCACAGCCCACATGCCCACCGTTCCAACTTTGAAATGTTACAAAAATTCATGAGACGCAGGCTCTCTTTGGAACTTTCACACATTGTGCCAAAAACATGTTGTTGTTTTTTTTTGACAAAAAAAAAAAAGCCACAAATTCCATTCAAAAAGGCAAAAATCCAAAACGTAGAGGAAGTGATCCAGGAATGCCTTAAAATTACCAGAATGTAAGCTAAAAATCAACAAATGAATCGTAAGTGCCCCAAAACCAAAAGGAAGAGTCCCCAAATGCTCCAAACTCAAATATTATACAGGAAATAACCAAATTATCCAAAATGTAAAGAAATTGACCTGTAAATACCCCCAAATTAAGAAGGAAGTGACTAGAAATTAAATTATTCCCTGCCAGTGCTGCCACTGACAACAATAGACATCCAATTTGTTTAAACTGGGAGGAATGGCAGTGAATGCTCATCTTTCAGTGCTATTGACGGCGCTAGACGTCCAAATAGATCGGATGTCCCTTAGTCTCTTGGTAAGTGATATGTGATGTGTGATATGTACGATATGTGAACATTTCTTAATAATGAACTGAGTATTTAATGGGGTGTCCTATTTTTTTCAGATGGCTGTAGGTTTTTGTCATTTTGTAGTCCAACCAAATAACTTGCTACAACTATTCATAAGGATAAGTGTTTTCACATCAGTGAAGTCGCATCCCATCACCCCACACATAGACAAAATGCTAGTTTAGTTTTTAAAAATTTCTTTCCTTTCTATTTATCATGTTCACATCATGTATTGCCTTAATTTCATTTTAGAAACGAGTAGCATTTCTGTGGTTCGATTCTTTTTTTTCTCTGAGCCTATGAACAGAAAGAAACAAACGCTTAGTATGTAGCGATGCCTTCAGATTATTATATTAATAATACTGTTCAGTCTTTCCTGGGCTGTAATTTATTATTTTAACTAGTGTTAAATTTAATGTACACTTTTAGCATCATTGCATTCATATAATTCACTCAGCGTGTGCACGGGTTCCAGGATAATTCCAATTGACAAATATGTCCAGTATTAATAATTGAATAAGAAGTTGATTTAATGCTTTCAATCAACCAAGAATGTGTGCTTCATATGATTAAACTATTATTCCCTTCTAATATCCAGCATGATAAAAAGCTCTTCTTGTACGGTTTTATGCAGTAGAATGTTCTAGGCACTTCTGAACTCAGTCAGTGAATTTGTTAAATGAGGCATTGGGGGCTGCATGTACGCGTGTGAGTGAACATGTGCAGGAGGAGAGACGGAAAGAGCACAGATGGCAGTGTGATGGACTGACGGTGTTTATAGCCTTTCAGTTTACCTCAACCAAAATGCCCCCAATATCATGAATCCCACACTCATACATACGTACATACATCCATACAGTACTGTACATAAATTCATCTAAAGTAGTCCTACTGCAACAGGTTGTAAAATTATATTCTGTCCTGTTAAACTGATAAAAAGAAATAATATTTAGACACACAATTCCATCAATTTTCATTTTTTCCAGTGAGTGAATCGCTGCTCTCCTGTGATGTTTACATCTAAACTTTAAAGTCACACACTTAACACACCCATGCATGCACAAAGCACTACAGTACATGTATTCAGTGGGTACAATTGTCCAGTTAACCTGCACAATCTGTTGGGATTCAACACAGGGGCTCAACTCTGTCACCCGCTGCTTAAAAATCCATCCATTAACATTACCCCTCGTATCTTTGTGAGATTTGCAGAGGTTCAGGAGCCTGCTATCTCAGCTGACGATGGATGGTAACCAGGGTACACCCCTAATTGGGTGCTAGCCAATCGCAGAGAACAAATAGACAACATTTTATCACACTCAGATTTATATCAGTGGACAATTTAGTGTGTTCAATGAACCTACCACGCGTGTTCTGCGTTAACTGTGCCACCCCACTTAAAAATAATATATCCATATGTACGTAGATCTGTGCTCAGTTTTGATTGTGTCAAGGATCAAGGAGGGACGAGCTTTGTGGACCCAACAGCAGGGACACAAATCTAAGGAATGCAAGCAAGGCAGGGTGAGAGAAGTAGTGAACTAAAAAATGGTTTAATGATAATTAACAAAAACACAAAGTACCAACAAAAGGACAGCAGATCAAATAAAAGGCATCAAAACTTACTTAAACAGGGAATGCTGGAAGACAAGGGCTTAGGCGTACATATCGAAACACTGGGATTGACTTAAAAAATGACGCAACAATGAGTGAAAAGAAATTGGGAGCTTATATACACAAAAACAAGGGGTAACGAGACAATAAGTAACAGGTGAGCGACACAGGAGGATGCACGTTATGGTATAGACCCCAATCACCAACGTCACACAATCACGTGATCGCTGTGTTGTGCCGCCATATTGTCCATCAGTTGCCACGTTTACATGGAGCCAAATATTCCAATTACAATCGGAATATTTGTTCAAACCGAATAAATGTGTTCCATATAAACACCTCATTCAGAATGAACAGGCCCAAACCGAATGGAATTTCATTCCGATTCACAGGGGTGGAATATTCCTTTTCCCAAACCGATTAGAAGTAAAATTATATCATGTAAACAGGGAAGCGGAATGGTGTCTGGTTGCGTTCTTTCTGCGCATGCTCCGTACTGATGTGGTGACGTCACTCGGTGACGTAAGTAATGTCACTTCCAACATGGCTTCCAAGCGCACGCACAGCGCACCCACACAACTTTTTAAATGAACGGCGTATCATTCTGAAGTTTTGTTTCCACTCGAAAAGTTAAAACAGCAGCTGATCTGACGATCGATCTCCATGTTTTGCAACGTGACGCTTTGTTTTGATTAATCTGTGCATGTCAGACGGCAGTTGTCAAACGTCCTTTCGGAATAAAGGCAGTCACATGTAAACGCTGGATCGGAATAGATGAAGTGACATGTAAACAGCTGATGTGAAATTTCCATTCGGAATGATTTGAATCGGTATGAATAAAAGTCAGCATGTAAACGTGGCTAGTGTGTGTGTCCGTATTGTCATTGATCGTAGTTTCTAAAGGTGGATTCACTTGCAAATTATGGAAGCCCCGGTGCTTTCAGACGCTGTAAACTCATTGGATGAGTTGCATAAAAGCCGTTATTTGGAAAAGCTTTGGTCGATCCAGTCGCCAGATCCATATTTGATGCCCAAACCGATGATTCCTCCCGTCCAGTGCGTCAGAGCTCGTCCTGAGACCACAAAATTTCCAATCATACTCCAGTTTATGTCACGATGAGGAGTCGGGTACCCAAAATCGGCAACGGCCCGAATATAAACCGACATTTGGTCAGCTGAGCGTCACCGTTGTCACGATTGTAAAATGAAACTTGATCGATAACGGGCCGGTGTGTGCCGAAAAATAGCTGCCCCGCGTGAAATGTTCCCCCTGACGGGAGCGCTTGTTTATAACGCTTTATTGACGTGAAAAAAATCAAATGTTTTCATGGACGCATTACAGTAATGGATTTACGACTGTAACATCGGTTTTAAATAATTAAATTACACAAAATATTAGTACTATATTTTAGTAACAACGTGGACTGGGCCACATAACCATCTTTGAACAGAAATGTATTAGTCTATAGGTTTTCACGACCATATCCCAATGACAATCACACCGGTATGAAATTTATTAGTTCAAGCAGGGTAAAATAATACATATTCACGGTACAAGAAAGTCGTTTCCGTGTATACGCTCCCGTCAGGGGGGACATTTCACGCAGGGCGGCTATTTTTCGGCACAACACCTGTTGTTGCGCTCACCTTCTTGCTGCGCAACCGTGGCGACGAGCTTCCTAGTCTCCATCTGATGATGTCTGCGATCACGTTGGCATCATATTGATGTTTTTGCCGCTGTCTAACGGCTGTCGACACAAGCGCATCATGGACCGAGATAAACAAACCGTGCTGCTTTCGAGATTTGCCCTTTTAACAATGGGCACACAGCAAGTACTAAATAGACTGTTTATCTTCTCTGTTACTGCAACCAACCGCCACACATGCCTTCGCAATTTTGATCAATCAATGTTAACGATTGTCAGGAAGGTTTTTGGGTTCGTTTACTAGGCGCTGATTCCTTAGACAAGCAGAAAAACACGCAGTAATAGGAGGAATGTACGTAGCGGTAATATGTAAACACGATGAGCTGACGGACAATATGGCGGCACCAGTCAGGGGGGCGGAGTTGTGACGACACGTGATTGAGGTCTATACACTAGGAGCAGGCACAACAGGTGAAATCAATGGGCAATCGCAGGGACACACTAGGAGGTAACCAACACAAAACCTAACAGATTGCCAAAGTCACAGCCAGGTTTATCATTTTACTTGTATAGTGCATCCTTTTTTGAGATTTTTTTCTAAAACAGTTGGTTTCTTTTTTTGTAGTGCATTAAACCTTTGTAGGTCAAGTGACTATTTTGGGTAATTAAAATAATAACGTATCATTAATTATTATCACATATTTGTGTTTTTTTAATATTACTATTTATGTTTCTATGTTAATAAAACATTAATAAAAAAGTTAACTAGAAAAAGTCATTTCTGGAGAAAGTGCATGGAGATGCTTTGCTCTGCTGGTTGGTAAACACCTATAGGTCACTTTCTGATTGTTCTGGGGCATTCATGGGTCATTTCCTCTTGATTTTAGGTCATTTCAAAATTACTTCTTGTCCTTTCTTTTATCACTTTCTGTTCATTTGGGGGCATTTACAGTCACTTCCTGTTGATTTGGGGGCATTCCTGGGTCGTCTTCTGTTCATTTTGGCTCATTCCTATTGATTAATCTAGCTATGTCAACGGCAGCAATGAGTTAAATGAGTGTTTGATGAAGGGTAAATTGTCTACTGTGCAATTGTAGCTATAGTTGACCCTTCTGTTGATTTGGGGGTAACCCCTGGGTCACTTCCTGTTCATTTTGGGTCACTTCCTATTTATTTAGGTTCAATTACTGATGATTTTTTGGTCACTTCTTGTTTATTTCGGGTTAATTCAGCTTGGCTTCCTGTTCATTTTGTTTCACTTCCTATTGAATTAGTAGTATTTTCAGGTTACTTCCTGTTGATATTGGGTCACTTTTGATTTTTGGAGCATTTCCATGTGTCTGGCCCCCAAACAAACTCAACTCAAAGGTTTTTTATTTTATTTTATAATTTTAATCATATTATTTAACTCATTTGCTCCCAAAAACAATTTCACTTTTTTTCACAAGAGACATCTCTAGGTTCTATGCAACTTAGCTCCAAAGAACAATGCTGAAAATCCACTTTAAAACAATAAAACTGGCCACTGGAGGGCAGTAGCGCATTAGTAAAGACCCGCAACCTGATTCAACGGAACGAACGGCCGGGCCGCACGGCCGGGGTGCCGGCGGAAGACGACCGAATGGACGTCCAGGATGCCAGGCGGTGGACGACCGAGCAGAACAACCGGGAGGATGCCTGGGATGCCAGGCGCTGGACGACCGAGCAGAACGACAGGGACTGCCAGTGCAGCGGACGCTGCCGTTGAGTCCGTGCTGCTCGCCGAGCAGAGCCCGCGCCGCCGTGCTCGGCCGCTCGCGTCCCCCGCACCCTCCAGTGTCCCGCGACTCAGCCGGAAACGAGCACGGCCAAACCAGTTCCCCCCCAGGAACACAAGTTCCCCAGGCGAACTCCGCCACGAGCGAGGCAGTGGTCACCACAAAAGAAAGACTCAAAAAAATCCATCTTGATGAGACAGGCGGTGATGAGGGAAAAGTTTACCCCGGCTGTTGCAGCCACAACAGTGTCATCTTCCGTTCAATAGTTTAGTTATGTGAAAATAAATTGTTACTTTGCTATCAAAAGCTTTATTTGTCTTGTTGTTTATGTTATTTTGTAGAAGAAAAACATTAGTCAGATGTTTGGGATGTCACAAAAACAAAAAATAGCTGTGTTAAAGTCAAAGTTATGTTTGAAATGTATGCTTTTACAAAAAGCTCAATTTCTCTGTTTTTTCATTAGAAATTGGAAAATTGCTCAAACTACGCTATTTTCTAATGCTGATTTCTAAAGAATGGAAAAAGATATCAACTAACTTTTTTTCCCTGCTGAAAGAAGAGTCTAATCTTTCTTTTGGTGAGTTCCATGTTTATAAAGCAATAGAACAGAATTTTCTGTGGGCCTTGCAAAATCAGTCAAAATCCAGTAAAACGGCAGGGAGCGAAGGGGGTTGCACTGTTGAAAATGGCTGGGAGTGAATGAGTTAACTGAGTGCTCTATAAATGGTTAATGGTAGCAGCCCTAGTTTCGTTGCCATTAGCAACGCTAGACGTCCAATCCATTTGACTGAGAGGGTTGGCAGCGATCATTCCCTGCTAGCCTCTCCACCTCAAAATGGATTGGATGTCAAGCAATGTCAGTAGTAGCCAATGAGTGCATTATCCATAGAGGGTTGAACTACTGTGCAATTATTTCTCTTACCCTTTCTCATCTTTCTCTGATGAGTCGTTATTCTGCTTCTTGGGCTCTGGCTCCATTCAGCCTCAGTCCCATCCAGCAGCCAATGGCAGGACAATGAGGTTGGCCAAGACCTTGCCAGCTTGCTTAGGATTTGATAGAAGACCCTTCAATAGGCAGCCACATGGGAATGGTTGTACCCATTGGCTGGGAGGAACTTGGTTGGCACAAAAACAGTTGAGGCAAAAGAAATCTGGAAAAGGAGAGAGAGATGGAGAAACGGTGACATCAAGAACTGTGCTATGACATGCTGCAGTAAATTATAGACATAATATGACATAATATATGAATGTCACTCCAGTTAGTAAATATGATGACGCATCCCAAAGCAGGACTTATTTTGGAGGTAATATAGTTTTTTGAGCACAAGTTAAAATAAGAACATTGTTTACAAAAACTGTTTCACAGTAATGTAACTCTCTGGATTAAAACCAAACCACAAAAATGATCCCCAAGATTAGCCCTTTCTAGGTCACTCATTGAACTCACTGGCTGCTATTGACAGCGCCGTCAATGGCACTGAAACATTCGCAGACAGTCCTCCCAGTTTTATGAATTGGACCTCTATTGTTGTCATTGAAAGGCAATGAACGAAGTGATTTTTTTCCTGACTATCCATTAAAATAAGTTTTTTTTTTTTTTTTTTTTTAATTTATTTAATATTAACATAGAAAAAAAAAGTAAGTAGAAGTGAAGTAAAAGTAAAGTTAAAAATAAAAGCTAGAAAAAGAAAGGATTAACATGCAAACATCCTCTTTATTTAAAATGTTTGTTCTTTATTTTAAAAAATAAACCTTTTTTTTAAATTATTTGGTAAAGATTGGTAAATATTACAAGGTTATAGCTGTAGTTTACTTTAAATCCCATTAAAATTCAAAAGGGCTGGTTCGTCATGTCTTATTTAAAGAAGGGTGTATATATATAAACATAGTTCAACTATGTGTGGCAATTAAGTGGTGGAAACTTTTTTTTGTGTGTGTCTGTACAGATATTAGGAAAAAATATACAGTGCAATCTGGCCAAAGAGGAAGGAGGCTATTAACCTGTTTGTGCTGCCATCTAGTGGCTCTCATATGCCCTGGGAACATCAAGTCACACACACACAAAAAAAAAAAGATTAGAAAGATTAGATGTTAGATTTTGCTCTAACAAATGTGATTTTTGGTGGTAGAAACAGACATATTAAGATTACTTTCTTGGGCCCTAAAATGGAATAAAACATCACGACTTTGGCTACATATGAGGTGTAACACTGTGAATAACCACGAGGGCTTGAAACCACATGAAGCTATAGGTGATGTGACAACTGTAAAAATAGGATAACTATATGAAATATGATTGCCAACAAAAAAAAAAAAATGCTTCACATCCTCATGTGTGCTAGTAGATGGCATTGGTGAGTGAGGGAAAGGAGGAGATGTATTTTTTTGACATGTAAGACGAAGTGCAGCTCTCGCATTAGGATTTAAAAGTACAATACAGTGTTGTTATTAAACTAGTGTTTAAGGTTAACAACTTTGGCCGTTTACAGAGATGTCACTAATGGTCCTTTTCTAGTGTATTTTTCAGTTTTTCAGCCAAAGAGAAGGTAGGATAGGTGAAAGGTGGCGAACAAACTGAATAATAAGTGTTATGTTGTTTTAATGTAATTGACAGAAAAAGATTTGCACCACTACTTTGACGCTCCCTCATCTATGGACACATGCTTATATTAAGGCTGGGTGATATGGCCTAAAAATACGTGTTTAACCCAATATGGGGCATTCATCAAACTCATTCGCTGCCATTGAGAGTTCATTCGACCCTCCCAGTCAAATTGGAGTAGACATCCAACGTTTTGAATGGCGATGAAACAAGGGCGTAGGTTAGGTCTTTAAATTGGCAGGAACGGTACAACAGCATAACCTGCATGTAAACTTTTTGCTGGGGATGGAACATTAATAAGACCAAACAGATTAGGTCAACGGGGGTGAGGGCTACATTTCCCACGAATATGCCGATGTGTATCCTTCGTAAAAGTGAAAAAAAGCTAAAATTCTTAATTTCATGGGAGAAAGTCTGCCAATCTAACTTTCAGCTAGCTATTTTCCTTATTTCAAGAAATCTGAATAAAATTTACTTGAAGCACTGGCAGATCATGTCAATTACCGTATTTTTCGGACTATAAATCGCAGTTTTTTTTTTTTCATAGTTTGGCTGGGGGTGTGACTTATACTCAGGAGCGACTTATGTGTGAAATTATTAACACATTATGATATCATTTCACATGTTATTTTGGTGTTTTGGAGTGACACTGATGGTTTGGTAAACTTGTTAACATGTTCTTTATGCTATAGTTATCTGAATAACTTAATAGCTATGGCCATGTTCGCATTCTGCCTTTGGCAATGCATGTTCAATTGTATCATTGACTTTTTTAAATCCAAATGCATGCTTTTAGTTTGTGGCGCTTTCACGCCCACGTGGGGGCGCACTCGCACTTGTTTACGCAAAGAAGAGCGCTCACACGCCAGAAGAAGACTGACAGCTACGCAGCGTCTCTGTCTGAGCGAGTGGGCGAGAGAGGGAAAGACACGGCTGCGAACCTACGTTCATTGTTTATTCTTGTAAAATATCTCAACAGAGCAACACCTGTCTGTATCATCTTTTCTGTTGTTATTGTGTGTTTTCCACCCGCGATCGGACATTTTGAGCCAGTTGTGTGGTTGTTTGAACGATGTGCTAATGCTAGCAAACGTATGCTAACCGTTTGTGTCATTGCTGTAATAGCACCTAATTATCATTTATTTACGTTGATGCGAACCTGTTTAGTATCGTGGACGAAATTGATTCAGCAAATTATACGGACATCTAGCATCGTCATTTGGGAGTGTTGGAATTGTTGTGCATACAGTTAACATTTATGCTTTCCTTATAGTTAGGTACCAGATAGGATAACCTCTGTCTAGTTAGCCTTTCCTTTGTTCTGGGCCATGTGGCCCCCATGTGATCTACTCAATGTCCCATGATGCCTTCCTGACCCCTCCCATCCCATTGTTTTCCCCTGAATAAATAAGGTTGCTTCACACCAACTGGGGGGAGCAGCAACCAACCTCCACAAAAGCTACATCGACTTCCTGCGTGTTCTTTTTAGCCAAGCTAGGTGTACATAAACCTAGCTTCAACTCTAACAGGGAGTTAAGCTCGCTGTATAGTCAGGACCGAGCCGTAGCGTCCTGGTGAGGACGGCATGTTCGCATTTCGTTGTTCATGCTCTGTACATGGTACACTTCTTCAGCATGTTGTTCTCTATTGTATTTTTATCTTAAATTGCCTTTCAAGATGACATATCTGTTCTATGTGTTGGATTTTATCAAGTAAATTTCCCCCAAAAATGCTACTTATACACCAGTGCGACTTATATATTTATTTCTCTTCGTTGGGCATTTTATGGCTGGTGCGACTTATACTCAGGTGCGACTTTTAGTCCGAAAAATGCGGTATGTCTTGCAGATTTACACTGAAAACAAGGGGATTTAACTCATTTTTGCAGTGTACTCAAGTTTTGCATGTTGGCAAGTTTACACAGTTTAATGCCGTGCTACCGCTGATGCAGGTGAGACTGTCAGTGGCAAAATTAGTGGCTCGTTCCTCCAGCGTCCACAACATTGACGTCTTTTTATATTATTTACTAGGGAAGCAACGATACAGTTAAGTCACGGTTCGATACAATTTTCGATATGAGGGACACAATTTTCGATTCGATCAATACATTTAATGCTCTGAAACAAATAATAAAAGTGTTTTATTTATTTTTTTTTATGTTTTTTTTTAATTTTGCTAACGAGCAAAAATAACTATGCCATCATATAAACATTCATTATAGTGCATAATAATTATGTGCTTACATCTTACTGATCTGAAGAAATTTTGTATGAAATTGCTGAGAACAATCTTTACTGTTTGTAAAGTGAGGCGGGGCACACTGTTGATTGCTATTTCTCTCTTAGCAGGTATGTTTACCACATGAGAAAAACATCCTATTTGTGGTCTGAGTCCATCTGTGTTATGTACAATATTTGCAGCATATAGTTCTATAGTCACTGGTATGGATTGATTTGGCCTGCTTAACTTCCATTCAGTCATGGCGGTTTAATTCATCGATGTAGTATATGGACTACCCGTCCCATGATCACTCTGGGCTCACACAGCCAATGGCATGGGACTTGGGGGATCTAACATAGCACATCTAGGTTGCTATTTGATGATATCTAGTGTGTGCGCGCTCGGGGCATTAAAAAAGTTAACAAATGCCACAGAAGTCACGTCTGCTCATTACTGCACAACACCACCATTTGACAATCGACTTTCATAAACAGGACGAGTTTGAAGTACAGCGTTCTAAATTTGCCACTTATTGTTCATCATGTAACCGTGAGTTAGCGCTCTCTGACACACTGTTGTCAAAGCGAAGTTATTCGTAGCAGCCAAGTCGGCAACAATACATTCGCGGACTTTGTTGTACGTATCCGTAAAGACAGTCTTTGTTGAATATGTACGAGTGGGGATAGCATACCAGCTCACCAAAAATGCTGCCAAACAACGGATCTGTACGATATTGAAGCCGGCAAGCTGTCTCCTTAAGTTTCTGTCTTTCCTCACAAGCAATGATCCTCGTGCACCACAGCCTAGCATTTGTTTTTTCAAGGCAAAGCTGTGCTGGACATTTTAACAAGAGAGACGACAAAAATAAATTCGGAAAATACATTTTGGGAGCTTTTCATTTGGATCGAATGTTTTTGCGTATTGAACCGAAGAGGGCGTATCGAACAGTTAAATATAAAAATGAGTATTGTTGCATCCTTATTATTTACGGTGGCTGCTGCTCCTGGGGTGGTGGCCGAAAAGAATTTCTAATATCCCCCCTCTTCGAAGGGGGCGGTGGAGACAGCATATAGACATGTATTACTGTCGAGGTTGTGTTGGGACGGGGGGTCTATAGTCATCTGCCAATCAAACGTGCATCTGAAGGGGGGAAAATGGACCGACACATTCAGCAAGGAAAAGGGGTAAATGTAAGTCTGAACATAATGAGAATAATTCACTTAATAATGAAAGGGTGAATTCTATCCATACAACATGGAAAGGCAATCTAAATGACCTATATTACTGAAGTCATTATATAATGCAAATAAGGTTACTTAAAAGTTGATGGGGACAATCTGAACATCCTGAAAAGTTTAGGGAGTTAGGGTTTTAACTAACATATTAGTGTTATTAGGAGCCATAACTACAACATATTTCTGTTATTCATTTTAATTACATTCGATGAACTTATCATTTTATTTATTCATTACAAAAAAAAAAAAATTATATATATATGTGTGTGTGTGTATATATATGTACATATATATGGGCGGAACCCTCAAGCTCCCAGCCCTCTGGTAGAGGACCCGAGCTTGAAAGGAGGGACCATACCGCCCGGGTGGGCGAGACCACGATTTTAAAATTTTTTTTTAATTATATATACAGTGGGGCAAATAAGTATTTAGTCAAGCACTAATTGTGCAAGTTCTCCCACTTGAAAGTATTAGAGAAGCCAGTTATTGTCAACATGGGTAAACCTCAACCATGAGAGACAAAATGTGGGGGAAAAAACACAAAATCACATTGTTTGATTTTTAAAGAATTTATTTCCAAGTTAGAGTGTAAAATAAGTATTTGGTCACCTACAAACAAGCAAGATTTCTGGCTGTCAAAGAGGTCTAACTTCTTCTAACGAGGTATAACGAGGCTCCACTCGTTACCTGTATTAATGGCACCTGTTTTAACTCATTATCGGTATAAAAGACACCTGTCCACAACTCAGTCAGTCACACTCCAAACTCCACTATGGCCAAGACCAAAGAGCTGTCGAAGGACATCAGAGACAAAATTATAGACCTGCACCAGGCTGGGAAGATTGAATCTGCAATAGGTAAAACGCTTGGAGTAAAGAAATACACTGTGGGAGCAATTATTAGAAAATGGAAGACATACAAGACCACTGATAATCTCCCTCGATCTGGGGCTCCATGCAAGATCTCATCCCGTGGCGTCAAAATGATAACAAGAACGGTGAGCAAAAATCCCAGAACCACACGCGGGCACCTAGTGAATGACCTACAGAGAGCTGGGACCACAGTAACAAAGGCTACTATCAGTAACACAATGCGCCGCCAGGGACTCAAATCCTGCACTGGCAGACGTGTCCCCCTGCTGAAGAAAGTACACGTCCAGGCCTGTCTGCGGTTCGCTAGAGAGCATTTGGATGATCCAGAAGAGGACTGGGAGAATGTGTTATGGTCAGATGAAACCAAAACAGAACTTTTTGGTAGAAACACAGGTTGTTGTATTTGGAGGAAAAAGAATACTGAATTGCACCATACCCACTGTGAAGCATGGGAGTGGAAACATCATGCTTTGGGGCTGTTTTTCTGCAAAGGGACCAGGACGACTGATCTGTGTAAAGGAAAGAATGAATGGGGCCATGTATCGAGAGATTTTGAGTGAAAATCTCCTTCCATCAGCAAGGGCATTGTGGTGAGATGTGGCTGGGTCTTTCAGCATGACAATGATCCCAAACACATAACCAGGGCAACAAAAGAGTGGCTTCATAAGAAGCATTTCAAGGTCCTGGAGTAGCCTAGCCAGTCTCCAGATCTCAACCCCATAGAAAATCTGTGGAGGGAGTTGAAAGTCCGTGTTGCCCAACGGCAGCCCCAAAACATCACTGCTCTAGAGGAGATCTGCATGGAGGAATGGGCCAAAATACCAGCAACAGTGTGTGACTAGCTTGTGAAGAGTTACAGAAAACGTTTGGCCTCCGTTATTGCCAACAAAGGGTTGCCTGGTACACCACACTCACCGCTGTTCCAGCTATTGAGTCTGGCCACCATTCAGCGGATACAATTTCCAGGGCGGAGCAAGCCACAGCAAACAGACAGCGGAGTGGACCAATCAGCGACGGGCAAACGTGACGTTAGTAAAACGACAAGGGCAGGACAAGGGACTTGCGCGCGGAAGTAAACATACGAGGAGAGCGGAGTTTATTCTACATGGCTAGCGCGAGACAGACTGTTGTCAATGACTCGTGTTGATGTGTTTTTGGTAATTTAAAACTGATTTTACCGTGGATTGGAACATATTCTCGGCTGTCCTGTTCACCATCTGTGTTGTTGTGGGGATGACTTTCGACGCGCAAGAGTGGCGTTGCTCGTTAAGAACACGTCACGCAAATAAACGAATCTGATTTGTCGATTGATTTTGTACCTGCTCGAGAGGCCGTTAATGGGCTGGTTCCCAGACTTTTCGCTCAGTGTTTGAAAAATACAGGGAGAACAGTCTGGCCGTGCCAGGCAAAACAAAGGGTACATAACAAAGGATTGAGGTGAACTTTTGGTATTGACAAAATACTTATTTTCCACCATGATTTGCAAATAAATAAAATAAACTTATTTGCCCCACTGTTGTTTCCACATCTGTGAATACTAAGCCTGTCGCAAGATGCAATAATTCCATTTATCGCGCGATAAATAAAAATGAAGGCGGTAATTTTTCCGCTGCGATTTATCTCCTCGCGTGCACGTGCGTGCGGCAGACGTGCTGTTAAAAGTTCGGATTCATCGTTACCAACCGCGCAAAATGCATCTTCGTTCCAGGTCCGCAAAAGCTAGCGCCGGAGCCAATCGTTCCCATTATATCCTATTGTTCAAAGTATACCGGCCGCGTCAGTGCTCTGGAGTGACTGTGGACCAGAGGTTGCGCTAGACTTTTTCGTTGTCTGTCATTTTGACTGACAGGGTCATAAAAATCCGGTCATAATCTATTTTTACCCGTCACTTAAATTTTTAAAATGATGATAAGGACATTGTGGTGACCCTTTGTTTGGCATAATTCACCTTCCGTACTTGTGTGTCCATTTGGCCGAGCGCGTTAGCGGATATGACACAGTCACGTGACAGAGACACTTAAGAGCCGCGCGCGTTCAGCAGGTGTAGGATAGAATAGAGAGTTCACAGAGAGCAGCAGAGGTACAGCGGCTGGACACAGCAATTCGAGCTAACAAGACTCTTAACATTGCATACCGCTTCAACATATTCAATAGTATTTAGTTTTCATTCATTTTAAATAAATATTCTGTCCGAACAAGCTTAATAGAGAATCCACACCGTGCCATCACACATCAAGCAGATGAATATGTAACTTTTTCTCCGCAGTGACAAAAACAGCTGACTGTGGCCCCTGTAGGTAGGCTACATATGGAACAATGAAATTAACAGTTCACCTACTGTGGCCTGAACGGAGTCTTACACCTTCCTCCTGGTGCGCATGGACTTGAGTTGCATGCCCGCTTGTGCAGTCCCTGTTTTTTCACCTCTTTTATCAACACCATCGTCGTTTTGGGGCTTTTTGAAGAAACTTCGGACACTCAGTTGCCTTGACATTTTTCAGAGTAAGGCCAACGACGTCATGCATCAAGAGAGACAATAGCTAATTAATATGCTCACTCGCCACCCTGTGGTCTGGGGTGTTAATTGCAACCTGTCAAAATGACAGATGGACTTCAGTTTTTTCCGTCACCGTTTTTAAAAAATCGGTCAACAACGGAAAATATTCGGTTAACGCGACCCCTGCTGTGGACCATCTATGGCGCGCCGGTGTTGTTGACGTGTGGGCGCTCCCGTCAGGAGTGAAATTTCGCGCGGGGCGGCTATTTCCCAGCACAACGCCGGATATTTACAACGAAGTCCGCCAAAACATTGTTACCGACTTGGCTGCTATGAACAACCTCGCTTTGACAACGAACAGTAGAATGAAATTAAAAGCGCTGTGCTTCAAACTCGTCCTGTTTATGAAAGTCGATTATCATATGCTGGTGTTGTGTAATAATGAGCAGACGTGACTTCAGTGGCGCTTGCTAACTTTTTTAATGCGCGCACACACTAGATATCATGAAATGGCAAACTAGATGTGCTACATCCCATGCCATTGGCTACGTGAGCCCAGAGTGATTATGGGACACGTAGTCCATATACTACATCGGTGAATTCTAAACTGTCATGACTGAATGGAAGTTAAGAAGGCCAAATCAATCCATACCAGTGACTATAGATAATGTTGCAAATATTGTTAACTCAGTACGTGACACAGATGGATTCGGACCACAAATAGGATGTCTTGCTCATGTAGTAAACCTAGCTGCTAAGAGAGCTGTAGCAATCAACAGTGTGCCCTGCCTCACTTTACAAACAGTAAAGATTGTTCTCAGCACTTTTATACAAAATTTTTTCAGATCAGTAAGAAGTAAGCACATAAATATTATGCACTAAAATGCATGTTTATATGATGGCAATTTAATTTTTGCTCGTTAGCAAAAAACAAAACAAAAACAACAACAAAAGAAACAAAAAATATAATTGTTATTTTTTTTACAGAGCATTAAATGTATTGAATCGGATCAAAAATCGTGTGCCCTGTACCAAACCATGACTTAACTGTATCGTTGCATCCCTATGGAACACCATTGCAGAAGCTATGACGGGAAAAGTTTTCATTTGCCTAAATGCTTAAGTTATTAAGTGCCATTTTTTTAAAAACACATTTTATTTATTCTGTGCAGTATCAATATTGTTGTTTTTTACTTAAGAGGCATGGTCTATTGTTTTTAGTTGTGATTTATTTTTTAATTTAAAAGTAAATATTTATCGCGCTTAAATGGGTGTATTTGATATGTTAATATATACTGTATTCTCTCTGTGTTATTGTAAATTGGCTAAAAAAATGGGGGGGGGGCGCAATAATATCGCATATCGCAATAATTCATGAGAATAATTATCGCACACTAAAATTTGTTATCGCGACAGGCCTAGTGAATACCACATTTTGGGTCATGTAGTGCCACAGCTGCTACCAAAATTTAATATTGTGGCCTACACAATGATGTCCAACTATGTGAAAACCAGGTCTTTATGAAGCTTTTTTTTTTTTTTTTTTTTAAATTACCAAAAATAGTGACTTGGCCTATAAAGAGTTAAAAAATGAACAAAAGCAATGTTATGTAAGTGATTTTTCTTTTTCTTGAATTGTGCTTAATCCACTGAGGTTGCAAGTACACGGGACGGTCCATTTAAGCTTTTTTAAAAATGCCATGCAGAACCTCATTAGTTGCTACCAGATAATGGCAGTTGAAATATGTCAGAACAGACTGTATATGGCTAAAAGCAACACAGTATGCATGGATTAACCATAACTATTGTGATTGGCATGGTTTTATCAGTACAAATAAGTTCATGACTTATGAAGTGCTAGTCTCAGTCTTAGCTCAAACAGACGTGGGTCACAGAGTACAGAAGCACTAGATCTGATTTATGTTAACCTACTTAGTGCTGGGAAGGCAGTGTATGCTTACATACAGTATTGTCTCACACGGCATTCTTTATTGTAGTGAGGTTGCAAGCTACCCATGAATCTTTATGCTCTTGTTTGCTTTGCCCTACATGCAATATTGTTATCATGCAAGAAAGACGCAATGGTTGAGAGTGGACATCTTTTTTCTTTGACTTAAAATTAATTAGAGGAGAACAAAAAGTTGGACAAAGCATCATATAAGTAGTTGTAAAATTTTCAAAGGCCTTTCTGGGGACCTTGCAATTTTTTCTTCTTCACGTTATTTTATTTATAGACACTCACACACATAGCTTGCTGCCAGAATCCCAGTTCAAATGGATTGGATGTCTACTAGAGACAAACTAATTTAAATTCACAGCACTCTGATGAAAAGATGCACATGATTGGAGGTCTATTATCATTAATGAAACTGAAAGAGTTAACATGAAAAACCTTTAGCAGGAAATTCAAGAATGCTTCTATTACTACACTCCAAATAGTATAGGCTGGTGGTTTTGACACCAAGTACTAACCCCCAAAACAGTATTTGGATCTCAAAGCACCATTGTAATGACTTGAAATAAAAGATAGGAGTGCAACTGGCCTTAATATTCATCCCATCCTGCTAAAAAATACACGCAGGTTATAATTCCAAAGCTTTCATTTTACAAGAAAAAAGAATTAATTTTACATTAAAAACTTTAAGATATACATAAATGAATAACAAAAAAGTGTTTAAAAAAATTTTTTTTTTAAGTGTCATAGCTTTCAATATGTTATGCTTATATGAAGACATTTTACGTCACGTTTATTAATATGACTATATTGGGAAATTGCATTGAAGCTAGATTTAATGAAAAATTGTGAATCACTGCAAAATTGCAATATCTGCCAGAATTTTTTTCCCGCAAATTGTTCAACCCTATCTAGTATACAGTATATTCCTACAGTACACATATCCAAAACTCTAAAAACAAAAAACTAAATCAAAATTTAACAACCAAAGTTAATTTAACATTCAAAAATATTACTTAATAGTTGTTAATAATTTTTTACAGAATTAAAGTCCAAATGTTTTTAGCAAAAGCTTAAAGTGCATGTGACACGAAAAAGCATGTTTATTTCATAATACACGCGGTATTTTATGCCCCGAAATGATATGGGCCGCTTGGATGTGTGTGGAAGGGATCGCTATTTTTATTTAGTTTTTTGAATCTCGCGCGATGAAAATGAGTGATTTCCGGTTTCGGTCTTGCATTGAGGAGGAGGGCGCTGTGACGTGTACGGTAGAAGACGTCCTCTTCACGCTACAGTGCACTGTTGTGTATGAGGACGAAGGATTCATCTGATTTTGCGGATTAATACGTTTATTTTTCGCATCACGCCAGCCAAACGGCTGCAGAAAAATCATTCTGTATGAGGGAGAGGCGTATGCGCCTTTTTGGAGTTTCAAAAGGTTCCCATTCACCGTGGATATCTACTGTGGGACCATTGGACTTACGAGGAAGTGAATAAACATCTTGTTTTGTATTATGTCAAATACGAATACAGCGATTACAAAGTAAACACTACAAACTTCCTTTAAATGAAGGACTACTTATGTTTGATCATTGATAGGCATGTAAAAAGCTCTCCTAATGCTCATTAGCAGCAGCACGTTAGCTGCACAACAACTCCAGCCACCCTCCTCTGGGGAACGAACTGTAAATTGCTCTCCGCCGGGCGGTTTGCCGATCCACAAAGACAATCGACAACCGGGTCGTCATGTCAAATAATCCAGGATAGTTATGTGTGATTTTCCACTTTGAAGACTTTGAAACATCACTCGGTTCGGGTTAGCATGTCGGCTAGCTGTCACGCCTTCTGGTTTGTTTACATTCTCCGAAGCCGGGGAAGGAAATGACATATGTCCCATTTAGGTGTCATAAAATATCATTCAGGAGGTGCGACAGTAAAGGTGAAGTCGACAGTTTTGACCATTATGGAGTAATTTTGCCATGTCGTCCTGAATAAATGCATTTTTATTATTTCATATTCCATTCAGCACAAGACTGTTATTTGTCATGACCATGCCATTTATTTAGCAATTGGGGAAAATACTTGGATAAAAAGAATATCCTGTAAAAATATTGAAGTAAAGAGATAGAAACAATGACATTTTGCCGCTTTCTTCGTCGCCTTTTCCTCGTTGTGAATAGTTCCCCCTCGACGGGCTGACTGGTCCTTCTCAAGCCATTTATATAGCTATTGGGGAAAAATACTTGGATAAAAAGAATATCCTGTAAAAATATTGGAGTAGATAGACTGAAACAATGACATTTTGCGGCTTTCTTCGTCACCTTTTCCTCGTTGTGAATAGTTCCCTCTCGACGGGCTGACTGGTCCTTCTCAAGCCATTTATATTGCTATTGGGGAAAAATACTTGGATAAAAAGAATATCCTGTAAAAATATTGGAGTAGAGAGACTGAAACAATGACATTTTGCGGCTTTCTTCGTCGCCTTTTCCTCGTTGCGAATAGTTCCCCCTAGACGGGCTGACTGGTCCTTCTCAAGCCATTTATATAGCTATTGGGGAAAAATACTTGGATAAAAAGAATATCCTGTAAAAATATTGGAGCAGAGAGACTGAAACAATGACATTTTGCGGCTTTCTTCGTCGCGTTTTCCTCGTTCTGAATAATTCCCCCTCAATGGGCTGAATAGTAAAACCGATGAGCCCAGTCTACTGCTGACGTCATCCACCTGTTGGGGAAGCTAAAGCCCTATAATGGTAGGCGTGGCTAACCGGCAGATTAAAAGACTAATTTCTCGTCATCTGTGCTTTGCTAAATTGTTGTATATAGTCGAATAGTCTCAAAATATGATTCTGATTCAAATAATAATGCCATTTAAGAATTTTTTTCTCGTGTCATATGCTCTTTAAGTACTTAAAAATAAACTATAGCCTAATGATTCAATTCAAATGCATTTCACATAAAAAGGAAATACAAATTGCCTCTTGATAAATTTTTTAAAGCAAAAACATGTTAACTTAAGTAATTTAAGCGTGTACCACTAGAGATAGAAATACTCGTACCACACTTATAAAATCATTGGCTCTGGGCGCACGTGCTTCCCCTTCCCACAACAAGACATAGAGTATAACCCCTTTAATAGTGTTACAAATGCTGGAAAGCTACACTAATGGTCAAATGAGCTAATGCATGTATAAATGTATATATGAAAATAAAATATTAGTAATCCAATTCATTCCAAACTAATCTAATCAATCCCTTCCTTCATTTAATTTCGTCTATGCTGGCATCCCTGTTTTTTTTTTCCACATTCCAGTTTCTGCCAAGGGATGTGTCTCCCATACAGTCTTCACTTGCCACACTTAATTCAGTGGCTGCCATTGACGGCGATAGATGTCCATTCCATTTTGTCTAGGAGGGCTCGCAGCAAATTTGTTCATTCACTGCCACCCTCCTAGTTCACGTGGATTGGATATCTTCTAGTAAATAAATTAATTTCAATTTACAGCAAAAAGATGGAAAAGAAAAAATCTAATGATTGGACATTTATCACTTATGCATAGATAATAGATGTCCAATCATGTGGCTTTTTTCATCGTTCAGCTCTGAATTATATTACCGTAGTTCGTCACCAGTGGATATCCAAACCATTTAAACTGGGAGGGCTGGCAGCGAATGAACAATTGATCAATGAACAAATGAATAAGTTCAAAGAACGAATGTTCATTTGCTGCCAGCCCTCCCATTTTAAATAGATTGCATGTCTGGTGCCGTTAATAGCAGCCAATGGCTTAATCAGAGTGGACCTACGAATAAATCATGCAGCATTTGATCACTTCTGATGCCTTCAAAAGAGCGCGCTGGTAACTGGGCTGTCAGCCAGGGTGTTTAGCTTAGTCATTTGCATGCTCGACTGCCTTGATGATGGCTAAGATTTGATCCTCGGTTGGAGCAAATCAGTATATACAACACTAACTTATTGCTTTTTTATTTATTTATTTATTTATTGTTTAAGTTTGCCATCAAAACCTAAAAGCAATTGGTTGACTTGAAATTTCAAGCTAAGCCAACTTTTTCCCCTTTTTTTCTTTTACATGTTTGTTACATTGAAGTTTTAATAATAAATGGCGAGTTAAATTTTACGTCGGATGTCGAAAAGATCGTGTATCGAAGCGATTGTATATCGAGGTGCCCCTTTACTTATAAGATGCTCAAAAGAAGCACAATTATAATAGTACCCATTTTTCCCCCAAAATTTGAGTGCTGTGCCCTTATGTTAGCCATGCTAATTAGCAAAGTTACTGTATGTTTCTCGGTAGCAGCCATAGTATTTATATCACCAATGCTATAGATACTAACTCGTAGCTCGTTGCAATCGCTATAGTATTGTAACTGACTGTGACTTTTACGTTTACAATGTCTGTGCAAATTAAGCAAATTAATTAAAAAGTTTTATATTACTGAGTTTATGAGCTACACAAAAAAATACAAGTTAGGCAATAAAATGCTTAGTTACAGTAAAAAGAGTAAATGTAACTCATTACTTTCCACCTCTGCTTTGTATTGCCCCCTTTCTAATGTATTCCACTGCCATTTCCTTCTCCAATAGTATTTCTCTTTTTCCACAGTCCAACCAGTTTGTCATTCCTATAATTCTGCCATGCTTGTCTTCACTGCTTCTCTCTCCTTAAGTTATGCTGTTACAATGACTGCACACTCACGAAGATGTTCATTTTATTCATTCAGCCAAGGCCCCCGTGTTGCATAATGGACTCTGTATCCTAGACCTGGACACTTCAATGTAGGGCAAATACCAGACTAAGTCTATAAAACTAATTTGTATGACTTTCTTGTATGTAAATGAAGCAATGTATTGTCACTTTGCACCATCATTAAAGGTAAGTAATAGGATACTCAAGGTGGAATCATCAGGGTAGAAAAGGTTTTCGACAGGTGGTTAACGCCTCCATGATGTTCCTTGCATACTAAGGTGGCAGTGAAATGTGAAGTGAAAGACACTAATGTTGACAAAAATTTGATGCTCTGTGAAAGAAATAAGTACAAATCAGTTTGGAGTGCAGAAATGAAATGAGCGCTCAACCCTATAAGTAGGCGCTCTGAAACCTTATTTTAATGCATTAAAGTCGTGCAGTAATTTAATTAGTTTGTGTAACATGCAGATAGACATCCAATCCATTTGAACTGGGAGGTTTAGGCAGCGCAAACAATCACTATATACGGGATATAAAAGCAATTTTAAAAAATTCATAAAGCTAACCTTGAAGCCTTGAATTTTTTTTCTAACGATCAGTCTCTCTTAGCTCACTGATGTAGGCAAATGTCAGAATGTAACTTTGAAAGGAGGCACACTTGGAACTCTGACTGCACAGGTCCTGCCCGTACAGCACTGTAGTAACTTGAATTTAGTGGTGAGCAGTCTGGTAACTTACCATGTGATGTATAAAGGAAGTTTTTCCCAGACCTCCGTAGCATGAGCCTAACAATAAAAAGTAATGACTGCTGTACAGCTGGGCAAAATCATTGGCTGTCATTGAGGGCGATTGATGTCCAATCCATTTTTATTTTGTTCATTTGCTCCGCCTTAAAGTACATAAAGTACTAATCCTTTGTCCTAAATAACTTTTTTTTTCCCTATATGTGTCAGACCCCAAGTACAAAGTAAAAAGTACACAAAGAGACAAAATCTTTTTCAAATTAATTCACTGAATTGATCTATCGGCAAGGACTAGACTGCTGTAGATAGTTATCAGTGACAGTTCACTGTTGCTGTGATCACTGATAATAGCATACCGCACATACCACGTCACGCTTGCTCATTAATATTCATGACGCTAGTGACTGTTGCTAGGGGGGTCAAACTCGCGCTTGTCCCACATGCTAGTTGCATGTAATTAATGTACGAATGAGATGTCTACGGAGCTACACCTGCTAATTCTGTCTGAAAATGATGTCCCTGGTGCCAAATTTATTGGTAAAGATGTGGAAGAACATATACATTTTCAGTTAAAGAGATGGCTTGAGTATAGAAGTCTGAAAAACACGGGAAAAAGAGCCAGCCTGATCCAGAGGTAGCTTTAACACCTTTTTCTTGTGTGCATTTTTTTTTTCTTTTTCTCTTTTTTAAATTTTTTTTTTTTTTTACTAACATTGCCTTACGCCACTGACATTCTCCAGTTTCAACAATCTATCCTTTACCACCATATATGCCCTGTTTTTCTTATATATTATATCCTCTGCTTGTCTTACGTCTCTGACAATTCTTGGGGGTAGTTTAAATTGCCATTTTTGTGTAGCGATCACAAATGCTACTCAGTGACAGCCACCGAACACTTTTAATGTTTTCATTCAACATAAATCTTAATTCTATTAATTTATTCACACTTTCCCTAACTAAGGTTGTTTCTTTTACAACAGAAAAAGTAAATCTGTTACATCTAGAGCCTACCTATATCAAAATGGCTTACCTCTTCGGGGCAGGCTGTGGCAGGCAGTGGATCAGGATTGTCATCTGTAGGACCACGGCCCTCAACAAAATGTTTACTACATATGAAGGTGAATGGTTTCACCTTGCTGGTGTTAAACTGGTCTTTTGGAAGTCCGGACAAGTTGATCCATTGTTCACATTTATCCTTCTGAGTTTTTGGCTTCGGCAAACGAATGAAGAAAACACCCTTCATATGTGGACTGTCGTAATGTCTAGAGTCGTTTCTGCAAGTTCAATAGCATTAGTGTTTACTCAGCATGTTCTTTTTTGAAAGATTACCGGCAGAAAAAAGGGCAGTATTAGCACGGATTGTATGCGAGCTCGTTTCTATGTTGACCCCCTTCTGGTTTACGACGATGACGTCACACGGCCTTGCAGTCTAAAAATAGCACTCGTGCGGTACGCTATTGCTACTTTACTGCAGTTTACATGCAAGTGTGGCTGAAGAATGCCCACTACTGGCAAGCTTGTAAAATATAGGCAACACAGGCACCAATAAGCCAATCTGTTGTGCACACATGCACTCTGTACTGGACAAAATCCTAACCCACATATGGCTTCCCTCTACTGGGTAACTTATAACTGTACCGTAATTTCCCGAATATAACGCGCCCCAAAATCAACTTGTAAAATCATGGTGCGCATTATACACGGGTAAATAGATAGAGACAGAAATATATATATATATATATATATTAGGGCTGTCAAAATTATCGCGTTAACGGGCGTTAATTAATTTTTTAAATTAATCACGTTAAAATATTTGATGCAATTAACGCAGATTACCCGCTCGGACAGATTTAAATGACGGTACAGTGAAACGCTCACTTGTTAATTGTGTTTTATGGAGTTTTGGCGCCCTCTGCTGGCGCTTGGATGCGACTGATTTTATAGGCTTCAGCACCCATAAGCCATGTGTAAGTAATTATTGACATCAACAATGGCGGGCTACTAGTTTATTTTTTGATTGAAAATTTGACTAATTTTGTTAAAACGAAAACATTAAGAGGGGTTTTAATATAAAATTTCTATAACTTGTACTAACATTTATCTTTTAAGAACTACAAGTCTTTCTATCCATGGATCGCTTTAACAGAATGTTAATAATGTTGATGCCATCTTGTTGACTTATTGTTATAATAAACAAATACAGTCCTTATGTACCGTATGTTGAATGTATATATCCATCTTGTGTCTTATCTTTCCATTCCAAAAATAATTTAAAGAAAAATATGGCATATTTTATAGATGTTTTGAATTGCGATCAATTGCGATTAATTACGATTAATTTTTAAGCTGTAATTAACTCGATTAAAAATTTTAATCATTTGACAGCCCTAAGATTATATATATATATATATATATAAACAGATTTTTTTTTTGTATTGACACGGCCATGTTGTGTTGAAGAAACGTATGCAGCGATCCGTTGCCGACCATTACGGTACGTGACGTCACCATTTTGTTTCGGTAATACTTCACTCTGATCGGCCGAATGATTTCGTCTGTGCTAAATTCTGCTTTTTTCACTCTTCATAAAGCACAGAATTTGGTTTCTTGAACTCATTTGAGTCAACGTTTATTGCAGCTCCGCAACTCGGACTATAACAAACGTAACACAACAGACTTCCTGTGTCAGTCAACTATATCCGTCCCTCGGGAAACTCAAACCCAAATAACAATAGTTCCTATTGTTACTGTCATGTCGACAACGATGAGCTCTCTCGGATTTCCGACTTACGTTCTCACTTCATTTTACCGTATCAATCCATGAGGAAACATTTATTCATCTTGATGAAACGAGCAAGTTATACAGCAGCCTTTAAAAGAAAAGTCATATCTGTTTTGTTTTCTCCTGGATTCTGGTAAGTTCAAGAAGTTATCAGATCATATTATTACCGTACATATCGTCAGTTTACGGTAATGTTTTGAACTACAAATGTGCTATGCTTGTGCTGTGTTTCACCAGTCAGTAAAATGGCATTTCTGTATCTGTACATGAGCTCTGTTTTATTGTATTCTTCTATATATTAGTGCTAAAATTAGGGTGCGCGTTATACACTGGTACAATAATTTCCTCTAGATTTTACAAGTAAATTTGGGGTGCGCGTTATAGACGGGTGCGCCTTATATTCGGGAAATTACAGTAATTTTGCAATTAATTAATCTGCCCTGAAAAAAATATATAATCGGGCTTTAAGGATCATTAGGTACTGGCCTATGCTACATAGCTACCAAGTTTGAAGACCATTGGTTCATGAAAGACTGAGTAGTAGGACTTCAAAGTTGGTGTCAACAAGAACAACAAAAACCTGAGTGGAGACTTAATAGCCTTTTGGCCTGTAAAAAAATATACACAAATTCACAAACACAATCTGGTAGTATGACTACAGCCACAGTCCCCAGACAGACACTGTATGACTCATCTAATGGCCCACTTACACATGCCCACGGTCCATATGTGTACCGCATACATACACTACAAAGTAATGAGATTTCCTCCTGTCTTAGTTTATCCCCGATGTACTTTTACAACAGCAAAAGTGGGTCACTTACAAATATGTCCACATAGACAAACATCATAAGGCTGGCTTGTTGCTTTTTTGGCATGTTGTAATCACAATAGCATTTGTGATTGAGAGAGCCACCCCACCCACTCCCACCTCACCTCTTCATCCCTAAACAAGAATGTCATTGGTTGACACAGTCCACTATACTTTACAGCATATCCAAGCCACAGGTGGTGGGGGAGACTGTGTTGCCATGCCAACAAGAAGCAGAGGATGGGAATAAGTTATGGTGCTATGATGTGAGGAGACTATCAATGATGGAGCAAGTCGACCCCCGCATATTCGCGGTTCGGCAATTACAAATGTATTCATATTTACGCTTTCTTTTTCAGAACCTAACCCTTGTTATCAGCAGTAAAACCCCTGCATACTGTACCTATTTTCTAAAACAGGGATTTTTTTTGAAGGGGGGTGGCATACTAACAAAGCATGTACTATATGCACTCTAATTCACCTGAGTTTGTTAAAAGTAGATATCCAATCCATTTGAACTGGGAGGGTTGGCAGCGAATAACGAAAGATCATTTGCTGCCAGCTATCCCAGTCAAATGGATTGGAAGTTTATCACAGACAATGACAGCCAATGAGTTAAAATGTTTTTTTGCCAACCATGTTTAAAAAGATAGACAAGAGAGCAGGAAAATAGAAAATATAAAACTCACCGATACATTCCTTTCTTTACTCTTAAGGCGTCTTCAGTTCTTTCGTAGTAATCACAGCGAATCTTCTCAGACTTTCCGTTCAATAAACTGAATTCTTAAATGTCTATATTCCAAGTCTGCATTCTTTGTTGATCAGCATTTCTCTGGAGGCTTAAATTGATGATAGGAATCTCAAATGGAATGAAACCTCTCACCTCTGAAGGCCTCTCTAATCGTCTATCTGTGCTACTACATAAACATTTGGGCTTTAAGTATATATATGTTGAGAAGCAAACTGAGATTGATGTTGTAGAATGATTCTCTAATGGACTCCTCGGCTACGTTTGTTATACATCAGTCTCTAAGGCAAATCAAAGTTACTTGAAAAGAGAAGTCCATTGGGCAATTGAAGCACCTGGGTTTTGAATGATCCTTGTTGTTCCCTTTTGTTACTTTTACTGAGTATGTAGACAATTTGTCAACTGAGGTATGCTACTGGACAGGTGAGGCTGAAGCTGTTGTACATTAGCCTCCAGCAAGAAGTTTAATCAGTAAAAACCATCTCAGGGCTCAGGTGAGTACAATTTTAAACAATGCATTGATCCAGGCCAGCATGTGGTATGAGGTCCAGAGTTACTGCTGAGTGTAACATTTGCAGCAAAAAGAGTTTGAGAGGCAATCCAGGTTGTCACGGTTACAGCAGTAAGAGGTCACAGGTGTAAGATTTGCTGTGTTCCGGTCACTGAGTTGGCTTTTGTGATGGAAGAGGTAGGTAAATGGAGAGTATCCCCGAGGTATTTATAGAAATGTTGCACAAAGAAAAATGCAGGAACTGGTTTTATAGATAATTGTTTTGATCCATTTGTATTTGTAAAGGAGGTATAAAGCTTCTGACTGGATGGAGTAGCTGATGGTGGCTAGGAGTCTGTCGAAGTATCTCAAAATTTTGTATTATGTAAAAAATAATGCTGGTGGTTTAAACTGTAATTAATAGAAAGTTATCAGCCTGAGCACAATCCAAGGAAGTGAGCGGGTAGAAATCCTGTCTTTAAAAAAAGCATTGTGGTCCAAGTCACTAATGAATAGCCTGTTGTTGTTCTCAACTCAGATTGGGAGGATTCTTCAGCGTGTCCATCTACAAAAAAGACAAACAAACAAACCAGAGACAGAACGTTAATATCAGACTTGGAAATGAGTATGACTATAAGTTAAAACATGGATATGCACATTAATTCCAAGAGTGGATCTTTTTACTTGTACATTACCACATTATAGGTTTCTTTTCCCCAAATCATTATTATTTGTATTTACTTGTGTATTAAAAAAAATAAATAAACATTTTGGAGGGATGCATTAATATTTTATATCTCATATAGAGATTGTGCGCATAAACACCTACAGTAATGCATTATTGTGACCAATAGGTTTAATTCCTTTTCTCCTAAGGGGGTGCAGATTATTGTTTATACTTTTTTTTTTGTTTTAATACTACCTAAGTCATAGGCCAATATGGGCAATGAAAGCGATTATTCTCCTTACAAACCAGCGCACCAGAAACATCTACCTGTAGGTAATTTCACTCTAAAAATGGTCGAAACTATTTTCTTCCAATTTACACTCGCCGTCATAAATTTTAAGATTTTTCACCATTCTGATGAATGAGAGAGTCCGAAAACTTTTGACCAAGGATGTAGAACCTGCTTTTGGCTTGATTTACAATTAAACGATTAAAAAACTATTTTAACCTTTAAGCTTTTGGATTTTTTCTACACATTATAGTGAGCTATTGGCTCCCATTTACTTTGATATACTCTACGTCCATCCGTTCAAATGGAATGGATCGACTAGAGACAAACTCAATTAAATTTAAAGCAGAAAGATGAAAAGGGTAACATGACTGGACAATTATATAATTGTCAATGGCAGTGAAAGAGTTAAAAATACATAAATTCTGGGTAATTGCACAAAAAACAAACAAACAAAAAAATAAACATTAAGCAATGCTACCAGTGGTGCGTGTGTTTTTGAGAAGGTGTGACACGTCTTGTAAGTCTTCTATTTAGTGTGCAAACATTGACTCAGTTTTAATTTGATGCCTGTTACATGTTTCAGAATATCTGGGAGAGGGGCAATAAAGGACTGTGACAGTTTGAAAATACTTCTTTTTGGATCTAATTACCAGAAATTATTTAAAAAAGAAATTAGTTCTGCACTGCACGCTTCCCAGCGTTTGGGTCTGCCCTTTTTTTCCCATCACATCACCATGCCTAACACCACCATGACATTAATGGGACATTAAATGGAAGGAAGGAAAGTGACTTAATCTTTTGAAATGCCTAGCAGAACTTTACCACTACAAGCACCTGTCAAGTGTTATCGTCAACATCAGCGGTCCCATAGTTGAGCTGGCTGGTTGTGGTATTCCCAACTTGGGTGTGTCTCTAATAATTTGACACTCATCAAAAAAGAGCATTTACACATTATCTGCTCCCAATTAATTGACAATAGATAAAGAGAGGTGACAGTTTGCCAAATTGTGTGCAAAAACTACTCAAGTTCTATAGACACATTCAGACATCAGATGAAGTCCGGTAATGTTCTGATAGTCAAATGTATTTTCCTATGTAGCATTAGGTCTGAATGCAGCAGGTTTTAGGGCTTCGGAAGAGACTGTTAGCCTTTGAATGACCAAAGGCACTATGAGTGTTCATAGCGTATTTTCTTCATACTATTATTTTTTTTAAAACAAACTTTGTGATTGAAAGTGTGTCGTCGTTCAGTCTGGAAAGCTTAATGATGAATGTGCCAGTTTAGTACAGTAAATTATTTATTTGGAATTGGAAAAACAGGCATGATGTCATGCCAGATTCACACGATTATATTAAGCAAACAAGATCTAGATCTCCGGCTGAGTGACCTTTGATTTTTGCCAAATGGGAATACATGCACTCGCGGTATTTGCATAGAACAGTCTCATATGCAATATCAATATTTTTATCACTGTAATGGTTGCTTTTAGATTTCGAAAAAATGGGTGAACTTCGATAGAAAATCTATCAGCCCAAGAATTTTTTTTTTTTCTTTTTCGATGGTGCCATGATGGTGTATTCTCTTCCACGTCAAGTCGAGAAATGAAGTTTGCACAAAATGTTTATGCGGTGCCACATGTACAAATATTTTGACACTTCGTGAGCAATTGTTTCTTAATGAAACAGCTATGTCAATATATTGACAACAACATTTATAGGTTATCAATGTAACAATAGACAATAAAAAATATCAAATAATTTTATGTCAATACTATTAATGAAAAGGTTTGTGCATGTAAGGGTTGCATTAGCTTAAACTGGCTATATTCATACAGCACCTCCCCCAAAACTAGCCAAGAACATCAATGGTTGGAAAACAGTGTTCAGCTTTAAAACAACACAATTGTATCTTCTATAACATTACCCCAATTTAAACATTAGATGTTCACAATATAGACATGTCAATGTGTGTTGAATAATGTGATTGCATGCAGACAGAAACTGCTCCAGCATGTTTCAGAGCATGGACCTCTTATATAACCATCTATACGTCAACGGGGTTGCTTATACAACCAGGCAACTTGAGGACAAATGATGTAAATGAGCTCTTGAATGAACACGTTATAGACTGCTAGACGAAAAAATAAAGGGTTAGTAACATGCCATAAAAACCATATTGTACTCCAGTTTGCTTTGTTCATGAGTGTGAGCAACCATTCCACTAGCACACAACACACACTCACAGCCCTTTAGTTGGACTTAAAGCACAATATGGATGACCTTGAATGCTGCAAGCTGTGACAGCAGCTGAGCCAAGATCAGAACATTCATGAAGAAGGTAGGATGCTCTGTAGTTGACGCTGAAGTGGGAGTAGAGAGAGGTACAACTATTAACAAATCTAAGAAATAATGGACAGCAGCTAATAGGATAGGGTGAGAAGGCTTAAAAATCACAATCTGTGATTATTTAAAAAAAATCTGATTATTTAAGCCAAAATTAATAATTGCATAAATATAATTATTTTTCTTTCCTCTAAAAATTTAAGAACACAATAAGAAAAAAAGACAGGAAACTCACAACATGTTAAACGCATTATAGGGCACTCATTGGAATCATTGGCTGCCATCGATGGTGCTAGCTGTCCATTTTGACTGGAAGGGCTGAGTACATTCTTTCGATGTAGGTGGCAGCACTACCAAAACTTGTTTCCTGCGTGTAACCATTCTCTCCTGTTCAGGAGTATGACAGACAGACAGTGTTGCCAGATTGAGCTGGTTCCCACCCATATAAGCTATTTTTATAGACAGGGGTGGGAGAGGAATGCATTGAGTTGGTTGATAAAATTTTGACAAAATCATACTTCGAACAGGAGGTTGTAATCTGGGCTGTTTTTTTATTGAGCTGGTGGGTTTGACAGTGTGATTGGGCTAGAGACCATCTTTCCATTTTGGCAGACCTGGAGAAAAATGCCACCAAAACTCACGATTGCATTTTTAACAATTTAGACCACGGTGACAAGGTGGAGCGACATAGAGATTTTGACTATGGAAGGAGTTGTCAGATTGTTGCGGTTTCAGACCAGTCGATGAGGACATCTGAAAAGGTTTTTTTTTTTTTTGCATTTTACCCAGCTACCGTTATCGCGTACACCATCCCTAAATTTGCCTGACAAAAACCTACATTATGGCCACAATCAGTCATCATTCAGTCAAGGCAAAGCCATCATTGACCCCAACCTGACGGTGAGTTCAGTACTCGGTCACTTATCAGCTGGAGTCTAGCAGTTCAACTCATTCATGCAGGATGGACCAATAGAGACATACAGTAAATGAATGATTTCAAACAATGAGTGTGGTGGTTTTGGCGAACACTCAGTTGAATACAAAGCTTCACTTGTCTCTTAGTATTATCTAGGCCTCATTCCAGATTAGCCAAGCCTACCCAGTGTTAATCAATGTTTTCCCTAAATGAGGCCTGAACAGCACAGCAGACTAAACAATTTTGAATGGTTTGAGCAAGTCGTTTACACTCTTACACTTGAACAGTGAGGCCAATTTGACTATTTTTGCCGTATACTGTAAATATTTGCATTTGACGATTCTAGTTACGAAAATATAATATTGATTGAATTGAGAACCGTAAAAGATATGTTGACTGTTAGGAGACTCAATTGTCTTGTATAGTCAGGTTAAACGTAAAGAATGAAGCATTATAGAAGTAAAAGGAAAGAACAGTGTGCACCCTTGTTTTAATAATCTAAAATCCGATTGAATTTAAGGAGAAAATGCATTAGTGTAATCAACTGAATGCTCAGACTCCAAGTCAGGTATAATCACATGACTCAGATTTCAGGGAGAACTCTGACCTTGTAAGCTTAGAAAATCCTTAAAAAAAAAAAAAAAACTAATAAATTACTAAACAAACATCAGGTTTACCAACTGGCTTTTACACCGAAGTTAGTGTGTTTGTTTCATATATTCAACTACTTTAATTGTTTAGTTCGCCTACTACCACATCTATACATGTTGAAAACAAGAACTCAGCTCCTCATTTAATTTATTGGCTGCCTTGATGGCACGCGTCGTCCAATCCATTTTGACTAGGAGAGGTGAATGAGCAAATGTTCTAATAGGACATCACAGTAATGTTGATTCAGGATTCAGCCAGAAATACCGGGTGCCATGGAAACAGGAAACAACATTTTTTCAAAACGAATCAAAAGAATGTTTTTTCCTTTTAGTTTTAGATCTACCTGCTTAATGGAGCAAAAAGGAGTATGTTCATAGTTTACAGCAGTTGTAAGTATTTACATGGGAATAATTAAAGGTAAGCAGCTGGTCACCAATTGTTCATTTAAAAAAAGATAAATAAATAATAAAGTTAGTTGCACGTCTAGCTCCATCAGTGGCACTGAAACATGAGCATTTACAAACAGAAGACTGGGGCAGTCAACTTTGAATATTTTTTTTACAATCAATTATTCTATCAATCAAATAATCACATAAATATTTGGTATATATCAAAATCGACAAGAAAATCATAATTACCTGATAATTGCTTATTTCATTATAATGACTAAATGTAGCCAAATTAAGGAAAACAAAAACAAAACAATAACAGCACTTTTAAAGCAATATGACATGATAAGGAGTGATGCTGTACTCACTAACCTTTTTGCAACTGAGAACTACTCTTTCAATATTAAATATTCATTTAAAGTGCTACAAGTTCCATAAACCCTTCTGACATACAGTATACGAATATGTAATTAAGTTATACTCGATGTAAAAATGTAGATTTTTAACCAAACACTTTTTAACGCTTACCTAATGTAGATGTTTTATCATACATAAATTGAATGTAAATGTGTTTTTGGTCACAGACTAATTGCATCTAACAGCAATACGGTCTAAAATGCATGTCATGGTAGAAATTGAATAAATGCCTTCATAGTAACAGTATATCTATACCATATGTATCAAGGGCGTAGGTTTGTCTCAATATTGGTAGGGACGATATAACAGCATAACCTGCATGTACACTTTTTGCTGAGGACGGGACATTTATAAGACCAAACAGATTAGGTGAACGGAGGTCAGGGCTACATTTCTCACGAATATGGATCTAATTAATTCATAGGCTAAATGATCGATGCAAAATAAATCTGTATTGACTTATTAATGAAAATAACCGACACCACAAATAGTTATAGATGTAGGTCAAGCATGTGGCGCCATTGACGTAAAAGCCTGTTTGCTGTGCACATAGTTTGCACCTTTTTAATGTTCTTTCTTTTCTAGTTTCCTGTCCTGTGTTTTGTCATTTTTCTGTTGGTTTGTGTTTTAAACACATACAAACACACATTATATACTGTATATATATAATATGTGTATATACCAACGTTCACACTGCAAATTTATAACGTCTTAATCTGATCATTTTTCTTAAATCTAGTCGAATAATTTTCTCCATCTTGTTTTGAGTGTTAAAGACTAGTTAACAGATTAATATGTCAGATTATTCCAGTTAAATTAAGTAATTACTACTATTTGCTCTTATTAAACCCATACATCTAAAAGTTTTTCACCTAAATCCAGAAAAACTGATTTCCTTGATTTAAGAACATTTCTGACAAACAAGCTTTTTTTAAAATATATGTATATATTTATATACATTAGGGCTGTCAAAATTATCGCGTTAACGCGCGGTAATTAATTTTTTAAATTAATCACGTTAAAATATTTGACGCAATTAACGCACATGTCCCGCTCAGACAGTATTCTGCCTTTTGGTAAGTTTTACAGCAAGGCTTTTTGTGCTGCCTAACAGCGAACTCTTGTGGTCGCTTTGTGACATGGTTTATTGTTTTCTTTCCAGTTCAATATGTCTGCACGACGTCTCGGGCTGACGCCTACGTTGTAATGTTGTGCTTATATGATCCTTGGACAAGATTTGTCCGTAAGTATGGTTGTTGTAAAGAATGTACATATTATGTTAGTAAGCGAAATGTTATATTTTTTGCATGAGACGCTTTTTGTTTATGTTTAGTGAACCTGTATAGCGTGCTAAGCTAACGTTGTTGCTAATGCAATGCTTGTGTACTTTTTTGTAGTTTTACAACAGTCTAAAGAGGACAATGGTTTGAGGCCATTTTATTAATAAATCAGATGAAAAAGGAAGAAGTCTGATTATTAAGGCGTCGTTCACTAGCTGTCTAGCTTTGGAAAAAGTAGACGCTTCGGAGTGAGGACAGCATAGACAGATTTAAATGACAGTAGAGTGAAATGCCCACTACAGTCCTTATGTACCGTATGTTGAATGTATATATCCATCTTGTGTCTTATCTTTCCATTCCAACAATTTATTTTACAGAATATATATATAATTTACAGAAAAATATGGCATATTTTATAGATGGTTTGAATTGCGATTAATTGCGATTAATTACGATTAATTAATTTTTAAGCTGTAATTAACTCGATTAAAATTTTTAATTATTTGACAGCCCTAATATATATATATATTATATTTAGATTAAATATACTAACCTTTTAATTAAAAAAAAGTCTGTTCACCTTATTTTTAGCTAGTTATTTTTCTTATTTCAAGAAATCTGAGTAAAATTTACTTGAAGCACTGGCAGATCATTTCTAGTATATTTTCACTGAAAACAAATTAATATAACTAGTTTTAAGGAAGTGCGTTTTTGCAGTGCATATGTGTTGGTTCAGGTGATACACCATTCGATTCAAAACTTTGTTTTGAAAAACTAATAATAAATGTCTGGATTTCATTAGCAAATTTAAATTGCAATATTTGAACATAAATTATATTAACATACACAATAAATACAAACCTGTTACTAATCTCTTAACTATCCAAGAATGCAAATATATAAACATTTGTCTTAAGACCACTCAACATTGTTCATCTAAATAAATTAATTAATATAACTGAAAAAACATCTAAGCGTATAACAAAAATAAATAAAAATTGAGCCTTCATTCAGGTAAAACACTACTTTGCTTTTTTCCACAAGCACAGCAAAACTTAACAAAAAAATGAAAGCTTCTTTGGGCTGCTTTAAGACCACATAAATAAAAATGAAAATATGGGAGAAGGGGGTAAACCTGGGTTCACTACATTTTTCACAGTTTAATTAACGCAACAGTAGAAAACACATACAGGAGGATATTACTCCCAAAGCAGCTTCCTACTCGAGTTAGGGAAATTCACACAGATTAATGGTATGCTAACTCAGATGCAGGTTGGACTTTCAGTGGCAAAATTAGTGGTGTCTTCCCCACCTCTACAACATTTTTACATGACTTTCAGTGGCTACTGCTAGCGGAAAAAAATTATTCCTCGTCTTTGAAGGGGGCGGAGGACGTGGCGTGTTGTACTTGTGTCGGGCTGGATTTCGTGTGGGGCGGGGGTTGGGGTTTTTTTGTTATCAGCCAATCAAACGTGCGTTTGAGGAAAAAAAATGGACCTATGCATTCAGCAAGTAAAAATGGGTCAAGACTCAGCTGTCACAAAATTCTACTTTAAAAACAAGAAAAACCGAATTAGCCTTGCCAAATTGCAAAGAAATAAACCAGAGGGGGGTCTAGAGGCCCCTAATTTCCAACACTATTATATAGCAAATCAAATACAATATCTTATTAGGTGGTTATATCTTAACACTGAACAACAGTCATGGCTAGAATTAGAGCAAACAGACTGCAACCAAATACAATTGGCAAACCTCCCCTTTATTAGCTCTAGTATTAAGCACCATAGCTGCTTCAAAAACCCAATGATAGCATGTACCTTGAAAGCCTGGTGGAGAGGTATGGAAATTACGCAATCACAACAAGCCCCGTGTAAATTCTCACCAATCTGGCACAACCCAGACTTTGTAGTTAATAAAATTCCTATTTATTTCAGCACATGGGATGATACGGGAATAAACCAGTTACAGCATTTGTTTAAAGATAATACATTCATGTCATATGAAAAAATAGTACAAGATTTCCAGATCAAAGGGGTCAATTTCCTTCAATACAATAAAATCAGGGCAGCCATCAGAAGCAAATTTCCATCACTAACGGGTACGTTAGACCCACCACCTTTCGTAAATAAAATAATAAATATACATCCTCAACAAAAAAAAATACTTTCAAAAGTATATAAAGCCCTTTCATGTAACAACTCTACTTGCCTACCAATCGAAAAATGGAATAACGAACTTTCGGTAACATTAGATAATAACTATTGGTCCAACATCTGTAAAAATGCATTTATAATGACAAAGAATAAGAACCTTCAGCTTATACAGTTCAAAATACTGCACAGATGGCATATTACTCAATCTAAAATGCACAAAATGGGGTTCTCCCAATCCGATAAATGTATAAGCTGCAACGAAGATATTTCAGATACATACTTTCATGCTCTTTGGCAATGTAAACCAATACTAGATTTCTGGGCACAGATAACGAAGAAACTCTCTTTCCTATTGAACTGCAGGATTCCATTGTCTCCAACTCTTTGTCTGCTTGGCGATCTGAATACAGTGAATATCTCTATCCATCAAACCCGTCCACTACTAGCAAGTCTAACGATAGCCAAAAAAACAATATTGTTGAATTGGAAAAACAAACAAAACATTAGCATTAACCAATGGCTAAATCTAATCATTGAATATATAACATTAGAGAAAATATCTGCCAAACAGACAAATAAAATGGACAAATACGAACAACAGTGGGAAACGGTCGCAAGAATGATGAACATAGACTAAAGGCCGAGTTATACTTCCGCGTCAGACCTACGCCGTCAAGGAAGAATCGAGTTACGACCCTACGCCGTAGCCTGACGCGCACCTCTCAATTTTTCTAACCTTCGCGTCGCGTAGACGCGTTGACGTAGCGAAAACGGACTGTGATTGGTCCGCTCAGACTGTTGTTTCCGGGCGAAAACACCGCCATTGTAGAATAGAATCAAACATTATTTTCTACACGCAAAAATGCACCAAGCCAACGGGAGTATCATCGAAGAGCAAGTCTCGTCAAGAAATTATTATTGTGACTGCCAAATGGCAAGGTCGGCGATCGAAAAAATAAATAAATGGAAGAACCACCGAGACGTGGGTGGTCGGAATCGAGTGGCCACACGAAGCGGTGACACAGTCGGCCAAAAACTGCCAACTTTTTATCACTTTATGTCGTATTTTTGGTTGGTGCACTTCATCATTTACTGTGTACATATGTTTCAAGTATATGAAGAATAAAGCACAGATTTGGTGTCAAAAGAGTTGTTTTGATCTTTAATTTTCAATAACAGACAGTTCACACACACAATACATCATCACTGATTGAGAGTGCCTCGGTGCTTTTTATGATAACCTTAAAATCAAGCCTCCCAACGCAGTTTGGGAAGTTCCCTAGACGCCAGAAATCTGCTATGGCTTCCCACTGGCTGGTTGTAGGACAAGGCAAACAAATCAGGCTGGAGGGCTTTGCAGACCTTGAACGCAGTGCTCGACGCCAGTTTGAAGCTAGCCGCCACAGCTAGCTCTCACCACCCGAGTCTAAAACTCTCTGTGCGGCATCAAAAGTCGGCCAGACCGCCTCGAAACCGTCTTCTGCGTCGCCTGCCCGTCAACATTTGTATGTTCAATATTTATTCAGTGTTGATGAGCAGAATATTTACTTTCAAGAGTTCCATCTTGCATTGTTTATTTTTTCTCCGACTAGCGGAAGTAGTCAACAATCATGCCCCAAAACCGTACAAACATAACGCCACATCCCTCTAGTGGCTTGGCGGTGAATTACAGAGCAACGCGTTCCCTCACCGCAGAACTATCGAATGTCGAATGACGCCGTAGTCGCTACGCCGTCACCGCAACGCGGGAGTATAACTCAGGCTTAAGGATTCTCTCTCACCTGCGAAGGAATGCCACAAAAATAATAAAATTGTATACATAAATGGATGTATGCGGGGTGTCCAGGGAAGTTGTATGCATCCTTCTGCAGCTGGAAACTGGACATGTTTAAATCCGAATTGTTTTATACACTCCCAACAGCATGTAATAAATAATTTTTCTTCCTTCACAGTTTAGTCGGTCAATGGGCTTATTTTACAAGGATACTCATGGACAATTTGGTTTCCAGCTGCTGGGGATCATATGCAACTTTTTTTGGAACACCCTATATATTACTTATCAGACTTGGAACAATTAAGGAACTATGCGTAAATAATACACTTCACTGGTCCTTGGCATACATCTAATGGTGTTTGATAAACCTCTTCTTCTATCAGCTTTACAGGTGGAGTTTGTTGGCGTCCTGCCCTGGGCCGTCCCGCCGCCGGTCTTGGCCCCCGGGATTTTCGGCCGGGGCTTGTCCGGTTGCGTCTGGCTGTGCGGGGGGTCCCGTCGGGCGCGCGCTGGTGTCGTGGGCGGGTGGGGGGGCCGTGCGGGTGCCGGTCCGGGGCCGCGGCCCGTCCCCGGCCGGCCGGGTTGGGGTTGGGGTTGGGGTGGGGGCCGGGGGGTGTATGCGGCAGCCATGGTTCCCTCCCAGGTCCGCCCGGCCGGAGCCGCGTCTCCCTGTACCGGGTGCCGGGGAGGTGCCCTCTGGTGCCATACCGCGCGCCCCTCTTGGCCCGGGGGTGGGTTGTGGGGGGTGCGCTTCTCTCCCCTTGGTCTGTTTCCGGCCCTGTCTGCCTCCCTGGGCCGCGGCGGCCGCGGCTGCCCCCCGGCCGGCGGGGTCGTTAGCGGGGCCTCTTGGGGCCCGCGGGGCCTAGGGTGAGGCTTATTGTCCCTTGCCGGTGGGGTGGACGCCCCCTGGTCGCCGGCGCTTGGTGTGGCGCCTGCTCGGGGTGCGGGGTGGGTGCTCGGTGGGTGGGAGGGGGGTGGGCGGTCGCGGAGGCGCCGTGGGTGTTCTGGGGCGGGGATTGATCGGGGCCCTGACGCTTCTTCCGCCCTGGGGCCGGTGGTTCTGGTGGACGGGGCCACGCCCGCGGGAGCCTGCCTCTTAACTCACGCACTTCTCACTTCGGCACTGTAAATATTTTTCACCCTGGCACTTACATGCTCATACATTTCTCCGGGGAGAGTTGGGACGGGGCTTTACAGTCCCAGCCCGACTCCCCCCTGTTTTTAATGCACCACACACCAAGGTTGTGGGATGGTTGGGACCTGCTGGGGGGGGGGGGGGGGGCCTCACGGCTGCCTCCTCACCACAGGCCCCGCCATCCCTGCACCTTTTTTAAATGCACCACACACATCATACTCCACAGGAGAGCTCTGGCAAAGGGCGGTGGGACGGGCGGCTGGACAGAAACTCCATGCTGCGGTCCCACTGCCCCAAGCCAAGCTCTCCTATTTTAATGCATACATTGCACTACCCTCCCCTCACACCCCCATCACGGTGCTGGGTGATGGCTGCCAGTCGGGAACCTGGCAGCCACAGTAATAGGGTGGTAGGTGGGTCCCACACTTTTTCTATATGGCGTGGCTCCCGGGGTGTGGCCTCCCCTCTGCCTCGGCTGCCGGCCGCGGGAGTGGGTTGGGGGGTCGGGTCTCCGATCTTGCGTCGCCCCATGGCAGTCCCTGGGCGTTCTCCTGCCTCCGCCTTCCCCTCTCTTCTCTGGCTGGGCGTCCGCCCTGCGCTCCGTCGCGGGTCGCTGGCTGGGCGCCGGTGTATCAGCGGGGTGTCGCCTGCACCGGCGGGGGACCCTGCCTTGCCTGGGGCTTGGTGGGCCGCTGGGGGTCCCGTGGCGTGCCGTGCCGGTTGGGGGGCTGTGGCTCGTGGTCCGGGTGGGCGGGCGGGGGTGGGTGTAGGCGTGGGGTTGGTGATGCGTCCCCTCCTGCCATCCCTGAAGGCCGGTTGATGGGCGCGCGGGTGGCCCGGGGGACCACCCTGGGTCCCGGGGGGGGGTGACGGTGGCTCCTTTGCTGGGCGGTTGGAGGAGGGATGGGCTGCGCATGGATCCCCCCGCCCCCCCGCCCGCCCTCCCTCCCCGGGCTGGCTGGGTGTGGGCCGTGGCCCTGGGTTGGTGCCCGCGCGGTCTCTCCGCCCGTCTGCGTGGCTGTCGCGCGCCCGGTGGGGCTTGCGTGCTGCTAGATGTGGTAGGGCATGCTCGGGTTGGGGGTTCCGGTGCCGGGATTGGCGATGCGGCGGCGTAGGGTTGGTCGCCAACGGGCTTTCACTCATAAGAGATTCACACGATTACTGGGTTCTAGATCACAGAACTGATTTGTGTACACTCTACCCCTTTCAATCACTTAGTTTATAGTCTTATAGACACCCCCACCCCCATTCTCCTCTTTCACTGGCCAATAGGCCCCCACATGGTGTAAACCGGAAATACATCTCGCTGACGATAGCACCAGCATATTAGTAACTAGTTTAGATGTTCAATGTATTTCTTGTTGTTGTTTGTGTATGTGTTTCTTTTCTTTCTTCTCTTGTATTTCTTTTCTTCTGTCCCCCCATAATCCCTTCCTGTTCGCTGCTTTGTCATAATAAAAAGGTATTTTGAATGATCACAATGGGAGTATGTCAGACTCTCAATGTGAAACATTAAAACTGTTCAGAATCCGGGCACTTAGACTTCCATTCTCTGTGTCAAACAGCTGAACAGGACAGGTTTAAAAAAAAAAAAAAAAAAAAAAAAAAAAAAAAAAAAAAAAATGGGTCAAGGTAAGTCTGAACATAATGAAAGTAATTCACTTCATAACGGTCGGGTCAATTCTATCCTTACAATATATGGGAAGACAACATAAATGGCCTATATAACTGAAGTCATTATATCATGCAAATAAGGTTGCTTAAAAGTTGGTGGGGACAATTTGAGCATCCTGAAAAATTGGATGTGTTATGTCCCCACCGTCCCTATTCAAACTTACGCCCTTGATATGTATTATATTTCTTCTCTCTCATTCAACGGATTTTAAACACTTTTAATTGTAATAAAATGTTTTTCGCAACAATTTGCTGCCACTTCTTTGACTATCAGCATATGATATGCCCTCATTTCAGTCCATAGAATCATAGGAACACAGTTTGTATTGGGAATTAAAAAAAAACCTATGCTCATCTGTGGTGTCACGCTAACACTTAAACAGAATCAATAATTAAAGCAGTTTAGAAATGTTTTCAAGACCAACTTCATGTTTAAATTAATGATTACAGTGTAATGCTGCAATCCAACGTCTGGGGGAAAAAAAAAAAAATTCTTGCTGAAGCCCGAGTAGCAATATAACAGGTAAAAAAATCTAATTTTCCATACAACAGTCCTGGCTCTCTCTGAATGTCAGAAGTAAAATAAATAAATAAATAAAAATTTACTTTGTAGTTCTGTAAAATGTAAAGTGGTCAAAATAAATTCTGATCTAACCAATTCCAGACATCTCAGGTCAACTGGTGTTCACTGATTTATGAATTTAATCCAAACAAGCATTTTTGTATCGATAAAATGAGTCAGTCACAATGCTCTGTAATGTTATCTTTTGGATTACAGTACTACAATGATGAGGCCTTACTTGATTGTGTGACAGTAATCATTTTCGTAATGAAATATTCAGAAAGTTGTTTTATTTTGGATGTATATTATGCTGCTAAATGCACCAAAGACTTTTTGTTTTGCTGTGCAATTATTATTTTGAACAAAATGCAAATTTGCTGAAATAGGAAATATGATGAGGGTATTTTTCTTTCTTCTAAATATGGTACTTTTTTTTCTGCTGGTGATGTTCTGCTTCATACTAAAACCCAGTTGTTGGTGATAATGTGCAGATAAGCTGTTAAATATTCATAGTTTATTTTATATGCTACTAAATTTTCAGGTAAGCGCCAAGAACAAAAAGACAACTAAAGCCATACTGTTAAAAGAACTCGCTGCCAAAAAATGCTGCCTAAAAATATGAAGGCCTTCCTGTAGCCACAACCGACTAAAGGGATAACTTCAAAATACACCCTTCCTGTAGAAAGTCATTCAAAGCAGGGAGTCTATACTTTGAAATTAATACTTGGACCACTACCCGTTGTGGGAGCATCTGAAGCAGGTGTTTCCTTTTCTTCCCCAAGTGCAGTACTATATGCAATGGAGGTGATCTCATCTACTGTGCAGTGTATTTTGTGTTGGTTTTCTAAGGGTTTCATATTCTTCTTTTTAAATGGCTGACATTGAGTGATCATGTTTCACTGCCATTGACGGCGATAGGCGTCCAATCCAATTTGACTCATTCGATTGCTGCCATCCTTCCTAGTCAAATTGGACGCTTTTTGCTGTCAATGGCAACCAATGCGTTAATATAAATGATATTCTTCTTTTGATAACTACCACAACACATATTCTGTGAATACTATAGATATACCTGGTGATGTGTGGGGGGAGGGGCTGTGCGTGTGTATTTACTGTGGGTGGGTACTAAATTTCTTAATTTTGTGGTGAGTGTAGTGAATAAGTTAAGAATTAAACATTCTTGAGTTAAAAATTCAATTAATTAATGTCTGTTAATCACAACAAAATTGTTTGATCTCTGTTGCTGAAAAGATCCTTAGAAGTCAAGAGATAAAATGAATGCTTCACTCGAATACAATGATCATAATTTGCATTAATCAAACCACTCTGATGGGAAGTCTTTCCTTGAGGTGTGAGATCATTTGATCAGGCTTATGTGGGAGATTAGGTTAGACACATGAACAAATGCATTTGTCGGCTCTCTCAAGTGCTGTGGTTGACATCAGAGACACTAATTGACGCAATGGAAAAAACGAAAGACACGCAATATTGATATTGTTTGACTCAATTATATTACAAGGCAAATGTATGCAACAGGACAAATGAAGGACAAAGTTTGAAAAACATAATAATAAGCAGTGTTGTTAATCTTACTATAAAAAAATAGCTACAAATTACTTCTCCCAAAAAATAATTGCGTCAGTAACTCAGTTACATAAGAGTAGTTACTCAGCAAAGTAACTGATGTTATTTTTTATGTTCTACATGTTATTACATGATTCATTCTATGTTTTAGTTACTGATTGAACTGTCTTTTTCATTCAAAAAAAAAAAACTAGTCACCCTTTTTACATTTAATTTTTTTTTTTTTTTTTTACCTATATAGGAGTGTAATGGTATACAAACGACTTTTTCCTGTTATACTGAAGTGTGACTTGCGTGTAGTCACACCCCTAATATATATAGATATATTTTTCAATGTGCAGGTGAGGCTTGAATCTCTTTCCGCTTCTATCTTTGCTCTAGTTGTTTTGATTTAAAAAAATAAAAAAAATAAAAAAATTCACACACAGTTTATGGATCTGTCATTCAAGGGCAAGGGTAATTAAAAAAAAGTTATTATATTGTAGCATCTACAAGGAAAATGCCCACTTGGTGATGAATATACATACTGAACAGGAAAACAGTCCATTATTTTCAATTAATTGTACCCACCTGAACGCCACGAACTGTATGTAAAAAGTTACCCAAGCATTTAACATGACATTCGCCACGCTAAATGCTAATGCTAGCGAGAACTCGAATGCTATGCTAATGCTCTGAACCACTTAGCATCACGTTTGCAACGGCGTCAAAACCCCCTTCCGCTCCTCCCCTCTCCCGCTCTGCTCTCTCCATGTCTGTAACACACGCCTTTACATCCTCAGTAATGGTAACGGCGTTGCAAAGATGGGAATATTAATTAGATTACTCACTACTAACAAAAGTATCGCCGTTAGTAACAGTGTTATTCTCTAACGCTGTTATTAACAACACTGCTAATAAGATTACCAAATAAAAAGCAGTCCACAACAAACTACTGTACAGCAGAACCTCTAATGTCCAATATAACGTAGTTCATCCCAGGGTTGCTGGACGAAAGCATATACCTATAATTTTCAAAAGAAATATTATCACAGGAATCACAATTATGTATACTGTAAGTAAGCATGGGCGATGAATCAATTTTGTTAATATATTTTGAGTTTTTCTTTTGTGGCGGATTCAATAATAAATTTTATATTGTTGTTGTTTTTTATTTTGTCATTTTTTTGCCAAAATTGAAATCTAGGAACTAGTTATTAGATGAATTCTTTCTCATGGCATAATCTGGTTCTTTGTGAAGTTATTACCTTAAAATTCGGACAATAAGACGTTACTTTTTACCTCATCTTTAAACATTGTGATTTATAGTCCGGTGCTGCTAATTGTGGATTTTTACAGGCTAATGAGCAGGTGTAAATATCCCACAAAACAACGTGGACATCTGTGGCTTACAGTCCAGTGTATATTGGTCCAAAAATTATAGTACTGTACTTTGTATTTGGGGGCTGACTGCACAAATAGGGGGAGAGAAAAATATTTTTATGACAGAAATGTTGCACTTTATTTTTGCTGCTTTTGTTAAACATTTAACATATTCAAACTCTCTATAAGAAAAGTGACTACTTACACTAATCAAAATAAATAAATAAATAAATAAATGAATAAAATAAATGAATAGAAACATAAGACCTGTCGTCCACATCTGTAGACATGACAGTTTAGGTCATTTAGGCCACAATATTAATACATACGTGCCCACATATGTAGATGCCAGATCTCAATTATAACTATATATATTTTTGTATTGGTATTACTACTATCATTATTTCATGAATAATACAATTGTAAAATAACTAAACATTCCATAAACAACAACAACATTAAAATACATAAATAAAAACAGAAATATATTCTGGTTATGGCCCCTAATAGCACTCAGGTTTTTTTTCTTTTTCTATTTTTAAATTTCATACTATTTAACTCATTGCCTGCCATTCACAACGGTAGATAAACGATTTATTTAAACTGAAACGACTGTCATTGAATGCAAATTTTTCAGTGCCATTGACGACGTCCAATTCATTTTGACTGCCAGGTGCGAATGAACCAATGTGAACTTCATTGATTGGTTAAAAACATTCCACCTTTAATCCAAATGGCTCTTTCTGTTCACAATTTATGTTGTCTCTCTATTTATGCCTTGGTCGGTGTCCCTTGGGGGTTGTCAGAATAAATGATTTAGGGAAGATACACATTGGAAACACCTTCATGTATGTTTTAAATCACACTAGAGAAGGGTAAAAAGTGTATTTTGCTAACTTGACCAACTGTATAGATCCCCGTGAGCCCCACCTGCACCGTCTCCACCTCAGTGACGTAAGCAAGCTGCAGGTTCTCGTGGGACTGTTGTGTAACTAGTTTTGCTCAGACAGATACAGGCGGGGTGGTAGAGACTGGTTTTCTGTCCTGTCTCCTCCCCCTTCCTCCACTACATACACACTCTATACATTAAGCATTAACCTCAGAAAACCAGAACACAGCCTTGCAGCAATAAGCTGTATGGGAACACTGTGAGAAGGAGGGCGGATGGGGGGGTTTAGCCATGCACGTCAAAGGAGGTCATGTCTGGCTGCTGGCATGCAAAGAGGAGATTATAGCTTTGGATGTAAACATACAACTGTACTTCAAATATTTTTAAACAGCTCTAGCATGGATTCATTATTTCAAGGATTATTTTGTATTTCGGTGAAATAACAACAAATAAAATGAGACAGTGAATAATGATGTAAATCCTATTTAACCATTTTTTTCCCAATTGTATTGTGTTTTTCGCAGTCATTGCGTGTACAGCTGAATCAATCAGTGGGATAAATTACTTTCTTTTCTTTCAATCCCAATGATGATGATGACAAATGTCCAAACATGGCTCTTTTCATCCATCTGCTGTGAATTTTGAATATGTTTCTCACTAACACTACTACTTTCAAACTTACGAACGAGCTCTGTTCCTACGCTGGAGATGTAACCACGATTTCCACGCAAGTCGGAATCAACCCTTTAAATAACCCCCAAATCTTAAAATTAACGATCCAAAAACATGTATTATACGTCATTGTACTGTCCTCGCCAAGACGTTAGAGCTAAATCCTTGCTAGACAGCGAGCTGAAGTCAGAAATGACAGATGTCTGTGTGGTTTGCTGACTTTATTCAGTTGCTCATGTCATCAACACTTGCAGAATGAAACTTAAATGAAATTTAAATCAGTTTCGTCTTCAATAACAGCAATTCAAATTTGTGTTTATAACTTCTTGCTGATACAGCAATAACAATCCACACAAACTATTAGATGTATCAGTTAGGGTCCGGACATCATCAAAAACAATCACATAAACTTGCCTCAAGTATTTGACCACAATTGAAAACGCGCAATAAACAGTACAAAAGGTGTCATATACAGGTGCTGCTTCTGTGGTTGCTTGCACAAGCAGCAACAAATGTGCACGCAGGCTTGTAGCTGTATTATTTCCCCTCTCTCTCTCACTCGGCTGCAAGACTTCTTCATGGGCGCGAACGCGCTTATACTCGTATGTGCGCTTGCGCTCTTCTTCGTGTGTGTAAATACTAGAGCTGGGAATCTCTGGGCACCTAACGATTCGATTACGATTTTTTTTTTTTTAATGTTTTGTACATTAGTTCCAAAATTGTTCAAAAATACTCTCAGGCTAAACCACACTACTATTTCAGTATCAAGTTAACATATAGCAGTAAACAAATATACAAAAATAACATTAAATAAAAAACTCCAGTCCCCATTCTGTATCAGCAGCTTTAAACTACATTCAATTAATTTAATGTTGTGAATCAACCGTTAAATTTGTTAAAATTGCTCCCGTTATTCCATAATTTCCCTTTTGTCTACTTTCGACATGTGAAAGTTTTAAAACTATTTTAAAGATAGATTCAAGTCAATATTTTACCGATTTAGGAGTATTTTAGATAAAAAGTTAATTAGGTTTGCTTGGAAGGTTCGCTACAACAGCCTTGCAGGGAAGTGTACTGCTTTAAGATGGCGGCCGTTTATAACGCCTGCATCTAGCTTTTTGTAGACGTGCTGCTAACACGACCAAATCTATATTGCATCTAGTCCTATATAAATGATATCCACCGTAACATTATATGGATGTACTTGTAGCAGCTTTTCGGCAGCAGTCAGGTATGTTGTTGTGTTTTTTTATCTCGTTGCATGAGTTGAGCTAGAGCCGTGAGTTGAGCATTGGCATTACCCGAGGGGCCGGGTAATGGGAAGCATGATGTTTAGCTACTCTCGCTCCGTTCCGTCCCTGAGTGTTGTGTACTTCCGCTTTACTTCGCATATTTCAATAATCGGAATTTGGATGTTTGTGAATCGTTCTCGAATCTTCCACGGCCGAATCGCGAATAATCTAAGAATCGGAAATTTTGCACACCTCTAGTAAATACAGTACGTTCTTCTTCGTGTGTACATACGCTCTTAATTGCATGTGGGAGTATTACCTGCTCTATGCTTCCAACGCCAAAAAAATCATGCATCACACAACAAAAGTCAACATTATTAAAAAAAAAAAAACACAAAAAAAACAAAGACTGGAGGCAAAATGACGTATGAGACTCGTACAGTCGAAATCACGTAAGTAGGGTAGGTCGTAAACTCGTAACCCAGGGACTACCCCTACTTAGGTTCTATAACTATAAACTTCTAGTTAAAGGAACTGCAAAAACTAAGCTGAATGGAAAACAACTAATGGAGACCGTCTTGGACACAGCAGCAATTGAACAAATAGCAAGGAGGGCTTTTACCACCTTGTCGTTTCAAAGAGGATTTGCTGGCTCCATTTTTTGTGTCCTCTTATTGTACAACAACAGTATTACCACAGGGTAGTTTTTTAAAAAAAACTTTTAAAATATTGTAGCTCCTCGAGACACGCATGTTTGGAAAGAGCGTAGCTGCTGATTTCAACGAATAAACATACAACTACATACAGTAATCGTGTGAGTAATCTCATGTTTTTTTTTCTTTTTGTTTGTATTTTTTACTGATTTTCACACGGTTGTTGTAAACGTAAAATACATAAGCTATATGGCTATTGCTAGCTAGCTATAATTCCTAAAAATTTTTTGCAGTTGCATGTACAGCAGGGGTTCTCAAACTTTTTCCTGTGAGGGCCACAAAACTTTTCCCTACTCTGATGAGGGGCCAGTTCGTAACTGAAAAAGTGTGACGATTGCAGGAGTGCCTAAATGTAAAAATGTATTGTTTTTCCAGAAAGCACCAATCAAATAACCCTTTCTGGATTCTTCATGGAACAAAAGTAAATTAAATAAAAATTAATATAATATAATATAATACTATAATATAATGCCATTAATTAAATAGATGATAACCAAATAACCCTCTTTGGGTTCTTCACAGAAAAAGCCAGGAAATAAATAACACTAGTAAAAAAAAAATTGTTCACGGGGCCGGACCAAATGTGGAGGCGGGCCGTAGTTTGGGGACCCCTGATGTACAGTAATAAGGAATATTAGTTAAACAATGTTTTTTATATTTCATTCCTCAGTAAACATAAAAATACAAGTTTAATAAGCACTGCTCAACATATTGCAATGCGTATTGCATTGCGCTTTTGCCATACTAGATCATAACACAATACACTTCTGATGCCATAACACCCAAGCATTATACTACAGTAGCCTTTATCAAGCACATCACTCATGACACTCACACACAAATAAAACACATCTAAAATTCTGCCCAACTCAGACCTTAAGATCATACATGTATTCTAACACTGTAGTCTGTAAACCGCAATGTAATCAAGCTGTCAAATACAGTAAGGCAGACTTGTTGTTGCTTGACTGCATTACCTTCCACCGATGCACTTGTGAGATACATTATTTTCCTAAAGGCAATGGTTTAGCCATTTTTCATTCAAATGACAAAATATTCTAAAACAGTGCATACTTTGTACCCGTAGGGTTATTAACTCTATAATTTGCACTCGTTTACTCATTTAACTCATTGGCTGCCACTGATGGCGCTAGACGTTTCTATTATGACTGAGAGGTGCAAATGAACAGAAGTCACCTAAACATAACAGGAAGTTTTTTTTAGGGGTAGGGGTGGACTTAAATGAACAGGAAGTGACCTAAAACGAAAAGGAAGTGACCTGTAAATGCCTGTAAAATGAAAAGGTAGTGACCTGTGAATGCCCCAAAATTAACAAGAAGTGACCCGGAAATGCCCAAAAATCAACAGAGAGTGACTCATAAATGCCCCAAATCAAGATGAAGTGACCGATAAATGCACCAAAATCTAATTAATAATAATAAAAAAAAGTAATTTATAAATTTCTATTAATTTATAAACATGTTTATAAATGTAAAGATAGTATAGAATAATTAATTCATCTTCTGGACAGCCTATACTCACCAGGGTTGTGGGGGCCTGTTCCAGCTAAACATGGGCAGGTAAAAGTACAATAATTACTAATACAAAACATAACTATAAAATAATGTTTAATATTATTAACTCTTTCCCTGCCCGTGACGATGACATACGTCATTTAAATGAGTTAATCACAAGCAGATATCCCAATCCATTTGAACTGAAGGAAGGTCATCCCTCCCACTTCAAATGGATTAGACGTCTATCACAGTCAATAGCAGCCAATAAGTTAAAGTGTTTTTTTTTTTTAAATGAGCAAAAATAGTCACTTGCCCTATAAAGGGTTAAGGCGTTTCAACACAAGCGAGGAAGCGCACAGAAAAAGGCAACTGAGTTCATGTAGGCGGCGTAGGCTTATATACATTAACATATAGGTCAGGTTACCGTGGAGGGGACAAGCAGGCCGGTCGGGTTGACGTGAGGACAGCACTCACCTTGCACCGTGGTCCCATGACATGTACACACCGCAGCTGTACTAAATGTTCTCTTTAGGGTGGACCTCACATAAACTCACAACACTCTAAGCTGCATAACCGCCTCAGCAACCGTCAATAATTCCGCGACGTCAACATGGTAAAAGGCAGCGAAAAACACCGAAAAAATACGTGGAAGTGAATGCGAGTGGAGCTACATTTACCGTCACGAAAAGGCGTCCGAGCCTCTCCCAGTTGGCCCGCTTTCCTCCGCTAGCCGGCGCGTGTGTGCTCGCAACTGTCAAAGCCACTGCCACGGTCGCTGCTGTCTGTGCGTTGCGTCCGCCCCCATGCCTGTACAGTCAGTCACTGGCAGTACGGCCGAACAGCGAATGCGGGTCAGGACAGAGCGCGGCTACCTCGGTTATGGATGTTTCGTCACAGGGCTACTTTAGTGCTGCTCTCTAGCGGCGAACGGAGGACCTGCCGCGGGCGAGAGTTGTATAAATCACCGGGAATGCCGGCGGAGTTAAAGAGACATGACACTACAGTTCCTATTCCCCCAGGAATAGGGGTGTGACTCAAGGGCGTAGGTTTGCATAGGGACGGTAGGGACATGACACTACCAACTTTTTAGGATGCTCAAATTATCCCCACCAACTTTTAAGCAACATTATTTGCATTAAGTTTACATACACTTGTGAAGAACATAATGTCATGGCTCTCTTGAGTTTCCAGTTATTTCTACAACTCTGGTTTTTCTCTGATAGAGTGGTTGGAACAGATACTTCTTTGTCACAAAACACATTCATGAAGTTTGGTTCTTTTATGACTTTATTATGGGTGAACAGAAAAAAGTGATCAAATCTGCTGGGTCAAAAATATACATACAGCAGCGCTAATATTTGGTAACATGTCCCTTGGCCATTTTCACTTCAATTAGGCGCTTTTGGTAGCCCTCCACAAGCTTCTGGCAAGCTTCTGGTTGAATCTTTGACCACTCCTCTTGACAGAATTGGTGCAGTTCAGTTAAATTTGATGTCTTTCTGGCATGGACTTGTTTCTTCAGCATTGTCCACAAGTTCTCAATGGGGTTTAGGTCAGGACTTTGGGAAGGCCATTCGAAAACCTTAATTCTAGCCTGATTTAGCCATTACATTACCACTTTTGATGTGTGTTTGTGGTCATTGTCCTGTTTGAACACCCAACTGCACCCAAGACCCAATCTTCGGGCTGATGACGTTAGGTTATCTTGAAGAATTTGAAGGTAATCCTCCTTTTTCATTATCCCATTTACTCTCTGTAAAGCACCAGTTCCATTGGCAGTAAAACAGCCCCATAGCATAATACTACCACCACCGTACTTGACGGTAGGCATGGCGTACTTGGGGTTAAAGGCCTCACCTTTTCTCCTCCAAACATATTGCTGGGCATTGTGGCCAAACAGCTCGATTTTTGTTTCGTCTGACCACAGAACTTTCCTCCAGAAGGTCTTATCTTTGTCCATGTGATCAGCAGCAAACTTCAGTCAAGCCTTAAGGTGCCGCTTTTGGAGCAAGGGCTTCCTTCTTGCACGGCAGCCTCTCAGTCCATGGAGATGCAAAACACGCTTGACTGTGGACACTGACACCTGTGTTCCAGCAGCTTCTAATTTTTGGCAGATCTGCTTTTTGGTGATTCTCGGTTGAATCTTCACCCTCCTGACCAATTTTCTCTCAGCAGCAGGTGATAGCTTGCGTTTTCTTCCTGATCGTGGCAGTGACAAAACAGTGCCATGCACTTTATACTTACAAACAATTGTTTGCACTGTTGCTCTTGGGACCTGCAGCTGCTTTGAAATGGCTCCAAGTGACTTTCCTGACTTGTTCAAGTCAATGATTCGCTTTTTCAGATCCATGTATGTATATTTTTGACCCAGCAGATTTGATCACTTTTTCTGTTAACCCATAATAAAGTCATAAAAGAACCAAACTACATGAATGTTTTTTGTGACAAAGAAGTATCTGTTCCAATCACTCCATCAGAGAAAAATCAGAGTTGGAGAAATAACTGGAAACTCAAGAGAGCCATGACATTATGTTCTTCACAAGTGTATGTAAACTTTTGATCACAACTGTAGGTCATTTAGATTGTCTTCCTATATGTTGTAAGGATAGAATTGATCCTACCATTGTTAAGTGAATTACAGTACTCTCATAATGTTCAGACTTACACTGACCCCTTTTCACTCGCTGAATGTGGCAGTCCATTTTTCCCCTGAAACGCACGTTTGATTGGCTGATGACTTGAACCCAGGCCCGGAGTGGCCAATCGGGAGAACCGGGAGAGTTCCCGGTGGGCCGGCCTGACGTTTGGGCCGGTCGTAATACACATTTTTAACGAAGCTTTCAGTTAAACTATTAACTAACTGCATTAACGCAATCCTGCTTTGCGCGATAAATTGTGGCCTTTCTAGCATTCCGTAGTTTGAAATTCGATACCCCGCAACAGGCTCCCATTCTCCAATGCCGCCAGCTCTGCCTCTGGGAAAGAGTATTATGATATCATACTGTTGACTTGATTCTGGAAAAACTCAATTTTGGGTTTTAATGGCCGAAACGGGGCACGCTGAGGCAGCATGGCGAGCGTGAACCCGTCTGGCTGTTGGCGCGACCCATTATCGTTGTTTTTGAGCATGTTTGGATAAAAGTACAGCGATAAACCTACCCGCTTGTTAGCCGCCCGAGACGCCCTAGGGCAGACCCACAGAAGCACTCAGAGGCTACTGCAGTCAGACCAGCCTCACCCTCGGGGTGAAATCCCCTGGCCTTTGTATTTTTCTAGACCAAAATGTGTCACTCTTGTCATTTATTACTGCAATACACAGTAAACGTAAATGAACATGCAGAATGAAATGATTTTAATGAGAGCACCACTAAAACTTCCACCATGGAGGTTCCAGACACTATTTTTGGGGACAAAGACGGAGGATTGGGGTGAAATCCACGTTCTCAGGCAAAACATAAGTAGGCATTTTAACCCAAAACATTGCATTCTGAGGTGGACTGATGAGCGTGAACTACCCTGAAATAAACAGGTGTCTGAACTGTATAAGTGCATTGGGAGACAGCCGTTTTGGTGAGTTCAATTATTCTTTCAATCAATCATTCAGTCTTTCACATTTAATTTTTTGCGGTAATTTTATGTCATGAATAATATGAAAACACTAGCAATGATATGTTACATTATTTTTTTATTTATTTAAACTATACACAGTATGCCCCCCAAATTTTGAATATGAAGTAAAAGTTGTTTTATTTTGGTAGATTAAACCAACAAAATTGAGTATGTCAATTTGCATGTACCACAAACCCCCCAAAAAAATGAATATGATGAAAAGCTTCAGTTTTGTACACACTTGCCACATGTGTAATTCAAAACACCTGCAAAAGGTTTCTCGTTCTTTAAAAAGTCAGTCTAATATAAGATATAATTATAGCTAGTACCCCCAAAATAAAATGGTAACTTCACACGGAACCCGCGCTTGAGCCCTTGATCTCAGAACTGTCAGTAGACATGCTCTTCCTCCGTGCCTCCCTTTTTACAAGTTATTTGATTATCATATTTGATTCATCTTTACAAGTGTAAAGGAAAACTCTTTTCTTGTTTCTAATGAGGCTTAAATTTGATGAACTCCTGTGCTAATAGGTGTATTTAAAAATTGAAATATATAATTTATGCATTTTGAAAATCGCAAGTTTACTATTGACAGCATGCGATTAGTCGCGATTTTAAAAAATTAATCGCTTGACAGTACGGTTATTATAATATTTTAAAATAAGGTTGGTCATGACACAAAGAGGGCCGGTCTGAAAATGAGTCCCACTCCAGCCCTGCTTCAACCCCCCCAAACTTCAACCCCCCCAAACCCCCCCTCCCCCCCCACACACACATTCACATCCCGACAGAAATAACATGCCGCCTCCTCAAAGACAAGAGATATTATTTTTTTCCCCCGCCAGCAGCCGCCACTGTAAGTAATGTAAAAAGACACTCCACTAATTTTTCTACTGCTACAGTGCTTCAAGTCGATTTTACTCACTGAGATTTCTTGAAATAAGAAAAACAGCTAGCTCAAAATAAGCTTAACAGAGTTATTTTAGGCAAAAGGTTTGTATATCTAATCTTAAAAATCTTAAAAGAAAAACTTGCTTGTCAGAAATGTTCTTAATTCAAAAGTATTGTTCAAAACATTATTTGAAAGATTTTTTTTCTTGATTTAGGTGAAAGATGACCAACTTTTAGATGTATGAGCTCAATACGAACAAATAGTAATATTTACGTAAAGTAAGTGGAAAAATCTGACGCATAAGTCTGTTAACTAGCCTTTATCATTCAAAAAAAGATGGAGACAATTATTTGACTAGATTTAAAAAAAAAGATATCAGATTAAGACGTTATAAATTTGCAGTGTGAAAGTTAGTATAGGTCAATACAGATTTATTTTGCATTAATCATTTAGCCTATCAATTAATTAGGTTCATATTGGTGAGAAATGTAGCCCTGACCCCAATTCACCAAATATGTTTGGTCTTATTAATGTCCCGTCCCCAGCATAAAGTGTACATACAGGTTATGCTGTTATATCGTCCATACCAATATTAAGACCAAACCTACGCCCTTGGGTGTGACAAACAGTGTTGTTAATCTTACTTTAAAAAAGTAATTAATTACAGTTACAAATTACTTCTCCCCAAAAGTAATTGCGTTAGTAACTCAGTTACCTGAATGTAAGAGTAATTAGTTACTTGGCAAAGTAATTGGTGATAATTTTTTTTCCCTCAAAAATAAATAAATAAATAAATAAATAAATAAAAGGAGGTCACACAATGTGAAGTTTAAAGGGTTTTTGTGGGACAGTTGGCCCTAGCCCAATTCTTTACCCTAAATTTAAATAGACACAGGGGTATTGCGGATATTGCCATAACTAGATAGTAACCTTTGCTATGTGTGTAAATCATTTAATGTTGTGAATCAACTGTTAAAGTTGTCAAAATTGCTCCCGTTATTGCATTAATTCCCTTCTGTCTACTTCTGACATGTGTAAGTTTTAAAACTATTTCATCATTTAAAGATAGATTTAAGTCAAGATTTTGCCGATTTAGGAGCATTTTAGATAAAAAGTTACTTAGGTTCGCTAGGAAGGTTCTCTACAACAGAGCCTTCCTGATAAATTTACTGCTTTAAGATGGCGGCTGTTTACTAACGCATCTAGTTCTTTATTATACATGTTGCTAATGCAGCCGTGTCTGTCATTTGCATCTAGTCCTGTATATACAGTATGTGATATCTACCGTAGCATCATGTGGGCGTAGTTTTTCGGCTATCGGCTACAGTCAGGTATTATTGGAGCCACCTAGCATAGTAGCATCGTGTTTGCAACGGCGTCACCCTCCCTTGCCTTCGCCACACTCCTGCTCTGCTCTCTTGTCTCCATGAGTCCGTTTTTCTCAGACTTTTCTCGCGTCAGTCACCAACATAGTAACGCACGCCTTTCCCGCCTCAGTAACGGTAACGGCGTTGCCAAGATGAGAAAAGTAATTCATTAGATTTACTCACTACTGAAGAAAATAACGCCGTTAGTAACGCCGTTATATTCTAACGCTGTTATTAACAACACTGGTGATAAAATATCGAAATGGTGATATATTGTGATACTTTGTATCCCAAAAGATTATCGATATGCTGCTGCCAAGAATCGACATATCGTTTTAAAAAGGTGTCAATGTCTTAAAAAAAATAAATAAATAAAAAGGAACCAACAAGTTGCTACCAAAATCTTCAACCATAATAGTGTCTGTTAACTCTAAGGCTGCATTAACTGTGCTCGACGCCCAATCCATTTAGACTGGGAACGTTCGTTCATTCACAGTCATTCTATCCGATTTTCAGGGCATTTACAGTTCACTTGCTGTTTATTTTAGGGCATTTACCGGTCATTTTCTGTTGAGTTTGAGTCACTGCCTATTCATTTGGGTGATTCCCAGGTCACTTCCTGTACTGTGACTAAAAATAAACAGGAAGTGACCCATAAAATACCCCAAAATCAACAGGAAGTAACTGAACATCAACAAGTAAATGACCTTAAATGGCCCATAATTACCTCATTGCCCGGCATTGGTTGCCACTGACGGCCATAGACGTTCAATCCGCTTGAAGTGGGAGGGATGGCAGCAAATGAACGAATGTTCATTCGCTGCCACCCTCCCAGTTCAAATGGATTGGACGTCTACTATTGATTAACTCTTACCAATTCACAGCAGAAGCTTATTTTTCTGTTTGTTAGCTGTTTGTAGAATATCCGAATGATTTCCTAACCAATATATCGATAATCGTTGTATCGACATATCGCCAGATCGTCGTTATCGTGAGCTTTGTATCGCAAATCGTATTGCATCGTGAGGTACCAAGAGGTTCCCACTCCTACCCAGGAACGTCAATTAACTCTTTCAGTACCTTTGACGATGATAGACGTCCAATAATGTGGATCTTTTCATTTTTGTGGTGTAATTTGAAATATGTTTGTCACGAGTAGATCCATTTGAAATGAGATGGTTGGCCTGCGCTCCCACATGAAATGGTTTAGACGTCCTACGTCTAGCACCTTCAATCGCAGTTAATAAGTTTAAAAAGTGCGCCAGGGGATGCCCGATTTCCATAGGGAGAAAAGGAAAATATTTACCTATGTACAGTGTTAAGTACATTTGTGGGGAAAATGAAGGGTATTGTAACAATGGGGATTTGAAATGTAACCATATGTGGAGTTTGACTTTTGGGGCAGGGGGGCACAGTATGTTGATGGCCCCGAAACGCAGTGTCAACAATAAAATTAACTTACTTAATTAACTTACCTATAAGTTATAATAAGTTGAAAATGAGTGTTTTTTCTTTTGTTTCACATCATTCTTGAAGGGAATTCTAAATCAGGCTGCTTAGGACAGCTATACTTTTCGCCAAGATCGTCATCCATTGAATATAGTACGCCTGCCGGTGTCGTTTCAAAGTAGTTACTCCCGTCAAAAATTGTATCCCCTGGGCAGAGCCACTGCACTGCACTGATTTGCTTGATTTCCGTGTTTTGGCGATGTAGTTATCTACGAGGTTTTTAAAACATGGCCTATCCATAAAAATAAAACGGAATGTTACATACTGAATGTAAAAAAAAGGTAATGTTTTACTGTTTTTCTAGTATGATGGCCTATACCTGTTATTACTGTAATTCAAGTCCTGTATGGAGTTTCTCCAGTTTAATAAACGTCGATGTGCAAAATATACAACTGTGGTTCTTTTCTGGCTTCAATTAATTGTTGAAGTCGACATAACTCATAACTAATATGTGTGTGTGCGCTCCCGTGGCCAGGGGATACAATTTTTGGGTAATAACATTGGCAAGACACCGGTGGTGGCTCGGTTGTACAATTATTTTACTTTAGTGGGGAAAATTGAAACTCTGCTCACCATTTTGACGGCGGTCTCTGGCGTTTCATGGTCCACATTTTCAATCCTTGGTTTTTGCTCAGTAGTTGTTGTCGCTATTACAAGCTTAGGTTTGAAAAAATTACGTATATCCATCTTCTCTTTGGTCTTCGGGTGGTTTTGGCTAAGCAAAGCAAATGACTGTCTAAGGTGCTAGTCAAAGGCCTTCCTGGTAAGGTGTTCCGGGCACGTCCCACGGGGATAGGCCACAGGACCGACCCAGGACACGCTGGGGCTATGTCTCCCGGCTGGCCTGGGAGAAAGCAGCTGGGGAGAGGGAAGTCCACACTTCCCTTCTGAAGCTGCTGCCCCCTTGTCCCGACCTCAGATAAATGGGAGAAATAGGATGGATGGAAAATTAATTATTGATTTTACCGTCTCCTGTGACTTTTCATTTAATTTAATATATATGTATATATATATATATATATATATATATATACATATATATATATATACATACAGTGGGGAGAACAAGTATTTGATACACTGCCAATGGGTTTTCCCATTGTGAGTGTATCAAATACTTGTTACTATACTAATATTGGATTATGAGAGAAAAATATGGGATTTGCTTTGTCTTTTGGAATGTCTCATTAATATGACTGTATCCCCTTCTTTCTCCATGTTTTCAAAAACTCATAAAAGATTGGATTATTTTTACATATGTGTAATACAGTAAATTGTCCTTTTTTGTTTGGTCATTTGAGTGCATTATCATACCACTGAAGCAAAACACACGTGCACGCATCCAATCCAATGCGATAAGATTTTATCCAATAAGATACGATACGACAACACGACACAACACGGTATGATCCGATAAGAAAGCATATAATACAATACAATACAATGCAATACATTACGATACTGTTAGCAGGGTAGGCAGAGCCAACGTGGACCAAAGTGCGACCAGGAAGCAGATGAAGAGTGAAGTGATATGTATTAAACAAAGACAAGGTGTTCGGTGGCTGGCAGAGGGTGATAAGTCAGTAATGTGGCTGTGGTAGGAGGCTTAGCTGGGTGGGTGTCCTGAAGGCAAAGACAGAATCAGTCAAGGTTTCAACAACAAGAGGGGCAGTTTACATGGCATATGGTGTCGGCGAAGACGAAAAATTCTGAATCCTGCCTCCAAAGTGAAATAATTCGATTGCGGGGGATTGAGGGGGGCTATCTCCGCATGCATATCAAAGGCTCCCGCGGCGCGACACCACGCCAATAATGTCACCACTCTTACACGTCCCAATGGGCGTGCGCAGCGGTGCTACTAAACATTAAAAACAGCAAATATGGCGGAATGTCGGGTTTAATTTACTGTTTTAATAATATTTTTTAATTAAATATGTTGAATGTTTCCATATTTGTGCCTTTTTGAACAAAAGAAAAATGCCATCGCTTCAAGTGGACGGGAATATTTTTTTTTCCGAGCTGAGGAACTTTGGTGGGGTCAAAGTGCATCATTTGCTGTCGCCTTGTAAATCTGCAATGCCCCCTAGGGCCTCGTATGAATACTACATCGTTTTCATGCGGAATTGCAACATTGTTTGAATGGAGACGGCCCCTCGGAGAGTCACCATGTAAACGGCCCCTTTAGGCCTAGTGGCCGTTTACACAGTGACGCTGTGACACCAACACAGCCGCTACTAAACATTCAAAGCAGCAAACATGGTGGGACGTTGGCTTTAATTAGCTGTTTTTATAATATTCTCAATTTAAATATATTTAATGTTTGCATTTTTGTGCCATTTGGAGCAAAAGAAAAAACCCCATGGACACCATTGCTTGGAGTAGGCAGGTATGTTGTCTTCCTCGCCGAGGCGGCTGTTGTCAAGGAAGTGCATCATTGGCTTTCGTACTACATCGTTTTCACGCGGAATCGCGACATCGTTCGAATGGGGGAACCAAGACGGAACCATATAAATGCAAATATGAAATTTGTCATATTCTGGGTGCGTCACCATGTAAATGGCCCTTTAGTTGGCCGATGTACCAATGTGACAGGCAGAATCATCTGACAGTTGCTTGCTGCCCAGGCTGCTCGATAAAAGTAGTTGTGATTGCCAATTAGCTGCAGGTGCACTCTCAGGTCCACCACGCCCAGCCTGGCAAGGTTGAACCAATGCCACACGTCAAAACAGGAAGAGTTACAACAATAAAAGTCAAAGTAGAGGGGAGTCTGGGAAAGGACCACTACACAATACAATGCAATTCAATGAAATGCGCCACAACTCAGGAAAGATTGGGTGACACCAAATTAAAATCTACATAAATAGGATATTTACAGGTTCATGCTGTACATTTTTTGATCAAAGTTAAATTGTTTACCATAAGATATATATATAAAAAAAAATGTCAAGGTAAAGCAAGTGCTCTTCAGTTTGAAAAGAATTCAAATGTATTGTCCTCTGTCTTTACTTCTTTGACATGCATCCATCATCCATGACATCTTCAACCGCTTTTGAAAACTCCATGAAGACAATGGGCAGAATTTTGATTGTAAACACATTGTTTTTTATTATTCTTCATTGTTTCTATTCTGTTAGTTATTTATGTGGTTTTAGTCCTACACAGCAAAATCACGACTGTTAATTTAACTCAGATTAAAAATCAACACTTTTTCAGATTTTATATCGTTCTCACAGATTCTAGGTTAAAGTTACACTTTGGAAAGTGTTAATATGGTAACTCAATAATAGTGTCAAATATCTGACACTGTCATCCATCCATCTTCAACCTCTTATCCGAAGACGGGTCGTGGGGGCAGCAGTTTCAGCAGGGAGCCCCAAACTTCCCTTTCCATGGCCACATTAACTAGCTCTGACTGGGGAATCCCTAGGTGCTCCCAAGCCAGTATTGAGATGTAATCCCTCCACCTGGTCCTGTGCCTGCCCTGAGGTCTCCTCCTAACTGGACGTGTCAGGAACACCTCCTTAGGGAGGCGCCTTGGTGGCATCCGCACAAGATGCCTGAATCACCTCAATTGACTCATTTCTACATGTAGGAGCAGCGACTCGACTCTTAGTCTCTTGCAAGTAGCAAAGTTTCTCACCCTGTCTCTAAGGGAGACGCCAGCTATCCGCCTGAGAAAACCCATTTCAGCCTCTTGTACCCGTGATCTTGTTCTTTTGGTCATGACCCATCGTCATGACCATAGGTGAAGGTAGGAACAAAGATCGAACGATAAATGGAGAGCTTTGCCTCACAGCTCAGCTCCCTCTTCGTTGCAACAGTGTGATAAAGAGACTGAAATACCGCTCCTGCTGCCCCGATTCTTCTTCAAATCTCACGCTCCATTGTTCCCTCACTCGTGAACAAGACCCCAAGATACTTGAACCCCTTCACTTGAGGCAGGACCTCATTCCCGGAGAAGGCAATCCACCTGTAGAGGAAACTCAGGAAAGGATTAGTTTAAGAACGCTGTGGATGATGATCGTCTGCACCTGGTCCCAGGTTAACTCATCTGTCCAATCCTATAATCAGAATGTTGACACACCCACACATGCTTGGAGGAGGAGGAACAAGAGATAACTAAAACATCAAGCAGCCGCTTCATGATGAAAACAGTACATTCAAACTTCTCCACTAAGGGGTGCCAAAGACTGACAACAGGAAACTAAAGGCTGACTGAGCTCAGCCCTCTGACAGCTTCTTTTGGTTAAAACCTCCCTGGTAATTCAAAACATGTATGTGGGCCAATAAAAAGCAATAATTACCTTCTACCTAATCGTGTGTAAGAGCTCTCTGCAAAACAGTAGGGATGGACACAAGCATGCAATCATAAAATTCAAGTTATAAGTTGTGTTTGAACTATCCACTGGATTATTTTAAAAAATATATTTATGTTCTGTGTATCAACTCTAGTGAGACATTAAACAATAAAGCGATACAGATTATTATTTTTTTTTTTTTACTGTACATGACACAATCAGTTGGATTTGACGTAAAATGTAGCACATTTATTGGAAAAATTTACTTAACATCCACCACTACACATTACCTAAATAAACTGTTTTTTTCCCCATTGTATCATTCATTAGACACAAAAGGCTGGTCCCAAACGATTAATTCTCACATCATTTCCAAACACAAAAAGGTATAGTTCCTCCCGAATAAGTTCATCCTTAATTTACATGACAAAATCACCCACAGCATATTTTAACAAAAGGTGCTTCAAGCAGGCCAATTCTGCAGAGCAACAACTTGATGACAACAACTGATACGCATTATTTATTGTTTTGGTTTGATATCATTTATATGATTTGTTTTTTACCACGGTATATTGATCAATTTGCAATCAGTGAACTTCTCAACATGTAATGTACATTTTAGTTTTTCAATGTACAAGATAAAGATTTTTATAATCTTAAAAAAATGTTTTTTTAAATCATGAAATTTGAAGTTTTTTCCCCGTTTTGTTTCAATTTATAATGAAGCTACATCAGCACTACTACGGGGTGTAAATAATCACTATTCAACAATATTCCATCATCTCACCAAACAATATAATGATCATTTTACAAATGAATTTTCAGTTAATGCTATTGACTCCTCCCTCATATTTCCTTGGGCTAAAAATTTTCGAGGATGGTATAAAGTTAAAATGGTGTAAAAAGTGCATTACTCACTTGTCTCCTTTTTAAAGATAAAGGGCTTGTTCCAGGGCTATGCTGTCTGCTTTTGTTAAGAAGCATATATACAGTAAATGCACTATTGCATATGGCTAGATGTATAGATAGACATGAATGTATGCTGTCTATATTGAGAGTGGGTATGTTTAAGTATGTTAGGGGCAAAATGTGATCATTGTGAACTATGTCAGAAAGAAGAGATGAGGTCACTCATGAATAATAGCTACAGCTTTGTTTTGGAATAGAAATATGGAACTCATGATGCACAATTTTATATACCATGTACATTCACACTTCTATTTTTTTGGATTTTTGTCATTAATGTAGTTCCATCTATGGTAAATGACTACAAAGTTTTTGGATCACTGGGACATATAAAGAAGTAATAGTAACTTTTCATGGAGGCTTTACTATGACAGATTCTTTCCAGCATTAACATATGTATAAGTCCTGAAATCACCTTTTTACATAACAGCATTGATTCTGGTCACAAATGCATACATAAAACAAACCACTTTCACATGAATAGCAGAATGTATTATACTTATCAATCATTAAATATAGTATTTATGAGTAGAATTGCTTTATATTTTAAATAAAATGTGAGCAGTATAAGCGGGTTAGTGGGTGGCACGGTGACCGAGTGGTTAGCACATCTGCGACACAGTTCTGAGATCGACAGTTCAATCCCGAGCTCCGGCCTTCCAGTGTGGAGTTTGCATGTTTTCCCCGTGCCTGCATGGGTTTTCTCCGGGGACTCCGGTTTCCTCCCACATCCCAAAAACATGCGTGGTAGGCTGATTGAACACTCCAAATTGTCCATAGGTTTGAGTGTGTGCGTGAATGGTTGTTTGTCTTATTGTGCCCTGCAATTGGCTGGCAACCAATTCTTGGTGTACCCCGCTTACTGCCCGGAGTTAGCTGGGATAGGCTCCAGCACCTATGTGACCCTTGTGAGGAAAAGCGGCATGGAAAATGAGTGAATGAATGAGCTTGTAAGCAAGAAACCACAAAGTAAGTGTGTTAGTGAGTTGTTTGTGATAAAATGATGTCCCAATATTTAAATGATACAAATCAGTCATGTCAAAACAAATGTGTTTTTAACTTGTTTTTTGAAATGTCATCTGAAGTGGCAAAACTTAGCTCTGACTGAATTGTATTACTTAATTTTAATTTAATTAATTTCCTAAATAGCGAACTATCACAATAAAATGAAAGTCACCAAATCCATTGTTTCAATTGATTTTTCCATCACCAAAATACCCCTTCCCCACCACCACTACCACCCTTAACAACAATATAATATTGATCAGTATCACAGGATGAAGTGTGAACATTGTCTAGGAAAATAATGTATATGTAAATTACGGTTATGCATGCTAACACATGCAAACAAATGTTCCTACTAGAAACTTCTGTTCAGTTAAGCTAAGCTTTCTCGGTTTCCAAACATATCTTACTGGTAGCACCACTGGGACACCATCTGCTCGTGTGAAAGAGGAACTAGAAACATTTCTTTCTCCCATAATAGCACAAATGCTTAAGACACAAAAGAAAACTTAAAAAGTTGAAACACCCATCTGCCATTAAAGAAACATGATCAATTTTTTATGCTTTCTTTGCTCCCATTTTTTTTTTAGGAAGTAATAAAATACTATATTTGGTATCATTAAAAATATGAAAAAATGTTGTGTTGAATGAAATAAAATTAATCAGTTATTTCCATCGTTTCCTGTTCACCTTGTCAGACTTGTATTAAGTATGTTGTTCATCAAGTTAAGTCAGATTTATTCATAATATTTATAAAATTTATAAAAATTAGTTTTCGTGCATTTTGGATTTTAATATACAGTAGTACTAAACTTTGATAAATTCACACACAAACACACAAAAAAATAACAACAAAAAATGTATATCTGAAGCCATCTCTGGATAAATGGAAGAAATACACAAATTACATCGTGCTTGATGAACATAGAGGGCTATCTTAAAATTACTTGGCTCTTGAAGTACTACCATAACCAGTATTAAAATGTAGTAGTTAATCTGATTAAGTTTTCATTTGAAATACAAAGAATTATTATCTTAAAATTATGAGTATGTTAATATATTGTTGTTTTATTATACACTGTTTTACTTTGGAAAAAAATCTACTTAATGAATTTCTTAAAATAATAAAAAAAAGAAAAAAAAAGAATTGTTGTATTATGCACGGGACACATTTAATTTGCTGATTCCCTTTGCTTAAAATTATATGGAAGCCCACATACCACTAATGCTACTACTACCACACAATGGGAATCACTAAATTACATATATTGTACACAACACCGATATCTATCTTAAATGTAATGAATTGAAGTGGATGGAAATAATGTTGCACAAGCATTTACTATCATTTCCATGTTGAATCTAATATGTTTCAATACACTACACGGTAAAATATGATAAATTGACTTTACTTTAAAAAATGCAAACTTCCTGCCTTAGAAAATGTAATTTATGTTACTTACAAATAATTACATGCAATTCACTTAATTATTTCAAGTTTTAAGGACTCAAATTAACCTTAAAAATTTATAGTAAATTGTTTACCCATGACTCTAGTGAGGATAAGCGGCTTGGAAAACGAATGAATGAATGAATGAATAAAGTGTTTAGGCTTGCAGTACATAAATTAATTTAAATGAATTAAATTACAGTAGCTTATTAATTTTGAGTTTGTAGTACTCAAAATAACTTGATTTAGATCACAGTAACTTATTTATTGTGAGCTTCCAGTACTGAGGTAATACCTTAGAGAACTTTAGTGCTGCCAATTCATCATATGAACTTCATTTTTTTTCTTTTACCTGAAATAATTCTACAATATAAACAGCCTATGCTAATTTAATAAAGAACACATTTTGAAACAGTAATGACTCTGCCCTCAAATAAATGAAGGGAGAACACTCAATGGATTCATTCAGTAGAATTAAACTTTTAAAATGCTCAACAATGCATTTAAAACATTGGCTCTTGACATACAGCTGAATATTTTGTTAATGCTTGGTGTGAAATGAACAGTCAGCCGTATAGCCTTATACAGTATAACTATAATTCTCTTCAACATCATCACTTACTTCACATCGATTTGGTAAAATAAATATCGTGGCAAGCAACGTGGAGAAAAATGGCAAAGACTGGCTTTTGTTTTTAACACTTCCTGTTTTTGTCCCCCATACATTACACGACCCCAAGAAACAACACACTTTATTGAACAGAACACACATAACAACAGCAATAACTACTCTCAGTCGTGGTTACCACAACTAACCATCGTCCATTGTGGCGGAACAAGTTAATATCAGACGCTACAATATCTTACTCATTTATACACTGTCACATTGCCATATTAAACAAGGCAACTCGACAGTTTCTAAAAGAGTAAAATATTTACTTACCAAATCGATGTGAAGTAAGAAAAGTAATTTTCGGACTGTAAACCGCTACTTTTTTCACTCAATTTGAAACCTGTGGTTTATAATCCAGTGCATCTTATTTGTTGATTTATTGGGTTAATAGGTAACACTTTATTAGACAGTGGCGACAAAAGACTGCCATATGACCGTCAAAATTATGACATGACACAATCATGGCCATTAATGAATGCTTATAACCGATGTCATTAAGTGTCATCGAACAAATTATGCCACTAACTCCATTTATGTCCAGCTCGGATCGTTTACATCCATTCAGAATTGAGATAATTTGCCGGATGACACAAAATGACATCTGCCATAAGCATTCATTAATGCTCATGGCAGTGTCACGTCATAATTATGATGGTCGTATGACAGGCTTATGGTGCCACTATGAAATAAAGTTTTAACAAATAACATAACTAGAATTTAATAAAACAACTGGAACAGTAACTGAAAAAATAATTAGCGTTTAACATAAACTTTAATTATTATTTACATCTGTATCGCTGCAATGCCTGCTAGGAGGCATGTTGGACGATAACAGTGTTTACGGTGGCAGCAGGACTTGACTGTCTCCTCCAAGGGAGCAGTGATGGCCAAATGAAGCAATCAAGCTTTGCTGCCAATTGGTTCAAAGCTTCATGGTAGTTGATTTGGTCTGGTGACAGTCTTATGACACCGCTGTCAAATGAAGCGTTACCGGTTATCTTTTGGTGTAAATATAAGATCACACAGTGACGACAGCTGTGGTTTATAGTACAGTGCGACTTATCTATAAACAAATGCCATTTTCATGTCAAATCTGGTGGATGGCGGCTAATACTCATGTGCACCTTATAGTCCGAAACTTACTGTAAGTGAAGTTGTTGAAGAGAGCTCTGTTTGACGCCGAGGTTCACCGTGGACGGGTGCAGGAATGTTTTGGTGTGAGAAAATCGCGAAATAGACGTATAGTCACATAACCTGCAGCCAAAGCTGATATGAGGCACCTTGAAAGTGTCACCAGTCAATTGCACTGCACTTACAGACAACCATTCACATTTATATCAAACACCTGTATGTGCAATTCACAGTTTTAAGTTAATCTATTGATTATATTTTTGGAAAAAAGGAGAGTATCTGTCTCCTGGCTTTATGTCTGAATTTGTTTCTAAGACAGTGTCAAAGAAATATATTCAATGAAAAACTTTGTTAATATTATTAACACATTCCATGCCATCGACACTGATAGCCATCAAACTTATTTCAAATGGGATGGCTGGCATTGAGTGATCACGTTACACGCCAAAGGCAGCGACAGAAGTCCAATCCAGTTTGACTGGAGAGTTGGCATCGATCATTAAATCGTCAAACGTCAGTCAAAATGGATCGGATGTCCACGCCGCCAGTGGCAGCCAATGAATATATATTTTAGTTAATATCATAATCTGATAAAATTCTATTCTCTAAGAGTTCCTTTATCATAATCAGTTAAAAAAAATGTTTATATGCATTCATCTTAGATGTTACTGCCACAATAAAAGCTTTGAAAATATTTAAAACATATCAACAATAATAATAATAGAGCAGTACTAATAAAGACTAAATAATAATCCGTGTTATTTTGCTACATAAGTTGTTTTATGAAGTTAATGGTTACACATAAATGCAGAATCTGCCATTTTTAAAAGGACATGCTGTGCCACTATGCAAAGTGAACGCCCCACCGATGTGCTATATAACCTCTAGTCATACCTCAGAGATGAGCCGTTTTAATCAGCAAACCTTTGATAACAACAATGTTTTTTTTATCGCTGTTGATTCTGCTGGCTGCTGTTTCCAGTGAGTGTCAATGAGGCACATATTGCTTTTGACTTGTCACATTCAACATTTACTATGCTTCTCTCCACAGGTGTCAAGGGTGAAACGTTGACCCAGCCGGCATCTCGGACTCTCCGGCCTGGTGAAGTTTTAAACATTGACTGTCAGGTGTCTTATTCCTTGGGCAGCTACTACACTGCGTGGGTCAGGCAGCCTCCAGGGAAAGGACTAGAATGGATTGGGACCAGATACACTGGAGGCTATTACCAAAAGGACTCCCTGAAAAACAAGTTTAGTATTGAACTAAACCCCTCCAGCCAAACAGTAACCCTAAACGGACAAAATATGCAGCCTGAAGATTCTGGCATTTATTACTGTGCCAGAGACACACAACTACACGAACCATGAGCAAGCTTGAACAAAAAGGAAAAAAGAGAAAAATAGGAGGAGCTTCTGGGATAGTTATCAATAGAACGAACCATGCAATATAACAGAAATATTTAATACAGTGTAACTCATAATAGACACACACTCTCTGATATTCTAAAGTACACAACATAACACTATTGGTACAATTACCACATTTTATGAATTTTATGACACATACTGTACATAATATTGATATCTTTCTTAGGGTGAATGAATTGAAGAGGATGGAAATATTATTGTATATATTGCTTACTGATATTTCTAATATTAAGAATAACATGGAAATCAATTTGATAATACACTAAGAACTGTTTTTTGACTACCTACACAATTTAAGAACTTTGTGAAGAGCTTATCAGAAACAAAACCTTTGAATCCAACCAGTTTCTATATCTGCTCACTAGAGTCACTGAGAGGGTTGGAAATCTTTGAAATGTGATTGAATCAATGCATATCTAGCATACCTGTTAAGTTGTAGAAATTGCAAATAGGGAGATTTCTGTTTGCCAACCCCGATAACGCGCGCGTGCGCGACAATCGCTAAGACAAAATGCAACCATTTTTTTTCAAGTTCATTTTGGTCACAACACTTGTGTAAAAATTAACTACACTGTCAAAGAACCTCTTTTTGGTGGCATCAGAGATAGTCTTCAACTTGCTCCATGTATTGTCTGGCATCATGTTATACTGCTATGTTGCCTGTGTCATGCCAGTTCTCCTTGTTCCTGTAATCAACATCTAGGATATCCTCAGCTTTCCTGATCACATCCATTTGCACAAATTTGGACATCAGCTTCCTCAGCAGCCTCTTCATCTCATCAACCATCACTCCAATTTGGGTTTCGTCAGACTAAATCAGCAAGATTAAAAACATTAATTACATCATTTAGAAAATTAATCATATTTGTTTTTAAAAGTATCTTTGTCATGGCAGTTTTTTAATTGAATTGTAACCTAGAATTGAAACTTTATATTTTTTGTTTCAGCACAGTAATAATGATATAATGTAATAAAGTGTATAGTATACACTTTAGCTTTAGCATAATAGCGAATCTAAATGATTAAACTTCAAGTAAGTAACGATATGCTTTCTCACTTAAATTCATATATTGTGTGGGTAGGACCGCAGTGGTTTAATATTCCATGATGTTTGATCCACGAAAACACAAGAGAAAAGCAGCGACTTCTTCCTCATCGTTCTCCCATCATTCGCTCTAATGCTATTAGCATTAGGCTAGTTAGCTATCGCTGGCAGGTAAGACTTACGGCAATTACGTTGACGAACGTCGTTTTTCCCGAATACTGGAGGCCGACCAGGGTCAGCTCCATCTCTTCCTTCCAAAATAAAGACTTGAACCAGTCTAAAAGCTGGTTTATTAGTGCCAGCATCTTGGGAAGTCGGTGGTGCTGCGCCTCTTCCCTCCCTGTCAGATGATTGGTTGGGCTTTTCCAGCTCTGAAGGGGAGGGAGGGCAGGGAAGTCGGAGACGGCCAGGCTATTCGTTGTTGGTCACTTTCCGAATCGGGCCGAATGGTATCGTTACAAAACGGTGACAAACAAAAACGTAAAAAAAAAAAAAAAATAGACATTTTTGGAAAATCGGGAGATTTGGCTTTCTAATCGTGAGGCGTGAGCATTGGGGTCAAAATCGGGAGTCTCCCGACCAAATCGTGAAACTTAACAGGTCTGATCTAGATACACGGGTTGCGTGATCTTTAAGGCCATAATAGTTCGATTATGATTCGGTTTAGAAGCAATATGATACGATCCGTTATAGAGAAACAAAGAACAACTAGGCCTGCAAGCAGGACTGAACGGGCCCTCGCAATCTAGCGCAACTCGGACTGTGTGCAGGTCAGGGTGGTGGCAGATCCTCCTCTCTAATCATCTCATTAGAACCTAACAAGCTCGAAAGTCGCCTCTTTACATTCACACACCTAACAGATAAAAAAAAACCTAGTGGAGAGAGTACTACAAAAAAGGAGGTACTACTGAGCTGTGCAGCCAAGCCCTAATTCAAAACCAAAATTAATATTCTAACTGGGCCAATTCGACCAAGTGTGCCAAATATTGTGGCTCTATAAGCTGCCTGAGTCTCTGAAAAAAAGTATTTCCTTTAAATGGCGAATAAAGGGTCGTCACGGCAACAGACAGAGACACGTGGACATGGGCCGTAAATAAGTATTTTAATAGGTCTTGAAACTACAATGACCAACCTGAAAAGAACTGGACATGTATTGGAAAAACGAGTGACTTTCTATTGCCACTAGTTGGCGCTGTAGGGTTGATGCAAATGACCCCTACAAGGCCCTTCAGGGTATGACTCTCAACAAGCACGGGAAGTTTGGCGCAGATATGTTGTATATCTGCCGAGTTATGACTGTTCAAAGTTTTTGGAGAGAAAAATTGTTGACAGTCATTTTCACTTTCCTGTTTGGACCCCTCCGCTTCAACGAAACTTCAATATTTTTTATCAGGCACCTGAAGACAGGTCTTAAGGCTTCCCTTATGCAGCTTTGAGGTAGATTGATTTTTTCCCTTTAGAGGAGGAGTGTGTCCCGTAAAAAAAGGGCATTTCCTGTTCCCACTAGGAGGCGCCAAGCACAAATGGTAAATTTTCAATCCAGTCCTGCTCAGGCTGGTATACCTCACACACATGCCAGATTTAAAATAGATTGAACGTTGTATGAGGGAGTTATCAGTCATTTTCCGAATTCGGTGTTTTGGCGAAAAAATGGCCGACTTTGGCACCCCGCCCAGGTCAGGCCCGTGAATGAAAACACACCATTTTGATAACTTAAGATTTCATATGCCTCATGAACAGTCTCGCCAATTTTGAGAATGATCAAACTAATTCCCTAGGTGTCAAGGTGTAAAATGTGCACACTGTAAATCGATAAAAATTTCACATTCAATCCAAAATACCCGATTTCCTGTTGGGTTTGGAATATGCATGCAAGAGACTTTTTGGAGCAGTTTTGTACAAGGTATCGACTCTCCGAATTTCATCCCTCTACGTTGAAAAAACCTAAATGGAGAGGCCTTTTTGAAAATTTCAAGGGGGCGCCACTGAGCCATTTTGTTACAAGTTTTTGTAACGTTGCAAGATTATTTAACGTTATCCAAAGCCGTATGTATGTGCAAATTTTTACGAGTTTTTGTGCATATTCAAGCCTCCAAATGTAAACTCCTACTGTGAACCCATGAAAATTTCACATTCGATCCAAAATACCCGATTTCCTGTTGGATTTGGAATATGGGTGCAAGAGACTTTTTGGAGCAGTTTTGCATAAGGTATCTACTCCCCAAATTTCCTTGCTCTATGTTGAAAAAACCCAATAGGAAAGGCCTTTTTTAAAACTTCTTTCTGTCGCCACTAGTTGGCACTGTAGAGTTGATGCAAATGACCCCTACAAGAACCTTCAGGGTATGACTCTCAAGAAACACGGGAAGTTTGGCGCAGATATGTTGCATATCTGCCGAGTTATGACTGTTCAAAGCTTTTTGCGTGACAAATTGTTTACGTTCATTTTCACTTTCCTGTTTGGACCCCTCCGCCTCAACGAAACCTCAATATTTTTCATCAGGCACCTGAACACAGGTCTTAAGGCTCCCCTGATGCAGGTTTGAGGTCAACAGATTTTTTTCCCTTGGAGGAGGAACCTGTCTCGTAAAAAAAGGCATTTCCTGTTCTCACTAGGGGGCGCTAGACCTAATGGGTAATATTTCAATGCACTCGTGTTAAGGGTGGGATACCACACATACATGCCAAATATGAAAAAGATTGAACGTTGTGTCAAGGAACTATTAGTCATTTACTGAATTTGTCATTTTGCCGAAAAAATGGCCGACTTTGGCACCACGCCCAGGTCAGACCCGTGAATGAAAACGCACCATTTTCAAAACTTAAGATTTCATATGTCTCCTGAATAGTCTCACCAATTTTCAAGATGATCCAACCAACTCCCTCGGCGAAAAGGTCTCAAATGTGCACCCTGTAAATCGACAAAAATTTCATATTTGACCCAAAATAACCGATTTCCTGTTGGGTTTGGAATATGCGTGTAAATGCTTTTTTGGAGCGGTTTTGGACAAGGTATAGACCCCCCAAATTTCATTGCTCTACGCTGAAAGACCCTAATGTTATAGGCCAATTTTAAAATTTCAAGGGGGCGCCACTGAGCCATTTTGTTATATTTTTTTTGCAACGTTGCAAAATTATCGAAATTTACAATTTTCCGGACGTATGTGCAAATTTTGGTGACTTTTCGTGCATGTTCAGGCCTCCAAATTGGCCGTTTTCATTTGCCCTGAAAAAAAATAAAAAAAATAAAAAAAAAAATAATCCTTTGCAAAACAATAGGGCCTTCGCACGCTTAGTGCTCGGGCCCTAATTATTCGATCCAGCAATTATTATTATAATTTTTTTTAAAAATCAAGACATCAATCAAAAGAAGGCATTTCTGAAAAAAGAAAAGGCAAAACAACATATTGGGTCAAATAATGCCTTCAACAACAACAAGGAAAGATGCGATATTTCAACCTAAATATGCAAACTTTCAAGGTTAAAAAGTTTAAAACACATGTTGTTCATGTATTTTCAGGATGTCAAGGAATATGGGTGTTTTAAAAAAAGAAAACACTTCTATGCAAGTGTTTATAGTGTTTCAAATAGGAAACAATGTAAAGCCTCGGAATGACACTTTCGAGCCTTGCGATATCTGATGCACAACACAACAATCAACAATTATCTCTGATTACTGGTGAATTTTGTTTCGATTGAAGAGTTTGCTGTCGATACACTCATATTTCTTTCTTTTTTTGGGGGGGGGGGTCACAACTCTAGTCACGTGACTAGGATTCTTCTCAAGCTGACTGGATGCACCTTGGACTACTCATGGGTCCGTTGCTAGACACATAGGAGACAATAATTCACACTTATACCATCGCATCTGTATGTGCACTTTGCAGTGTTCTGTTAACCTATTAAATAGACTTCATAATACTTGACAGGACACGGGAAATGGGGCTGATCCGTAGGGAGCTTATTTTAAAAAACTTCAAATTCAATATTTTGAAAAACCAAAGCTGCTACTGACCTAAAACCAAAACAGGCCATAGCCTTAGCCATATATGAGTCTCCATGAGCAGCAGCATCAAAACATTCAAAGTCATTCCCTTATAAAATCCTGATTAATTATTTTCTATATAAGTACAGTGGTACCTCTACATACGATCGCTTCAACACACGAACTTTTCGACATCCGACGTAAAATTTGACTCACCATTTGTTTCTACATCCGACGACATGCTCGAAATACGACGACAATGGCAGCACCGCAGACGAATGCACATCTTGTGTGACAAATCAACACTGGTTTCAGAAAAGGTTGGTACAGGTGGTGAAACAAGGAAAAAGTTGACGCTTACCTTCTAAATGAAGATGCAAATGACAGAAAAATATGAGCGTAGGGTGGGCATCCGTGAAATGGCTCAACAATACATCTCCACGGTCCTCCTTCGACCATCGTTCGCCAGTCTTTATAAGTTAAGCTGACAATTCTTATTGTGGTAACATCTCCAGAGAAATCGCCAACTTCGCCACGTTTTTATCATTTATTTCACAACTTATTCAAAACAAAAACACCTTCTGTCTGCCGCAATTGACGGTGTTCTCAAGAAAACATTCAAAGTGAAAGTGAAACTCAAGCTCACCGGTCTGTCTCTGGCACGTCAGCCCCGCGGTGCGTTCAGAGTCAGCAAAAAACGTCCGCCACATTAGAACCCGATTCGTTACATTAATACAGGAATTATTATTATTATTATTATTATTATTATTATTATTATTACGATTTTGATTTATAATTTATTTGTTTTGCTATGTGTAATTGCCATTTGTAATAGTACCAGCAGTATTTTTTAAGGATTTAGTGAAGGTTTTTGGGCTGTGGAACGAATTAATGGAATTATAATGTATTCCTATGGGAAAATCCTACTCGACATACGACCATTTCGACTTACAAACAAGGTCCTGGAACGGATTAACTTCGTATGTAGAGGTACCACTGTATAACAAAACTTAAAATGGCTATAAAATTCTCCAATTTTACACTAAATGCACAAAAATCACCAAATTTAGAGATAATCACCTATATTTTCAGGATCAATAGCAATATTAAACATAACATATACGTTTTTGCCCAAAATAGCAATTTACCGTAATTATTTTTTTATTTCCTGCAAGTTTTCAACAGATATAAATCATTCAATTTTCTAAAACTTATTACTTGAGGAAAACAGAATCAATTAAAAATAATATATAAATAGATTATTAATAAATTGTATATACAATCACAACTTATTATAGAATAGAATAGAATAGAATAGAATAGAATAGAATAGAATAGAATAGAATAGAATAGAATCACCCTTAATTGTGTACAATGAAATCGTGGAGCATTTCCCTTTACTGTGCATTATAAATGAAAATCTCAAAAGTGACTTGCAAGTATAAAATCTAAATAAACAAATATAAAATGCGTATGAGATAGTCGTATGTTCAGGCAGTGCAAATAAAGTGAATGAGCAGCAGTTTGACAGTTAATGCTTTGAATATTGCAGGTGAAAAAGTTGAACATAGAATATTGCATTCAAATGAATATTGAACTATGCCTTGTCAGCTTCCTCGACTTGTACAAGTCTCTGTTCCTCGCCAACTCCTTTCTGCCGGTCTGCCACTCTAAGGCCTTGTACGTCCTCACTTCAGAAATCACATCCTTGGAGAAGTTCGCACCAAAACAATTGAAGAGGGACCTGCTGATGTGCGGCAAAAAGGTGTTGATCAACCTGTGCCCCCTCCTGGCACCTGTACCCCTGCAAGGTTAGGTCTGAGGCCGCCAGGAACATCAAGATCACCTCGTCATCCCTTTTCTCCTCTGCCTTGGCACGGTCCAGGACATGTAGTTCTACCAGCTGGCCAGCGCCTTCAGGCTTGAGAATCGGGCCGTCCTCATCCTCTCAGCCGCCTACAAAACATGTTTGTTTTAGAAACATATGCATTTTGATTCATCCTTTTTATAAAGTGAATAAAGCTGCGTACTTACTTGCCCCAAGACACTTGGGCAGCACCATGCAGCCGTTGTTGTGGAAGCTGCTGTAGATATTTTTCCAAAACTGCACGAGGTCAAAATAGACGAAGATCTGCTTGTTGCCGTCGTCGTAGGGGTTGGTGTAGGATCATGGTGTTTCACTGAAAGTTATTAAATTGAAATATTACATAAAATAAAAATTGTTTTTAATATTGAAGCAGAAATGTCTAAAATAAAAGATACAAAATCCAACATGGCAGCCGTATCAAAACAAAGAGCTTTTTACGTTGAAATTTTTGTGAATATATGCTATAGATATGGACGTAAAACAGTCTCGATTCTTGGTCAAAAGCAAAAGAAACCGTGCAGGTAGCATGTATTTTACGTAAATATGGCAAATGTGCGGCTTGTCTTTAAGCCGCCTCCATATGTAATCAAAGAAGAAAATCATTACCAAAGATGAAAATTATTGCGAATAAATGCTTCAATCACTGAATTCTTCATAGAATTCTTCATAGATATGGACGTAATCGATTATTGGTTAAAAGCATAAAAGCGCGTAAATATTGCGAACAATGAGGCTATTCAGTTACGAAAATTAGCCGCCTCCATGTGTAAACAAAAAAGAAAAATCTCTTGAATAAATGCTTAAATAACTGAATTCTTTATATATACAGTATATGCGCGTAAATCAGTCTTGATTCTTGGTTAAAAGAAAAAAAAAAAAAAAATGGGCAGTTTGAATTTACTTAAATCTGTCGAAGAATGATGCTAGTCTATTAGCTTTGGTATCATAAGTTGGCTTTTTACGTTCAAAATTCATTGTGAATAAATGCTTAAATCACTGAATTCTTTATAGATACAGACTTAAAACACAATTCTTGGTTAAAAGCAAAAAAAACCAAAAAAAACAAAAAAAAAAAAAAAAAAAAAAAAACAACGGGCAGTTAGCGTTTATTTTACGTAAATATGGATGTTTTGTGGAGGCTCCCATTGATTTTTTTTAAAAATTTTTTACGACGTTTCAAAATGCATGCATTGTACGAAAAATATAATAATTACCATGAATTCTCGAACAAATCATTCCTGAGACAATCTTTGTTGTTAGTATGCCGTCCAGATTTCGTACTTTTTGAAGGTAATTCCAGCTTTGTCTTCAAAAGCATATGTAATAGTCATTCCCACCGACTTCTAAAAAATGAAGTTGACTCACACAGCCCCCTACGGGCCGGCGGGGTGCAGAGAACACCTAATGTGACCTGTCAAGGTATCTTGAAGTCTATGCCTATTAACAAATTACAGTAGGGTCTCTGTCAGTATATTAAAATTATAGACATTTGGGATGGTGGAACCTGAGAAGCAGTTCTCAATTTCAAAAAGGATAGTGATTCATGAGTCAGGTTAACTGCAGGTGTGTCAAACTCGATTTTGTCATGTTGTGGGCCACATTGTAATCACAGTTTTATTCGGAGGGCCATTATGGCCGCAAAACAGACAGGAGAGGACTGCAGTGGACCTCAGTTTACACCACTTCAATCTGCTGCCATCTAGCAGGTGCTACAGGGCCATAATAGCCAAGACAAACAGACTGAGAGACAGTTTCTCTCTAAGAGCTGTCACCATACTCAACTCAAGTTTGCACTGAAATGTCACTGTCATTACACTGCTAATGCCCCAACATTGTCACATGCATCTCACTAAGTAATATGTTCTCAAACATCTGTCTCAATGTGGGTACTGCATAATCTGGGTACTGCATATGCAATATCTCCATAGTTACATAATAGCATTTTGCACTGTTACATCAATATTTATGCACAAAATGTCATTTGCGATATCATATCAAGTCAGCCATATGCGTCCTTGTCTGAGTACTGTAAATCGTGAAAAATGCACTGTTATATTATTATCACTACATCACAAGTCACATATTCACTTTATTCCCTATCTATGTACACTGTAACCTGTGGTTTTATTTTAGCCTTATTGTACTTTAGGCTTTTGTTTTATGTGGTGCACATAATGGGGAAGCCTAAATGTCATTGTACTATATATAATGACCAAAAAGGCTATTCTATTCTATTCTATTCTATTCTATTCTATTCTATTCTATTCTATTCTATTCTATTCTATTCTATTCTATTCTATTCTATTCTATTCTATTCTATTCTATTCTATTCTAAAACCATGTACAAGTATTTGATACACTGCCAATGGGTTTCCCCATTGTCAGTGTATCAAATACTTGTTCTCCCCACTGTATAAACACAACGCACAAAAAAATTTAAGTATACTGCATCTGAAAAAGTCTTTGAATGGATAGGAACAGGTTTTTCAATTGTCTAGTAAGAACAGATATGCCAGCAGTTTGATAGGACGTGTCGCCATTAGTAGAGATGATGCTAACAGAATTTTTCATTTGACAGTGTACAATCTACAACCCGCAGACTCTGAGGTCTTACACTGTGCAAAGCCCACACAGGTCACATTAAGCAGGGCTTTAAGAAAAGAAGGGGTGGGGGTGTACGCACAAGGAGAGGTAAACACAATAAAATGATGCAAATAAATCATTAGCTCAAATAACAGGTGTCAATGGCAGAGAAGCGCGATTAACAGTGCATTTCATACACCAGGCACCCCAGTGTGCTTTGCATGATTTAAAAAAACAACAATTAAAAGCATTTCAAAACATGTGAAAAGAATTTACATAAGAAATAAAGTACTGAAAAATGTAAAATGCAACTAAACATTGTTAAGAAAAATGTTATCAAAAATCTTTAAATGAGCTTAATCAAAAGCATGAGAATAAAGAAAAATATGCTTGCATTTCAGGGTGACTTTCTTTCTTTTGGCACCTTATTCCATTTGTGTGCAGCATAAATCTGCAGTTTACTTTGAACTCTGGGCTCCCCCATTTTAATAAGATCCATATTTTAAGTGGACTGTCAAATATTCGATATGAGCCATAAAATTGTATATAAAACAGCAAGACACATAGAAAAATAAATACCAAAAAAGTTCGCAAAACATTGTATACTTTCTTTATTTGCATAATTGAAATCATGCCTTGCCATTTTTAGTATCTTTTAAGTATATATTTTCACTGCAAAATGCTTTCATTTGATGACTCGACTGCACTGTTTGTATGAAAAGCTTCTTGAAATGTAAAGAAAAAAAAATACAAATTAATTGTAAAAGTTGTGGTTAATTTTTGATTTATGTTTCATAATTTTCACACTAAAGCTGAATGACTAAAATATTCTATTGATACCAAATAGTGTAATGTGGGATGCTGGTTTTATTCACAGTAACAAAGTTAAAACATAACTTAAATAGTACTTATTTGAGTGCTGCTGCCCGTCAAGGTTAATCTGTCATCAAAAGTGACAAAATATAACATTAAAAAGATATCGTGGAACACAATGTTTCTCTGCCAAGGTTAAACAGTTACAAAAACTGGGGTGACGGGGGAATCAGCATGGAGCATCATGTCTCTGTTTGGTTGTATGTTCATATTGTGGTGAATTCAAAAGCACCATACCAGTGCTGGGCTATGACATGCCATTTACCCTCTATGCAAAACCTACTTCCATCTAGTGCACTATAAAAGCCTGCTACCACACCCTCATACAACTGTGGTCGCAGTGCTTCCTGCTTCAAACCAGTACGAAGATGGCTGACAGAATGCTAACGTGCCTGATGGTTGCTCTTTTTGCTTTGACGACAGCTGAAGGCTGGAGCATAGAACAGTCGGAACCAGCGATTAAACGAGAGGGAGAATCCCACACATTGACATGCAAAATATCTGGATTAGATTTTGCTGGCAATGCATGGAGCTGGATCAGAAAGTCACCTGGCAAAGGCCTGGAATGGCTCGCTTATATAGACACTGAAAGTACACCCATATTTTATTCAGCTTCAGTTCAGGGCAGATTCACTATCTCCAGACAAGACTCCAGCAGCCAGCTCTATCTTAACATGGGTAGTCTGAAGGCTGAGGAAACAGCTGTGTATTACTGTGCCAGAGCCACAGTGATTGAGATCGACTGCTAAAATCCACAAAAACCATCCCCTTATTAGGCCATATTTGTCTATATATGACTCAGATAATATTTACACTTAAAACACAAAATAATTTCTATATAAAAAATGATGACACAAATAAAGAATGACAGTAGTAATGATACAGTGATATTTATTTATGTGAATAAATACAGAATACTGTTTGATTTACACATTCTTACAAAATCATCCCCATTTAAATTACCGTTATAAAGAAAAATTAAATCATACAATTAAAACATTGTAACTAAAACAAAATATTATTAATGATAATAATGATTAAAATACATCAACGTTTCTTCATGTCAAGAAAGTGAACATGCTCTTTTACTGACAAACCTATGATTTCATCATGGCGATTACTTGACCTCCAGGTTTTTGTACAATTTGAGGGATTCACAATTCCCTCTAAAAACAAAATGACACTCCAAGATAATTCTCTGTCATTTGCCATTGAAATGAAAAAAATTATAAGCATATCAAAGTATATTTAAAAGAAAAAATTATGGAACTTTGTGGATCATAATTAATAAACAACCATGAATAATGCTTAATTTGGTATCATTTTGAGTTTCATGCTGTTAAGTCTCATCTGTCGTTTGAGAGCAGGCTCAGAGGTATTTGAAAGGGCGTGTGCCATTGTGTGCAACTATATATACAGTACAGCGTACTTGGCACAGCGTTACACACTATAGCAAAAACCTGTGATCATTTGAATGTACAAATATTTTCAAATTGCCGTGTACTTAAGTATATTTGATTAAATCCCCAATTTAAAGTTATGTATATACATAATCCGTCAATCAATGAACAATACCAAGTAAGGGAAATTTGTACTTGGGTCTTAATATATAAAAAATCTTTATTAACTTTTCCAGGAATATTTTGTATTATTTTGGCCCCAGCCCAAGGGAGACCACCTGCTCATGTGAAACAGGAACCACAAAATTATATTTCATCCGAAATATACTTTATTATTCTTATGTTACAATTAAACCATTGACAAGAAATATGAAATGATGTGAAACTGGCACTAACCTTCGGTGGGCGCGCGCTGGTCTCGTGGGCGGGTGGGGGTGCCGCGCGGGTGCTGGTCCGTGGCCGTGGCCCTTCGAGGGTGTGGCTCCTACTACACAAGGGTGTGGCAGGGGTTGGGTGGTGTATGAGGTGGTCATAGTTCCCTCCTGGGTTGGCCCGGCCGGGGCCGCGTCTCCTTGTACCGGGGAGGTGCCCCCTGGTGTCATACCACGCACCCCTCCAGGCCCGGTGGTGGGTTGTGGGGGTTGCACCTCCGTCCCCTTAGTCTGTCTCCGGCCCTGTCTGCCTCTCTGGACCGCAGCGGCTGCCGCTGCCCTCCTGCCAGCGGGGTCACCGGCGAGGCGTCTTGGGGCCCGCGGGGCTTTGGGTGGGGCTTGCTGTCCTTTGCCGGTGGGGTGGACATCCCCTGGTCTCCGGCGCTTGGCATTGCACCTGCTCAAGGTGCGGGGTGGGCGGTTGCGGGTGTGCCGAGGGTGGTCTGAGGCGGGGATTGATCGGGGCCCTGGCGCTTCTCCCGCCTTGCGGCTGGTGGTTCTGGTGGACGGGGCCACACCCGCGGGAGCCTGCCTCTTAATTCACGCACTCCTCACTTCGGCACTGTAAATGTATTTCACCCTGGCACTTACATACTCATTCATTTTCATGGCGGTGCGTCCCCTCTTGCCATCCCTGAAGGCCGGTTGATGGGTGCGTGGGTGGCCACGGGGACCACCCTGGATCCCCGTGGGCGATGGCTCCTTTGCTGGGCTATGGGAGGAGGGATGGGCTGCGCTGCCCCCCTGACCGCCCTCCCTCCCCGGGCTGGCTGGGTGGGGGCTATGGCCCTGGTTTTTTTTTTTTTAATTTGTAATTAGCAATTTTTTAATTGTAATTAGCTCCTTGTTCACGGTCTTTAACAACTCATTATAATTATTACTACTACTTACTATGCAAACATTGGTGTCATCTGCAGAAAGAATACCTTTTAGAGATTGAGATACATCAAAAATATCATTTATATATAGATTAAGTAGTTTTGGCCCCAATATAGACTCCTGAGGAACACCACAAGAAATACCAAGTTGTTTTGATGTATACTGTCCCATTTTGACATACTGAACCCTTCCGCTTATAAAACATACAGTATAACAAATCCCCATTTGCCCCATGAATACCATATTTTTTCAGTTTATGAATTAGAATTTGGTGACTGATTGTATCAAATGCCTTTTTGAAATCACAAAAAATACCAATAGGAGGGTTTCAGTTACGTCACTGTCATGACGCGCGAATTCAGACGGAGGGCAGGAAGTTAAAATGGAGAATGCGTCTATGGTGGAAACTGTTGCGGAGAGTCGGTATTGTAAGGATTTAGACCCAATTTCAAAACAAAGATATACAAAATTAATTAGCAAATATGTTGGAAGCGACCCGTATGTTATGAAAATGAGCGAGTTTTCGACAGAACTTCGAGATTTACCGGTGTTCTATTACGAACTATCTGGTCCTACATACCTCATACTACACCAGACAGCAGATGAAAGCCTACAAAAGTCTGGAGGCATATAATTTTTTTGTCAGCGGGTGGGTAAATCACCTCGGTACTAAACGGCTCCGCGATAATCATCGATTGGTCTTTGCCAGGGTGAGTATTTACTCATTTATTGTTTGACGTGTTAAGATGCTAGCAGTACCTGCTGTAATGTTAACAAACATGCATTACATCTTAACGATCATAGACGTGAGTCTGACAGTCGTTGTGGAGACGAGGTCGGGCCATAGTTAACACTATTAGTGTTACCTCTTTCCATACAACAGAGCAAAAAGGCACAAAATATCTGCTAATGTATTCACATTTTTCTCACTGTGATTTTAGTGCCCACACTCTCACCAAGATGAGGCCAATCTGCGCTTGTGTGCTGGAGGAAAGGGCTTCTGCCTCATCAACGATGGGGAAAATGTCATACTGAACCGGAGTCATGACTACTATTACCAAATTCAGGCACAGCTTCACATTGTAGATGCTGAGTACTGTGACTTTGTTGTGTGGAACCGCCATGATATTTTTGTTCAAAGGATTTTGCCTGATCCTGCATTTTGGGATAATGTGATTCCCAAAGCTGAGTTTTTTTTTGTTTTTGTTTTTTTTTTAGAAAAAGTTTACTTCCAGAAATACTGGGACAGCAAGTTACAAACTTAGATGTGTAATTCAATTGTAAATATGTACATCCACACACTCTTGAAAGTGGGCAATATATTATTAAATCAATACTGTTTTATGAGACAAGATGACGTTTTGAATATAGTTCTGGCTGTTGTATAATGTTCCTTGACAATTAAATTCACATTACTTGTCAGAATTGGTTCACATTTTGTGAGAGCACTGTAATTGGGTTGTATATTGAATAGCACTGAAGATGTTTATTGAAAAGATTAAATGCCATTGAGACAGTAATACATGGTTTATTTACAAGATAAGATTTTTCAACAATTGTTATACAATAACATAGTGTGCAATAATAAATTGGAATCCATTTAACTACAAATAACATATTAATACAGTTGGACCATGAGTGAGAGCTCAGGTGCGGGACTGATTAACAGCCCCCCCCCCCCCCCCCCCCACACACACACACAGCAGTGGGGACCATATTAGTTAATTCATGAGTATGCAACTTTGACAGTCTTAATCTGCTGTCAATCACATTTGTAATATTTGCTTTTAATGCTGTTTACACACCTTAGTAGGACTGCAATAATTTACCTAGATTATTTAATGTCCCATTCCCACTGATGTCCTCTGATAGTGAGTTGTCAGCTAGCTGCATCGGTTTTGAGTTCGCAGCTGTCTGCCTCAGGTCCGGGCTCATACTCCGGCTCTCAGCTGTCTGTTGTAGATCCAACATAGCCTCTGCACATTCCCACCGTCGCTGTTGGTCTTCCTTGAGTTTCATCCTATGTTCTTGTTTCAGGGATGCCTCTGATTTGGACTTAGTTTTTTGGTAACCGAGGTTGACCGCCGGAGCCCAGTCTAGCGAGTCAACCTCATCCAAAGCGCTGCGGCAGCCTAAAAAGTCCCAAATAAGTCTATATTACACCACCGGTAATTAACAGATAACTTCTAACAACAACCTAATGTCTTATAAGCACAACCACAAAAAATAAGTCGGCTGGCTAACATACCTCTGACGAAGTGGTCGGAGCAGACTCGGGCATTAGCAGACTCAGCTCCCCCCGAGAGTAGACGTAAGTTTGAAATCCACTTTTTACGGCGTTGTTTTGTGAGTTTTTTTACATCTCTCACCTTTGTGGACGACAATCTTTGTCACTCTAAAAAACTTATTTTCTTTTTCTCGGTTAGAACGATTGGAGCAACCGTAAACAACACAGAACATTGGCGTTTTTCCAGACGAAAAATCCTGTTTCTAAATAGCGGTACTTCACTTCCTGCCCTCCATCTGATTTTGGCGCTCTCCCAAGGCAGCGCTGTGACGTCACGTGAAACCCTCCTATTGCATATTTTTTCTGATCCAGGGCATTAGTGATTTCTTCAATTGTTTCAATCATAGCAATGATAGAGGGTGTTCTTCCAGTGCTAAAACCAGACTGGCCTTCATTTATTATTTTATGTTTCTCAGGAAATTTTTCTAGTCGAGAATTAAAAAGTTTTTCAAGAACTTTAGAAAACGGGCTACAGAGAAATCGGTCTGTAATTGTTAAAACTTTATTTATCATCAATTTTAAATAGCGGTATTAGTTTTGCATTTGTTCAGGAAAACACCCAGATTGGAATGATAAGTTGAAGATATAAGTCAATGGTTTTGCAATATTAAAGATGACTCTCTTAACCAATGTCCTGTCAATGTCATGACAGTCAGTAGATCGCTTTCTTTTAATCCTCAGGACAGTATTAATCACTTCCTGCTCGTTTGCTGCTGAAAGGAAGAGTGAGTAAAGTATGGATTTTTCTCAATATTTACACTTCCTTCATTAGCCCCACGGTCTGGAATATGTAGAATGGTTCATTTAACAGAGTACAATCTACAGCCCGAAGACTCTATTACTGTGAAAGCCCACACAAGTCACACTAAGCAGGGCTTTAAGAAAAGAAGGGGTGGGGGTGTACGCACAAGGAGTGGTAAACACAATAAACGATGAAACTAAATCATCACCTCAAATAACAGTTGTCAATAGCAGAGAAGTGCAATTAAGAATGCATTTCATACGCAAGGCTCCTCAGTGTGCTTTGCATGATTTAAAAAACAAAATCAAAAGCATTTCAAAACATATCAAAAGATTTTACATATGAAATAAAGAAAGCGAACTTTGTCAAATTGCTGAAACAATGTAAAATGGAACTAAACATTGTGAACAAAAATGTTGTTAAAATTCTTTAAATGAGCTTAATCAAAAGAATGAGAATAAAGAAAAATATGCTTGCATGTCAGGGTGACTTCCTTTCTTTTGGCACAGTATTCCATTTGTGTGCAGCATAAATCTGTACTTTACTTTGAACTCTGGGCTCCCCCATTTTAATTAGATCCATGTTTTAAATGGACTCAAATATTCAATATGGTACATAAAATTCTATATAAACAGCAAGAAACAAAGAAATGAACAAAAACAAAAAAAAGTTCGCAAAATGATATATATTTTCTTTTTTGCATAACTGAAATTATGCCTCGCAATTTCAAGTATTTTTTTTTTCTAAAATATATTTTTTTCCAATTCAAAATCCTTTCATTTGATGACTCTACTGCACTGTTCTATGAAAAGCTTCCTAAAATGTAAAAGAACAAACAAACAAACAAACAAACAAAACAATTACGAATTAATTGTAAAAGTTGTGGTTAACTTTTAATTAATGTGTCATAATTTTCAAACTAAGGCTTGAATTACTGTAATGTGGGATGCTAGTTTGAGTCTCAAAAATAAGTTAAAACATAACTTAAATAGTACTTATTTGAGTGCTGCTGTTTGACAAGGTTAATCTCTCATTAAAAGTGACAAAAATATCGTGGAACACAATGTTTCTCTGCCAAGGTTAAACTTTTACCAAAACTGGGGTGGCGGGAAAATCACCATGAAGCACCATTTCTCCGTTTGGTCCTATGTTCAGATAGTAGTGAATTCAAGAGCACCATACCAGTGCTAGGCTATTACATGCCATTTCCCTTCTATGCAAAACCCACTTTCATCTAGTGCACTATAAAGCCTGCTACTTCACCCTCACACAACTGCGGTCGCAGTGCTTCCTGCTTCAAACCAGTACGAAGATGGCTGACAGAATGCTGACGTGCCTGATGTTTGTTCTTTTTGCTTTGATGGCAGCTGAAGGCTGGAGCATAGAACAGTCGGAACCAGCGATTAAACGAGAGGGAGAATCCCACACATTGACATGCAAAACATCTGGATTAGCTTTTGCTAGCTACGCATGGAGCTGGATCAGAAAGTCACCTGGCAAAGGCTTGGAATGGCTCGCTTATATAGGCACTAGTAGTACACCCATATATTATTCAGCTTCAGTTCGGGGCAGATTCACTATCTCCAGACAAGACTCCAGCAGCCAGCTCTATCTAAACATGGGTAGTCTGAAGGCTGAGGAAACAGCTGTGTATTACTGTGCCACAGCCACAGTGACTGGGATCAACTGCTAAAATCCACAAAAAACATCCCCTCATTTGGCACCAGTAGATCCTATTTGTCTATATATGACTCAATCAATACTTACACTTAAAACACAAAATAATTTCTGTATCAAAAATGATTACACAAATAACAGTGATAATATTAATGGTACTGTTATATTCATCCATGTGAATAAATACAGAATACTCTTTGATTTACACATTCTGACAAAATCATCCCTATTTAAATTATAAAGAAAAAATAAACATTAAATAAAAAAATTGTAACTCAAATAAAATACAATTAAAAATAATATTGATTAAAATACATCAACCTTTCTTCATGTCAAGAATGTGAACATGCTCTTTTACTGTCAAATTTGTGAGTCCATCACGGCGATTACTTGACCTTCAGGTTTTTGTACAATTTGAGGGATTCATAATTCCCTCTAAAAACAAAACAACACTCCAAGATAAATCTCTGTCATTTGCCTTTGAAATGAAAAACCCGAAGCATATCAAAGTATATTTCAAAGTAAAAAATATGGAGCTAAGTGGATTATAATTGATAAACAAACATTAATAATGCTTAATTTGGTAACATTTTGAGTTTCATGCTGTTATGTCTCATCTGTGTTTTGAGTGCAGACTCGGAGGTATTTGAAAGGGCGTGTGCCATTGTGTACACACTATATGGGGTACTACGCACAGTGTCACACACCATAGCAAAAACCTATGATCATTTAAATGGACAAATATTTTCAAAATCGCTGTGTATTTAAGTTTATTTTATTAAATCCAATTTAAAGTTATGTATGAACATAATCCGTCACTCAATGAACAATACAATTTCAAGTAAGGGAAATTTGTTCTTGGACCTTAATATATAACAAATCTCTATTAACTGTTCCAGCAATATTTGAAGTATTATTTTGGCCCCACCCCAAGGGAGACCACCTGCTAATCTGAAACAGGAACCACTAAATTATTTTTCACCCGAAATGTACCCTAATATTCTTATGTTACAATTACATTGACAAGAAATATGAAATGATGTGAAACAGTGCACTAACCTTCGATGTGCTTGCTTAGGACATTCTTTGAGAAAATGGAATTCGTATAGTTAAAAAAGCAAAGTGAAATGTCCTGTTTGCCATCATAACAAGCTTTCATACAACAGTTTTCATGAAATTTGACTGCTGCTGTTTTGCATTTGAATTGTGAATACTCAGAGGTCATTTTCAATCATTTTCAAAAACTGGCATGAAAAAAAAAGGAAAATAGGATAACATATAATGGGTCATTGATTTCAATCTTTATATACACTTTATGAGAAAGTACTACCTGTAGCTGTACTACACAATAATCACATTCACACAAATGTTTGATTTGGTTGTTGAAACAATAACATTTTGACGCGATGTATCAAAAAAAGTGACATTTCTATATAACTTAAGAAGTGTGTTAAGCAGGATTGTGTTTTAAAGCACAATGAAAGCTCCTTTTTACCAATAGAGTGTACACCTTAGCGTATGAAGTGCCACTATGCAAAGTGAATACCCCACCAGTGTGCTATAAAACTTGCATTCACACCCTCAAGAAGGGACCTGCCCATCAGGACACCTTCAGTACCAACCATGTTGCATATCGCTCTGTTGATTCTGCTGGCTGCTGCTTCCAGTGAGTGTCACTGAGGAACACGTTGCCTTTGACTGCCACCATTCCACACCTAACATGCTTTTCTCCACAGGTGTCAAGGGTGAAACGTTGACCCAGCCGGCATCTCGGACTCTCCGGCCTGGTGAAGTGTTAAACATTGACTGTCAGGTGTCTTATTCCTTGGGCAGCTACTACACTGCGTGGGTCAGGCAGCCTCCAGGGAAAGGACTAGAATGGATCGGGAGCAAGATATCCACTGGAGGCTATAACCTTAAGGCCTCCCTGAAAAACAAGTTTAGTATTGAACTAAACCCCTCCAGCCAAACAGTTACCCTAAACGGACAAAGTATGCAGCCTGAAGATTCTGGCATGTATTACTGTGCCAGACACACACAACAACACGAACCATGAGCAAGCTTGAACAAAAAGGAAAAAAAGAGAAAAATAGGAGGAGCTTCTGGGATAGTTATCAATAGAACGAACCATGCAACATAACAGAAATCTTTAATACAGTAAGACTCATAAGAGACGCACACTCTCTGATATTCTAAAGTACACAACATAATACTAATAGTGCAATTACCACATTTTATGAATTTTATGGCACATACTGTACATAATACTGATATCTCTCTTAGAGTGAATGAATTGAAGTCGATGGAAATAGTGTTGTGTATATCAGTGATAGTTCCAATATTTGGAATTAATTTAATACATGTAAATTAATTTGATAATACACCAGGAACATCATTATGACTACCTCCACTATTTAAGAACTTTGTGAAGAGCTTATCAGGAACAAAACCTTTGAATCCAACCATTTTCTATATCGCTTATGCTCACTAGGGTCACAGGTTCCGTTGGAAATCTTTGAAATGTGATTGAGTCAATGTGTATCTAGATACATGAGTTGTGACTCGATACAAAAATGTCATCTTTAAGGCCATAGTGGTTCGATTACGATTCTGTCACATTCTGCTGCTGGTTAGATTTTGCGGTGTGGGCATTCCCATCAACGCACCTGCGGCTAATTCCAGCAAATCAACATTAGTATTTAACGCCGGTGTAGGCGCACTATCCTATTCCCCTCACTATCGACTCGCGGGGCCTGAGCTTGTCAGTGACGTTCCTTATTCTCGCTATATGATTATACAACTTTATCATTTGTTAATAATATGCTCTGTGTGTAGTATCATCCATCGCTTTTCCTTTTTAAATGGGCACTTTTAAGCGAACGCAAGAAGTAACAACGGAAACATTTTTAAACAGGCATTTCACGGGACAGCATTTCGACTCTTCGGCCAATCATATAGCGAGAGCAAGTGGATAGTGAGGGGAAGAGGATAGTGAACCTACACCGGCGATCCAAGCCAACGTTGCCGAGATATTTACTTGCTGTTCGCCATTTGACACTGGTACTTTCAAGGCTCGTGGATTTGCTAGTTTATGCGTCAGCTGTTTTTTCGTTTGGGGATTCCTCTACCTTGTGCAGGTATTAAGTGTGATTATTTTTGTTATCTTATTGGCTCGCTGCCCTCTGCTTAGTTTAGTGTTATTCGATCCCCGTCGACCTCTTGTCACGGACTCCTTTTGTTATTCTCCCTTTTTCTGCGATCGCGTGCTTTTTGGTTGTATTGATAAACCTTTGTACTATTCCCTCAGTTGTTGTCTGCTCTTGGGTCCAACCTTGTTTTCTGCGTTCGTGGACCGTAACAGATTCGGTTTAGAAGCAATATGATATGATCTAGAAACAAAGTACAATTATTTAATCCAGCGATAACATAGTTTTTTTTTTTTTTTTTTTTTTAAATCAAGACATCAATCAAAATGAAATGAAAAGGCAATACAACATATTTCAAATAATGCCTTTAACAACAACAACAAGGGAAAAATGCGACTTTTCAACCTGATGATGCAAAATTTAAAGGTTAAAAAGTTTAAAACACGTGTTGGTCATGTATTTTCAGGATGTCAAGAATTATGGGGGTTTTAAAAAAGAAAACTACTATGCAAGTGCTTACAGTGTTTCGAAAAGTAAAACAATATAAAGCCTCGGAATACCGATGTTGAGCCTTGCGATATCTGATGCACAACAAAAATATCGACAACTATCTCTGATTGCTGGCGAATTTTTTTTCGATTGAAGAATTTGTTGTCGATACACTCGTATTTCCTTTTTTTTTTTGCTCACAACTCTAGTCACGTGACTAGGATCCTTCTCTTGCTGACTGGATGCACCTTAGACCAATCATGGGTCAGTTGCCAGACACATAGGAGACAACAATTCACACTTATACTATCGTATCTGTATGTGCACTTTGCAGTGTTCTGTTAACCTATTAACAAATTATAGTAAGGTCTCTGTCGGTATATTAAAATTATAGTCATTTCGGAAGGTTATACCCAAGAAGCAGTTCTCAATTACAAAAAGGATACTGATCTATGACTCAGATTAACTGTAGGGGTGTCGAACTCGATTTTGTCATGGAAAGGGCCACATCGTAATCAAAGTTTCATTCAGAAGACCGTTATGGCTGCAAAACAGAACAGAGAGGAGCAGATTTCAGTGGACCTCATTTACACCTCTTCAATCTGTTGCCCTCTAGCATAGACTTCATAATATATTGACGGGACACGGGGCGCGGGGCCGATTCATAGGGGGCCTCCGTCAAAGCTGACCGAGTGGAAACACAGACGAAGAGCTTTTTCCGTTGAAAATTCTTGTGAATAAATGCTTAAATTCCTGAATTCTTTATCGAAATGGATGTAAAACAGTCTCGATTCTTGGTTCAAAGCAAAAAAAACAAACAAAAAAAACATGCAGTTAGCATTTATTTTACGTAAATATTGCGAATTATGATGCTAGTCAGTAAGCAAATTAGCGGCCGTCATATCACAGACAAAGAACTTTTTCCATTGAAAATTCTTTTGAATAAATGCTTAAATCCCTGAATTCTTTATAGATATTGACGCAAAACAGTCTCGAAAAAAAACACAGTGCAGTTAGCATTTATTTTACATAAATATTGCGAACTATGATGCTAGTGGGTAAGCAGTAGCGGCCGCCATATGTAAACAAAGAGCTTTTTCTGTTGAAAATTCTTGTGAGTAAATGCTGAAATCCCTGAATTCTTTATTGATATGGACGTAAAACACTCTCGATTCTTGGTTAAAAGCAGAAAAAGAAAAAAAAAAAAACGGGCAGTTAGCATTTATTTTACGTGAATATGTTGAATGTGCTGCTAGTCTTTAAGTCAATGAGGCGGCCCCCCTTACTAAGTAATACAGTGGGGCAAATAAGTATTTAGTCAACCACCAATTGTGCAAGTTCTCCTACTTGAAAAGATTAGAGAGGCCTGTTTTTGTCAACATGGGTAAACCTCAACCATGAGAGACAGAATGTGGAAGAAAAAAAAAACAACAGAAAATCACATTTTTTGATTTTTAAAGAATTTATTTCCAAATTAGAGGGGAAAATAAGTATTTGGTCACATACAAACAAGCAAGATTTCTGGCTGTCAAAGAGGTCTAACTTCTTCTAACGAGGTCTAATGAGATCTAACGAGGCTCCACTCTTTACCTCTACTAATGGCACCTGTTTTAACTCATTATCGGTATAAAAGACACCTGTCCAAAAACTCAGTCAGTCACACTCCAAACTCCTCTATGGCCAAGACCAAACAGCTGTCGAAGGACACCAGAGACAAAATTGTAGACCTGCACCAGGCTGGGAAGACTCAATCTGCAATAGGTAAAAAGCTTGGTGTAAAGAAATCAACTGTGGGAGCAATTATTAGAAAATGGAAGACATACAAGAACACTGATAATCTCCCTCGATCTGGGCTCCATGCAAGATCTCACCCCGTGGCGTCAAAATGATAACAAGAACTGTGAGCAAAAATCCGAGAACCACAAGGGGGGACCTAGTGAATGACCTACAGAGAGCTGGGACCACAGTAACACACCCACAAGAGGACTCGGAGAATGTGTTAGGGTCAGATGAAACCAAAATAGAACAAAATGGTAGAAACACAGGTTCTCGTGTTTGAAGGAGAAAGAATACTAAATTGCATCCGAAGAACACCCTACCCACTGTGATGCATGGGGGTGGAAACATCATGCTTTGGGGCTGTTTTTCTGCTAAGGGACCAGGACGACTGATCTGTGTAAAGGAAAGAATGAATTGCCTTGAAGGGCATTGAAGATGAGATGTGGCTGGGTCTTTCAGCATGATAATGATCCCAAACACACAGCCAGGACAACAAAGGAGTGGCTTCGTAAGAAGCATTTCAAGGTCCTGGAGTGGCCTAGTCAGTCTCCAGATCTCAACCCCATAGAAAATCTGAGGAGGGACTTGAAAGTCCTTGTTGCCCAACGACAGCCCCAAAACATCACTGCTCTAGAGGAGCTCTGCATGGAGGAATGGGCCAAAATACCAGCAACAGTGTGTGAAAAGCTTGTGAAGAGTTACAGAAAATGTTTGGCCTCCGTTATTGCCAACAAAGGGGACATAACAAAATACTGAGATGAACTTTTGGTATTGACCAAATACTTATTTCTCACCATGATTTGCAAATAAATTACCGTATTTTTCGGACTACAGGTCGCACCTGAGTATAAGTCGCACCAGCCATAAAATGCCCAACAAAGAGAAAAAAAACATATAAGTCGCACTTTGGGGGGATAAAATCCAACACATAGAACAGATATGTCATTTTGAAAGGCAATTTAATATGAAAATACAATAGAGAACAAGATGTTGAATAAATGTACAGTGTACAGTGCATTAACAACGAAATGCGAATATACTGTCCTCACCAGGACGCTACGGCTCGGTCCTGGCTATACAGCGGACTCCCAAATGACGATGCTGGACGTTCGTATAATTTGCTGAATCAATTTGGTCCTCGATACCAAACAGGTTCGCATCAACGTAAATAAATGATAATTTGTTTGTTTTACAGCAATGACATAAACGGTTAGCATGCGTTCGCTAGCATTAGCATATCGTTCAAACACCCACACAAAGTGTTCGATCGCGGGTGGAAAACACAACAACAACAGAAAAGATGATACACACAGGCGTTGCCTCTGTAGAGATATTTTAAAAGCATAAACAATGAACGTAGGTTCACAGCCGTGTTTCTCTCTCACTAACTCACCCACTCCCTCAGAGCTATGTAGCTGTCCGTCTTCTTCTGGCGTGTGAGCGCTCTTCACGTAAACAAGTGCGAGTGCGCCCCCACGTGGGCGTGAAAGTGCCACAAACTAAAAGCATGCATTTCAATATAAAAAAATGTCAATAATACAATCGAACACACATTGCCAAAGGCAGAACGCGAACGTGGCCATAGCTATTAAGAGTTATTCAGATAACTATAGCATAAAGAACATGCTAACAAGTTTACCAAACTATCAGTGTCACTCCAAAACACCAAAATAATATGTGAAATTATATCATAATGTGTTTCACACATAAGTCGCTCCTGAGTATAAGTCCCACCCCCAGCAAAAATATGAAAAAAAAAAAGCGACTTCTAGTCCGAAAAATACGGTATTTAAAAATCAAACAGTGATTTTCTGGGTTTTTTTCCCCACATTCTGTCTCTCATGGTTGAGGTTTGCCCATGTTGACAATTACAGGCCTCTCTAATATTTTCAAGTGGGAGAACTTGCACAATTAGTGGTTGACTAAATACTTATTTGCCCCACTGTATGTTCTCAAACATCTGTCTCAGTATGGATACTGCATAATCTAGGTACTCCATATGTAATATTTGCATAGTTACATTATAGCATTTTACACTGTTACATCAATATCTATGCATAAACTGTAATTTGCATTATAATATCTATTGTTTGAGTACTGTAAATTATGAAACACGCACTGTTATATTATCATCACTACATCACCACTTGCTACTAATCACTCATTCACTCTATTCCCAATCAATGTACACTGTAACCTGTGGTTTTATATTAGCCTTATTGTACTTTGCTTTTTCTTAGCCTTATTGTACTTTGCTTATTCTTCATGTGGTGCACATTATGGGGAAGATTTAAATGTCATTGTATTATGTATAATGACATTAAAGGCTTTGGGAGAACCAAAGAGCAGTATAAAGTGCCAAGTACGTTCTTGTCAAGATCTTGTTTAACTTAATTTGTAATTGAGAAACTCATGGAAATTTTTGTGTTTATTTTTCTGATGTGGTGTTTCCATGTTAGGTTACTGTCAATTTTAACACCCCAAAATGTATTCACATCTGCGTTTTCAATTTGGATACCTTCGATAATTACATGCAAATCAAGATTAGTTTTAAAGCTAACAAACATCATTGCTTTGGTTTGACTAAAAATTAACGATAATTTATTTATATCCATGCACTTTTTAATTGTAATTAGCTCCTTGTTCACGGCCTTTAACAACTCATTATAATTATTACTACTATAGAATACAGTGGGGTCAACTGCAAAACGAGGTTTTAGAGATTGAGATACATTAAAAATATCATTTATACATAGATTAAATAGTTTTGGCCCCAATACAGACTCCTGAGGAACAACACAAGCAATACCAAGTTGTTTTGATCTATACTGTCCCATTTTGACCTACGGAACCCTTCCGCTTAAATAACCATATAACCAATCCCCTGTTGCCCCACGAATTCCATATTTTTTCAGTTAATGAGTTAGAATTTGGTGATTGATTGTATCAAATGCCTTTTTGAGATCACAAAAAATACCAATTGCATATTTTTTCTGATCCAGGGCATTAGTGGTTTCTTCAATTGCTTCAATCATAGCCATAGAGGTTGCGCTTCCAGTTCTAAAACGATACTGGCCTTCATTTATTATTTTATGTTTCTCAGGAATTTTTTCTAGTCGAGAGGTTTTTTAATAATTTTAGAAAACTGAGGCAACAGATAAATTGGTCTGTAATTGTTTAAAACTCTATTTATCACCATTTTTAAATAGCAGTATTAATTTAGCAGTTTTCATTTGTTTAGGGAAAACACCCAGATTGGAATGATAAACTGAAAATATAAGTTAATGGTTTTGCAATATTAAAGATGACTCTCTTAACCACTGTCCTGTCAATGTCATGACAATCAGTAGATCACTTACTTTTACACTTCGGGACAGTATTAATCACTTACTGCTCATTTGTTGCTGAAAGGAAGAGTGAGTAAAGTATGAATTTTGTTCAATATTTTAACTTTCTTCAATACCTCCGTGGTCTGGAATATCTAGAATGGTTCATTTGACAGCGTACAATCTACAGCCCGAAGACTCTGCTGTCTATTACTGTACAAAGCCCACACAATTTACAATAAGCAGGGCTTTAAGAAAAGAAGTGGTGGAGGTGTACGCACAAGGGTAAACACAATAAATGGTGAAACTAAATCATCAGCTTAAATAACAGGTGTCAATGGCAGAGAAGTGCAATTAACGGTACATTTGATATGCAAAGCACCTCACTGTGCTTTGCATGATATAAAAAACAACATTTAATAGCATTTAAAACATGTCAAAAGAGTTTACATAAGAAATAAAGAACTGAAATAAAAGCAAACTTTAAAAAATTGCTGAAACAATGCAAAATGTAATAGAACATTGTTAACAAAAATGTTATTAAAATTCTTCAAATGAGCTTAATCAAAGCATGACAATGAAGAAAAATATGCTTGCACTACGGGGTGACTCCCTTTCTTTTGGCACTTTATTCTATTTATGTGCCGCATAAATCTGTAGTCTACTTTGAACTCTGGGCTCCCCCATTTTAATAAGATCCATGTTTTGAATAGACTATCAAATATTCAATATGATATATAAAATTGTATATAAAACAGCAAGAAACAAAGAAACGAACAACGTAACGGTACTATGATATTTATTTATGTTAATAAACACAGAATACTGTTTGATGTACACATTCTTAAAAAAGCATCCCCATTTCAAATATAAAGAAAAATTAAACATATAATTAAAAAATTGTAACTGAAATAAAATAATATTAATAATTATATTGGTTAAAATACATCAACCTTTCTTCATGTCAAGAAAGTGAACATGCTCTTTTACTGACAAATTTGTGATTTCATCATAGCGATGATTTCACCTCCAGGTTTTTTGTACAATTTGAGGGAATCACAATTACCTCTAAAAACTAAATGACACTCCAAGATAAATCGCTATCATTTGCCATTAATATGAAAAATTTTAGAAGTATATCAAAGTATATTTAAAATGAGAAATTATGGAACTAAGTGGATCACAATTCATAAAAAAAAACATGAATAATGAATAATTTGTTAACATTTTGAGTTTCATGATGTTATGTCTCGTCTGTCTTTTGAGTGCAGACAGAGGTATTTGAAAGGGCGTGTGTCATTGTGTATGACTATATAGGGCTTACTTCACACAGTGTCACACACCATAGCAAAAACCTATCATCATTGGATTGGAAAAATATTTTCAAAATTGCTGTGTACTTAAGTTTATTTGATTAAATCCAATTTAAAGTTATGTATATACATAATCCGTCACTCAATGAACAATACCATTGCAAGTAAGGTAAATTTGTTCTTGGGTCTTAATATATAACAAATCTTTATTAACTGTTCAAGCAATATTTCAAGTAGTATTTTGGCCCCGGCCCAAGGGAGACCACCTGCTCTTTCACCCCAAATGTACTTTATTGTGACACAATTGAACCATTGACAAAAAATATGAAATGTGAAACTGCACTAACCTTCGATATGGTTGCTTAAAACATTCTTTGAGAAAATGGAATTACTGTTGTATAGCTAAAAAAGCAAAACAAAATGTCCTGCTTGCCATCAGAACAAGCTTTCATACAACAATTTTCATGATTAAATTTGACTGCTGCTGTTTTGCGTTTGTATTGTGAGAGTTGAGAAAGTGTTTTCTATTTAATTCTAGCGAAAGAATAATAATGATTTTGAAATACTCAGGTGTAGTTTTCAAACAATCACTGGCATGAAAATATGAAAAGTGCATCTCATACACAAGGCACTTCAGTGTCTTTGCATTATTTAAAAAAACAACATTCAAAAGCATTTTAAAACATGTCAAAAGAGTTTACATAAGAAACAATACTGAAATAAAAGCAAACTTTGTAAAATTCCTGAAACAATGTAAAATGCAACTAATCATTGGTATGAAAAATGTTACTAAAATTCTTGAAATGAGCTGAATCAAAACCATGAGAATAAAGTAAAATATGCCTGCACTTCAGGGTGATTTCCTTTATTTTAGCACCTTATTTCATTTGTGTGCAGCATAAATCTGTAGTTTACTTGAACTCTGGGCTCCCCCATTTTAATAAGATCCATGTTTTGAATGACTGTCAAATATTCAAGATGAGAAATAAAATTGTAGATAAAACAGCAAGAAACAAAGAAATAAACAAAAACAAATTCACAAAACATGTTATATATTTTCTTTCCTTGCTTAATTGAAATTATGCCTTGCAATTTTTATTTTTTTGTTTTGTTTTGTTTATATATATTTTTTCATTGCAAAATCCTTTCATTTGATGACTACTGCACTGTTTGTATGAAAGGCTTCTTGAAATGTACAAAAACAAAACAAAAACAAAAAAACAATTACAAATTGTAAAAGTTGTAGTTCATTTTTTATTTATATTTTATAATTTTTAAACCAAAGCTGAATTACTAAAATGTGGGATGCTGCTTTTAGTCTCAGTAACAAATTTAACTTAAATACAATTTATTTGAGTGCTGCTGTCCGCCAATGTTAATCTGTCATCAAAAGTGACAAAAACTTAAAAAAAAAAAAAAATCTTCAAACAAAATATAGATAGGCCCTATTTGTCGATATATGACTCTGATAAATTTTACACTTAAAACACAAAATAATTTCTGTATCAAAAATGATGACACAAATAAGAATGACGGTAGTAATGGTACTGTGATATTTATTTATGTGCATAAATACAGAAGACTGTAATCACCCCCAAAATCAACCCCAAAATCATCCCCATTTAAATAATAAAGAAAAATTAAATCATACAATTAAAACATTGTAACTAAAGTAAAATACTATTAATAGTATTGATTATGTCACGGCAAACTTGGCAAAGTTGAGGTGGACCAAAGTGCGACCAGGAAACTGTAGTGGAGTAAAGGGTTTTTATTGAACAATGGCGATGTGTATGGCTGTGGCTGGGCTTCAGGCTGTGGCTGTTGTTCAGGCTGTGGCTGTGGTTCAGGCTGTGGTGGCTTGATGGGTGGTTGTCCTGGTGGTAAAGAACAAGATTAAGCAAGAGATCTATGAATGATTGTCAAACACTACAGATGTAGTTGGCCGATGTACCACTGGTGATTGGCAGAATCATCTGGCACCTGCTTGCTGCCCGGGCCGCTCCTTAAAAGCAGTGTTGATTGGGATGAGGTGCAGGTGCACTCCCAGGTCTGCCACACCCAGCCTGCCAAGGTTGAACTCATGCCACATATAACAAAGTGTAACAACAATAAAAGCCAGTAGAGGGGAGTGTGGGCCAGGACCATCACAGTACCCCCCTCTCAACGGACGCCACCGGGCGGCCTGCCCGGCTTCCCAGGATTGGCAGCATAAAAGTCCCGCAAGAGGGACGGGTCCAAAATAAGACTCCGGGAGATCCACGACCTCTCCTCCGGGCCATAGCCCACCCAGTCCACCAGAAACTGGAAACCACGGCCGCGAGGCCGGACGTCAAGAATCTTTGAGACCGCAAATGCGGGGTGGCCATCTATGAGAAGGGGAGGAGGAGGTTCAACCACCGGAGGGCATAGGTCACTGGAGGAAACGGGCTTTAGAAGGGAAACATGAAAAGTCGGGTGGACATTCATGGATGCCGGGAGGTCCAACCGAACGGCAGATGGGTTGATGATCTTGGTTATTTTGTAAGGGCCCACGAAGCGGGGGGCAAGTTTGCGTGACTCTACCTGCAGGGGGAGGTCCCGGGCGGACAACCAGACCTCCTGTCCCACCTTGTATTCAGGGGCTGGTGACACGATGAAGATCGGCCAATCTCCTGTTTTTCTCGGCGGTGCGAGCGAGGGCAGCCCTTACGGTCTTCCAGATTTCCTTTATCCTGCCGACGTGGTCCTTCACAGCAGGAACGGCTATTTCCCTTTCCTGCTCTGGGAACAACGGAGGCTCAAATCCATTACAAGCCATGAAAGGGGACATACCTGTGGCAGAGCAGATGAGCGAATTATGGGCGTACTCAACCCATGGAAGGAAAGCGCTCCAGGAGACTGGATGGTGGGCGGTAACACAACGTAGAGCAGCTTCTAGGTCCTGGTTGGCCCTTTCCGTCTGGCCGTTAGTCTGGGGATGGTATCCAGAAGAGAGACTGGCTGTCGCCCCCACCGCCTTGCAGAACTCTTTCCACACCACCGAGGAGAAGTGGGGCCCGCGGTCCGAAACAATGTCTATAGGGAGGCCATGAAGCCTGAAAACATGCTTGACCAATAGATTGGCGGTTTCGAGAGCAGAGGGTAGTTTGGGAAGGGGAACATAGTGAACAGACTTTGAAAAGCGATCGATAATGGTAAGGATAACGGTATTACCTTCAGAGGGAGGCAGACCAGTTACAAAATCAACGGCGATGTGGGACCATGGTCGACTGGGAACAGGGAGAGGGCATAAGAGACCAGCGGGTGGCTGATGGGAGGCCTTCCCTCGAGCACAGATCGCGCAGGCCTTGACAAAGTCACGGGCATCTCTGGCCATGCCAGGCCACCAGAATGATTGGCGGAGGAAAACGAGGGTCCTATGAATACCAGGGTGGCAGGTCAGTTTGGACGAGTGGCTCCATTCCAGGACTTGAGAGCGTGCAACAGATGGGACGAAGAGGCGATTCGGGGGACCGTTCCCCGGATCTGGATCAGTTCTTTGAGCTTCCCTGACCATTGATGTAATCTCCCATCTGGCTGCACCGACCACGCAGGCCGCGGGAAGAATGGGCCCCGGGTCTTCTTTGTCCAGATTGGGAGAATGCAACCGTGATAGTGCATCAGCTTTGCCATTGCGTGAACCTGGGCGGTATGATAGTGCAAAATTGAAACGGGCAAGAAACAGTGACCAGCGGGCTTGTCGGGGGTTAAGACGCTGTGCAGATCGGATGTAGGAGAGGTTCTTGTGATCTGTCCAAATCAAGAATGGGGTCTTAGCACCTTCCAGCCAGTGACGCCATTCCTGCAGGGCCAGAACAACCGCCAGCAATTCGCGGTTGCCCACATCGTAATTTCTCTCGGCAGGGCTCAACCGCCGGGAAAAAAAGGCACATGGATGCAGTTTTTGGGTAGTGGGATCCCGCTGGGACAAAATAGCCCCTACTCCAGTGTCTGATGCATCCACTTCCACCACAAATTGTCGTGAAGTGTCAGGGTGTTTGAGGATAGGGGCAGAGGTGAAGAGGGACTTCAAACGTGCAAATGCCTTACCGGCGGCTTCAGACCAGACAAAGGGGTGTTTGGTGGAAGTGAGTTGGGTCATAGGGAGTGCCACTTTGCTGTAGTCCCTAATGTAGCGGCGATAGAAATTGGCAAAGCCCAAGAATCTCTGTAGTTCTTTGCGGGTACTGGGAGTGGGCCAGTCCATGACTGCCCTTATCTTCATCGGGTCTGGTTTGAGTTGGCCCTGGGCTATGATGTAGCCCAAAAAGGTCACTGATGACACATGGAACTCACACTTCACTGGTTTGACAAAAAGCTGGTTCTCCAACAGTCGCTGCAGGACCATTCTGACGTGGCAGCGATGCTCCTCTAGGGAATGGGAGAACACAAGTATATCATCCAGGAATATAAACACAAAGCGATTCAGAACGTCTCTGAACAGGTCATTCATGAGTCTTTGAAAGACCGCAGGGGCATTTGTCAGACCAAAGGGCATAACTAAATATTCAAAATGACCAAGGGGGGTGTTGAATGCTGTCTTCCACTCGTCCCCCTCCCGGATTCGGACAAGATGATATGCAGTGCGGAGATCCAGCTTGGTGAACAACGTGGCGTGACTGAAGGGCTCAAAAGAAGGGTCAATCAAGGGCAAAGGGTACCTATCTTTTATTGTTATCTGGTTTAGGCTGTGATAATCAATACAGGGCCGCAGGCCACCATCCTTCTTGCCCACGAAGAAGAAGCCTGCGCCGACAGGAGAGGAGGAGGGACGGATGATTCCAGAAGCCAAGGAGTCTCTGATGTAGTCCTCCATAGCTGCTCTTTCAGGACCGGATATGTTATAGAGCCTGCTCGATGGAAGCGGGGCCCCTGGCAGGAGTTCAATTGCACAGTCATAGGGGCGATGGGGAGGCAGACTGTGGGCGAGGTCCTTACTGAACACTGTCGCCAAGTCATGGTATTCAGGGGGCACATTGGTGAGGTCAGGAGGTACTGGCGGACAGGTTGGTTTTCTTACTGGCTTACCAAGTGGATGCGCCGAGCCAAGGCATTCCAAGTGGCAGCGATTGCTCCATCCCACGATCTTTCCCTCCGTCCAGTCGATGTTTGGGTTGTGGTGTTTAAGCCAGGGGAGACCAAGGATGACATGCGCTACTGGTGAGGAGATAATAAACAATTGTATCAGTTGATGATGATGATTTCCCGAGACCTTGAGCACGAGAGGGATGGTGCGATGGGTTACCGAAAACAGCTTTCTACCGTCCACGGCTTCCACCACCTTAGGGGATCTGAGGGTTTCAAGAGGAATGTTGGCTTTGGCCGCAAAGCCTTCATCCATGAAACTGTCATCAGCACCGGAATCAATGAGAACCTGAAGCGGCATGGCGTCTGAACCTTGGGAGATACTAGCAGGGAGTACAAGACGTGACAGAGAGCGAGGATCCGAGGAAGTTTGGCTCACCAGTGTGCTCTCTTTACCTGGTGAGCCCTGTCTTTTGGCCGTACTGGGCAGGAGTTTGCAAAGTGTCCGTTTTGTCCACAGTAAAAGCAAAGGCTTTCCTGGCGGCGCCGGCGACGCTCATCAGGGGACAACTGTGTTCGCCCAAGTTGCATGGGCTCCTCCAAAGGAGCAGGGGGTGTCAGTGTTGGAGCAGCAATAGGGGATGGGTTGGCTGTATCGGCGGAGGACGACATGAACGGCGGGAACGGACGTGTTTTGGTTGCTTTCTCCCTCTTACGTTCCCTAAGGCGATTATCGATTTTTATGGCTAGGGTAATTAGGTCTTCCAGGGTGGAAGGTTCATCCCGTGTTGCTAATTCATCCTTGATATCGTCTGCCAAATTGCGTGAAAAAATTGAGACTAAGGCTAGCTCATCCCAGCCACTTTCTGCAGCCAAAATACGAAACGCGATTGAAAAGTCTGCCACTGACTTAGAACCCTGCTGGAGGGAGAAGAGGCGGTTTCTGGCCTCTCTCCCACGAACAGGGTGATCAAATACTCTGCGAAGTTCACCGGAAAATGCCACAAAAGTATTTAACACAGGTGAGTTTCTCTCCCAAAGTGCCGTTGCCCACTGACCAGCCTTTCCCCTTAATAGGTTGATGCAAAAAGCAACCCTGGTGGCATCAGAGGTATAACTAGAAGGTTGCATCTTAAACACCAGATTACAATTGAGCAAAAAACGACTGCAAGAGCCCAACTCCCCGGAATAACGTTCAGGTGTCGGAACGAACACGTCCAACCGAGGGGGGGGGTGGTGGGCCACCAGCAGGACTACTCACAGATATGGTAGGTCCGGCCCTGGGAGTGGGGGATTGCGAGAGCTGCGACTTGACCTGCTGCAAGTCCATTGAAATTGTTCGGAGCGTTTCTCCAAGGCTGCATAGCATCTGCTCATACTTACCCAGCATGGCCCCCTGGTGTCCGAGGGCCTCTTGGAAGGAGTCGGCGGTCGCTTGGTCCATTTCGGTTTGGCCAGATGATTATGTCACGGCAAACTTGGCAAAGTTGAGGTGGACCAAAGTGCGACCAGGAAACGGTAGTGGAGTAAAGGGTTTTTATTGAACAATGGCGATGTGTATGGCTGTGGCTGGGCTTCAGGCTGTGGCTGTTGTTCAGGCTGTGGCTGTGGTTCAGGCTGTGGCTGTTGTTCAGGCTGTGGCTGTGGTTCAGGCTGTGGTGGCTTGATGGGTGGTTGTCCTGGTGGTAAAGAACAAGATTAAGCAAGAGATCTATGAATGATTGTCAAACACTACAGACGTAGTTGGCCGATGTACCACTGGTGATTGGCAGAATCATCTGGCACCTGCTTGCTGCCCGGGCCGCTCCTTAAAAGCAGTGTTGATTGCGATGAGGTGCAGGTGCACTCCCAGGTCTGCCACACCCAGCCTGCCAAGGTTGAACTCATGCCACATATAACAAAGTGTAACAACAATAAAAGCCAGTAGAGGGGAATGTGGGCCAGGACCATCACAGATTAAAGTACATCAAACTTTTTTCATGTCAAGAAAGTGAACATGCTCTTTTACTGACAAATTTGTGATTTCATCAAGGCGATTATTTGACCACCAGGTTTTTGTACAATTTGAGGGATTCGCAATTCTTTCTAAAAACAAAATGACACTACAAGATACTGTAAATCTCTGTCATTTGCCATTGAAATGAAAATAAATAAATAAATACAAAATAGAAGCATATCAAAGTATATTTAAAAGGAAAAATTTGGGAACTTTGTGTATCATAATTCATAAACTAACATGAATAATGATTAATTTGGTAACATTTTGAGTTTCATGATGTTATGTCTCGTCTGTCTTTTGAGTGCAGACTCAGAGGTATTTGAAAGGGCGTGTGCCATTGTGTACAACTATATGGGGTACTTCGCACAGTGTCACACACCATAGCAAAAACCTGTGATCAATTGAATGGACAAATATTTTCAAATTGCTGTGTACTTAAGTTTATTTGATTGAATTCAATTTAAAGTTATGTATATACATAATTCATCACTTAATGAACAATACCATTGCAAGTGAGGGAAATTTGTTCTCGGGTCGTACGTATATTGCAAATATTTGTTAACTGTTCAAGAAACATTATAAGTACGTATAATTATTTTTGCCCCAGCCCAAGGGAGACCACCTGCTTATGTGAAACAGGAACCACGAGATATGAAATGATGTGAAACAGTGCACTAACCTTCGATTAGGACATTCTTTGAGAAAATGGAATTAGCATAGTTAAAAAAGCAAGGCGAAATGTCCTATTTGCCATCAGAACAATCTTTCATACAACAATGTTCATGATTAAATATGACTGCTGCTGTTTTGCATTTGCATTGTGAAAAAGTTGAGAAAGTGTTTTTTTATTTAATTCTGACGAAAGAATAATGATCACTCAGAGGTCATTTTCAATCAGGCAATCATTGGCATGAAAATAGGAAAAGGGAAATAGGATAATTATATATTATGGGTCAATGATTTTAACCTTTATATGCACTTTATGAGAAAGTACTACCTGTGGCTGTACTACAGCCATGCACAAAAATCACCCTCACACAAATGTTTGATTTGGTTGTTGAAACAATGAAATATTAACACTATGTATCAAAATGGTATACAGACTGACCAGACTGACACTAAAACATAAAAAAAAGAAAAAAACAAACAAACAAAAAAAGTGATTTATATAGAACTTAAAAACTGTATTGATCAAGGTTGTGATTTAAAGCACACTGAAAGCTCATTTTTACCAATAGAGTGTACACCTTCTATCCTTAATAACGTATGCAGTCCCACTATGCAAAGTGTATACCCACCAAGTGTGCTATAAAACTTGCATTCACACCCTCAAGAAGGGACCTGCCCAACAGGAGACCTTCAGTACCAAACATGTTGCATATAGCTCTCTTGGTTCTGCTGGCTGCTGCTTCCAGTGAGTGTCACTGAGGCACACATTGCCTTTGACCGCCGACATTCAACATTTAACATGCTTTTCTCCACAGTTGTCAAGGGTGAGACGTTGACCCAGCCGGCATCTCAGATTGTACGACCTGGTCAAGAGTTAAACATCAATTGTCAGGTGTCTTATTCTTTGAGTGACTACCACACTGCGTGGGTCAGGCAGCCTCCAGGCAAGGGACTAGAATGGATCGGGAGCAGGAGATACACTGGAAGCTATTACCAGAAGGACTCCCTGAAAGACAAGTTCAGTATTGAACTAAACCCCTCTAGCCAAACAGTAACCCTAAAATGGCCGAATATACTGCCTGAAGACAGTGGAGTATATTATTGTGCCAGAGACACACAACAGCATAAACCAACAGCGCCCTGCACAAAAACAAAACAAGGAGGAGCCTTCAGACTTGTTGTGCAGGCCACTCCATTCTTTTTTATTTTTTTTAGATGCCTGGCTGGGCGTGTGTGTGGGTGGGTGCGTATGTCATCCAACTCCTGGGCCAGCACCAAACAGGTGGAGCAATGGCAGGTGTCTTAGAACAGGGGTTTTCAACCCAGTCCTCAAGGCACACTGTGGGTCCTGGTTTTTGTTCCAGCCGATCCAGCAGAGACAGTTGAACCAATGAGGCTTCTGCTAAAACAAGCCACACCTGACTGCAATCAACTGATTGCACTTGTAAAACACCAGATTGGGGAAAAAGTGTTGTCATCTTGTTTGGTAAGAATGAAATCCTGCACCCACAGTGTGCCTTAGTGGAATAGGTTGGGAACCCCTGTCTTAGAACATCGTCACCTAAGCCAGCCGGAGCATCACCATGTTGTGGGATTGCCGAGTTTGTTGTTATTACCTTGTTGTAGTTTTGACTATTGACCTTGCTTCTCTGTTGCCTTGGCTCGCCACTGTACGAACCCAACATGGCTTCTGAAGCACTCACACCTGGTTGACTGCCTTGTGGCTTAAACATTTTACATCCTATCCCCGCCATCTCTCGTGCCCATCATGGGGCCCTTTGCCCAAACCCTTAACACTTTTCCGCAATGTTGATTCTGGCAAACACAACTCTGTAGGGGTGAGCTTTGTCATCTTGCAAAAGTTCCGAGGTATGCAAATGCCAATGAGTTACCTCAATCCTATACAATGATTCTTTATCTTTAAAGTTAAGAGATCTAGGAAATATCGTTATAGACTCCTGCTGTCTATCTTTACTAGTGCAATCACCATAAAAGATGAAAATGGTTCATCTCAAATATTTGCTACTACCTATGTACAGTTGTACCTCTACTTACGAAATTAATTGATTCTGGAAGTAGTTTGGTACTTTTCGTAAAATTCTGTAAGTAGAGACCCATTTTCCGTGGAAATGCCCTAATCTGTTCCAGACCCCCCAAAATGCAGATGCAATCTTTTATAATGCATAAAAATGCATCAAAACATGTAACAAATACATGTTACAATTAGATTATTGCACAATAAAAATAAAATCATAGTTGTGTATAATGTAAAAACCAAGAATAAACAATAAAGGTTCATACACTCACAGGAATGCTCAGCAATAGCCAATGGCAGAGCAGCTACAAGTATGTTACGTTCAGTAAACTCTGGGAGCTGCAAGTACCAGCCATACTGTATTTTTGACTTTCGTATCCTGAAATTTCTTTCGTAACAAGAGGCAATATTTTCCCGTTGACGTGTGTCTTAACCTCAAAATTCTGTGTGTAGAGCAGTGCTTCTGAATTATTTTCTGTTACGCCCCCTCAAGGAAGACGTAAATGTTTCGCGCCCCCCCAAACTCTCTGCCACCACTGTAAATAGTATCATTTGTCTATAAAATTACTATTATAAATACGCATCTGCCTAACATTGTGTCCTTTTTTTCCCTAATAACGAAAAAAAGTAACAGATCAACTTATAATAAAGTAGAACTTTATTAACATTGTTTTGTTTGTAACAGAGAAGACGACGCGCATCAATTTGCCTGAATTTAAAAAAAAAAAGTCCCATCCAAACTAAAAAATACACTCAAGTTACATTTTTGACCATTTGATAAAGAAAAATAAAATGTAATAAAATCAGTAAATAATAACAAATTAAAATTGATTAGAAACATTCACTCATGAGGACAATATGCCAAAAAAATTTGATCGAAAAAACAAAACTGAATAAAAGAAAAAGAAAAAGAAAAAAAGTGTCCTTGGACAGAAGGACAGTTTTTATTTTTGTACCTCCTTTGCAATGGTGTGGAGTTATCTTGCAGTGAGCATGCTAACAATGCTAATTGGTTTACTGATATTACACTGACAAAACAGGACGATTGTTGGAAATATTCGGCCGTTTTCGCTGAAAAACAATCAAGCTTATCAATGAGATTGGGGTCTAATGTCTTTAAGTGGCGTCTTAATTGTTTTGGCTTCTGGCTGTCCGCTATAATTATTTTTAGACACAGTAAACAGTGGTCTTTCCTCATTACCCACTGTATTAAAAGTCAAAGCTAAAAGACAAACGGCACGAAAAAAGCGCATTCCCGGCGGCCGAGGTAGAACCGTAGGTGAGGGCGGTCGTCGTGACGATCCCAAGCCAAAAATGGCACTTCTCGGGCGGCGACGTGAGAACCGGCCGGACAAGACAGTGGGTCGCTGCGTGAGTCCGGTCGGAAAACGGCTTTCGAAAACGGCGGCGGCGCACTGCTCTTCATATCTGTTTTCTGTGTGTTCTGAGTGCTCTTCCTTAGTTCAAAAATACTGCGCGCACTCTGAAAATGAGAGCGCCACTGCCACCCACTGAGTGGATGTGCAAGTACACTTTATTCCAGTACGGCAAAGAAAAAAAAAAAAAAAAAAGCATGTTCCCCGAGGTCACATGTGCCCCCCCTGGCATCGCTCTGCGCCCCCCCAGGGGGGCGCGCCCCACTATTTGAGAAGTACTGGTGTAGAGACAGTCGTAGGTACCACAGGTACCACCGTATTTGCAATTTGACTCAGAAGTCAAACTAAACACAAAAATGGGAGAAGTCTATGTGTCATTCTCGACATGGCACAGTCTCAAGGTTGCACAACATAACCGCCACATCATTTTGTGTGGCCTGCGAAAGTAAATTATGTGCATCGATCTCATGTTTCTTGTTTGTCAAATACCAAATTTACATATTGCCATTGAAATATCTAACAAGGTTCCCTTTTAGTTATTTCCAAAACCAGCTGTTATTCAGTTTGTCACATGTTTGTAATACGAGGCATTCTTACATTATTTACAGTAGACAGGTTTGCGGAAAAAGGAAAGGTGGCTCAATTCACTGCAGCCAGAGGAGTAGTCTGAATTGCTCTGACCCCTTAGTTACGGATGCTAAGCCGACAAGCTTTGTGACTCAGGACATATACCGGAGTGTTTTGATTTATTTTGAAAAGGAGGAGGAAAAATGGTTTACAATATGGAGTTGGTAGATACAGTGGGGAGAAAAAGTATTTGATACACTGCCAATGGGTTTTCCCATTGACTGTGTATCAAATACTTGTTCTCCCCACTGTATATCAAAAATATTAAATTGTAGCAAGCTATCGAGGCAAAAGCATACTGGTTCAACACTTATGACAAAGCAAAGGGTTGGGATACTAAGGTGTCCGTTCCGAAAAATGTAAAAAGTAAGTTCAAGGAGCTTATTAAGACGCTATGTTTATTTAAAATCAGGAAGCGTTGCTTTAATTTTAGCGCACTCATTTAATAGACTGCGAAAGTCATGAAGTTAACTAACTCTAGCTAATGAAACAGCTATACATAGATGTTACAGCGATGACATTCTGGTAAGATACAATATTTGATAACAGGCGCTACAACTTTGATATTCAGTTTTATGAATGTTCTTGCTGCTACGTGCAGATTAGGCAGGACAGCTTTCTAATTAGCCTCCTTCTTAATCTTACCTTAAGAGAACATTTCTGTATGCTTGTTAATTTTGTAGACATTTAGCTGGGAGTGATGCCGTATGTCGAGATTGTTTGATCCATTGGAACTCAGGTTTTTTTTTTGGGGGGGTGGGGGGGTGGGGGGCTAAATATTCCGTAAATTCATCGCTTCACAATTTTGGACATACACAGAATATTGATACTTTTCAATTTCTTCCGTAAAGGTTGTTGGCAGTTGTAAATCTCAAAAGCACTAGATCAACAAATTAGACGGTGGGTGATCCGAGAGTTTGTCGGACATGCTCACTTAGCATCGGTCTCTAGGTATTAATGATGGGTAGTGATATATATACATATGTGTGTGTATATATATATATATATATATATATATATATATATATATATATATATATATATATATATATATGTGTGTGTGTGTGTGTGTGTGTATTAAAAAAAAAAAAATATATATATATATATATATATATATATACTGTATATATATATATATATATGTTTTTTTTTCAAATAGAGTGCTCGTATCCTTTATGGTTCAAATTTTATTTTACTCCCTACAGGAACACCAGTGCAAATATTTATAGAATAGTGAGTAAAGGAGTTATTAACAAAATGCTGGATAGGATTTGTTTGGACATAATTTGCATAATCAAAAACGCAGCTGGTCAAACTGACCTGAGAAAATTATTGCTATTCCTGACAAATGGACATTAATTGTAATGAACGCTAAGCCGTATAAGTAGCTCTCAATCACAGACTCAGAGACAAGAAATAATAGGTTTGTATGTAATAAAAAGTACAACTAAGGGAGCATGCCAAAAATTGCGTGAGAATAACAAAGTACATTACAACTCTTCACATTTGAGATTGTGGCACTTTATAAACTACATCAGAACATCCAATAACCCAATTAGTTATTCAATTTCAAGAAAGTTTTTTTTCTTAATTCATTACATAATTAATGATAAATATTTCATTTCATTAGTTGTTGTTTATGGACGTTTAAAAGCTTTGAGTTTCCTATATGTACAAGACCAGGGAGGTTTTTGATGGGGCATGTGTCATTGTGTCTACTATACGTGGGTGGCTGGGCACAGTGTTACACACCATAGCAAAAACCCGTGCCCACCAAATGGGACCCTGTTTAGAAATTGTAGGCACAAGGAGACATATTCACATACAAATAAAACCATATTTTGTGTATATTTTGAAACCTCCTGACCAGGGACAACCAGCGCCAGATTATTTTATATTTTAAATGATTGTCATTATTCTGTGTTTTGTTTTAAGCGTGAGCACGAGTCGGTGACGACAAACTTTCATATTTAATGTTCAATATTTACCACCTTAATATCTGCACGTGTTTTGGAAAAGCAAAAGAACAAGAAAAAAAAAAGAGTTTGGAATTGTACTACTCTGACATTAACTGACTTCCACTGGGTTTACAATTAAAACGATATCTTTCATGTTCATATGTATTGCTCACAAATCCGAAAAGTAAAGACTGAGAAAAATACACTCCATGATAACTCTCTCTCTTTTGCTATTAAAATTATTTTATTTTATAGGCATACAACAAATAAAAATAATAGTAATAATAATATTAAGTGGATCAAAACAAATACATGAATAATGATCAATTTGATAAAATATAAAATCTAATTTTTTTGTCATTTATAGATTTTTAAAAGATTTGTATTGAAAAAAAAAAAAAAAAAAAAAAAATTCGCCCATGCTTCAACTAGGAGGTTTATGACAGGGCATGTGTCATTGTGTATTTTGGGCTGGGGTGGCACAGTGTCACACACCATAACAAAAACCTGACCCGACCCCCCCCAAAAATCTTATTTTTTCCCTATCATATCCATCTCTCATGAGACACAATACCACTTGTTCAGTCATTATTTGTAAACTGGTGTAGTTTCCACAGGCAGGATATTATATTTATTTACGAATTAGCATAAAGTCATAAACACTCCCCACAGGAACTTTCTTCTCCTAGATATTCTGGCATTGCCAGCGCAAAGTGTTGGAATCCCTATGTAACAGTTCAGCAGATGGTTATGGAGGCATGCCCACATTGAGGTGACGTAGAAAAATGCTTATTTAAGGAACTAGTCTTCTTCCATCATTGAAAAAAAAAAGGTATTTGCATTGTCAACAGATTGCACTGCAGCACCGTGTTACTATTACGACTACTGGGGTAAAGGAACCCAAGTAACAGTTACATCTGGTAAGTAATTGTGTTCTTCTTCTCTAAAATACAGTGTCATAAAAGGTTTTTGACAAACCAAACGCTTGGATTTGGTCACTGTGGTATATTATTATGGTGTGCTAGTTGACTGGGGTAAAGGAACCCAAGTCACAGTTACATCTGGTGAGTAACAAATTATGTTTTGTTTCTGAAAAACTGCTCATAAAAGTTATTGAAATATTGTATTGTATATGGCAATTCTGGTGCGATTATTTTGGTAACCGAACACATGTCACATGGTAAGTAGTACCGGTAATTGTTTTGTTACTGGAAATGGACTTAAAAACATACCGATTCAATAGAGTCTTTTGTTATATTATTTCATCATCACAATTCAGTAAAATTATTTGTGAGTTACAGTAAAACTTGGTAATCATCTGTTGGCAATTTCAAAATTCTTTTTTGTCCGTGTATCATCCTTATGAGAATTTTCTGATAAGTCAATAATATGTCATCAAAATAGTTACAAGGTGAAAAGGAAGGATTATTTCCCCCTGTTAATGATAATATGAAATTTGGATTGTGTGAATGTTTATTTGTTCACACTTTAGATTCAAAATTACTGTCACTTGAAATTTATTTTCAAACACTACTATTGAATTTTGAGTAAGTGAGATGTTAAGTATTATAAATGAATGGGATTTACTAAATGCAAGATTGTATTAGTCTTAAACGATGTATTTGACGTTTTCCAGTAGGGAAAGTTTGTAAAATGTGAAGTCTTCTTCTCATATTATGTTTTTCTATATTTTCTTTTATTACCTGGGTCAAAATGTGAGTTTTCCAACCTTTTTTTTTTTTTGTTAGATATATTTTCATAATGTTGTGTGAACCAAATAACTCATGAGTTATATTTTATGCTAAAAATGGTTAAAGTGCAATTTCATTTACTTACTAATATTATAGTTTGGTTCTGCTGATGAAAAAAATATGAATGACTAAACACACAGCATCTATCTTGCCTATGCTTTGTATTACATTTTGGCTTATTCACGAACACCATTTTTTTTGTCATTTGCTTTTCTTGCAGGTACACCGATCAAACCGACCGTCTTTCCTCTGATGCAATGTGGCTCCGGAGCCACATTCAGCATTGGCTGTCTCGCCACTGGGTTTACACCTTCTCCACTGACCTTCACTTGGAGCAAAGACGGAAATGCCCTGACTGACTTTATTCAGTATCCTTCAGTAGCGAACAACAACCTCTATACAGGAGTCAGTCAAATCCAAGTGAAGAGAGAGGACTGGGATAACAGGGCAAAATTCCAGTGTGTTGCCAAACATTCAACTGAAGATGTTGAAGCTATGATCACCAAGAAAGAAGGTAATATTGTTTAGAAAGAGATTCCTGTACAGTAGTTCAGGTTTAATAGATGCCTCATAACCTCATGTCTTAAAATGTAGAATAGAATAAAATAGAATAGATTAGAATAAAATTGTCTTTATTTGTCATCGGCTTGACAATGAAATTGGACGTGCAACTCTAGTTATTTACTTAAACAAGATAAAGAAAAAAACGCAAGGATAAAAATATAAGTTTGCAATTCAAAAAGCTACCCAAGGACAGCATTTTAAGGTTTGCAAAATTATAACTTGGTAATTGCTCACATATGGAGACGTCTATACAGAGGTTTATACTGTTAATGGAAGCAAGACCATGAAATACTTCATGAAAGATGTGGAATTGCTATAGAAATGAAAACATAATTTTAAATGTCAAAAAAAAAAAAAAAAAAGGTTGTTGTGGTCATTTAACTACTCTATATGTTGATTAAGTAAAACAATGTTGGAGTTAACTGTGATAAAATAGTTTATTTCTCCAGACCTGCTAATTATGAATATATTAAAAAAAAAATATATATATACTATTATAAAAAAAATATATATATACTAGTATAGTAAACAGTAAAGACTCAGTAGACTTCTGTGTCACTTTGTCTTTTCCTGTTTGCTCTTAATGTTTGTTGCTCGTTAATCAACATTTTGTGCTGCCTTAAATATATATTTAATATCCAAATTTAAAACAATGCTTGATATATATGACATCTATATGACATCTAGCAGAAATTGTCACTCAAAGAAATAGTTTATATTTATTGCATCAGTGTCATGAACCAACAGGTGGAAAGGAATGGCTTAAGCTTCTCCAGCTGCTTACGCTGCTGCAAGTGTCAAAAAAATTATATTCTTGCTTTCTCCTCGCACGTCAGCAGCATCACTATCTGAATAACTTTAATTTGTTAAAGCTATGCTTGCTTATCACATTGGACATGTTGTATATGCAAAAGTACACCGTACATTTAATTTCAGTGTTTCATTTGAGTCACCTACACACACATTCTTGAGTACAATTTTAGAATATGAATATATATATATATATATATGTGCTCACTGTCACGTCTGCTTGTGCATATACTGTACTATATGTGTAGTCTTGTCTCAACTTACTATCATGTGTGCCCTCAATATACGTCTAGTCTTGTCTTGTGCAAAGATATATTTGTCAATATGTTTTTTTTCAGAGGCCTACAAGTTACCAACTCTTAAAGTGTTGGCCTCTTCTGGCGGTCAAGACGAGGTCTCCTTTGCCTGTTTTGCCAAAGATTTTTCCCCAAATGTTTATGAGTTCAAATGGCTGAAAAACGGAGTGGACATCTCCAACAGGATAGATGAAATCAAGACTCAGTCTGAGGCCAGAAAGGGCGCAAATGGAATAACGCTTTACAGCGCAGCAACTTTTCTCTCGCTCAAATCCAATCAGTGGTCAAGTGACACAATCGTGACTTGCGAGTTTAAAGGGAAAGATGCAAGTGGCGATGTCGTTGTGAAGTCATCTGTGTCCAACAAAGATGTGTCTGACTCAACTTGTGAGTATTGTTTTTTTTGCTATTACGATGTTATTTATTCAATGTAAGCATAAAAATGTTAAATCGTTGTAAATTCAACAGGTGAGGCATTCCCTGATGCAGGGGTATACATTAAGCTCACAGGCCCTACATTGGAGAAGATATTTTTGGAAAAACGAGGAACTGTAACATGTGAAGTCAAAGTCGACAAGCCAGTGCAGAGTATTTCATGGGAGAACCAGGATGGGAAGAATATGGTTGGTACCTTAATATCCCCCTCAAGAGGCGAAACGGGCATATTTCGCACTCTGCTTGACATCACGTATGACGAATGGAGCAATGGGATAAAACGCAACTGCGTCGTGATGCTTCCAAATAGCAGTGACCCATTGAAGAAATCCTATGAAAGAAAAAATGGTATGAAATCTGTCATTCTCAAGCACGATTTTGTGTCAGTGCTGTTTATCATGATTTTAGTTTACACGTTTTGGCATTTTTGCAGGTAAACCACATCGCCGTCCGTCAGTTTTTATGATGGCTCCAGTAGAACATCGTAAAACAGACACAGTTACCCTGACCTGCTTTGCAAAAGACTTCTTTCCAAATGAGGTTCTGGTGTCCTGGCTGATCGATGATGAGCCAGTAAACTCCACTTACATTCACAGAACCACCAAACCGGTAGAAAATCAAGGTTCCTACTCAATCTACAGCCACTTAATACTCAACTTTGAGCAGTGGGAAAGTTATGATGTGGTCTATAGCTGTATCTTTTACCATGAATCTTTGGCCACTCAAAACTTCATTTCAAGGACCATTACGCAGACATCTGCCAAAACGTACAAGGTCAACTTCAACCTAAGCGATCCTGAAATATGCCAGACTCAGTAGACTTCTGCGTCACTTTGTCTTTTCCTGTTTGCTCTTAATGTTTGTTGCTTGTCAATTAACATGTTGTGCTGTCTTTAAATGCAGATTTAAAATACAAATAAAAAAAAAAAAAAACTTTGCAATTGTTGTTATGTGGCAAGTTGTTCTTACTGTTTTTTTGTTTTCATCTATATTTTTGTTCAATGTGATTTGGTGTATCAGTCATGTAATTAATGTTGGAGTTGAAAACAAACACACAAACAAACAAATAAATTCAAGCCATCCAACTTCACTCGAAATTTTCGAAGTTTTAATGGAAAACTCCATTAAACAACGTAACGCTCTGAACTCAACATCTTAACTCAATAGAACTTCAGTTAAGTAGTTAGAAGTCCAGTCAACGTTATACTTGAACTGGACTTCAAACTACATAATACTCCTATTAAAATATTGAGTTCATAGTATTAACGTGTTTATTTTAGTTTTCTATAAAAGCTTGAAAAGACAGTTAAATTGGTTGATTTTAAATTTTAACTTCAACTATTTATTTATTTTGAACATTGCACTTGTGAATATTTCCATATAGGACTAAATGGTACATTAACAACAGTTATGTGACTTGTCCTTGTGCTTATCTTCTGGTGCTTGCCACCCCAAAAAATAAATAAATGAAAAAAAAAAAAAATAGAGATGATATTTTAAGGTCGATCAAAATATTGATAAGTCATACATAAGACACAATTAATGAAGTCTTTCAAAAGCAGTTCAGGGTCTCCAGTCTTTGGATTTTTTAAGCAATCAAATACAATACAATTACAGGAGTGTTCAAAAGATTTAATGAAGCAGTGAATGTGTACAAATGTGAACAAAAGACTAGATGCTCTCTGATAAACTCTTAATTGTACAGTTGTGTTATTTTGAACTGTAACTGAAGCACAAATATGCATCCATTAGATTTCCTGGTGGGGACAAACCAATGGAACGATGATGTAGATGCAGAGCAAGATTTCATGGGAAACATAGCACTTACATTCATCCTCCTCTTCCTCATCACTCTCCTGTTCAGCATTGGAACAACTATTTTCAAGGTAATAAAATACTGTAAGACTGTGAATGCTTGAATGCAGCACAATAATACAACTACAACACAACACACAACAATTATATGTAAATATATACATTGGAACAACACATAGCGCAATACAGTGTCAGAAAAACGAGACGATGATTAATAATGTCAGTACTTTTGCCAAAATTAATGTGAACTGTATCATATACGATCTTTTAGAATTGTATAGAGACATATTTAAGGTGCGTTCAACAGGATAAAAGAAAGTCTTAAATAGCATTATTATGTGAATTAGAATCATATTTTGAGACGATTTGACTGTATGCAACAATTTAGCAAAGCACAGATGACGAGAAATTAGTCTTTTAGCCACGCCTACCATTATAGGGCTCTCGTGTCCCCAACAGGTGGATGACGTCGACAGATTAACGGTTCCATCTGATTTACAATTCAGCCCATTGAGGGGGAATTATTCAGAGCGAGGAAAATGTGACGAAGAGAGCCGCAAAATGTCATTGTGTCAGTCTCTCTACTCCAATATTTTTACAGGATATCCTTTTTATCAAAGTATTTTTCCCCAATTGTGAAATAAATGGTATGGTCATGACAAATAACAGTCTCGTGCTAAATGGAATATGAAATAATAAAAATGCATTTATTCAGTACGAAATGGCAAAATTACTCCATAATGTTCAAAACTGTCGACTTCACCTTTACTGTCGCACCTCCCGAACGATATTTTATGCCATCGTAGTTGGACAGGCGTTTGTCATTTCCCTGCCCTGCTTTGGAGAATGTAAACAAACCAAGAGGCGTGAAAGCTAGTTGACAAGCTAACCTGAACCGAGTGACGTCTCAAAGTCTTATTTTCGCTTTTTGAAGCAAAAAAATCACACAAAACAAGCTTGGATCATATCACACGGCGGCGGGGTTGTTGATAGGCTTTGCTGATCGGAAAACTGCGACGGACAGTAGAGTTTGCCTGGGAAGCAGCTGGAGAGTACCGCCGGACAAACCGGCCGATGTCGAAGGAGCGCGTAGCTACCACATGGTCAACATGAATATGGCGTAAAATAATGCTTTACTACACATAAAGAGAGAGCGGCTTGCAGTTGTTTTGCAGCTAACATGGCAGGATATGTCTGAACAGAACTTCTCTACATGTCAGCCCATGATCAACCGTCAATAAATAGTCCTTTATTTATAGAAAGTTTGTAGTGTTTACTTTGTAATCGCTTTATTCGCGACCAGTTTTAACACAATGTTGCAATTTCTGATGGGGTTGAAAATTTGACAGAACACCAGGCACACGAAGAGGGCAATAAGCCGAGAATGGGGTGTGCAAACAGGCCGCCAGTTGTCGGCCGAGTCGCATTCTAGACAATCAGCCACAAAATGCAAGCCACCTTTGTATTAAAACGTGTGCCGTGATCCCAGTATTATACATAATACAAAATACGATGTTTACTCACTTACTCGTAAGTCCAATGGTCCCACAATAGTAGGGCTTATTTTGGCCAATATCCACGGTGAACGGGAACCTTTTGAAACCCAAAAAGGCTCACACGCCTCTTCCTGGTGCAGCAACAATTTTCTGCAGCCGTTTGGCTGGCATGATGCGAAAAATAAACGAATTAGTCCGCAAAATCAGCTGAATCCGCTGTCCATCTGCATGGTATAAGGCAATGCTGTATTGTGAGATGCTGACCCGTGTGACGTCCCATTCGCATTCCTCCTAAACCCGTAAGTCACTCATTTTCTTGGCGCGGAATTCAAAAATTGAATACATAAAACGATCGCTTTCACACACATCAAAGCGGTGCATTTCATTCAGGAGCATAAAACACCACGTTAAATATGAAATAAACATGCTTGTTGGTGTCATACGCACTTTAAAATGTATAACTGGAATCCTGTACTTTGGGGAAAATAACATTTTGCGAGAAAGCAGCAACAATGTTTGGAAGATCCTACCAGAAAATCAAAACTTTACTTAGGGTTTTGTGGGAGATCCTATAAAAATGTTGGCAGATGTAAAATGACTACCATATAACATGAATTTGAATATAATTCCTCAATTTTCAACACGACAAAATCATCTGTTTTTAAACCCTTGAAGCCTATTGTTGCGAAATAGTCACATTCCAGTAATTTTTTAATGTTTTTGTTTCAAGGCGTTATGAGGAAGAGCACACTTGTGTAACTACATTGTTTCAGAAGTTTATTTATACTTGCCTTTTCTGAGAATTTTTAAAAAAATTCATTTTCAATTAAGTTAAACAGGTTGCAAGACACCTTAACTCATTCACTGCCAATGACAGTGATTGACATCAAACTCATTTCTACTGGGATGACCGGTTCTGTGTCATCAGTGACGGTGGTAGACGTCCAAGCCAATTTTAATGGGGAGATTGAACGATCGCCACCACGCACTCCCAGTCAAAATGGATTGGACATTTATCACAATCATCGGCAGTCAATGAGTTAATGTTTTAAATGTCATTCTTTTTTTTACTAACTACCACAACTTATACTCTGTGAATACTATACGTATAGCATGTGTTCGTGTTTGTGTTTTTGTGGGTTATTAATTTTCTTTTTTTTTCTTCAATTTCATTTCAGGTCAAATGAAAAAAAGCAATTGTGTTTAAAATCCGTGTCTTAAATGCACACATGCACTGTATGTACTATGTAAGTAATGGGTGTTTCTTCTCAAAAGATTAACATACTGTATTTTTTTATTTTTCAAATAAATATAACAAAGATGTCAGCTGTATTTTTCTGTTGCACATTATTTTCTTATTGTCTGTTTGTAAAACATCACTACAGCACCTGGATGCAACAGACTGTTGAAATAAAATAGATTTGAATAACACGCCTAATATTTAAATGTGTTTGTCACAACTATATGTGTGTCGTCAGCCATCCTCACACCTGCTGTCAGTCATGCACAGTTCCTACTTGCTGCGCTGCACTTCTGTATTTTGTGTTTGGTTTGAAATAGTCTTATGTGTGTGTGTGGGTTATCTTTCACTTGCTGCTTATGCTAATGCGCTCGCATGCCAGCCTCATTTCCACCTGACTGTTCGAAACCAGACACTATCAAAGTAAAACTCTGCCCTTTATTAAAAAACCAAAGACATCACATTTAGAGGTTAAGGCAGCAAGCTAGAGGTATGTATAACTACATATTGCTATGAATGTAGAAATGTTATACAGCCCTAAAGAGTGAGATAAGTGAAGACTAAAAAAATACTATATATACCGTGGTATAAAAAAGTATCTGAACCTTTTGAAATTTCTCACATTTCTGCATGAAATCACCATCAAATGTGATCTGATCTTTGTCAAAATCACACATATGAACAAAAACAGTGTCTGCTCTAACTAAAACCACCCAAACATTTGTAGGTTTTCATATCTTAATGAGGATAGAATGCAAACAATGACAGAAGGAGTAAAATAAGTGAACCATCACATTTAACATTTTGTAGCCTCCCCTTTGGCAACAATAACTTCAACTAGACGCTTTCTGTAGCTGCAGATCAGTCTGGCACATCGATCAGGGCTAATCTTGGCCCATTCTTCTCTACAAAACTGCTGTAGTTCAGTCAGCTTCCTGGGTTGTCTGGCATAAATCGCTGTCTTTAGGTCATGCCACAGCATCTCAATGGGGTTCAAGTCTGTACTTTGACTTGGCCACTCCTTTTATTCCTCAGAAACCATTCTGAAGTTGATTTACTTCTGTGTTTTGGATCATTGACTTGTTGCAGTATCCATCCTCTTTTTAGCTTTAACTGTCTGACAGACGGCATCGGTTTTCCTGCAAAACATCCTGATAAACTTTTGAATTCATTCTTTCATCAATGACTGAAAGTTGTCCAGGCCCTGAGGCAGCAAACAGCCCCAAATCATGATGCTCCTTCCACCATGCTTCACAGTGGGGATGACGTGTTGGCGTTGGTGAGCTGTTCCATTTTTCCTCCACACATGACGTTGTGTGTTACTCCCAAACAATTCAACTTTGGTTTCATCACTCCACAAAATATGTTTCCAAAACTTCTACGTTTCCAAGTGCCTTTTTGCGAACATAATACGAGTAATTATGTTTTTGTTTTGTTTTTTTAGACAGCAGTGGCTTCCTACGGGGAGCCCTCCCATGAATTCTTGGCCATAGTTTTACATATACAGTGGGGAGAACAAGTATTTGATACACTGCCAATGGGTTTTCCCATTGGCAGTGTATCAAATACCCATTGGCAGTGTATCACATACTTGTTCTCCCCACTGTAGTTGATGTGTGCACAAAGATATTGGACTGAGCCAGTGATTTCTGTAAGTCTTTAGCAGACACTCTAGGGTTCTTTTTCTACCTCTCTGAGTATTCTGCGCTTAACTCTTGGCGTCATTTTTGGTGAACGGCCACTCCTTGGGAGAGAAGCAACAGCACCAAACTCTCTCCATTTGTAGAAAACTTCTCTGACTGTCGATTGATGAACATCCAGACATTTAGAGATGGTTTTATATCATTTCCCAGCTTTATACAAATCTCCAATCCTTGATTGCAGGTCTTCTGACAGCTCTTTTGACAGCGCCACGATGCACATTAGTGTCATGTACGAGACGGAGGAACCAGTTGCGTATCGCAGACACAGGACTTTATTGATTTTGACAGGCAAAGGAAACAATCAGGTTAAGCGGTAATGGCTGGTTGGCATGCAAACATATGCTGAATCGCTGACGACCTGACACTGGATGTTGTCTGCTCGAGGCTTATATAGTGTTCTCAGTTGTTATTTGTGACATAATAAAGGGTACACAATAACATGTGACGAAAGCTTTGTGATGCATGAGTGTGATGCAATATGCTTAAACATTATTAGCTGCAACATTAATACATGCAATATGATGAAACATTAATAGCTGAAACATTAATACATGACACATTAGACAATGTTTCTCATAAAGACTATTTTTACCATGTGCGTGTTTTATAGTGGGCAGGGCAGCTTTAAACCACTCATAAGTGATTGGGAACACACCTGACTTAAATTGTAAGGTAAAAAATGGTTTCAATTGGTCTTTAAGTCTCCTTAGGCAGAGGGTTCACTTACTTATCCCCCCCGTCATTGTTTACATACTGTCCTCATTAAAATATGAAAACCAATAAATGTTTAGGTGGTTTTAGTTAAAGCAGACACTGTTTTTACATCTGTGTGATTTTGACAAAGGTGAGATCACATTTGATGGTGATTATTATATTATTATTATTATGCAGAAATGTGAGAAATTCCAAAAGGTTCAGATACTTTTTCATACCACTGTATATCTTTTCTTTTACAGAGAGTACTGTGCCTCCAGAAATTACAGTATATTCACTGTGGGAGGATAAATTTGAATCCATAACTGTCAAACTCCTTTGCATCATAAGTGGATTCTCTCCTAACACACTGAGTGTTGAATGGTTTCGGGACAGCCAAAAGGTCAATGCCAAGCAGACCTCCACCAGGAAACTTCAGAGTGTGGAGGAAGAGGCCAAAACCTTCACTCTCATCAGTGAGATAGAGCCGAATGTGAGAGAGTGGAGAATCGGCACCAACTTTACATGCAGGTCCATTCAAAACAATGTAGAAATTAAAAGGTCGATAAGTATTTGTGAAAGTAAGTACGTGTGTATGTATAATAAAAGAGACTATTAATGCAGTAGACTCATGTTATTAAATGAAATACTGTATTATCTGGCAGGTCAGGTAAACAGCCCTCCTGCCATTCATTTGGAACTTCCCAGCTTCAAGGAAGCTATGATGGAAACATTGAGTGCAACAGTGAGCGCAACATGTTCAGTGCGTACTGCACTTGATGCTGTTATTACATGGATTCTTGAGGGGGAAACAGACATTCATTACGACAGGAGCCAATATGCCAATGCATCACACATCGTCAGTAAACTGACGGTATCAGTAGATCTGTGGAAAAAAACAAAGAGGGTGAAATGTAAAGTGGAGCATCGCTGCTTTGCGGACATTGAGGAGACCATAGATGTATCAGGTAGGTGGCATTTGTAAAAGGTTTTACGAGTAAAAGGAAGTTCTTGTTTTCATTATGTCATAACCATCCAGAGCCTGCGGTCAAGTCTCCATCAGTGGAGATCAGGCGATCGCTTGCTGATTTGCAGAAGAAAGACAGTGCTGTGTTTGAATGTGATGTCACCCAACTTGATGCTGTGGATCTCTACGTCACCCTTCAAGCCAACGGTGCTGATATTTCTGACAAACACTTTGTTGAACTCTCTAAAGTCCAAGGCCCACATTCCATCAGTCCACATTTCAGTTTGCCAAAGTCATTCAAGAAGAATGACGCAAGTTTCAGTTGCAAAGTTAACCAAGGCTTCTCTAGCTTCATTCAGTCAAGCAACATTGACGGAATTTTTGGTGAGAGTCTAATTCACAAGAGCTCTTTCATGTTTATGTGTGGACCTAATCACTATGTTATCCTTCATCAGTGGAGCCTTCAGTTGAGCTGTTTCTGGCCTCCAGTGAAGAGTCAAGACTCTTATGTTATGGATGGGGTTTTAACCCTCAAATTATGTGGTTCACTGAGTCTGAGTCACAAATATCCCCATCAATGACCAACCTTAGCATGAATGCGGATGGACGTGTGGCTGTGGCTAGTCAACTAGACGTACTCGAAGAAGAGTGGAAAACTGGTAAGGGATTCACTTGTGAAGTGTCTGACAGGTGGCTGGAAAAAAAGGTCAGAAAAACCATCAGCTTCTGCTCAGGTAAACATTTTTTATATATCTTCATAAGGCATGAAAAATACGGAATTGATTGGAATTGTATTTGAACAGTAACCCCATCATCATCTCAAATACTCGGAGTGTATATTCATGGACCACCACTCACAGAGTTGCAGAAGAGGGACCAAGTGACAGTCACATGTCATTTGTTTGGCACTAATCTACAAGATTTTTCCATCTCCTGGAAAGTTGATGGAAAGAATTATTCCCAGAATTCCTATACGGAGGACCCGATGAGTCACCGCAATGGCACAGAGTCCTTTCGGAGCTTCCTCGATGTGTTGGCGAGTGACTGGAATTCATATAAACAAGTGTCTTGTGAGGGAAAACACAAATGTTCCAACAAAGCCTACAAGGGCTATATAAGCAAAAGCAGAGGTATTGTACTATTGCTTTGTGCTTTTTAATTAGCAATGGCTTCAACATTAAATCCGTTATTTGTATTCCTCCAGACTTGTATCCACCAACAGTGCGCATAATACCACCTACCATCTCAGAGCTGTCAACCTCCGATGACCTCACACTTACCTGCCTGGTTTCTGGATTTTTCCCAGATAACAAGATAGTGTACTGGGAAAAAGATGGTCAAAGACTACCATTGATTTCTTACACCAATAGCCCTTCATGGAAGTACAGTGGCAGCAGCACTTTTTCAATGAGCAGCAGACTAAATGTGACTAAAAGTGAGGACTGGGGATCCATTTATTCTTGTTCTGTCAGGCATGAGTCATCTGAAACACCTTTTCAAAACACAATTGAGAATGTGTTTGGTAAGTTCAAATTTGATAAGTTTTTCTTTGTGTTGTTAGCCAATAATAACTCATTCACTGCCTTTAACAGCAACTTACATTAAATTCATTTTAACTGGGATGGCTGGCGTTAAATGATCATGTTTCAGTGCCAGTGACTGCGATAGACGCCCTATCCATTTGGACTGGGCATCCTGATCCAAATGGATTGGATTTACCCGAATATAAGACGGTGTTTTATGCATTAAAATAACACTGAAAAAGTGGGGGTCGCCTTATATTCGCGGTCTAGACATTATACCCATTTACGACGCTCGATGGCCCCAGATATCATTGAAGCGATGTTCTGTCATGACAGATCTCAGCTACTCTCAAGTTTAACCAGTTTGCATTATTTTATTGCAATGTTTTTCCTTATTCGGATTTGTTTCAAGACCACAGTTCAAGACTACAGTTACAGTTAGACTTCACTTTGATGGTTAATGCAGTTATTGCAATTTTGTTGTTTTATCACAATAGATTGGTTTATTTACATTTCAAAAACCAGAAGCCATTCATTCACAAATGTGATTGCACTTTAGTTTACATATTTAAATGTTCAGATATTAAGATTTGAATGAGGCAAAATAACATGCTTTTTCTCTCAAATATATTGTTATAATAATGTTTCAGATGTACTGTAATTATTTTCTGTATAAAAATTAATTTGGTGTTCAAAAAGTCTTTTTTTAAACTTGAGTCTTTAAAAAAGGGGGGTTGTCTTATAATCAGGGCTGTCTTATATTCGGGCCAATATGGTATATGCCTGTCAATGGCAGACAGTGAGTAAAATATACAAGTGAGCAGCTTTGGAGCTTGCAGCCATTACATGAAAAAGTAGAGAGGCAAGAATGATCTCTTTAACGGTAGTTAACTGTAATAGGTGTTATGTGGAAAGCAATCAGTAAATACAGAAGAGAGTAGACAACTTCAATGAAACAAATACTATAACACACACAAAAATGTTGAGATTTTCACAATACCCACTTGTAAAATATTGTTTTTTTTATCAGAAAAAAAGGTAACTTAGATCAATTTTATTGTTGTGCTATATTTCTATACCATACACTCTATTGCGTTACGAGCTTGGTCACTTCATCGGGGTGTGATTTCACAATTTTCTCCATTTTACAGTATGCAAAATCAAATGTTCATTTTCATCCTCGATGATAATGATTGATTTATTTCCTCAGCTCCAGTGACTCTCAGCCAACCTTCAGCCATGTTGCTCCGGGGTTCAGGTGAACTTGTGTGCCTGGTGTTTGGTTTCAGTCCAGCATCGATTAACGTCTCCTGGTTTCTTGATGATACCAATGAGCTGATGGACTTCAATATAACTCAACCTAGCAGAGGCCCCGACGGAAAGTTCAGCATCCAGAGCCGACTTCGCCTGTCCCAAGTCGACCTGTTACCTGGAGCGGTCCACACCTGCAGGGTGACACATGCAACCCTCACGCTGACTCTGAATGTAACAAATCCAGGTATTATTTAATAATTCACTCCACTTTAATTACACCGTGCATTTTGCACTTTATATTGAAGCAATACATTAATTTGTTTACATTTTGTATTTATTTCAGTGATCCTACCAGATTGCAATGTATTGGATGACATTGCTCATGCAGTTGTGAATCAAGATATCAATGTGGAAAGCTGGTATATGTCTGCCACATTCCTTGTGCTTTTTCTCATCGCCATCATTTATGGTGTCTTGGCCACCTTGGTTAAGGTGAGATACTGCATGTTTCATCTTATTCTTTTAAAATTATTCATACATATTGTGAAACATGATCTGATAATATTCTCACCTTATTTGTTTATCAACAAAGATTCTGACATTCTCCTCTTTCTTCCCTCTTTAGACTAAATAAACAGGGTCAAGACAGATGATGCTTTGACTTCTTATTATGTGGAACACATTGTGATTGCAGACTAATGAAACGTTTGTTATCATTGTGCCAATGGTTTTGTTGTTGTTATAAACAAGGTTTGACATACTGTTTTTTCATCACTATAATGAGGTTTGCTTTTAGCAAAGCTGTCCATAAAAGAAAAAAAAAAATACTAATAATAATAAATGGGTACAGAAAAAGCAAGCTTCATATGGATTCGAGGTATCTATTGATGAGAATAAAATGTTTTGAAAATATTTTGTTTACTATTATTTTAATCCCCTCATGCACGAATTATGATTATTGAATTATATGTTATATATTAATTATAATCATACGAATTATTATTATTGTGGCACTGAAATATGAGTACGATGCTCTTTAAAGGGTTAAAGTTCTTACCTGTGAATTTATCAATAGCTATTCATTCTGGTGACCACTTATCTCTGAAATTATTGCATACGCGGTGACTAAACAGGAACACTTATTCACATTGACCACTAGAGTGAGCCAAAGCTCGTGGTGCTGCATCATTGGCTTGAACGCAAAACAAAAAATATCAGGATTTCTGGAGGTATTTATAGAAAATAATTCTATCGAAAGTGAAAATCCTGAGTTTATTCCTTCATTCCAATACACACATAATCAAACACAAGTATAAGCAGACAGCCACTATAAGTATACACTATCTGTGTCTTGTATATATGGTGGGTTTAGGAATTTCCACAGGGAGGGATGACTGTCAGCATGTTCAGAATCACTATTGGCTACCTCTGAAATTATTTGGCTCTGTCTATATGTGATTGGCCAGAGACCTGAGGGAGCCAGCCCAAATCAGTGACGCTGTTGCTGGGATGTACACGGGTGCCAACCTAACTGCCAAGGGGCCGGCAATTGGGAAGCATGGCATCAGGCCCAACAGGCTGCCTGAGACTGGGTCCCTGTCTATGACCACAGTATTGTCCTGGACTCAGAACAATCTGAACTCTTGATTGGCCATCTTTCTGTGTCAATGTAAAAATGGAAAAAAGACACACACAATGTTTCTCTGTACTAATGTTAATGTCCTACTGAGAAAGGTTCAGTGGGCAACATGAATGGCTCTGTTTAATCTCATTATATCAATTTGGCATCTGCAAGTCAAAGTTTGTTTTGAACAAACAACAAAAAGACAGGTCCTTTTGAGCTCCTTGAATTGCTGTGATTTCAAAATAATACTTGCGTCATTGTTCAGATAATGACACCTAAACTAAATGAATGCTCTAGATTTAATTTCAAAATGTGGGGTCATGAGTTAGAACTGTCTTGCCTCAGTTTATAACTCATATCTTACTGATTATGAAGCAAGCACACAACTTCTTGGAAGGTTTTCGATATATGTGTACGGGAATAAATGAATGCCCATTAGGTAATTCATTATTATTTTAGAAGCAAATACAGATGATGTAAAAATTATTTGCAGTATATTTTTAAATTTGTATACTCTGTAAAAGACTTAAGTTGAAAATGTTTGGGAAACTTTGAATCAGTGGACATCAACATAGTAATCATGGATGTACCAGGTAGCCCAAAAAGACCTGAGATGTACAGGTGATGAAACATTTGGATTTCTAATGGATGTTGTAGAAATCTTATGTGAAAATGTTAAAAAGATAATTTGCACACATTTCATTCAGAAATGTGAATTAAAATGCTATCCATTCTTTTGCATTAATCTAAACACACTTAGTCGGAAGTCCAGTGCAGAAGGGATTCACCACGTCAGTGTTCCACCCAAAGTTGTGGTGAACTTAAATAAGAAACCAATATTGCAAAACGTTCAGAAGTGACAATATTTACGATACATTGGTTAAGAATGCATCCAAAGACAAAATATTTAATGTTCAACATAAACTTGAAAATGTATTTGATGCCTACAACACATCCCACATAGGATGTTTATAGGTTTTCTTAAAAAAAAAAAAAAAAAAAAAAAAAAAGAAAGAAAAAAAGAAAGAAAGAAAAAGCTAATTGAAATCAACTTGCATCTTCATAAACCACACTTTCCCACTTTGTACAGCCCAGTCGAGCTGAACTGAAGTGGAAATTTTTTAAAACAGTGCTCACTGTGGGATCAAAGGTCACGGGCATTCAGATTTTGTTTCAAATTACATTTTCTGTGAACATCCAAATTTGAGGGCTAGTACACAGATTTCGGAATTGCTCAACTACAGTACATCCTTACTATTAAGACCCATCTCTCTTTTTTGCAAATTTTTCTAACAATCTAAATTAAGGTCTGACTTTATAATCTCCTTTTGATTGACACTAAAAACAATTAGGTGGACATAATTCAAGAAGGTCATTACGGTGGCAAAGTGTTAGCAAATATGCCTTAGACAGTTTATGTGTTAGTATGATAGTGAATAGTTCATTGATGTGCTCTGTGATCAAAGACCGATCCAGGGTGTACCTCACTTCTCCAGAAATCATCAGGAATAAACTCACCTCACTCATGACCGAAATGATGACGAATGGTTTAGAGTTGGACAATGGATGGCTTTGTAAAGTGCAAGTCTACACTGTATATGGTTCACAACTAAGCAGAGTAGTTTTCAAAAACAAAGCAGCCACAGTGACGGCACAATGTTGAAAAGCGATGAACAGTCAATAGTCTTCATGTGGCATTCAACATAAAAAAAATAAAATAAATAAACAGTTCAGTGAATGGACTAAATCAGTTTTTATTTATTTGTCTATTTATTTGTTTGTTTTTTTAGTACAATCTTTCCTCTAAATGTTTTTCTTATGTGACCTATCTTTAAGACCTTATTATTTATTATTAATCAATTGTGTCACCTGATAGGGTGGAAACCAGTTTAGAGTGTAACTCGTGGTACATATAATGAATATTGTCTTGACAATACTCAGGTTTTGGAAATTTAAAGTTATTTCTATGTATCTTCTGCCATCTAGTGGAAGAGAACGTATTTTACAAATTTCGCCCACAACGAAACAAAGCTACATGAAATTATTTGCAACAAATATATTATTTTAAGGGCAACACGGTGGCTGACTAGCTAGCGCATCACCTCATAGTTCTCAGATCAAGGGTTCAATCAAAAGGTTCTGGCCTTCCTGTGAGGAGTTTGTAAGTTTTCCCCGTACCTGAATTTTTTTTTTTTTTTTTTTGCAGGTACTCTGATTTTCTCCTACATCCCCCCAAAAAAACATGCATGAAAGGTTAATTGAGCACTCTGATTTTTCTGGGAGTATGAATGTTTTTTTTTTTTTTTATATTTTATTTTTTTTATTGGGGATCTCTATTGTGCCCTGAGATTTTGGCAACCAGTTCAGAGTGTACTCTGCCTCCTCCTGCCCATAGTAAGCTGTGATTGGCTCAAGCAACCCTGCGATCCTTGAGGATATGAGGATAAGCGGGATGGAAGTTGGAAGAAATATGTTAAATTTGATAATTTCCCAAGGCCCATCTGATGATATTTCATGGCTACCACACACTTGAAGAGGAGCAATCATCTAGTGACTGACCAGCACTGAAACTTGATCATTCACTGCCGTCCCTCCGGGTTCAAATCGACTGGATGTATATTGCCATTAGTGGCAGTGAATTAAGAACTGAGCCTAAGAATGTGTAAAGTCTAATTAACACTTTATAGAGCATCCATTTAACTCACTGGATGCCATTGACAGTGCTAGATGTCCATTCTATTTTGACTAGAACAAACTGGGAGTAAATTATCGTGAATAATTGCTGCTAGCCCTTCCAATGGCCCCAATAAGGTTCCTGGCCCCTGCCCTAAATGTTTGACCAAGGTCATGCGGTTCAAAGGAGATGCTACTTGAAACTAAGGAAATACAAGTAAAACTTTAGACCTCAAAGGAAATAATATAAAATTATTTGAGGCATTTTGTCTCTTATTATTGTGGCATTTAACATAATATTTCTGTCATTCTGACTGACCTGAAACAGGGGAGGTTTAGTCTGATTCGATTTCAGACAGTGAGGCAAAAAATGAAATGTGTGGTGTGTTTTTGCACAATGTAAGTAAACTTCTGGCTTCAACAGTATAGAGTATTATGACTATTATTAATTTTCCCGATTTGTATTCAGAATTTGTTTGTTTTGCTGTGTGTGATTGCTATTTGCAATTGTGCCAGCAGCATTTATTAAGGATTTAGAGTAGGTTTTCAGGCTGTGGAATGAATTAATGGAATTATAATGTATTCTTATGGGAAAATCCTGCTCAGCATATGACCATTTCAACTTACAAACAAGGTTCTGGAACGAATGAACTTCATATGTAGAGGTATAGTAGGCTACAGCAGTGTTTTTCAACCTTTTCTGAGTCACGGCATGTCAATGGGAAAAAAGGGGAAAAAAGGAAAGGAAAAAATCTCCTGGCACATCACAAACCAAAAATGTTTCAAAATTTCTTTCTGTACAGTATATTTAATTATAAAATAATTTCTTAGTATGTATACTTACTCAATGGGAAACTTTTACCTGTTTAGATGAACACAAGGCCGATATCCTGGCAGGAATCTTCTTCAACAGCTCTCAGTCTCGCTGTTTTTTTTTTTTTTTTTAGAACAGTTAGGCCTGAAAAGGTCAGAATTATCAGACAGGGGGACTTTGGCAATATCTTAACCGCATCAGAAGGGTTATTTACTTTTTGCACTCCTGGTCCTCCAGACATCAGGGCCGAGCATCTCACTGACAATGGCTTTGCAGGCAGGTAGTATTAATGTCTTATTATTATTATTATTATTTATTATTATTTAGCAACAAGTTCAGCAACAAGGTTGCTGGCTTTGAGGGCTTTCTCATTTACCTTTGTAGTTTTTCTCAAAAAAGTTTATTGCTTCTCTGTGTTTTCATGAAGGCGAAGAAAGTAGTCCATCAAATTGTTTTGTTTGGAGATGACGTTTAAAGAGCATACGACGGGAGATAAAGTCTTAAATAGCATTATTATGTGAATTAGAATCATATTTTGAGACGATTCGACTATATACAACAATTTAGCAAAGCGAAGATGACGAGAAATTAGTCTTTTAATCTGCCGGATAGCCACGCCTACCATTATAGGGCTCTAGCGTCCCCAACAGGTGGATGACGTCAGCAGGAGAATGGGCTCATCGGTTATACTATTCAGCCCATTGAGGGGGAATTATTCAGAACGAGGAAAACGCGACGAAGAGAGCCGCAAAATTGCATTGTTTTAGTCTCTCTACTCCAATATTTCTACAGGATATTCTTTTTATCCCAGTATTTTTCCCCAATAGCTAAATAAATGGCTTGAGAAGGACCAGTCAGCCTGTCGAGGGGGAACTATTCACAACGAGGAAAACGAGACGAAGAGAGCTGCAAAATGTCATTGTTTCTGTCTCTTTACTTCAATATTTTTACAGGATATTCTTTTTATCCAAGTATTTTCCCCAATTGCTAAATAAATGGCATGGTCATGGCGTGGCTTAGTGGTAGAGTAGTTGTCCCCCAACCCAGAGGTTTGCTCCTGGTGCTGCGTCACCAGTAGGTAGATGGCGAGATAGTGTAAAGTGCTTTGAGCGCGTTGAAAGGTGGAAAACCGCCATATAAGTATAACACCATTTACCAAATAACAGTCTTGTGCTAAATGGAATATGAAATAATAAAAATGCACGTATTCTGGACGACATGGCAAAATTACTCCATAATGGTCAAAACTGTCAACTTCACCTTTACTGTCGCACCTCCCGAACGATATGACACATAAATCGGACATATGTCATTTCCCTTCCCCGGCTTCAGAGAATGTAAACAAACCAAGAGACGTGATAGCTAGTCGACATGCCAACCCGAACCGAGTGAATACAGTGATCCCTCGCTACTTCGCGCTTCGAATTTCGCGGTTTCAGTCTATCACGTATTTTTTTTTCAGTCAAAAAAAAAAAATATATACATGCATAAAAAATTAAAATAATGGAGAAAAAACATGGAGTAAAATCTGCCCGTTCCTAAACAGAAGGAAGGCAAGGAGAGCCCGCCCAACTCATATTGCACCGCTCTGATTTGCTGGCCAGCAACACTCGGGAATATTGCAAGCTGATTGGCTGAGATGTTTAACCTTGCTGCTATCGAAAGAAAATGGCTCCAAAGTGTCTTCCTCCTGCTCAATCCTCTAGCGAACCCAAGAAGAAAAGAAAAATGATGACGCTGCATGAGAAAGTTACAATGTACAATTACTGTACATGCATAAAGTTGGCCACAGCTATGTGTCCGTTGCACGCCATTACGAACTAAATGAATCAACCGTTTGTTACATAAAAAAAGACGAGGTGAAAATCCGAAAGACCACCTCAATGTCATTTTCCAGGGACACTAAGCGAGTCGTGACTCCTCGCAACAAGACGATTGTAAAAATGGAAAATGCACTAACAGTGTGGATATCGGACTGTGGGGAAAAGAAGGTGAGTCTCGACACAAACATGAAAAGCCAAAGCACTGTATGAAAGCCTCATTCCTGAAGAACAGTTGAATGCAGACTACGACGAAGATGAACCACAGCCTAGTGCCAAAGCTTCAAGTGAAGAAAATTGTTGTTTTGTTGCCAGCAAGGGCTGGTTCGAAAAATTCAAAAAGAGGTTTGGACTTCGCAGCGTTACATTGCACGGGGAGGCCTCCTCGGCGGACCATGACGCAGCTGTTCGTTACATTGAGGAACAATTTCCCAAATTACTTGAAGAGGGTGGCTATCTCCCGGAGCAGGTGTTTAACATGGATGAGACTGGCCTTTTTTGGAAGAGGATGCCATCCAGGACGTTCCTTTTCAAGGAAGAAGTGAAGAGGCGAGGCTTCAAGGCCCACAAAGATCGCGTGACTCTCAAGCTTCTCAATATATCTTTACCGTCATATCCATTGTTCTGGAGTTTTATCTTCATTTATCAAGATCATCAGTGTGGTGAGTATACATTTTATACATGTCATGCATGTTATTGTATATTAATATTGCATTTATTTTTCTAACTAGTGTACTGTATACACGAAAAAATTTATAAAGAATGTTATATACATAAAATTCTCCTGTATCCAAGCAGCTAAACAGGACAGGTTAAAAAAAAAAAAATTGGTTGTGGCTACTTCGCGGTTTTTCACTTATCGCGGAGGGTTCTGGACCCCATTAACCCCGAAAAACGAGGGATCACCGTATAACGTGCCGTCCACATATGTGGGCATCAGATTTTGGGTCATGTTGGCCCCACTATACCAATTAATTCATTGATAAATCATTAATATGACCTACATAACCAAAATGTGAAGTCAACGTACGTGGACGCCAGAGCGTTATGAGGTTTGAGGTGTTTGTTTTTAATCATCAAACTTTCCCAAAAAATGTTTCATTACAGAAATAGAAGGCCCTCGAAATAATTTTGTTTAGGACCTCATGGAGGGGGCTGTGCATCCATGGCTAGCGCTATCATAATTCTCTACACTGGCAGTCTTGCGATTGAATGATGTGCTCATCTTCTTGAACTCGGCGCTATCAGTGTTTCACTGTTTTGCAGTCCTTGGGGATCCCGACGATCAGTATCGACTTCCAATCAAATGGGGCGAGCGAGTGTCTCGAATGCCGGAGGGAGGCGGGAGGTGTCGTCTCAGGATGTGGCGGCGGCGGCGGCAAAGGAAGAAGAGAAGGAGGAGGAGAAAGCCAGCGGAATGACGAGGGAGGGGGGTGCGAAGTGTGGGAGGGCCAGTCTGCGCTTCACGTCAAGGTTGGTGACGACGATGATGATGAAGAATCCGGCGGATACGGGACATTTAAAGTTCGAGGGGGAGGGGGGACGACGAGTCCAGGTTGCCTCGACTCCCCCCCGCCGCCTCACGCTCATAAAGCGACGCGGCAAATGGTCCGCGCCATGTTGCTCTTTGTCACAAACACGCCAAAATGTTGCGGCGGTCAGGTGTGCGTCAAGTCAGCCCTCGCTAGCGGCACTTGGGAATAATTGCTGGTTGTTGTGCGCCCTCCCCCACCCCCCCGCTCCCTGCCGCACTGGTTCCGTCTGGCTCGCGCTCAGCTGCTGCGTGTCCCGGGATGACCTGTTGATGTCGGTAGAATGGAGACTGGCAGGGGGAGCGATTTCCCCCATCACCAAAATATTTAAATAAGCCACATTTGGGTGCTTGATAAGCGACTTTGCAGCCGAGCTACCTGGCCCGCGTAGACAGTAAGTAGCCTGCGTGTGTTTGTACATTTTCGGAGTTCGCACTGGCGTAGAAATGTTTGATTTCTGTTTGATAGAGTGTACACGAGGTGGATGGTGCGCCCAAAATATTTAACAGTTAGCTTTAGCATTTAGCCACCTCGACAGGCCCGCTGCGGATAGGGGGAACGACAAGCGCTTCTTTCAGTCCCACGAGACTGTTGGGACAAATTAGACCGACAAGCGAGGGGCTTTTAGGGACATTCGGAGTGCAGTTTTGACCGCACGTCAGCGGCGGGTACAATCTCGCGGTGGTCGGGGTCTCGCTGCCAGCCCGTGCCGCCTCCCTCGCGTCGCCTACGGTGCCAGCCGATAGTCGGGAGACCCTTGCCGGCTGGTAGACTGGCACCGTGCGGAGTCCTCGTGTGCCCTTATTTACCCAGCATTCCTTTCGGTTAAAACATATCAGCGCAAACACCAATATGGTATGTCTCAATCATAAGAATACTCTATGTGGTTTTGGATGCAGGAATAACCAGACATTTCTGCCCTAACTTGATGCGGGCAGTATTAGCCGTGCAGACAGGGGCATATGAGAACCAGGAAATGCCTGCAGAAAGTCAGCATTGTGTGCCAGCTGCAGCAATGACTCCACACTCTCCACAGTCCAGTCTTCGCAAAAGACTGCTTGAGTTTAGAAGTGCTTACTGTCACAACATCAAATACATTGTTTTAAAAAGCACGCAAGTCATTCATTTCGCAGAAATGATTGTGTGCCTTATTTTTGACCCACTTTTCCTGCATGCTCTGTTTAGTTTTACTGTGAATTTGAGTTGAATGACATTCTGTGCAGTTGTTTTAACGCGTTGCCTGCTATTGACTACGATATACGTACATTTAATTTAAACCCTGATGCTTTGTTGCGAATGCAAATTCTAAAATGCAATTGACGGCAGTAGACGTCAAATCTGTTCAGACTGGGAGGGCATGCCCAATCTATTTTGACTGGGAGGGCTGGCTGCGATGATTCGATGAGTTGATGTAAGGGCAACCTGGGATGATCCCAGTCTTCTCTACCAGACTCGGTTGCCCCTCCTTGGTGCATAAAGACGCATGCACAGTGCACACTCGGTCACATCTCTTTCACTGTCAGAGCAAACTGTGCAAACCCCCCTGCCCCCTCCTCGCTAAACCCAGTGTTTGTGTGTCTTCATGTGCAAGCATGTGTGCTCACTGCGGCTCGCCAATCCGTAAACAAGCTGTATTGTCTGTGTGCGAGTCAGTGTGCCTTTTGTGGGTTTGTTTGAGTTGGTGTGTGCGCATCTGTGTTTTAGTATGAGGGAGAGGGAGCTCGAGTGAAACAAAGAGAGCATTTCTCTTTACCCTGGAGCTTGGCGAAGTCCCAAATGAAAGGCTTTGGATATGATGGAGCTCCTCTCACAACCCTTACTGGTCATATTTCCTCCAGTTCGGATTTAACATCTAAAGATGAATATGATATATATCCACAATTAAAGGTTCACATTAAGGGCAAAACACCACATTTCTAGGCGAGCCAGTTTTTAAACAGGCCTCAAACATGAATATAACTTAATATTGCTTGCAATAACCCATTAACGTTCACCACCGTAGTGCAGTCTTATTTTGTCATGCTTTAACTGCAGCCTTCATTATTTAGGTTTTTAGGGGTTTACGTTTGCCTGTCTTGTCTTGAGCATGTAAAAACCATGCTCTATGATAGGCCTGCCCAATATATCGTTTGAACATCGCCATTGCAATGCACACACACGGAATAGTCCCAACGCAGGACGTGCAATTGTTTTTTTTAAATTTGTTTTTTTATTTTTTATTAATGTACAGTATACTTTTGTTTTTCTTCATAAAAGCAGCAATTGTGGAGAGACATAGCTTTCCGAATTGCCTTGTGTTGAATTGTGCTATATAAATAAATAGAATTTGCCTTCTGAATCCCTTTTTATATACACCAATCGTCATCATTAACAGATACACTACCTTAGCCTGGATTAAACGGTATCATATGAATACTAGGGATGTCCCGATCACATATTTTTGCATCCGAGGCAGAGTCACCTGATTTTGAGAAAGTGCCGGTATCCAGTACCGATCCGATACCTTTTGCTTTGATGCTCTCGCTGCCGAGAACAGCCTCTCACTAACACAATGAATGACTTGCCACAGCACACTTCAGACTGCGTACCAAGCTTAACGATGATTAACACATTTGTGCCTTTGATTGTAGAGCTATCTAGGTGTCTCTGGCCAGATCAAAGCTATATACCTGTCAATCATCACATAAGTACCAAACGCCAGCTGCACAGGTAACCAGGAACAACTGTTTGGTTGCACTGCTTAGCAGGAGGGAGGGTGAGAGGCTGTACGAGCATGAACCAGAAAGACATAAAACCCTTTTCACCCAATCCTGATCCTCTGAAAAATGGCTCGATCAGTCCGATTTCCGATCATGTTATCAGATCGGGACATCTCTGATGAATGCAATGTGGTCATAGCAGGGGTGAAAGTGGTTAGAATTTCTTCCCGGAACTCCCCAACGTGAAGGTCGCCAAGGAGCCATAAGTTTTATTTTATTTATTTATTTATTTATTTTTTCTTTGGGGGGCGGGGGGGTCAAAACTACTGAAATGCAAAGAAAACTGTTTTGGTCAGTTAATTCTATAACACGTACAATAATTGATTGAAGATTTTCATTCAAAATTTCATTTTTTCAATGATTTGCAAAATAAAAGTTAACAAAAACAGCAATAACCTTAGCCACTATCTCCTAATTTTTATTTTCCCTCATTTCCTCACATACTGAATCCCAAATCTCAATTTTAACTACTTAAGAACATAGGATGTATATTAAAATTGAAGATGATGTAAAAATTAACTTAAGTTGTGTTTTTTAATAATAAGGATATAAGTAACATACATTCAGAAAAATAAGTACAAATTACTTATACTATGCAGAGTGAAATGGAATATAATTTGAAGACCGCGCAAACATTGACTTTTTTTAATCATAAGGAAATGAATAAGTAGCCTAACATAAATGAACAAGTATAAGTCCAAAGTGCACATTGACAGCTAAAATGTTCTGAACATCCCCATCAGAGCAAATATAACTAAATATGACAAATAAGCCACCTTAACTCTTTCCTTGCTCTTTAAGATTTGATCCATTTTCTGTTGCATTGCTCTTTTTTTTTTTTTTTTTTTTTGCTGTTTCAGACAATCATGCACATTTGAACCAATCAGAGCTAACTATCTCTGGTGATCACATGTTAGTATGTCAGCCAATTGAACGGATAAATGAGTCCAGGCGTTTTGCTTTGCTGTGTGCATTCGCACATTGACGTGACTCGTCATCGTCAGACTCTGATAACTGCAGCAGCTGGGGAAACCTCCATGCCGTCCGTGGAATAAAATAAATAATATCGGAGGAAACGGATTACCCAACACAAGCACTTTATTATGCTTGTTGTTAACACTTGTGCATACACAAGTGTGTACACTTGTATACACAATCTACCAACATCAGATTTACATATGTGTAAGTCTGATGTTGGTAGATTGGTTTCTTCTTGGAGATGAAATGCATGTGTGGCAGCTTTGTATTTTTTTGTTTTTACATAGCGTTTTGACAGTTGCCGGCATATTTTCGGAATCAAAGCACCGTATACCGGAACAGAGTTCCGCCCCTGAATCTTATACCGGAACTGCGTTCCGCCCCTGAATCTTATACCGGAACTGCGTTGCGGCCCTGAATCTTATACCGGAACTGCGTTCCTGACCGTTCCCGTCCACTTTCACCCCTGGGTCATAGTGAGTCAACTGAAGTCTTTCCAGACAGAGCTATTCAAGTCATCTTGTGTAAAATTCTTCTAGTTTTAATATCGCAATATATATTGCAAACCCCCAAACTGTCGCAATGTTACTTTATTCCAGTATCCTTCAGCCCTACTCTTGAACGTTTAATTCTGGGAGAATTGACCACTCCTTAACCTTCCACCTCTTGCCCCAGATTAACTTGTGGATTTGGCAATATGTTTTGGGTCATTATATTGTAATAAAACATACCTATAATATACATGATATCACAGTACATTATCAGGACTTGTATAACTATTTGCCTGGAGTAATTCAGTTCACAACAATCTCTCTTTAATATTTCACTTTATTGTCATAACACATTTTGTACAGACAACATGCTAAAATAAATAAAACATGACTGAAAATTAAACACAAATATTCAGTGGAAAAATATCAACAAATCAAAGGTTTAATCAATAAATGACCAGTAAATAATATTGAATTTTATGGTCCATAAGGCACACGCATAATCCTTCATTTATGCTAAAAAATTAGTGTGTGCCTTATGTATGAATTCTGGTTATGCTTAATAACCACAATCTTATTTTGATAGCGCATAACTGTATTGTAAAGTGAAGTAAAGTGCTCAAGACATACAATCATCATTCATCAAACCCTAAATGAAACAATAATTGCAATGTTAAAAGCTAATGAAAAAATGCAGTACACTGATGCACTAATGCACCTTATATTCAGTTACTCCATATTTATGAAAATGAACTTGTTTATTGGTGGTGTACCTTATAATCTGGTGGACTTTATATTCTGAAAAATACCGTTTATCATAACACAGCATAACTTGCTTGCTATAATTTTCCATTAATTTGAAATTCTTCTTATAATTTTTAATTAACAATACAGTACATAAAAATAAATTCTGGGGCAGTTGCGTACATCATAGGGCTGCAGCTTTCGAAAATTTTAGTAATTAAGTATTCTACTGAAAATTCCATCGAGTAATTGGATTAAACATATCTTTTTAAAGAGCAGTTATAAATATAATGAGAAAACAAGACATTTCAACTATTATTGAACCATTTTTAGACATTGTCTTTATTTAAGATGTACTACATTGTTGAAAACGGCCAATAATTGCATCTCAAATGTGACTAGAGAAAAAAATCAAATTCACTGCTATAACTAAAAAAAAATTTAAGATTTATTTTTTTTCTATAAGATCCTATTTCTTACCTAAAAATGTCATTGCGCTTGATAACTCACATCACTTAAAAGTTAGTTTTTTTTTTTCCCAGGTGTATCATTAAATTTCCATTTGTGTCAAGCTATTTGTAAGTTGTAGTTAAGTTTTAAGTTAGTCTAAATTTTAAGTCCTGATAAGATTTTGAGTTTTTGCAGTGTTCAAAATAAATACCTGCTGTTTTGGATGGAGTACATTAGGTATCGGTGCTACTTGGTGTTGTATCCATCAATGACTACTCGCTAAAATTGACAGTAAGCTTTATTATGTCTTTATTTTATACCCTCATCACTCTGCTGTGCAATGTTTTTACAGATTAAATAAAGCCTTTATGAAAGACATGTTAGCCCTGCATCGACAGTAGTCATAATTAATAGAAACGTAGCTCTACGCAGGGCTAACGTTACGTTAGCAGGGTACAGTAACGTTTACTTATTAGCACGACGTTTATTTTACCTTGTCCTGAGTATCGCTCCTGCGCTCTCGGAGTAAACAGGCTGCCGCATTGAAAACGTGCTGTAGTGTTATGCACGCAGTGAATACAAGAAACAGTGTTCGCCTTGTGTCCAACTTGAAATGCTCCCACACTTTTGACATTTTCTGCTTTTTCTTGGTTCATTTCTCTTCGGTTTCGTCGTCTTCTTCGTCGTTACCTCTTTAATCATGCATGGTTGAAATCAAATATATCTGCTGCCTCTGTCTTCTTCCTGTACGCACGTGACGTTGACGCGTTGTGCCACAGTAAAAGTTCTGGCAGAACTTCATGCTTAGAGCTGGCAAAATTAAACGATTCCTCGAGGCGGAGAAAATGTGTCGATCAATTTTTAAAATCGAGTTACTTGCATTATTCGAGTAATCTTTTCAGCTCTAGTACATGACATTGCACAGTGGCCCGCTGAATATGTGGAAAGATCTTGCTTTTCTTATCTTCGTGAATAGTAGACAGTACGTACAGTGGGGCAAAAAGGTATTCAATCAATCACTAACTGTGCAAGTTCTCCCACTTGAAAATATTAGAGAGGCCTGTAATTGTCAACATGGGTAAACCTCAACCATGAGAGACAGAATGTGGGAAAAAAAACCCCAGAAAATCACATTGTTTGATTTTTAAAGAGTTTATTTGCAAATCATGGTGGAAAATAAGTATTTGGCCAATACCAAAAGTTCATGTCAATACTTTGTTATGTACCCTTTGTTGGCAATAATGGAGCCCAAACGTTTTCTGTAACTCTTCACAAGCTTTTCACACACTGTTGCTGGTATTTTGACCCATTCCTCCATGCAGATCTCCTCTAGAGCAGTGATGTTTTGGGGCTGTCGTTGGGCAACACGGACTTTCAACTCCCGCCACAGATTTTCTATGGGGTTGAGATCTGGAGACTGGCTAGGCCACTCCAGGACCTTGAAATGCTTCTTACGAAGCCACTCCTTTGTTGCCCTGGCTGTGTGTTTGGGATCATTGTCATGCTGAAAGACCCAGCCACATCTCATCTTCAATGCCCTTGCTGATGGAAGGAGATTTTCACTCAAAATTTCTCGATACATGGCCCCATTCATTCTTTCCTTTAAACAGATCAGTCGTCCTGGTCCCTATGCAGAAAAACAGCCCCAAAGCATGACGTTTTCACTCCCATGCTTCACAGTGGGTATGGTGCAATTCAGTATTCTTTATCCTCCAAACACAAGAACCTGTGTTCCTACCAAAAGTTCTTTTTTGGTTTCATCTGACAATAAGAGTTTCTCCCAGTCCTCTTCTGGATCATCCAAATGCTCTCTAGTGAACCGCAGACGGGCATAGACGTGTACTTTCTTCAGCAGGGGGACACGTCTGGCAGTGCAGGATTTGAGTCCCTGGCGGCGCATTGTGTTACTGATAGTAGCCTTTGCTACTGTGGTCCCAGCTCTCTGTAGGTCATTCACTAGTTCCCCCTGTGTTGTTCTGGGATTTTTGCTCACCGTTTTTGTTATCATTTTGACGCCACGTGGTGAGGAGGGAGTTGAAAGTACGTGTTGCCCAACGACAGCCCCAAAACATCACTGCTCTAGAGGAGATCTGCATGGAGGAATGGGCCATAATACCAGCAACAGTGTGTGAAAAGCTTGTAAAGAGTTACAAAAAATGTTTAGGCTCCGTTATTGCCAACAAAGGGTACATAACAAAGTATTGAGATGAACTTTTGGTATTGACCAAATACTTGTTTTTCACCATGATTTGCAAATAAATTCTTTACAAATCAAACATTGTGATTTTCTATGTTTTTTTCCCACATTCTGTCTCTCATGGTTGAGGTTTACCCATGTTGACAATTACAGGCCTCTCTAATATTTTCAAGTGGGAGAACTTGCACAATTAGTGGTTGACTAAATACTTATTTACCCCACTGTACGTACATCATATGTTCCTATCTGGAATTTGGATCTGGATCCCATATAAGTGTAAAGGCATGAGTGCTTAGATTGTATGTGCAGGGAAAAAAAGTATTTACTGTATTCACTTGCGGTAAATGTCCTAGTGACAGGCTTACAGTGGCTTTGAAAGGGTGCAGTGCAAGGGGTGTTTGCTTTTGGATGTTTGGTGTATAGTGAATAGAATCATGCTATGTGCTGTTTGTCGAAGCCACACACACACACGGAATAATAGCACATGACCCAGTTAACTAAGGACACTGGATTTTATGGCTCATAGAAGACAGAACATAAAACAGGCTTTCATTGAGCTCTGGCAGTGACAGCTCCTGAGAGGCCTGATGTATAGGATTAATAGAATGTAGAACATCCGCCAAATCTTAAACAAATATTGTCTTTAATGGGCCAGTGAAATGTCTTCAGTTTGGACTGTGTGAAGAATTATTTGTGCCAGATAACAAAAGTACAGTGAATACGGATGTCATGGTACTAGTCATGGTACTAGAAATCTCAACTTTTTTTTCTGTACCATTAAAGAAGATGGACGCCCATTCATGTTGCTCTTAAAAATATTCAAACACGCTTTAAATTGTATTGCCAGGAGAAACAAAAATACTGTATACATTGCGTTTTATACTCTGCAACTCTCCCGAAAGAAGAGGAAGTACGGTACTATGTATAACATGTTTGGAACTTTTGTTCAAATGAAAAAAGAAATTTAAAAAAAAATCTGCATTGGGTCATGACTCTGAATCGGCAGATCATAAAAATCAGGTGACTTGGATTCAGACTTTGGTGCAAAAATGTGTGAGCGGGACATCTCTAAGAGAAACCATAAATATCTCCTACATCTCATACATCTACGTCTCCCATAGACTTTAATCGTATTAAGAAATGCATTTAAAGAATCCCTAAGTTTTTAGGATAGTTTCTCAGTTTCTAACAGTTGAAAACTAAACTTCCAATATTCAGTGCAAAGGTGTGTTATCCACAATTGTATGCTTTAAATAATCACATCTATTTCTATGTCCTTTCCCAAAAAGAGCCTTTGTCGGTGTGCATTGGCGCACCATGGCCCAGACCCTCCAGATGGCGATCCCAAACTTTGGCAACAACGTTTTAGAGTGTCTGAATGAGCAGCGGCTGCAGGGCCTTTATTGCGATGTCTCCGTGGTGGTGAAAGGGCATGCTTTCAAGGTAGGTCTTGCTATTTTTTTCACCAGGAGTTCAAACATTATTCATGTTTAAAACAATGACATTTGGTAATTAAACAGTATCATCTGTTTAGACAACACCTGTAGTGCTTCATTTCTCACATGTGACATAAATGTTCTGAGGCCAGGAATGGCTTAATAGTGTATGAATTCAGTTTAATGGGGAAAACTGATTTGCTATATGAGTAATTTGAGTATTTAGCTCAAATACGATACACACAATGAAATCAACTCTTAAATAAAGTCACCTCTTAACTCAGGTTGTTGCTGTTTTGTTTAGAATGACAAATTGAAGTGAGACTTCTTTTGTTCAAGGCTCACCGTGCTGTTTTGGCTGCGAGCAGTTCTTATTTCCGGGACCTCTTCAGCAACAGCAGCAGTAGTGGAGGCTGTAGCAGCAATGAGGCCAGCCCAACAGTGGTGGAACTTCCACCGGCTGTGCAGCCCCAGAGCTTTCAACAGATTTTAGCCTTTTGCTACACAGGCCGTCTGAGCATGACTGTGGGGGACCAGTTCCTCCTCATGTATACTGCTGGCTTCCTGCAGATCCAACAAATCATGGAAAAAGGCACTGAATTCTTCCTCAAGGTATATTTATAATGTCTTTTATTTCTATTTAGTGATTAAGTCTACGGATGTTCAATTTCCAGTCTGGCCAATAGTTGTGCTGAAAACAGGAAGAAATTAATTCTCAATTCTCCAAATTATGTAAATGCGAGATTTTAAAAGTGTGGACTCTGACCACTTGGCAGCTTGGTGGAGAATTTATTGTATAAATGTGTTTGCTAATGGATTTAATCTACTTTTCAAGTATTGTTTGGAAAAAAGCACTGAGTTAACAAACTAACTAATCTTATTATCAATTGCAACAAATAATGGTTCTGTTAAAACACCCCTTATTTGGCAGTTAAGTATGATGGGAAACCTTGTGCAATCATATAAGACAAAATAAAAAGGCAGCATTTAATGTCCGTCTTTCCTGTTACTATTATGCATTTTTACACCATCACAAGAGAATCATGTGAAACATTTTTTGCACTCATTTTGGAATACTTTCATCTAGATCTACATGTTATATTTATATTTAGTTGCAGCTTTTATTCTGAGATTATGCAGCAGTTCCCAATGTGCATCCGATCATCTGACATAGTTGAATAAGAGCAATACTTTTTCAGTCTGTCTACTGTGAGTCATATTTCTGGACCTGAATTGTGGTGGCTCCAGTATTGTAAAAGATTAAAAAAAATAATTAGTTCACCCTTCCTGCATGCTTTTTAGACATTTTAACGTATTAAAACACACACATTTTTAAAAGCTTTCCTTAGTGCCTGTCGTCAAGCTTTTTGTTACTCCGAGTGTAAAAAACAAACAAACAAACAAACAAACAAAAACTGACATCTAACAGGGGTTAGGTATGTTGTTTCAATATATGTTCTAATGTGGAATGTCCGTGTTCATCTTCAGGTTTCCTCCCCCAGTTGTGACTCTCAGGGTCTAAACGCAGAAGAGGCTCCCCCGTCTGAGCCTCAAAGCCCCGTAACACAGACTGGTACCGGCGCAGCCCGACCCGCCACCTGTTTGACGCCTCTCCCGTTGGTGTCACGTGTGAAGACAGAGCAGCCCGCGAGCCAGCCGGAAGCTGCTGCTCATTCGGTTGTCTGCACTCCTGTCGCCAAACGATTATGGGAGGGTGGCAGCAGCCGTGATGGAGGAGGAGCGGGCTCCGGCACAGGAGGCGGAGCTAGAAAGGCAGCACGTTACTCCCAGGAGGGAGTTCGAGGCAGCGCCATCCAGAGCCCCGCAGCCTTAGGACTGGCCATGGGTATGGGTGCCACTGCAACCAGTCTGGCCGGAATGGTGGCAAGTGGGGGGATTAGTGGCAATACAGGCACCAATGGTACCTCTGCGTCCGGTGCGGGCATGTCAGAGGGTGCCAGCCCAGGCACCTTGAGTACATACGCTAGTGACTCACCCATTAGCTACCACGACGATGAAGAGGAAGAAGAGGGCACCGAGGACTGTGCTGAAGAGCAGTACAGGCAAATCTGCAACATGTACACCATGTACAGCATGCTCAACATGGGGGCTGTAGGTAATGGATATGACGTCTGTTTAAATCTTTTTTTCTGAAATTAAAATATAGTGATGGGATCTGTGTAAACAGTGCGTTGTAAGCTTCTGATGTTTCAACATTGTGTTTTCATAGCTGCTGGCGAACGGGTAGAAGCGCTTCCTGATCACACCGAGACACGGGGGCGCATGCGCGGGCGAGACCTCACCTGCCTCCCGGCAGAGCTTATTGCCCAGATAGGCAACCGTTGTCATCCCAAACTATATGAGGAAGGAGATCCTGCTGAGAAACTAGAACTAGTCTCAGGTCAGTGTTTCCAATTGATATGTCCAAAATGCATGAACAGTTATGGATCCATGCATTTTGTGGTTCAATTTGAGCTGAATTAAAAACATATTTGTCACATACTGGCCTCATCAAACCAAGACCTCCCCTAACAATCAATAAACAGAACCCTCGTCACTGTGAGGCAGTATCTTCCCAGATGGACGAGTTTGCTGAGATCTGACTGTCACAGTGTCATCATCAGTTTGCAACAGATGTGAATAGAGGGTTAATCAAGTTAGTCATAAAATTGTTGGTTTAATAATGTATCATATTAATCATCGCGAAATCAAAACATTTAGCATTAGTATGAAAAAAAAATTACAGTGTGACAAAGCATTTGTTACGGACAGCGAGACGTCATGAATGGCAATATGTTTGTATTAGATAAAGCGAATTGGTTAGTTAAAATAGAACATAATAAATGTTGAATTGACAAGGAGAAAAAGAAGATAATTACGAGGAATTCAATGAACATCATATGTACTAATAAATGAGCATATGTTTGATGAATAAACTTCTCTGAATCTGCCTTTCCAGGTACATCTGTCTTTATTTCCCGAGCCCAGCTAATGAACTGTCATGTGAGTGCGGGGACCAGACACAAGGTGCTGCTGAGGAGGCTACTGGCTGCCTTCTTTGACAGGTTGATTCCCCCTGGCTGCCTTTTAGTTTTGATACTCAAATCATAGGAGTGGATGAACAACTTTGGCATTCCAATCTTGCATTTACTCAGGAATACGCTGGCCAACAGCTGCGGGACAGGCATCCGCTCATCCACCAATGACCCAAGCCGCAAGCCCCTGGACAACAGAGTGCTACATGCAGTCAAATGTGAGCATACATTTTTCAGAGGGACTTTGCCTGTCTAAAAGTACAGTGTTTGCCATCTTTACATTTTCAAATAACTACAGAAAATTTGGGGGGTAAATTTTAACATTCCTAAATGACATACAGGAATGCAACCAGAAGTTGTGTCTGATAAAATGAAGTAATACAAAGTAAAACTAACCACTGTTAAAACAAACAAACAACTTATTCATATAATGGATATCAGTACCTACATGTTATTAACATTTTATTTTGACACAGTATTTTTTTTCCATAACAGATAGCAGTGCTTATATTGTATTGAGAAGAGAATTCTTTTTCTATCACAGTCAAATTTCTGCTTTGATGGTTAGCGGTCAGCAGACTTAATCCATCTCTTAACACATCACTATCATGCAGTAATAATTATCAATACTTTCCAGAAAGGCATGCAGTAGTGTCGTGTACATCCAGAGCAGTTCAGAGTCAGTCCCATTGTGACTATAGTGGAAGTTATGCAAGCATGATTCTGAAGGGCTTTGGAAGGACTGATTGGGCAAAACTTAATCCAACACATACTGCAGTGCAGCCAAACATATAAAGCTACAAAATGAAGAGAAAATCTCTCCCACGTTTCAAATATATCCATGCGAGGCTCACTGAAGAACTTAAGCTGTCTATACACTGCTGGCCAAAAATATTGGCACCCTTGCAATTCTGTCAGATAATGCTCAATTTCTCCCAGAAAATGATTGCAATTACAAATGCTTTGGTAGTAATATTCATTCATTCATTTTCCATGCCGCTTTTCCTCACGAGGGTCGCGGAGGTGCTGGAGCCTATCCCAGCCAACTACGGGCAGTAGGCAGGGGACACCCTGAACCAGTTGCCAGCCAATCGCAGGGCACAAGGAGACATACAACCATTCACGCACACACTCACACCTACGGACAATTTAGAGTGTTCAATCAGCCTACCATGCATGTTTTTGGGATGTGGGAGGAAACCGGAGTTCCCGGAGGAAACCCACGCAGGCACGGGGAGAACATGCAAACTCCACACAGGAAGGCCGAAGCCCGGGATTGAACCCTTGATCTCAGAACTGTGAGGCAGATGTGCTAACCACTAAGCCACCGTGCCGCCCTGGTAGTAATATCTTCATTTATTTTGCTTGCAAGGAAAAAACACAAAAGAGAATGATTAAAAAAAAAAAAAAAAAATCATTATCATTTAATACAAAACTCCAAAAAATGGGCCGGACAAAAGTATTGGCACCCTCAGCCTAATACTTGGTAGCACAACCTTTAGACGAAATAACTGCGAACAACTGCTTCCGGTGTCCATCAATGAGTTTCTTACAATCATCTGTTGGAATTTTAGACCATTCTTCTTTGGCCAACTGCTCCAGGTCTCTGAGATTATAAGGGTGCCTTCTCCAAACTGCCATTTTCAGATCTCTCCACAGGTGTTCTATGGGATTCAGGTCTGGACTCATTGCTGGCGACTTTAGAAGTCTCCAGTGCTTTCTCTCAAACCATTTTCTAGTGTGTATTAAAGTGTGTTTTGAGTCATTGTCCTGCTGGAAGACCCATGACCTCTGAGGTAGACCCAGCTTTCTCACACTGGGCCCTACATTATGCTGCAAAATTGGTTGGTAGTCTTCAGACTTCATAATGCCATGCACACGGTCAAGCAGCAAAGACAGACAGACAGAGGTAGCAAAGCAACCCCAAAACATCAGGGAACCTCCGCCATGTTTGACTGTGGGGACCGTGTTCTTTTCTTTGAAGGCCTTGTTTTTTCCCTGTAAACTCTATGTTGATGCCTTTTCCCCAAAAGCTCTACTTCTGTCTCATCTGACCAGAGAACATTCTTCCAAACCGTTTTGGCTTTCTCAGGTAAGTTTTGGCAAACTCCAGCCTGGACTCTTTTATGTCATCTGGGTCAGAAGCGGGGTCTTCCTGGATATCCTACCATATGTACTCTTATCTTTCAGACACCGACGGATAGTATGGGTTGTACTGTTGTACTCTCGGACTGCAAGACAGCTTGAAATTGTTTGGATGTTAGTCGAGGTTCTTTATCCACCATCTGCACAATCTTTCGCTGAAGTCTCGCGTCAATTTTTCTTTTCCGTCCACATCTAGGGAGGTTAGCCACAGTGCCATGGACTTTACACTTATTGATGATACTGTGCAGGAACATTCACGTCTTTGGAGATGGACTTGTTGCCTTGAGATTGCCCATGCCTTCTCACAATTTTGCTTCTTGAGTCCTCAGACAATTCTTTGGTATTCTTTCTTTTCTCCATGCTCAATGTGATACACACAAGACACAGGACAAAGGCTGAGTGAACTTTAATCCATTTTAACTGGCTGCACATGTGATTTATTTGTTGCCACTACCTGTGCCACAGGTAAGTGACAGGTGCTGTTAATTACACAAATTAGAGAAGCATCACATGATTTTTCAAAGGGTGCCAATACTTTTGTCTGGCCCATTTTTGGAGTTTTGTGTAAAATGATAATGATTTAATTTTTTTCCCCATTTTGTGTTTTTTCATTGCAAGCAGAATAAATGAAGATATTACTACCAAAGCATTTGTATTTGCATTGATTTTCTGGGAGAAATTGAGCATTATCTGACAGAATTGCAGGCGTGCCAATACTTTTGGCCAGCAGTGTACATGTGAATATACGTAGAAATGGTTGTTTGTACATGGCCTGTTAATGTCCAGGTGTATTTGTTGAGTAGATTCTTTCAGTTCTTCTACAGAAAAAGCCACGCTAATGTTTTTCCTTCCTCTCACCAGTTTACTGCCAGAACTTTGCTACCAGTTTCAAAGAGAGTGAGATGAATGCCATCGCCGCCGACATGTGCACCAATGCCCGGCGAGTAGTCCGGAAGAGTTGGATCCCTAAACTCAAGTTGCTGATCGCCGAAAGCGACGCTTATTCCGCCTTCCTCTCCGACGGCGTGAAAGCAGAGGACGACAACTTGGGCGCCGATCCTGCTTTTGACCCCGCCTCTCTGGAAGCCTCTGCCGGCGCGGAGTCAGGTGGTTCCTCAGGTGAATCCCTACCAGGCGTGAGCGGGGATGTTGGAGCGTTATTTTGAGCATTGCGTTTGGGGACATTTAGCGGAGCGCAGTATTTCCCAGTCGTGCTTGCCTCATCCCCTATCACATGACTGTCTATATAACACTGCTAAGGCTGTAACTGGGACATGGGAACAACCTTTGCTTTTCTTTTCGGACTGTATCACAGAGCTTCTAGAGGGGAGAGAAAGCATGAACGGTCCCCCAGCTGTTCTCGGCCTCTCCTTGTCTTTTTAAGGTGTGTAAGCACATTCATTGTTGTGTATTAATGAATACATTCCCAGTAGAGTGATTGGTATGACTTGGTAGCAGAGGTTGAGGAGGTTGGGTGCATGGAAAATGATGAATTAGCTATGGAAAGCCCTTTGACATACTAGTACCCGTATTTTCAAAAATATTGAATAAATGCTCAAATGACTTAAGTTTTTTGAGTATTTATTTGATAGCCTTGATATCCAGTTTAAATTCAGTACTAGTACGCGAAGACAATTTAGCACACTTGTACTAGTAAGACATACTTGTTCAAATTTGTGTGCAGAATTGTGTTATGTGTGAAGACATAGAACGTGCTAGTACATGGACCTGATAACGGTTAGCAACCAAATGCTCAAATGACTTTCCATAGTTAGTGGTATGCATTGAATGTAAGCCTGGGGGGCATTGAGAGAATGCCTTCTTGTGCCAGTAAATGTTAAATGAAAAAAACATATATATATATACACCAGGGGTCGCGTTAACCGGATATTTTCCGTCGTTGACCGGTTTTTTAAAACGGTGACGGAAAAAACTGAAGTCCATCCGTCATTTTGACAGGTTGCAATTCACACCCCAGACCACAGGGTGGCGAGTTAGCATATTAATTAGCTATTGTCTCTCTTAATGCATGACGTCGTTGGCTCTTCTGTCAGAATATTGTAGTGTCACCGGGGTCTGGCGGCGGCACCGTGATTGACACATCAACGCGAGGTTCTTATTGGTGCACCAGGTGTGCCAGCGCGTCATCCAATTGATGGACAAGATTGCCGCCTGTGTATAGACCCCAATCACATGACGTCACAACTCCGCCCCCCTGACCGGAGCCGCCATATTGTGTGTCAGCTCGTCATGTTTACACATTACCGCTACGTACATGCCTCCTATTACGGCGTGTTTTTCTGCTCGTTAATATTAATAATCAAAATGGTGAAGGCGTGTGTGGCGGTTGGTTGCTGTAACAGAGAAGATAGACGGAGAGACTTGAAGTTCTACCGTATTCTGAGGGACCCGAAGATGAGAGCGAGATGGACTGCTGTAATTCGACAAGAAATCTGGGCACCAAACTATCACCACAGACTATGTAGTAGTCTTTTTATATCTGGTAAGATGCATTTAATATATATTTAGAAGATTTGGGCTGACAACCACAATTAAGATCATTGTGTGATGTTGGTGATTTGGGTCTATATCGTTGCCTCTTTTTCTTTGGGGGCGGAGTTGTTGGCGGTAAGCAGAGTAAAAAGGGAGAAAAATACCACGACTTCCGTGTCTAATTTTTCGCCGCCAAGCAAGCGTTACAATATTAATTAAAAATGAATGAATACTAAATACTATTGAATATGTCATCATTATAATTTTAAAAATTTAAGTGACGGGTAAAAATAGACTGTGACCGGATTTTTATGACCCTGTCAGTCAAAATGACAGACAACGGAAATGTCTAGCGCAACCTCTGATATACACGTATATATAATTGCTCCTCTTCCCATTGCATCCTCCACTCATCAGTCTTCACTCTTCACATTCTTTGCCCCGCCTGAAATGGTGTAGACCAAATCAACCTTTTTTGTGTTTTACCGTGCAGTGTTATATAAATATCTCAACTTTGTTTTCTATATTTTTAGAAAGCTTGAACGGTGATCAAGAGAGACTGGGAGCATCTTTTTACTTAGATGATTCTAATCAGAATTTTATGGTCAACAGGTAATCAAAGATGGTCCTATTTTTAGAAGAAAAGTTATATTTGTATGCGTGCCCACACCGGCTGTGACGTGTGAGCAAGGCGAGCGAGATGAGGATTGTTTTAAATTCTCACCGTTGTTGTAGGAGGTGGCGACTAATGGGGTGAAGTGCTATTTTTTACAGTAAAAAGTAGTATGATAATGCACCACAGCTCCCTAATGGCTTAATGTTATTTTATGGAGCAGTAGGATGGAATGAGCAGTGGAACTGCTACTTTTGAAACATTTCATCGTCTGTTCATGAGCTCAAAAGCAGTAAGACTGATCCGGATGGCTTGACTGTTTTCAAAATGTCGTGCAGGGAAGTTATGGCCCCAATTAAATGACTACTGTACTTTGTATTCAAATCATGTTACGGGTGGGAAAACTGGTTACATTTTGTACCCAAATGCAAAACAACCAGAGGTAATATTTGTGGAATATTGGAATGTGCCTTTTCAATGAAAATCAATAATTGGTTGGGACGGAGGAGTCTGAAGCAATATCGCTCCAGTCCAGTTTTTTTGTGTGTGTATGCATGTATGCGTTGGAGAATCTATGTGTTTTGGTAGTTGATACATGTAGCTGGTGGCTTTTATTTCGAAGGTGCTTTCATATGAGGCAGGGTGTAGGTTTTCGCACCTTAGGGAGAAGAACCGGTGGTTTTGTGCACCTTAATGAGAAGTGGTGTGTCACAATGGGACCCATTTAGGTAGAATTTGTCATTTCCTCCATCAAACCTGCACGTTCCCATTTTAAATGTCCTGGTATATGGATGACTTTGTTACTGATTCGTGTGTGTGTGTGTGTGTGTGTGTGTGTGTGTGTGTGGATACTCTTTCAAGTTGAAAGCGTTGCACATGCGTCTTCTGGAATATCCTCATAGCTCAGACAGTTCAGATATGAAGGTTGTTTTTTTTCCCCTTAAGACAGGTGCAGAGTAAATGGGAGCGACTTGCTGTGTTTCATTTTTAGTCCTAGCCAGCTCAACCTCACTTAAATAAGCAGCAAATGATAGCTACAGACCACCTTATTCATCCCTTTGAAACCACAAGAATGTGTGTTGTAAGAAAAAAAAGTGCAAACAGATGCAGTACTTTGGGATTAAGCAGTAAATAACTATAAAACCTCATACGAGCACTCCACTTACCTCTGCAGGATCTTTTGAAGACTGTTGTGCTTCCAGGTGTCTTGTTCACCTCCACAGCATCAACAGTGTTGTTCTTGGACTCAACTTTCAAATGCTTACAGGCTTACAAAACTCTTTTGTCATGATGTTCTTCCAACATGTGTTTTATTACATTTATTTGCTATGTTTTTCAATGACCTCATAATTTGGCTCACAAAAAAAAAAAGTTTGAGATTGAGCATAATTGTGTAAGAATAGAGTTGATTGTGTGGAATTGAGACTGGCAAACTCCTAAAAGCGAGAATATTCGTGATGAGAGATGTACTGTGCGTACGTATGTCTACTAATGATGCATTGGCTTATCTAGATTCATTTTGAACTGATGAGTCATTGACTCGCAGTGCAGTAGCAGCTGTGAATCAGCACTATTTTCCAAGGAAGAAAACATTTGCTTGCTTTTACGTCAGCAGTCCGCTCAGAATGCATACAGTATTCGGATGTGGGCTCTCCCACTACAAACTCGGATTGTAGGGCTTATCAAGGTGAAACTTTATGTGAAAGCCTTTGCCAATACTGTATGTCAAAATAGAAGATTTAAGAACTCATGTTCCTTGTTTTTCTTGTTTTGAAATTTGTTTACACTTTACACATGTAGACCTACACACTTGAACGGATAAGGTGTGGCATGGCATGGAGATCCTTGTGTCACACAATGGTACATATATAAATATGATATATACTGTACATGTATAGACAAATACTGTATATAATGCATAGACACGTGTAGAGGTAAGATTGTTTGTTGTACACTCACAGCATGAGGTATATCCAGTATTTACCCTGAAACGGCGATGCTTGTTCACAACCCGCGCAGGACTGGCTTGCCCCCTTTGCTCCTTGCCCCGTGTAAAACCCCCGTAAGCGCCGGTTCACCTCTTCTTTCTGTGTTCCAAGTGCCAATAACTTTGTGAAAGCCCTGTAACTGTGATCCAACATTATCGACGGTAATTGCACATTAACAAACTGTAAAATAAAGAGAAAGTGTCCAAATGGATTCAATGATGAATATCTTAATAAAGGATTTGTAACAATTTGTCTATTCAAGTGTTATTTTTCCATGTTTTTGTTCTGCATATGTAATCTGAAAGCCACATCAAAACACGTTTTATGAAGCAATACTGTAAATATAAAATCCTATACATCCTTTTCACATTTTCTCACGTCCTATTCAACTTTGAAGTTAATAGGTGCTTTAATGCCTATTCAATTTTAATGTGTAAAAAAACAAAAAAAACACTTCAATGTGTTGCAATACAGTGTCACTACATTTCTTTGGAAATTGTCTAATATGAATTCATTTTATTGATTCTTCATTAACATTGATATAAAAGAACCATTTTTTAAAAATGTGGTTACCAGTGATGAGGAAAAAAGTGTAATCTAGGACCATAATCTGCATTTGATCATTTCTTAATCCGATTTATTTGGGCATATAATGGTATACAGTAATAGTTACGTACATGTGCAATCAAGTGTAGCGTCTCCTTTAAAAAAAAAAAAAAAAAGATACCAGATTATGATTTTTGCAAGTGAGTGCCGCCATCTGTAGGTCAATCTACAGAATGCATTCAATCCAACTAGCAGTTTTTTTATTTTGTCTATCCACTTCATCTTTTTGGGAAAATAAAGCATGTTCTTTCGCCCATGTCAAACATTGACAATGTGTCCCAGATTGCATATTTTTACTTTAAGAGAAAGGACTACCTAGGTCGAGTTAATATTTTCAGAGAAATGCATTTCACTCAGAAGTAGGAATAAAAATAATGTTACTGATGGAAAGTTTCATGATTACTTTGGCTGTAATTGTACATTGCATGTGCCTTTTCTGTTTGTTTATTTATATGGTTGTTTTAATTGGTGTACTGAGATGCTCAAAGTCTGCTCTAATCAATGTCCAATTTCGTGTTATAGAAGAAAGACAATATTGTATATACAGTGAATCACAAAAGTGAGTACACCTCTCGCATTTCTGCAGATATTTGAGTATATCTTTTCATGGGACAACACTGACAAAATGACACTTTGACACAATGAAAAGTAGTCTGTGTGCAGCTTATATAATAGAATTAACTTTCCCCTCAAAATAACTCAAAATATAGCCATTAATATCTGAACCCCTGGCAACAAAAGTGAGTACACCACATGGAAACTACATACATCACTAAATGTCCAAATTGAGTACTGCTTGTCATTTTCCCTCCAAAATGTCATGTGACTCATTACAGGAGTGCTGTCAGCATTGCTGCAGAGATTGAAGAGGTGGGGGGTCAGCCTGTTAGTGCTCAGACCATACGCCGCACTCTACATCAAATTGGTGTGCATGGCTGTCGCCCTCGGAGGTAGCCTCTTCTGAAGATAGCCCGCCTGTCTCATCAGACCATAGGACATGGTTCCAGTAATCCATGTGCTTTGTTGACATGTCGTCAGCTAACTGTTTGCGGGCTTTCTTGTGTACTGTCTTCAGGGGTAAATTTGCTCTCAATATTGTTAAGGACGATAAAACAGCATAACCTTTATATACACTTTTTGTTGGGGACAAGACATTAATGAAAACAGACAGATTGGGTGAACAGAGGTCAGGGATACATTTCTCACCAATAACAACCTAATTAATTGATAGGCTAAATGATTAATGCAAAATAAATCTGTTTTGACTAACATTCACATTGCAAATTTACAGTATAACGTCTTAATCTGATAATTTTTCTTAAATCTAATCGAATAATTTTCTTCATCTTGTTTTGAGTGTAAAAGGCTAGTTAACATTAATGTGTCAGATTCTTCTACTTTTAGTAAATATTACTAATTGTTCTTATTACGCCCATACATCTAAAAGTTTGTCATTTTTCACCTTGATAAAGAAGAAAATGCTTTCAAATAATGTTTTGAACAATATCTATTCTTGAATTAAGAACATTTCTGACCAGCAAGTTTTTTTCAAGATTAAATGTACAAACCTTTTGTCTAAAATGTCTGTTAAGCTTATTTTCAGCTAGCTATGTTCCTTATTTCAAGATATCTTAGTCAAATTTACTTGAAGCACTGGCAGATAATTTCACTTATTTCTAGTAGATTTACACTGAAAGTACAGTGGTACCTCTACATACGAATTTAATTAGTTCCAGGACCTTGTTTGTAAGTCGAAATGGTCGTATGTCGAGCAGGATTTTCCCATAGGAATACATTATAATTCCATTAATTCGTTCCAAAGCCTAAAAACATACACTAAATTCTTAATAAATACTGCTGGCACTGTTACAAATGGCAATTAAACATAGAAAAACAAATAAGTTATAAATAAATAAGTCAGAATAATATAATAATAAGAAGAATAATTAATAATTATTCCTGTAAATAATGTAACGAATTGGATTCTAATATGGCGGACACTTTTTACTGTCCCTGAACGCACCGCGAAGCTGACGTCACGGTGAGATAGGTCGGTGCGGTAGAGATAATACTTTCGTTTTCTTGAGAGCAGTCAACTGCTTAAGACAATAGGGAATGGGACGTACTACGTCATTGTTTGGACCCGCCTCCATGCTGGCAATATAATTCACTTCCGGGCCGGCAGAGTCAATGCGGATTGTAACGTGTGATAGTGCTAAGCTAACTCTTTCGGTGTTTTAGAAAGAAAATATGGGTGCTTTATTGTTGCGTTACCGGGTGCAACAGCGTCTCCTACGACAAAAAAAGGGGTGAGGAAAAATGGACTCACTTTTCACCGTTTTCCTGCATGGAGGACCAAATATCAGATCACGAAGGTACGACGGATGGCTGGATTGCAGCGGTTCGTCGGAAAAGCATTTCTTATGATCATATTTCTGCTGGAATGAGAGTGTGTTCCTGTCATCTCTACTCTTGTAAATTGAACGATTTATCCACTTTTGGTTTCAATACGTTTTTGTTTTTTTACACCGTTGTGTAAATCTGCCTCGGTAGCAATGCTCGCCTACTACGACTCACCTACCTGTTGTGTTCCTAGGTAAACCTGCTGACAACACATCCCGATTGGTCACCATCTCTCTTCTTGGATCATTTGACAAAGAAAATTTGTTCAATGGAGTGGTTCCATTTGTCCTGTGTCGGACTCAAACAAGCCCCTGCAGCAGACGCCATCTGGGTCTGCCCTTCCCGTTTTTTTTAACCACTTTGACAAAGACACGTTTCATTGTAATGTTGAATTTATATATTCTATTATTTTTTTTAATTTATAATATTCTTATTTGCAATAATGTAGACTTTAGACTGTCAATTCAAATACTGTTGGAAAAGTTGCAATACCTAAAATAGAAATGCAAGAACTGTAAAGTACATATTTATACACGTTTATTTACCTAAGGCCACTGGATGTTTTTTAACTGCTTTGAAAAATACAGGTTTTGTTGTGATCTTGTATTTATATAGTATATAGCTTTTTATAATGTATTATGTATTATAATATTTGCTGCCCCCTGCCAGAGTGTGGGCCATTTTGTACTAAAATGATTTTAAACTGTCAGTTCAAATACTGTGTTGGAGACTAGTACTTGCAATACTTAAAATGGAAATGCAAGAACTTTAAAGCACATATTTATCCTGTCTGGCAATTTACCCAAGGCCAGTAAATAGTGTTTTAAACTGCTTTGACAAAGACACGTTTATTGTGATCTTGTATTTGTGTATTACTTATAATTATATAATATTTGCTGCCACCGTCAGAGGGTGGGCCTTGTTTGCACTAATTTAAAGATTTTAAACTGTCAATTCAAATATCGTGTTGGAGAAATTGCATTACTTGAAATAAATCTATTGCAACTTATCAGTCCCAGTTCTTGTCTACAACACTGTCCAAAAATTGTCAATGCATATTCCAAATAGAATAACAAAATTAAGTCACCTGACTTTGTAATTATTACACCTGTTTATTATGAAGACCTGAAGTAAACAACAAGCAGTTATAGTTTGTCAAGAAGTTGTTCAAGTCATGTTTTGGTATTCATATTTTATTGACTTTTCACAACAACACTTGGGATCGTGTTTGTAAGAGCAGAGCAAACTGAAGTTTCAGCGTGCACTCTTCGCCTTTCCAACCTCTCATAACGCTCCGATGTGGTGCGCTTGACCTCAGAATAACCCAAGAAGAGATATGGTGACCAATCGGGATGTGTTGTCAGCATTTCATATGCAGGTTTTCCTAGTAACACAACAGGTAGGTGAGGAGGAGGAGAATGTTAGCATTGCTACCGAGGCAGATTTACACAACAGTAAAGAAAAAAACAAAAAACGTATTGAAACCAAAACGGATAAATCGTTCAACTTACAAGAGTAGAGATGAGGGGAATACACTCTCATTCCAGCAGAAATATGATCATAAGAAATGCTTTTCCGACGAACCGCTGCAATCCAGCCATCCGTCGTACCTTCGTGATCTGATATTTGGTCCTCCATGCAGGAAAACGGTGAAAAGTGAGTCCATTTTTCCAAACCCCTTTTTTTGTCGTAGGAGACGCTGTTGCACCCGGTAACGCAACAATAAGCACCCATATTTTCTTTCTAAAACACCGAAAGAGTTAGCTTAGCACTACCACACGTTACAATCCGCATTGACTCTGCCGGCCCGGAAGTGAATTATATTGCCAGCATGGAGGCGGGTCCAAACAATGACGTAGTACGTCCCATTCCCTATGGGCGTTTTGTGTTGGATAAGTTCTTAAATAAATGATAAAAACGTGACGAAGCTGGCGATTTCCTTGGCAATGTTACCACAATAATAATTGTCACCTTAACTTATAAATAGTGGCGAACGGTGGTCGGAAGAGGACCATGGAGCTGTATTGTTGAGCCAGTTCAGGGACACGCACACCAAGCTCATATTTTTCTATAACTTGCATCTTCATTTCAAAGGTAAGCATCACTTTTTTCCTTGTTTCTCCAACTGTATCAACTTTTTTTGAAAACTGTGTTGATTTCTCACACAAGAAAATCCACCGTGCGTTCGTTTGCAGTGCTGTCATGTCGTCGTATTTCGAGCAACTCGTCGGATGTAGAAACAAATGGCGGCTCAAATTTTACGTCGGATGTCGAAAAGATCGTGTGTCGAAGTGATCGTATGTAGAGGTACCACTGTAGTAGATTTTTCTTTTTTTTTCTTAATCATTTTTAAGGAGGTTGGGTTTTGCAGTGAATATGTATTGGTTCAGATGATACACTGTTCGATTCAAACCTTTGTTTTCGAAAACTACTAAAGAAACATTTTGAAAACTTCCAGAATATCTGGATTTTATCAGTAAATTTAAATTGCATTATTTGAACACAAATTATATTAACATACACAAGAAATACAAACTTGGTAATCATCTCATAAGAATCCAGGAATGCAAAAAATAAACATTTCTCTTGATGCCTCTCAAAATTGTCTGTCTAAATACATTAAATATAACAAAAAACTTCTTAGTCAGGGAATAACAAAAAAAAACATAAAAATGGAGCCTTCCTACAGCTTTAGCCAAACTCAAAAGAAAATTAAAGCTCCTTTGGGCTGCTTTAAGACCACATACATAAAATAAAAATGAATTAATAAATTGCTTAAAAGTTGGTGGGGAAAATTTCAGCATCCTGAAAAGTTTGTAGTGTTATGTTCCCACCGTCCCTATGCAAACCTATGCCCTTGTATTATATTGATACTACATACTGTATACAGTGGGGTAAATAAGTATTTAGTCAACCACTAATTGTGCAAGTTCTAGCACTTGAAAATATTAGGCTACGTTCATACTACAGGTCTTAATGCACGAATCCGATTTTTTGTCATATCCGTTTTTTTTTGGCGTGCCCGTTCAGACTGCCTTTATCCATTGAGACCGTTCAAGTATTACGCATGCACACTAATTCGCAGTCCGACACCCGCTAAGCAAGAAGACCCGCATGCGCAGAACCATCAAAACAAATGACAGACGTCATCCGTCATTCCAGGGATATCATATTTTGCTTTTCAAAAGGTGGACACAAATAACAGACATAAATAATCCCCGTTTAGGCAAATATTCAAAGTTTATATGGATCGATAGCATGCACGCACTGTCCGTGCACGTCACACACACATACGGGCAGTTTGTCCCGACTCTCGGCCGTGGAGGCAATGTTGAAATATTGCTCACTTGGAACAGAGAGAAAACTGAGCATTCTCAGGCTTATCCTCAACCCATTTTTATTTTTTATGACTGTTGTCAAGCTCAGCTCTTCCTCAAAAGCCGTGTTCACTGCAAGCTAGGCGCTAATAACGCACAGGTGCATCGCTACGGTAACGACTCTCTCGCTATTTGATGACGTAATTGCTGCATTAAATCCGATTTGCGGGACTGGAGAGTACAGACCGCCGCGACAGTCTGGAAAAATGTGGCCCAGATCGGATTTAGACCACATACGAAAGTGACCCAGATCGGATTTGAAATGGTCCCGTTCTATGCGACTTGTCACGTTCAGACCGTCAAGTTAATGCCTCACTCGAGTCGGAAAAACACGAAAAAATCGGATTCGTGCATTAAGACCTGTAGTATGAACGTAGCCTTAGAGAGGCCTGTAATTGTCAACATGGGTAAACCTCAACCATGAGAGACAGAATGTGGAAAAAACACAGAAAATCACAATGTTTGATTTGTAAAGAATTTATTTGCAAATCATGGTGAAAAATAAGTATTTGGTCAATACCAAAAGTTAATCTCAATACTTTGTTATGTACCCTTTGTTGGCAATAACGGGGCCTAAACGTTTTCCGTAACTCTTTACAAGCTTCTCACACACAGTTGCTGGTATTTTGGCCCATTCCTCCATGCAGATCTCCCCTAGAGCAGTGATGTTTTGGGGCTGTTGTTGGGCAACATGGACTTTCAACTCCCTCCTCACCCCGTGGCGTCAAAATGATAACAAGAACAGTGAGCAAAAATCCCAGAACCACACAGGGGGACCTAGTGAATGACCTACAGAGAGCTGGGACCACAGTAGCAAAGGCTACTATCAGTAACACAATGCGCCGCCAGGGAATCCTGCACTGCCAGACGTGTCCCCCTGGTGAAGAAAGTACACGTCCAGGCCCGTCTGCCGTTCGCTAGAGAGCATTTGGACGATCCAGAAGAGGAGTGGGAGAATGTGTTATGGTCAGATGAAACCAAAAAAGAACTTTTTGGTAGAAAGACAGGTTCTCGTGTTTGGAGGAAAAAGAATACTGAATTGCACCATACCCACTGTGAAGCATGGGGGTGGAAACATCATGCTTTGGGGCTGTTTTTCTGCATAGGGACCAGGACGACTGATCTTTGTAAAGGAAAGAATGAATGAAAATCTCCTTCCATCAGCATGGGCATTGAAGATGAGGTGTGGCTGGGTCTTTCAGCATGACAATGATCCCAACCCCACCGCCAGGGCATCAAAGGAGTGGCTTCGTAAGAAGCATTTCAAGGTCCTGGAGTGGCCTAGCTAGTCTCCAGATCTCAACCCCATAAAAAATCTGTGGAGGGAGTTGAAAGTCCGTGTTGCCCAACGAAAGCCCCAAAACATCACTGCTATAGAGGAAATCTGCATGGAGGAATGGGTCAAAATACCAGCAACAGTGTGTGAAAAGCTTGTGAAGAGTTACGCGAAACGTTTGGACTCCGTTATTGCCAACAAAGGGAACATAACAAATTATTGAGATGAACTTTTGGTATTGGCCAAATACTTATTTTCCACCATGATTTGCAAATAAATTCTTTAAAAATCAAACAATGTGATTTTCTGTTTTTCTTTCCACATTCTGTCTCTCATGGTTGAGGTTTACCCATGTTGACAATTACAGGCCTCTCTAATTTTTCAAGTGGGAGAACTTGCGCAATTAGTGGTTGATTAAATACTTATTTGCCCCACTGTATGTGTGTGTGTACATAGACACTAATAATCAGACCCCCATTCATAATGATGGTTCAGCCTAGTTTTAATTTAGTAATAGTGGACTTATGAGACCTTTAGAGGGTGATATTTTTACTTTTGGTCCTTTTTATACATATATTTTATATATAATGACAACAAATTCAATAATATAAAAGGTTGGTGCATGGATGGATATATAACACTTTACCTGTGTTTTTTTCTGGGTACTCTGGCTTCCTACCACATTCCAAAAATATGTCTGTCATAGAAAACTCTTAAATTGTCCACAGGTTGAAAGACAGGGTACTTGGTTGCCAGTTGACAAATGTTTGCAACTATAGACCCTACCCACGTGACGTCACAACTCCGCCCTCCTGACCGGTGCCGCCCAATTGTCCGTCAACACATCGTGTTTACCTGTTACGGCTACGTACATTCCTCCTATACACGGCGTGTTTTTCTGCTCGTTAACATTAATAATCAAAATTGTGAAGGCGTGTGTGGCGGTCGGTTGCAATAACAGAGAAGATAGACGGAGAGACTTGAAGTTCTACCGGATTCCGAGAGACCCGGAGAGGAGAGAGCGAGATGGGCTGCTGCAATTCGACGAGAAAACTGGGCTCCAAACGATTACCACAGATTGTGTAGTAGTCATTTTATATCTGGTAAGATGCACTTAATATATATTTAGTGGGTTTTGGGCTGACAACCACAATTAAGATCATTGCTAGGCTAATCGCCGACAACATACACGTATGTATGTAGTGAGAGTGCTATCGCTAAACCATATAAACATTAAAAGCCCTAGCTCCATTGACAAATGACATGAAATACATTAGACTTGACAGTGGATATTAGCAAGAACAAAAGATTTAGAACTGAAAATTTCGTAACTCACCTTTCCAAGTACAAGATAGATACCTGCCGAATTTTCGTGGACGAGGACCTGTTTCACCCAACCAGCAACGAAGTATTTATAAGCCTCCAAGCTCTTAAAGTTTTTCAAACTTTCGTGAGAATAGGCTGATTTTGTGTGGACAAGATAGTTGTAAATATCAGGGTAGCTAGCAGATGTCAGGCAAATAAGGCGAAGACAGCGGGTCGAAAAACATCGATTTAGGCATCAAATATGGATCTGGCGAATGGATAAACTGAAGCTTTTCCACATAACGCCTTTTATGCAACGCATCCAGTGAGTTTACGGCATCTGAAAGCACCGGGTCTTCCATGAAATGCATTATAAATTGCTCGATCAATTGAGACCATTGATAATACAGACACAAAATGACGGACAAGGGGGCGGAACAATACAGCGATCACGTGATTTTGTGACGTCGGTGGGTAGGGTCTATAGAAGACTTGAATTAACTTAATAGTCAAGATATTTACATGTAGGGATAAACCAGAGAACTCACAGTAATGCATGCAAACAGAAAATGCTAAATACACACGGCAAGGCTGAAATAGATTTGGGTTATAAAGTAAAAAAAAAAAAAATGCAAACAGAGTTGTGACTCAGAAATGACTGCCAGACAATCCAGTGTGCATTCTCTCAGTTTTTTTAAATTTATTTTTTTGTTCTTTAGGAAGAGTTCTGTTTGGAATTACAAAATGCACTGGTAGAAATTGTGGTGAGACAGGTCGAGAGTGATAAGAGAGTGAAAGAGAGAAAAGGACAGCGTGAGTGAGAGATCAGAGGTTCCAACAGCCAGTAGTTATATCGACAAAACACATCATTGAATCTGCACTTCTTTTCTCCGTTTACATTTCCCCCCACCAATATCTGTGGTGTCTTCAACGTTCAATTGTGTTGTGCCTTAAGCCCATGTCACAGAAAAAGAAAGACTCACCAGTCTCTTTTGTGTTTTGATCCCCTTATTTATCTTTTTTTTTTGGTCCTTTTTGTAATATTTTTTTGTTCTCAAAAATAGAAGGAAAAAAGGTTGCTTTTAAAAACATCTATCTATATATCTTTTTTTTAATATCTATGGATTTATTAGTCTGTTTTTCTTTTATGTCCTGAAGATGACTGTTAACCCACAGTGTGGCATGCACATAGCACATGCAGTTCTTGAACTAGATATTATTTAAACTTTTTTTGGTTTTTAAACATTATTTTTTCTAAAAAAAAAAAAGAAAAGAAAAAAAAAGAAAAAAAAAACCGATTTTCTTCTTATTTGCGGCTTTACATTGTTTGCAGACTTAGTGTGAATAGTTAGTGTGGATTTCACTGCAGCATAGACCAAGAAAAAAAAGGAGGGTGAGTGATCAGAGCTTTTTTGCGTACCATTCATATTGACTCATGCGTACACGCATCATTATATTTTTCAGGTTTCCACTCAAAAGAAATTTGCCTCCACAATCAACAGGGGAGGTCAAGGCTTGTGCTGTACAAACAGCAAAAGAAAGTAGCACAAACACACTTACACATTTTCTTTTTTAGACCAAAAGAAAAGGGGGAAAATGTCACACGCACAAACACACGCACACAACCAGACACCACAAGTATTCGCTACATACCTTGTGTGCTATCTCATTCTAAAGTGTTGTGGAAAAATACTTGTCCGTGACATTCCGCTGAGGTTGGAAAGACACTGCTAGGTTGGTCTTTTCCCCTTTTTTCTTTTCTTTTCTTTTTTTTTTTTTTTTATATTTTCCCCTTTGCTTCTTTTATTTTGTGTGTGCATTCTGTGGTCACTATTTGATCGGCGTCAACTTAAAACAGAAAACAACAGTTACATGTACATTTAACGCCAAGAATGTTGACAATGGTGATTGTGAAATATGTTAGTTCGAGGCACAGAAAGAAATTCCATATATACACGTGAGTGATACAAAGTGTATTTTTTTTGTTTTGTTTTCTTGGACCATATCAAAGCTCAGCAGCCAACTGACCTTGAGTGGGCTTGTCTGTGTGGGTTAAAACAGACGAGAAGCAGCCTGTAGTAATGGCAGATATAGATCAAGAAACCATCTGAGCTCTAAGAGTTACAAGTGAAGGCAGCGGCACGCTATCGTGAAGGTCACAGGTGGAACTGCCAAGATGGGCATTGGGAAAATGAAAAGAATATTTGAAACAGCGTCTTGATCAGAGCTGGCAGGGGCATCAACTAATCAAGCATCTGCTTGGGAGGGGGGCATAAAGTTAAGAGGACTAAATAAATAAATAAATAATGAAACAGATTTTATCTAAAGTCACTATACACTTTGTGTTTTTATATCGTTTGAGGTATATTACAGGCAGGAGCCAGGCTGGAAAACATCTGGCCAAGTGACAATTTAACTTTGCTCAAATGTCAATTGGCAATAAACTGATAAACCTAAACTGTCAAATGCTGATGGCCTCATATCTGTCCAAATGATAACTGAAATTAAATGGAAGAAAATAAGCGAATAGTGACTTTTGAGAAGGGGCGGCAACAATCAAACACTGCTTAAGGCCCTATGAAGGCTTGGTTCGGCACCGCGCTCTCACAAATTGTCAAAGTTTGAAAAACAGAGGAACCTCCAAAATCCAACATTCTAAAGTTTGCAATTAAATTTTTTTCTCGATAAATAAGGGAAGATAAATGTCAAAAGGTAAGTGTCAATTAAGCTAGGAATTAAGATATATCTTTGTCTGCTTTGTCTCTTATTCAAAGTAGCCATGCAGTTGGCTAAGTCAACATTAGAGGGAACCTTGGATTTAAAGACTTGTAGGCTCTAATAAGCCACAACTGTTCTCTTTTAATAAAATATGTTATTAGAAACACATAAAATATTGCCATTGAGTTAAAAATATAATATTCAATACATGTTTTGACCGACGCAGGGCGCCATGTTTTATGCGCGCAATGGACGCTCGGGCTGATAACACAGTTTTTCATTGTCACATGACGAACACTACCGGTGTTCTATAATTCCTTCTATGTGGCGAGGCATACAACACATGCATTCATTGGTTAAAAGCGGTGAGTACTCACAATTTGTGTCTTTATTGAGTCTTTTATTACCTTTTCATTGCCTCAAAATACTTTTTGCATGTGTTTCCTTCTCATACTTTTATGCATTGTGTTTTCTTGTGTAAGCTTTGAAGCAGATTGTTGATCTGTTGACCACATTAGTCACGTAGCGTATTTAAACCACTCTTATTTGATACTACAGTGTTTAAGTATTTTCTTAAGGCATCTTTAGTATGTTCTGTCCGTATGCATCTAAAAAAAACAAGCTAAAAGTGCATGGTATAGTACTTTGGGTGTCAAATTTGCCTCTTGTCGATGTGTGTAGCACATTTTGGCAGAACACCGGTTTTGTCATACTCTCGTCTCATCTCATCCCGTCTTTCCTGTTCATTTAACTTTTGCAGATTGTTTTGTGAAATATCGACAGTGCTGTCATGCTCATTAATGTTCCTCTCGGGTTCAAATTGAAATGGTTGAACAGATGACATGTTTACACTACCGTTCAAAAGTTTGAGGTCTAAGTGACCTTAAACTCTTAGACCCCAAACTTTTGATCTTTTAGACCCCAAACTTTTGAACGGTAGTGTATGTCGCTAGAGTCATACTCTGGAAGCCCGGCAGCGTAAACAAGATACGTCACCGCCCTGCGACGTCAACAACAATGGTCACCTACTAGTTAAGGTAATTTTACAAATTGTATTAAAAACGAAGACATCAAGAGGGGTTTTAATATAAAAATATTTTAACTCATAATGTTTATCTTTTAAAAACTACAAGTCTTTCTATCAATGGATACCTTTAAGGATGCAAGTAGAACTAGTTGTGGTATACTACTATGACTGAAAAACAGCAGAAATGACACATACACTGATAAGTCTCCCCAATTGTTATGATGTATTATACGCCACAGTCTCCTTTTTGCCGCAGTGCTTCTCCAGATCTTTAATAACATTTGGCCAACAATCACATGCTGAGAGGTAAATACAGGAGACCTTATTGTTGACTTTACTGTTGTTGTTTGCTTGTCTTAGGTGTCTTGTTATATGCAAACGAATATAAAATTACAGAACTGATCGTATTCAACTTGGAGGTTCCAGTGTAGCTTCAAACTTAAAAGTTAAGCATCTGAAGTGCACCATACCTCATGGTCCGAAAAGTGGTGAGCAAAATATGGCCATCCATCTCATGTTCCACATGACTCTTTTCTTGTATGGTCAAAGAAAACACATTTCTCCCCATTCTCCACCTTTCTGTCCACCTGTTTCTTTCTAGGATATCTGGAAGAGCTCAGAAAAGTTACCAATAAGGAGGAATGCTGCCAGATCCACTTTACCCTGCTTGCCAGTTTATCATAATAAGATTATCACCATTGTTAGAAAAGTTCAGAAGAAAAAAGTGCATTTCCATCTGTATGAGTGGCAGGCATTTGGCACACAACATAGAGACACGCAAGCAAAAAGTCTTTTTTTCCCCCCTCACTTACAATGACACACGACTTTTCTGGTTGACTCTTTAAGTGAATGATCTTATAAATAGAGGAATGTCAAAAAGGGGGAGAACGAGAGAGAAACTGAAAGGTAATATTGTAAACCTACAGGCTACAACAGGAAGAAAAATGTCCCTCCCCCTTACATACAGTAGATTCTCATTGTTGCTAGTAGTAACTTTTTTTAATCATTCATGCAGGATCACACAGGGTTTACGAGTCTTAAAAAAGCTGTGCGGGGTTGCAAAAGAAGATTCAAGCTTGAGTGTTTTGAAGAAGAAGCGGAAGAAGAAACAGCTGCAGTAAGAGAAGAAATTCTGCAGAAAACGGGTTTGGCGGTTAAACCCATCATCACTTTTGTTTTTCTTCATCACGGCATAGGATGGTGGGAATATTCTGTTTCTGGGTGGAGGGTAACCACCACAAATAAGGGTAAACATTCTCGGGTTCCATCCTTCCCGAGTTGACACCCACACTTACAGCCTCATACAGGCGGCGGACTCGTCGTCAGTTTAGTTCTCACTTAAAAACAAAGATGATAAAACTCATCAATATTCAATAGGTGACTAGGTTTGTCTGGATTTGACTTCCTTTCAAGCTAATACAATTCAAGTTAGCTCTAGGAAGCAAAAAAAAAAAGGGTTTTGTTTCTGACTGTAAAGTCTTTTTTTTTTTTGAGTCGCAACTCTTGACATCTTGTAAGTGGCTGTAGCTCTTGATCAGAGGCAGAATTTAAGATCACCCTCTCCTAATTTGCATCCTTTAAAGTTGCAATTTGTCAATTGATGAATGTAACACCAATGCACATTTGGTACCTCTATCTGTATATTTTTTTTCTTCTAATATATCTCGCTATTCGTGCCTGAGCATTCTTGTTTTATTCATTCATCCTCGTCAAGCCCGGCATTTCCGGCACATTCCAAGGATGATAGAGAGAGTGAAAGAGGCTGATGTCGTGTCAGTCCACATACTGCACTGCTGTTCTTCCTTACATCCCTCCCCGATCCCCCAAGGCTAGCACCAGTCGTCCTGCTCCTTGTCACAATAGGGTTCATGCAGACCCTTGCGGGGCCCTCGAGGGTGTCCCCCTGGGGGTGGGACCTTGTGAGGCCCACTATGTTGGGGTCCATGGAGATGTGTGGAAGGTGATGAAGAGCGGTAACCGTTGGGTAGGCGACGCTGGACAGGGGGTTGCACTTGGACCTGATGGGGCCCGGTCAAGGGAGTGGTGGAAGGTGGCACGTGGTGGACAGTCCTTGGTGAGGTACGGTTTGGCTGGGGGTGTGGTGGCAAGGGGTGAGGATGGGGATTATTAACAGGGTGCAGGTTGCGAGGTTGCGGTTGAGGAGGAGGTGGCAGCGGGTGGCTGGCCAAGGGGTGTGGGTGGGGGTTGCTGACTGGGTCATGGGCAGGTGGTTCTTGGTGGGGCACGTAGTTTTGGTTGTAAAAGCAGCCGTCCCCTTCTATAGATCCGCCATCTGCGTCCGCCCAGCGTAGTGGGGGGTGATGACCCTGGCGGGGCACACCGTGGTGGGCCGGCGTCACTCCAGAGAGAGGAACTTGACCTTGAGGGGCATCAGGAGATAATCGGCGGGGCACCGGGGCCGGCGCTCGCCCCGGTGGCCCCGCAGGTTGTGACGGCATGGCCTTACGGACTACAGGGGAGTAAGTAATATGGGGACGTGGAGTCGCGGGCGTCTGAGGCAATTGACGTCGGCCTCGGCGTGGTGTGCTAGTCCCGGAGGTTGACGGAACAGGACTTCCACTGACCGAACTACTGCCCTACACGAAAAGTGAAATAAAGCAAATAAAAAGTACGAACCACAAATCCAACGACAGGACATATAGTGAAGGATGAAAGGCAAGAATTCAAAAGGAGAAAAGGAAACATCATAAAGCACATAAAGACAAGCACATTAAAAGCACAAGTGATGCAAGTGTAGAAACGGAAAGAATCAGTGCAAGGGATGTGGGTGAAAAGACATGCCATGCAAAGAAGAGAAAACAAGAGAAGGAAAAGGGTTGAATTCTGGAATTTCCACTGTGGAACAGAATAAATATGACTTCAAAACATGCAAGTATTTTACACCGTATATGTTTTAAATCTTAAACTGTGCAGTTTTCCATTACATGCACTCTGTGAGTGGTACATTTTAAAAAATGAGAGTTTAACAAGTTATAAAAACCCTCCTTAACACATGATAAATGTCCTTCTTTCCATTGACATTCGCATGACTTTGTAGCCCACTGACTCAGGCTACGTCTACACTAGGACGGATAATGGCCTTAAATGTGTAATTAGTTAGACTATACAGCATGTCGTCCACACTAGTATACCACTTATCCGGATTGGGTGCTACACGGATAGTTAGGCGGGGAACATTACCCACAGGTTAATATGGACTGCTGTCCTCGTACAAAAAATTCTAAGGAAGTGACATCATGGAGCGTGCCATCGCCACTTTTAGTGCGACATGATGGCATTGTAAACAATGGAGGTGGACAGTCACAGACTTGGCATTCCTGCTCCTTTTTCTTTTCCACAGGCGGGCTGGTTCGACTTGAACAAGCTTTGATGAGCTGGTCATGAATTCACACATTTTTCTAGAACTTTCAAACGTACGTCGCAATAATATGCTTCAATTCGGTGCCCAACTTCCCATTTGTGGTCCTCCCATCGCGGATTAGTTCATAGTCTCCAATCAGACAGCAGCGGGGCTGGCCCCTCCCATCACAATGCTGGCCGAACTGGAGTATATAAAAATGCATAGAGGAAAATTAAACCCCAAAAAATTAACTGTGTGGTACCCCAAGTCACAGAGGCGCTAGATCAGTTTCATTTTGATGACATTTCTGCCTGTCAAAACTGTCGCCACTTACACGAGCGCCATTTTTATGCACAAGCCCTCCTGCAGTTTCCACTTCCAGGAAATATACGCTGCGCCACACCATGGCTGCGTTCAAATCGCGGTTTGAGTTGCCCTCGCTCACTTGCCCTCAGCACTTGCGATGATGTCACACTGAGGCCACTTGGAGGGTGGAGGGAAAGTGGGCGGAGGGGGAGCGAAAGAAAATCATGAAACAACCACAAGGTGTTGGGAGTAGCGCTATACTGCCTATTTCAAATCAGTGGCGCCTCCAGAAATTCTTCATAAGGATGGCCAAATGGGGCCACTTAAAACCTTGGGGTGGCACACGAAAAAAATAAAAGCCATAATTTCAGGTTTTTACTATGTTGTAGTATTAAACAGGCCTGTAGAAAGTAGCCAGAAAGACTTCAAGACACACCTTCTGATATACTTTTGTTGATGGTGTTATATTGTATTTTGTATACTGTTATATTGTGTTAATGTACGTAGTCCATAATAGTCCAGTCAAAATTTTGAGTTCCGCAGCAACTGCAATCTGACATTATACTGGCGAGTGGGGTGACCAGTGGGGTAGCCAACAAATTCATTGGGGGGAGCCGTGGCCAGGCCTCGCCACCCCCTGGTGGCACCATTATTCCACATCGCACAAAATATACTGTGACTCATGTCAATAAGCCAGAGAAGTATTCCGCGCTTGATGGCAATACGTTGGTACCTGGGAATCAGATTTATTAGTTTTATATAAATTTTATTTCGGCTTTTAATTATTTATTTTTTTTGTCAATACCTAACAATCTGTAAACAGATTTAATGTTCAAATACATTTAACCTATTTGAAGTTTAGTTTCAGTCCTTCCCAACGCCATTTGATTGACAGACCATTCCTTTTGTTAATAGCAAAATAGAAAAGGCAAGTATAATAGGAACATCAATGACAAAAATTGTCATTGTTTTTTCCTTTTTTGTACTGACAAAAGTGAAAGTCAATAAAAAAGTAACTTTACTATTTATTTATTCATTTATTTCTCTTTATTTTTTATTTATTTATGTATTTATTTTGGCACTCCTGTGATTCCATACGTCCTGCCATAACTGCCACATATTTTTTTTTTTTTTTTTTTTTTAATTTTTATATATTAACAACAAAGATAAATTTTACAATTCCAAAGTCAGTTTGGTATCACATTCAAACACCGTGCTGGCTCCTCCATTCATTTTCTTCTTCTCTGGTGGTAAATAGACAGCAGCCAACGGTATTTGAGCTTCATTATCACCACCGCATGGACATATTTTCCATGTACCACTGCAATTCATTGTGGGATACAGGGAGCACCGGAGTGACCATCAATTTTTCACTCGATCACTGAGCCCTCTGAGGGTCCATCTCACCAAGTTCACTTACAGTGGGGAGAACAAGTATTTGATACACTGCCGATTTTGCTGGTTTTCCCACTTGCAAGCCATGTAGAGGTCTGTAATTTGTATCATAAGTTCTCTTCAACTGTGAGGGACCGAATCTAATACAAAAATCCAGAAAATCACATTGTATAATTTTTAAATAATAAATTTGTATTTAACTGCATGAAATAAGTATTTGATACATTACCAACTAGTAAATATTTCGGCTCTTAGTTCTTTTTTAAGAACCCCTCCTGTTCTCCACTCATTACCGGAAGTAACTGGACCTGTTTGAACTTGTTACCTGTATATAAGACACCTGTTCACATGCTCAAACAAACAAACTCCAACCTCTCCACAATGGCCAAGACCAAAGAGCTGTGTAAGGACATCAGGGATAAAATAATAGACCTGCACTAGGCTTGGATGGGCTACAGGAAAATAACCAAGCAGCTTGGTGAGAAGGTAACAACTGTTGGAGCGATTATCAGAAAATGGAAGAAGTTCAAGTTGACGGTCAATCTGCCTCGTTCTGGGGCTCCATGCAAGATCTCACCTCGTGGGGCATCACTGATCATGAGGAAGGTGAGGGATCAGCCCAGAACTACACGACAGGACCTGGTCAATGACCTGAAGAGAGCTGGAACTACAGTCTCGAAGAAAACCATCGGAAACACATTACGCCGTCATGGATTAAAATCCTACAGCGCATGCAAGGTCCCGCTACTGAAGCCAGTGCTTGTCCAGACATGTCTGAAGTTTGCCACTGATCATCTGGATGTTTCAGAGGAGCAAAGGGAGAAGGTCATGTGGTCGGATGAGACCAAAACTGAACTTTTTGGTCTAAACTCGGCTTGTCGTGTTTGGAGGAAAAAGAAGGATGAGTACAACCCCAAGAACACCATCCCAACCGTGAAACATGGAGGAGGAAACATTATTTTTTGGGGCTACTTCTCTGCCAAGGGTACAGGACGACTGCACCGTATTGAGGGGAGGATGGATGGGGCTATGTATCGCCAGATCTTGGCTGACAACCTCCTTCCTTCAGTGAGAGCCCTGAAGATGGGTCGTGGCTGGGTCTTCCAGCATGACAACGACCCACCGCACACAGCCAAGGCAACTGGAGTGGCTCCTTAAGAAGCATCTTAAGGTCCTGGAGTGGCCTAGCCAGTCACCAGATCTGAACCCGATAGAAAATCTATGCAGGGAGCTGAAAGTCGGTGTTGCCTGGCAGCAGCCCCGAAACCTGAAGGCTCTGGAGAAGATCTGCATGGAGGAGTGGGTCAAAATCCCTGCTGCAGTGTGTGAAAACCTTGTCAAGGACTACAGGAAACGTTTTGTATCTGTAATAGCAAACAAAGGTTTCTGTAGCAAATATTAAGTTCGATTTTAGTGATGTATCAAATACTTATTTCATGCAATTAAATGCAAATTTATTATTTAAAAATCATACAATGTGATTTTCTGTTTTTTTTTTTTTTTGTATTGGATTCCATCCCTCACAGTTGAAGAGAACTTATGATACAAATTACAGACCTCTACATGCTTTGCAAGTGGGAAAACCAGCAAAATCGGCAGTGTATCAAATACTTGTTCTCCCCACTGTAGCTGTTTTGGGAATTGGAACGGCCCTTAAGATGGCGGCGGGGATTCCCCCGGGGGGCGGTGGCTAGGGCAAGTGAGCGAGGGCTCATTTAAACCGCGATTGAAACGCAGCCCAAATGTTTCTGTTATTTTCCAAGTGGTGAGAGCGTAACTGAGCATCGATTATAACATCCCAAGTAACGATGTCAGGCTTTCGTTGTTTTCTAAAGATTTATTTCAATCACAACTCGCGACTGCTCATCAAGGCCGAGGGTGCCCTCACTTTACTCGTTCGGAAAAAACAGTGATCACAAAATGGAGTTCCCAACCCCCGTGTAGTAAATTTCCCGCCGGTGAGTTTCCGGTTCAGAGGTAAACCGCGTGGGCGATGGCGCAACACATGAGGCTTCTCCTTTCTACGCATGCGTAGTTTGCGCAAATGCAGGCGTACCTTGCAGAAGGGGGGGGGGGGGGCTTAAATGCACCTTAAATGAAGTGTGGACAGGTATAAAAATAGTCGGCAAAATACCCTTGAGAAAATAATTTTCTGTCCTAGTATAGACGTAGCCTTAGACTACAAGACCGTTTAGGGAACAATTGCGGGTGTTTTGAGTTATTAGGCCATGAGTGCTACTGACCTTTTTTTTTTTTTTTCTAAATAATGAATTATGTTGGAGTGGAGGAAAAGGGAGGGATGAGAGTAATTTGGATACAGCATTCCAGTGAACAAATATACAGTACTAAATGTATGCATATTTGTTGAATTGTTCATATAAATCACAGTTGAATCATTTCATATCTGTGTAGTGCGCATTCACATTCCGTGCATCTTCCAATACAAGCGCTGTAGCAGTCATCAAATAATAAAAATATTAATGAATAATTTCAGGGTATCTATGGCAAGAAAAATCAGATGTTACATTATAGGAATTACAAATAAATAAATAAATAAATAAATAAATAAATAATAAATGAATAACTCATAAAATCAAAGATAAACATTGATATCTTTGCAAAGTTTTTGCTGCAGCTCTTGTATTGGACTAGCGAGAGTATTGACATACCAACGCAAGTAAATGACACATTAAATTATCACATTTTTACTTGGATTTGCATATTTTTGAGTATCAACTGAGATAGTGAGCAAATTACAATGCACCGCCATTGCCGTGCTTTGCATGATAAAATCCAAACTGTGATTATGAAATTATCGAGAAGCCCACCTGTCTGTGTGTTATGCAGTCTCGACCCTCGCTGGGGGATCGTGACCACCGTGGGTCCCTTTCTCGCTCCCTCTCCCTGTCGGGCTCTCTGTCACGAGAATGCTTGCGGCCGTACTCGCCTCCTCGCTCCGGAGCGTAGCGTTCCTTGTCAATGGACCCGTGGTGGTGGTGATGATGGTGATGGTGCTTACGGTCTTTGGACCTTCCTCGATCTCTGTCCCGATCCCTGTCTTTGGACATCAGGTCACCAGATGGGGTGTCTGTGTCAAGACCCGATAAAATGCAATGATTAATAATTCTATATCAACAACACTCAGAAAAGCCAAAAGAGGAAAAGACAACTTATGTGTGAAACGTCAACATTTTAAATTGCTTTCAGAAACCATGGCAAAAGCTCTGATTTCGGGAGGAAAATGGAAAAGCATCCAAAATAATTTTTGATTATTATTAATTGATTGATATTGTTTGTTTGGGCAACAGAATTGATACTAGGGCTGTTCCGATCATGTTTTTTGCTCCCGATCCGATCATTTTAGTTTGTGTATCTGCCGATCCCGATATTTCCCGATCTGATTGCTTTTTTTTGCTCCCGATTCAATTCCAATCATTCCCAATAATTTTTCCCGATCATATACATTTTGGCAATGCATTAAGAAAAAAAATGAAAAATACTCAAGACGAATATATACATTCAACATACAGTACATAAGTACTGTATTTGTTTATTATGACAATAAATCCTCAAGATGGCATTTACATTATTAACATTCTTTCTGTGAGAGGGATCCACGGATAAAAAGACTTGTAATTCTTAAAGGATAAATGTGACTTTGTATATTGTGACTAAATATTGCCATCTAGTGTATTTGTTGAGCTTTCAGTAAATGATACTGTAGCCATTTAACTGTTCTGCCCAAATGCATGATGGGAAGTGCAACCATGACTGTGCGTAGTGGCACCAATTGATATATCTTCTCTGCGTTAGGAAATAACATAGGATGTTAAGAAAAAGATTAACTACTACCTTTCTTCACCACGTTGCTTCTCACGATATTTCTAATTGTTGAAAGAGGGATTGTAAGGCTTTAGCCAATTGAAAAAAAAAAGCTCCAAGGACTGCCAAAATCCACTCTACTCATTTTACGCTGCCTTTTAGCTCTAAATATAGGTAAAACGGCGCCATTATAGATTGAACGCGACAATGCGTGAGTGGGTCGTGCAGCACATGCGTTAATTGCGTTAAATATTTTAATGTGATTAAAAAAAAACCAAAAAAAAACGCCGTTAACGTGATAAATTTGATAGCCCTACTTTAAGCCAAAACTAAAGACTCTGGATGAGTGTAAGACATTTTGTCTGTAACGTTAAATACAATTCTAAAACGATTTAATTAAAATAAATAAATAAAAAAAAGGCATGTCCGATATTTTTTTTGCCGATTCCGATACTTTGAAAATGACGTGATCGGACCCGATGCCGATCGATCGGGACAGCTTTAATTGATACAGTACTCTTAGAAGAATATGATATCTGTGAGTAAATGTGTATTTGCGTCTCTGACGCCTCCAACCTGCGTCGGCCTCCGTGTAGCGACACAGTGACCTCTCTGAGGCACGATGACTGCGCTCTTTTCTCCTGTGCCCGTGCCTGGAAGCCCGACCTTCCTCTGGTATTACACGCTCCATGTTGTAGACATCTTGGCCTCCTTTTTCTCTGCTGCCACGTCCTGACCTGCTGTGACCTAACGATGAGGCTGAGCGTTTCATAGGGCTGTTGTCACTGATGGTCTGTGGAAGAAACAGGTAGGGACATGCTGGAAGATTCCTTTTGTTTAAATGGTGAAGTATGCATTGTTTTTTAATGCTTGGCACTATGTATGTTTTTAAATTTGGATCTGTTTTAAAACTTAACAGGTCATCTGGAACTGATTTATTGTGTGATCCAAGAACCAAGCAGCATTATGCTATTATGCTCTTCACCTGTGGAACAAATTATCGGAAAATCTGAGGTGTGCTGAAATTGTCAGCTCCTTTAAATTTGGGCTAGAAACAGTACTTTTTACAACAGTGCACTCTTAACTTAACCACTAACCTGCTGTACTCTACTACCTTTACCTTTAGAATATTTATTGTTTACCTTGTGCATTCGGTTTTTTTAAAATTTGGGTTTTCATTTTTATTTCCTATTTCAAATGACCGTGTTTTTTAAAATGTGTATGTTAAGTATTTTGAATAATCTGGCGTTGATTTGGGTTAAACAAATAAAATTTGCCTTAATACCATACTGGCTCCAACTTCCCTCTTACATTATTTGAAATATTCTATAAAGCTACTTCATAATACTCCGAAAAGCTCAGAGGGTATGAATGCTTCAAATCTCAAGAATACAAAGAAAATCAGAGATGATGGCAAACAGCCATGCCTTTCATGCTTCTGTAAGTTTTAAAGAAAATCAAAGGCATCGAAGGGTCAGTCTGACTTGCGTCATTACTCCATCCTCAATTCCTATAACCCCCAGGACATGGCACATTCCAGGCTGCAGGAATATTCCTGCTCTATACATCGTGCTTTTCTCCAGCCATGCTTACTTGACCCGTGAGTCAAGACAACAGGACAATGCCAGTGGTGTGTAAGTTGCCTAAAGGAATGGTATATAAAATACACTACATGGACAACAGTAATAGGAGACCTGACAAAGACACTTCTAGGAAGTAGAAAGTGAGTTAAACATACTTAAGAATTGTGTACATAATAAACGTAATTTTCGGACTATAAGCCACTACTTTTTTCCTTCATTTTGAATCCTGCGGCTTATAGTCCAGTGCGGCTTATTTGTTGATTATTTTGGGTCTATAGGTAACACTTTATTTGACAGCGGCGTCATAATTATGACATGACACTATCATGGGCATTACTGAATGTTTGTGTCATTAAGTTTCATCCAGCAAATTATGTCACTAAATCCATTTATGTCCAGCTCAGATATTTTACATCCATTCAAAAGTGAGATCATTTGCCGAATAACACTAAATGACATCTGTTATAAGCATTCATTAATGCTCATGACAGCATCATGTCATAATTATGATTGTCTAATGACAGTATTATGGCGCCACTGTCAAATAAAGTGTTACCAAATACCATAACTAGCAATGAATGAAACAACTGGAACAGTAACCGAAGAAATAATTAGCACAAACATGAATTTTGATTGTAATTTACATCTGTACCACTGCTATGCATGCTAGGAGGCATATTGGACAACAACAGTGTTGACAGCAGGTGGCAGCAGAGGTTGACTTTCTCCCCCAAGGGAGCAGTGATGGCCAAATGAAGCTTCTTGAAGCAATGGAGCTTTGCAGCCAATAGGTTCAAAGCTTCATGGTGGTTCATTTGGTCTTATGACAGTGGTATAATGCCGCTGTCAAATAAAGTGTTACCGGTTAATATCTTTTGGTGTAAATATCCCATGATACAATGAAGACAGCTGCGGCTTATAGTCCAATGCGGCCGATCTATGAACAAATATCGTTTGGTGGGTAGCAGCTTATAGTCAGGTGCGCCTTATAGTGTGAAAGTTATGGTATTCACTTATTCCCTACACTCGTGTTCCTACACGCAACCTTAGTCCTGGTCTGGAAACCACAGTTGAAAGTTCTTGGTATTGTCCCAGTCTCAGACTGATGACTAAAATAATTTAAACTATTGACACTAAGAAGTCTAGAATTGTCCAACTTGATAAATCAATACAAGAAGTTATTGTCCATTTAGTGTACATATGTAAAGCACTAGATATTCTGACCTCTAAAGAGTAGTAGCACTGACAATCCCAGTATTTGCACTAATGTCAGCCTTGTTTTTAATCTCTCGTCGTCTCACTCACAACATGCGCCCATGAACACACCCACTTACAGTCCATTCAACTTTTGCATGCAGGTAGGCAGGTATGAATGGAGACAAAAAATAAGCAAAACATTCATGAGAAAGCACAATAACATTAAGGCATAGATAAAGAGAGAACACTAGCAGCGGAAAGACAGATAGAGAGCCTATCAGTTAGTAAGTGCCATTGTTGTTGATGACAAGAGGCAACGTGCTACAAATCTACCCAACCAAGTAACTCAAGATGCTAGGATAATTTGTGAAGGTGAGACTTGATGATTTCATGCTGAATAACATTACATTTGTGGAATTTCATAAAATGAGACAGACATTTCAGAGTTATACAGTAATAACTAGGGGTGTGACAAAATATCGAAATGGTGATATATCGTGATACTTTGTATCCCAAAAGGTTATCGATATGCTCTTGTCAAGAATTGAAAAGTTATCGATATGCTCCTGTCAAGAACTGAAATATCGTTTTAAAAAGGTGTCAATGTCTAAAAACAAAATAAAAATGTACCAACAAGTTGCTACCAAAATCCATTCAGTTAACTCTAGGGCTGCATTGACGGTGCTCGACGCCCAATCTATTTAGACTGGGGGCATTTGAAGGTCAGTTGCTGTTCATTTTAGGGAATTCACAGGTCATTTTCTGTTGAGTTTCAGTCACTGCCTATTCTTTTGGGTAATTCCCAGGTCACTTCCTGTTCTGTAACTCAAACTGAACAGGAAGAGACCCATAAAATACCCCAAATTCAACAGGAAGTAACTGAAAATCAACAGGAAAATTACCTTAAATGGCCCAAAATTGCCTGGCATTGGCTGCCACTACCGGCCATAGACGTTCAATCCGTTTGAACTGGGAGGGATGGCAGCGAATGAATGAATGTTCATTCGCTGCCACCCTCCCAGTTCAAATGGATTGGACGTCTACAAGTGAAACTCATTCCAATTCTCAGCAGAAGCTTGTTTTTCTGTTTATTAGTTGTTTGTAGAATAACCCAGAATGATTTCCTGACCAATGTATTGATCATCGTTGTATCGTCAGATCATCGTTATCGTGAGCTTTGTATCGCCAATCGAATCAAATCTTGAGGTACCAAGAGGTTCCCACTCCTAGTAATAACAGAAAAAATGTTTAAAGCGTACAGTCCTAAGAAGGTGACCACAGATACAGTACTGGCCAAAAGCAGAAAATTATTGCAATTACAAATGCTTTGGTAGTAATATCTTCATTTATTTTGCTTGCATTGAAAAAACACAAAATAGAATGAAAAAAAAAAAAAAAATCATTATCATTTTACACAAAACTTCAAAAATGGACCGGACATAAGTATTGGCACCCTCAGTCTAATACTTGGTAGCACAACCTTTAGACAAAATAACTGCGAACAAACGCACCGGTATCCATCAATGAGTTTCTTACAATGCTCCGCTGGAATTTTAGACTATTCTTCTTTGGCCAACTGCTCCAGGTCTCTGAGATTTAAAGGGTGCCTTCTCCAAACTGCCATTTTCAGATCTCGCCACAGGTGTTCGATGAGATTCATGTCTCGACTCATAGCTGGCCACTTTAGAAATCTCCAGTGCTTTCTCTCAAACCATTTTCTAGTGCTTTTTGAAGTGTGTTTTGGGTCACTGTCGTGCTGTAAGACCCATAACCTCTGAGGGAGACTCAGTTTTTTTACACTGGGCCCTACATTATGCTGCAAAATTTGTTGGTAGTCCTTAGACTTCATAATGCCATGCACACGGTCAAGCAGTCCAGTGCAAGAGGCGGCAAAGCAACCCCAAAATATCAGGGAACCTCTGCCATGTTTGACTATGGGGACTGTGTTCTTTTCTTTGAAGGCCTCGTTTTTTCCCCCCGTTAACTCTATGTTGATGCATTATCCCAACAAGCTCTACTTTTGTCTCATCTGACTAGAGAACATTCTTCCAAAACGTTTTTGTTTTTCTCAGGTAAGTCCAGCCTGGCTTTTTTTTATGTCTCTGGTCAGAATTGGGGTCTTCCTGGGTATCCTACCTTTGAGTCTCATTTCATTCAGACACCGACGGATAGTATGGGTTGACACGGTTGTACCCTCGGACTGCAGGACAGCTTAAAATTGTTTGGATGTTAGTCAAGGTTCTTTATCCACCATCCGCACTTCTTTATCCACCACTCATCAATTTTTTTTCCCCCGTCCACATCTAGGGAGGTTAGCCACAGTGCCAGAGGCTTTACACCTATTGATGACACTGCGCACGGTAGACACAGTAACATTCAGGTCTTTGGAGATGGACTTGTAGCCTTGAGATTGCCCATGCTTACTCACAATTTTGCCTCTCAAGTCCTCAGACAGTTCTTTGGTCTTCTTTCTTTTCTCCATGCTCAATGTGGTACACACAAGGACACAGGACAGATGTTGAGTCAAATTTAATCCATTTTAACTGGCTGAAAGTGTGATTTATTTGTTGCCACTACCTGTTATGTGCCACAGGTAAGTGACAGGTGCTGTTAATTACACAAATTAGAGAAGCATCACATGATTTTTCAAAGGGTGCCAGTACTTTTGTCGGGCCCATTTTTGGAGTTTTGTATAAAATGATAATGATCTTTTGTGTTTTTTCATTGCAAGCAAAATATATAAAGGTGTTACTACCAAAGCATTTGTAATTGCAATGATTTTCTGGGAGAAATTGAGCATTATTTGACAGAATTGCAAGGGTGCCAATACTTTCGGCCAGCACTGCATGTCTGGAGCTGCAAAAAAATTAAAAGCCGGATATAAGACTTATAATGAAGGCAACGCATGCTGTAAGTATCTACAGTATATTAACTACAGTATATAAGCCTATCAAACTATGAAAATGACTAAATTGGCTACAAATAAAGCCTTCATGATTACCGTATTTTCCAAACAACAATGCGCACCTGAAAGCTTTCAATTTTCTCAAAAGCCGACAGTGCGCCTCATAATCCGATGTGCCATATATACGGATCAATATTAGTTATTCATGGATTGACATTCCGTTTAGCTCAGATCCATCTTGTGGATGCATAACACAACGCCAACTACTACTACTACTACTGCGCCTTATAACGCAGTGCGCCCTATACATGAAAACGGTTTGAAAACAGGCCACTCTTCGAAGGTGCGCCCTAAACTGCGATGCGTTTTATAGTGCAGAAAATACGGTCAATGTTTATTTTCTCTGCAGTGAATCCTATTGATTATGACGCACCGCGTGACTACTCTGGTGTGTTAACGTCATTAAAATATCAATCAATTAGAAGAATGTTTGTGTCATGTTTTTCTTCCTAAAGAAACCATATTAAAACTAAAAATATATTTCTTTCCCCCATCTTTTTCCATTTACAAACATTTTTTGAAAAAGCTCCAGGGAGCCACTAGGGCAGCGCTATGCGGCTCTAGAGCCGCGGGTTGCTAACCCCCGCTATAGACCAACAACAACGTGATAACTGTAACACGAGTGCTTAACACCACGTTGATCTTCAGCACAAGGACCGGTTGTTGCTATAATGCTTGCTATAATGTAGAACATAACCCCCCCCCCATATTTCAAATAAATAAACAAACTAAAAAACTAAAATTATTAACACGATAGTTCTGGAAAAGCTCATCCTCATCAAGAAGTTTATCTCATATGCCTTAAGACGCTGTATGAAAGAGCACTCCAAATCACGCTAATCAAATAATTCACTCAATTTATTTATTTATTTATTTTTTTGTATTATTAGGTAGGATCAAATAATTGTTGAAAAACATGTGCTTTGATTTAGAGTAACTGTAAAGCTGCCAAAGCCACAATTGTGTGCCTGATTTTGCCACTGAAACAACCATTCCGAACTCAATCGAATAGCCTTTTTGGATAGGAGTGCGTCTTAAGACAAAGTCGGAGTGACAGAAAGGAGATGAGAAGAGCAGCAAAAACAAGACAGGGAAGACAGGGTACATACACTTAGGTGACTGCCACGGTGCTTCCCCTTCCTCCGCTTCTGTGTGAGCACAGAGAAAACACACAAAACACACACATACACATAGAACCACAAATGAAGCAGAACCAGGACAACAGAGGAGCACGGCAGACTACTAATAAAAATGAATTGATTCACAATGAGGGAGGAAAAAAAGACAATCGTGTAGTTGGAGGTGGAGCAGAAAGTTGTACTTATACATTGAGGCTGCAGTGAAGGTGGAGGAAAACACTTACCACACACACTGGCAGGTGAACGACATCAGAAAAGTGCTTTATAGACAGTCACAGAGAAAAAGCCCAATCGACAACACCATGGTCACAAACGTCATGATAGAAAACACAAGATATGCACACGTACACACAACAACTGACAAAAGCAGAACTAATTGCATCATATACACGCATACAAACGCAGCGCATGCTTGTTGGGGAAGAGAAAAAAAAATCCCTTTAATTAATGAACAGTACTATCAACCTTCAGCAGGAAAGGAGAAAAAAAAGCGGCTAATCAGAAATAAGATTTGGACTCTATGCATATGTGTACATTGTGTCGCTCATGTCTTATGCATCGGCAACCAGAGCACTCGCCAGTGCGAAAGAGCACAAAATGGATGAGCGTGTTCAAAGATCACATACAAGCAAAGATTTGAAAAGTAGAGAAGACACCAAGAGGAGAACAGAGCTACATTTTGGAATTTGCCTTGCTATCGGTTCTTTGGAGTCAGAAATAAACATCAAAGTGAATATATTCAAGCTTTGGCTCGTTTGATTATTTCACTCGCATCTTTTGAATTGAGAGGGGGGGTAATAACTGTGGTGAAACACAGTAATAAATCATTTAACAAAGATCTTTGTGATAAGACAAAAAAATGATAAGGATGAGACAAAATGAGAAGGTTGGAGAGGTGACAATGCTGCTCACTTGGTTTTCGCCTGGTAGGCGGGGCATGGAAGCGGCCCTGCCGTGGCCTTCCATTGGTGGAAAGTGCTCAGTATCCGAGTAACCATCCTGCCCCATCTCTCTCATCTCTACCGTCTGCAAACAGAGCAGGAGAGCAGGAGATGAGATGGCTGCCAAGACATCAGAGGTATAGATGGTAGGAGTTTTTATCCGGAGAGGCAGAGAACCAAGGGTCTTCCACAGAAATGTAGTCAATGAGAGGATGAGTATAATGATAATCTATATTTTTTCTTTCAGTTAGTCATTCATTAGCAGTCCTTTATTCTAGTTATTTAGTAGCTACTAAACACTGGTTTAGTAACTCATTGCCCGCCATTGACAACGGTAGAAGTCCAATTCATTCAAACTGGGACGACTGACCGTGAATGCTCATGCAGCCAATGAGTTCAAATGTGCTGACTTGCGTTTATTTACACCCAACAATGGCAAGATCTTTAATTTTTTTTATCTTTATTACACAATCAATATACTGCCTGAAGGTTTAATATTTCTGTGAAATTTTGGGGTAAAAACTGCTTTCAGATCATTTTGAAGTCCACCCCTAAATGAAGCAACCCTCGATACATAGTTTTCGGAAAATCCCCCTTCATGACTCGATAACGATCTCGTAACATCACTTCTTAAAGAAACATTTAGTAGCTTTTTCAGTTTTGGTCGATTTTAGCGACACCAGTGGACAAAAGTGGTTGTGTTTTGCCCTACGGAAGACTGCGTTACCCATGAGGACCAGTGTTGCGTTTCCCATGAGGACGAGCGCACACCCGGAAAGTGTCATAAAATCTTCAATCAATCAAAAATCAATTTCCCGGTCGCCTGCTGATGGCTTAAAAAATATTTCTGTTTCCAGCGGCTGTGTGAAGGATGAATAGTAATGAGGTAATGAATCCAGTTGTGGCTAAACAATAGCATATGACAGTTAGCAACAACAAGTGAAAGCCGGGCCAATGTTTATTCTGTATATCCTGGTACCCTTCCTTTTTTTCCGCCTCAGACAAAACGTTTTGTCTCTTCTGTTGCTCTGCCATCCTTGCAGATTTTGCGCGAAAGCGTTCGCATTGACTTCCGTCTTTATAATGAATGGGGAAAGGGGGAAGTGACATATGCCGTAAAGCACTTTGCACATTTGTAGTTCTTTAGTGTGGCACCCTCCTCAAAGTTAGTGTCGGTGAAAGCGATACAGACCCCCTTAAGATATAAAACCATAGGCGGAGTTTGACTTATGGGACAAGGGGGGGGGGGGGGGGGGCAGGCACAATATGTTGATGACCCCAAAACGCAGTGTCAGCAAAAAAATTAATATTTAAAATAAAAAGTTGACAATTAGCGTTTTTTTTCCCCCCATCATTCTTGAGGGGGATTCTAAATCAGGCTGCTTAGGACAGATATACTTTCCGCCAAGATTGTCATCCATTAAATTTGGTACGTCCGCCAGTGTCGTGCCAATGTAGTTACCCCAGTCAAAAATTGTATCCCCTGGGCGCAGCCATATGGAGGTAGATTTGTGTCTTTATTATTCAATCAAAAAAAAAAATTGCTTCAAAAAAAAAAAAAAAAAATGCTTCAATCAAGATATATAATTTCAACCAAAAAAAGTCGCTTCAATTAAAAAAAAAAAAAAAAATGTGTTTGAATGCAAAAATAAATTTGAAACTCAAAAAACTAATTAATATCTATTTTTTTTTTTTTTGGATTGAAGTCAAGTTGGTTTTGATTGAATCAACTTTTTGATTTAAGTAATGTTAATTTATGTTTGGGCCACATTTTGGCTAGGACATTTTTCTCTTTATTATTCAATCATAAAATAAGTTGCTTAAAAAAATATAGATTTTCAAAATGAAAAATCACTTTGATTGATTGAAAAATTTCAATCATAGAAAAAAAGTTTTTGAATGCGAAAAAATATTTGAGAATGAAAACATTTGAATTTGAACACTTCATTTTTCATTGAAAAAGTTTTCTTTGATTGAAGCAATCCTTTCTGTGTTTGGGCCATATTATGATTAGGACATTTGTGTCTAAATCATTCAATCACCCAAAAAGTTGCTTCAATCGAAAAAAATCTTTTCAATCTAAGAAAAAAATCATTTAAAAAAATATTTTTCTCTCTAATATATATACACATTTTACATTATATGCAAAGCAAATGACTGTCTAAGGTGCTCGAAAAATAATTTCGACCCATTATAAAAATGTTTTTTTTGTTCATTTCATTCATTTTTGTTGCAGTTTTACTGCTTTACAACTTATATATATGTATAGGAAAGTCAGTTACATGCAATGACACTTTTCGGCCGCCAGTTTTATAATAAAACAGGTGTCATTCAACTAGTTGTAAGTTGATATATCATCACAAATGTAATGAAAATAGGTTATTAAGGTAGAAAAGTTACTTAGTGTTGCTTTAAAGTATTGTATTGTACAAAATGGAATCATTGGAATTGTCAACATGGAATTATTTCTCTGATATTCATGATAGATGCAGGGAATGATGACATTTGGCAGCAGCACAGTTTGGGACAAATGCACCCAAATGATGATTTGACACACGAGTAATAAGATGGACTGACACTTAAAATGTATTTAATGTGCACACTGTCTGTACTTTGTACATGTGATCCTGTGTAAGTTTGCGAGAGTTTGTGTACCGGTGTGCGTGTGTGAGCTTTCTACCTGCGAGGTGGTCATGCTTCCCAGGCCATCTTCAGGACTCCAGCTTCCAACCTTCTGGGACATCTCCTGCGCACGAGCTGTGACCCACGAATGGCTCTCTGGGACCCCTCCTTCCACCGGGCTGCCACACAAAGACAAAACTGTCAAATGCAGTCACAAATTTTCCTTCGGCCACTTTTTAGAATCAAGACTCACAGGCTGCTCATCATCTCTGTCGTTTCAGGTGGAGAGAGTGCATTGTTTAGGCCCGGACCCCCGTCCTGGGTAGGGGAAGGCGGTTCCACGCGCTGAAACAGTAATGGCGTTCGATTCTGTGTAAGATATACGACATGGCCATCGCCAGCTATCAGGCAGACCGACAGGGAAATGGGGCATGGAGAGGAGCAAAGCAGGACCAGAGGGGTGGGGGCTGCTGTCATCCAACCATGCCTTTGTGGAAAAATGTCTATACCCTTTATGGGGTCCATGACCATGACACAAGGTAACTCAGTCATAACACCAAAGTAACAAAAGTAACAGGAAGCCTACATTTGGTCCGGTTCGGGTGATGCATTACTGTACATACCAATGCAGAGCTGTGGAAAAAGGTGAAGACAGTAAGGAATGGTGGAATGCGGAAAATGAGGTTGGCCTTTGTGTTACAAAAAGAAGTGCAAAAAGAAAAAAAGAAAAACAGAAACGCTAAGGTAAATGATTCCTACTTATAGTTCTGACATACATATCTTAAGAGTATAAATAATTGAAACAAAAATATTCGAGCAAGGCTCTAACACTTGACTCTGTGATTTGATAGAGCATTAACATTCATGGTAATGGTGGACGAACAATACCTTGTGCGATACTTTATGTATTGTAGCAAAGTATCACTCAAAGTATTCAACGTTAAGAAAAGAACCAATTCAACGTGCCCATTTGGAGGCTGTTATATAAATGCGTGGCTTAGAAATAAGTCTCCAGTCAGTTGTTGTTTATTGCTCATCAAGTGAAAGGAAGTCCTAATCCTAAGTGATACACCTGACCCAAATCATGAAAAAAAAAAGTTGATTGTGAAAAGATTGAATGTAGCATGTGAAATACTATAAATCAAGAGATTCTGTCACAGAGTCAAAAAACAAAACACTTAATGGAAGACAATTATTGAAGGGAGGGGACACATTTTAAGCAGTAGATGGCAGCACTGTTATTTCTAGAACGAGGAAGCGTTTGGAAATGTTGACAATTAACAAAAATAACATCACATTGAGGATTTATTTCATATGTCCAAATTCCCTTCATTAAATGTGCTCTTTTAATTCCAAAACAGCACATACTGTTGACCCAGCCTGGGTGCATGTGAACATGAGCAGAACTCCGTGTTCATCTTCAGGTCCCTCAGTAAAACATGCATTACCTGCTCATCCTGGAGTGCCTGTGAACGCTTCATCTTGCTTTGACGGTAGTACTCCATGATCATCATGGCAGCGTAGATTTTGCCAACTGTAAGGTCTGTCGCTGCTGAAAGAATGACAAGTTACCCTGCAAGATTAGACCCTTTGGTATGGACCCTGAGCGCCAGGAATGGTAGAGAAGAGTGAGGCATGCACACCAACGGTACACAAGTAAATTTACACACACCACATACACATATACTGTACATGAACATTTAGCAAAAAGTCTTTTCACAGTCAGATTTCGATTTTTTTTTTTTTTTGGCAGTAGCTGCAGCAGCATCATCATCACGGACTTGTGATGTACTATACAAATTAGTATAAGAAAATTAAGAAACACTTTCCGCACTTAAAGACAGAGCCGTCTTTTGACTTGGCTACACATTTGGGAAGTTTTCACAGTCTTAGAATTACAGTGGTGCCCTGAGATACAAGTTGAATTCATCTAGTGACACTGCTCTTACATACTTAGATACTTGTCATGTTTCATCATCTCTTATCATTTTTCCCCATTAAAATTAATGGAATGCCATTTATCCATTTCAGCCACCCCTAAAATCCAATAGAAATACAATGGTACCTCTACATACGAAGTTAATTCGTTCCAGGACCTTGTTTGTACGTCGAAATGGTCGTATGTCGAGCAGGATTTTCCCACAAGAATACATTATAACTCCATTAATTCGCTCCACAGCCCGAAAACTTACCCTAAATCCTTAATAGATACTGTGGGTACTATTGCAAATAGCAATCCCACAGAGCAAAACAAATAAATTATAAACACAAATCAGGCTGATAATAAAATAATAGCAATAAAAATAATAATAATACCTGTAATAATGTAATGAATCGAGTTCTAATTGTTGCAGATGTGTTTTGCGTGGTGTACATGAATGCACCGCGTGCCTGAGTAAGAGAGGTGCACTAGAGTTTTTACTTTGCCTTTTCATGTTCTGTTGTTGGCGAACTTGGTGTCAGCTGCGGCGGATAGTGGGCGTGTTGTGTTGCACAAGTTAAATGAGTAAATACCTGATAAAGCTGACGATTTCTTTGGCGATATTACCACAATAATAATTGTCACCTTAACTTATACAGACTGGAGAACAGAGGTCGGAGGAGGACTGTCGAGAGCAAAAACATTCTACGGCCATATTGTCGAGCCAGTTCACGGACGCACACAACACGCTTAAATTTTTCTATCATTTGTTCATTTCATCTTCATTTCACTGGTAAGCGTCACCCTTTTCCTTTTTACATTTACCACTTGTATTAACATTCTTGGAACCCATGTTGATGTCTCTCACAAGAAAATCCGCCGGGAAAACAAAGAAAACTGCGGCGCTGTCATAAATTGTCGTATTTCGAGCTTGTCATCCAGTGTAGAAACAAATGGCGAGTCAAATTTTATGCCGGATGTCGAAAAGATCGTGTGTTGAAGCGATCGTATGTCGAGGTACGACTCTATAATGTTTGTAATGTGTTTTTCAAAGAAAATTAGCACTCTCCAATATTGTTCTTCATAAAAAATATGCTAATGTCATAACTAGAATGCAAAAAAATGACGTAGCTTGTGCATCATGACGAAATCATGGCGGCTTCCATCTTATAATAGTCATGCAAACACAAACAAACAAAAATAACTAAGACTGCAAGTACAATAACTGTATATTTTCTATCTGCTGTATTGTTCGTGTTTAAACCCCTTTTGCTTGAAGTGTTGCAACATCATCACATAAATGCTAAGTGTTATTCAGTCCATAGGCGGAGTTTGACTTTTGGGCCATGGGGGCACAACATGTTGATGACCCCAAAACGTAGTGTCAGCAATAAAATTAACTTACAAGAATATTTATAATAATAAGTTGAAAATTAGCATTTTTCCCCCCATCATTATTGAGGGGAATTCTAAATCAGGCTGCTTAAGACAGCTATAATTTTTGCCAAGATCGTCATCCATTGAATATGGTACGCCCGTCGGTGTCGTGCCAATGTAGTTACCGCAGTCAAAAATTGTATCCCCTGGGCGGAGCCATATGGAGGTAGATTTGTGTCTTCATTATTCGGTCAAAAAAAAGTTGTGTTTGAATGCAAAAATAAATTTGAAACAAACAAACAAAAAAAAAAGCATCTGAAAGCTATTTTTCTTTGAATTTTTATTTGGATTGGAGTCAAATTTTTTTTTTTTGATTGAAGCAACTTTTTTGATTGAAGTTGTGTTGTTTTGCGTTTGGGCCACATTTTGGCTAGGACATTTGTGTCTTTATTATTCAATCAAAAAATAAGTTGCTTCAAACATAAAATATATATTTTCAAACGAAAAATCACTTCAATCAAAAAAAAAAAAAAAAAAAAAAATTAATCATAGAAAAAAAGTTTTTGAATGAGAAAAAATATTTGAGACTTAAATATTTTCATTTGAACACATTTAATTTTTAATTAAAAAAGTTTTGATTTTAACAATCCTTTTTGTGTAGGGGCCAAATTATGGCTAGCACATTGGTGTCTAAATTATTAAATCCCCAAAAAGAGCTTCAATCAAAAAAAATAAAAAATAAAATAAAATAAAAAAATTCAAACAAAGATAAAAATCATTTGAAAAATAAAATTGCCCTCCCTGAATTTTTTTGTTGTTGTTGGAATAATATGCAAAGCAAATGACCGTCTAAAGTGCTAGCCACATGATCTGTTCAAAAAATTATTTTGACCTGTTATAAAAACATCTTTTTTGTTCATTTCATTCATTTTTTGTTTCCTTTTATCTATCTATCTATCTATCTATCTATCTATCTATCTATCTATCTATCTATCTATCTATCTATCTATCTATCTATCTATCTATCTATCTATCTATCTATCTATCTATCTATCTATCTATCTATCTATCTATCTATCTATCTATCTATCTATCTATATATATACATATGTGTGTGTGCCCTCCATAATTATTGGATTTATAATAATTATGTGTTTTTTAGCTTCTAATATTTTTTTTTTCTAAATAATATGGGACCTTAATGGAAAAAAAGAGAAAAATCCAACCTTCAATACAAGTGCATTTTTTCAGTGGGGAAAAAAAATCCCACATAAAGAAATAATTATTTGACATCAAATAATCTGTGTCACAATTATTAGCACCCCTGGTGTTAATACTTTGTACAACCCCCTTTTGCCAACAAAACACCACCTAATTTTCTCCTATAATGTTTCACAAGATGGGAAAAGACAGAAAGAGGGATCTTCAGCCATTCCTCTTTGCAGAATCTCTCTAAATTATCCAGAGACCTGGGTCCTCTCCTCTGTACTCTCCTCTTCAGCTCACCCCACAGGTTTTCATTGGGGTTGAGGTCTGGGGACTGAGGTGGCCATGGGAGGAGCTTGATTTTGTGTCTGGTGAACCATTTCTGTGTAGATTTGGCCATATGTTTAGGGTCATTGTCTTGCTGAAAGACCCAGTGATGACCCATCTTCAGCTTTCGGGCAGAGGGCAACAGATTTTGATCTAAAATGTCCTGGTATTTCAAAGCATTCATGATGCCATGCATTCTAACAAGGTTCCCAGGGAGGCGAAACAGCCCCACAGCATCACTGACCCACCCCCATACTTCACAGTGGGTATGAGGTGCTTTTCAGCATGCGCATCTTTCGTGGCACGCCAGACCCACTTAGAGTGTTTGTTGCCAAAAAGCTCAATCTTGGTCTCATCTGACCAAAGCACACGGTCTCAGTTGAAGCCCCAATACAGCTTGGCAATGACACTTTTCGGCCACCATTGGGGGCTTAAACTCCGCTTGTGATTCAGTCCATTACTTCCCTCATTTGTGCATTACCGTCAAGATGATAAACTGTAAGGCAAAGTTATGTCATACCCAACTTGTATTTTTTGTTTTTGTTTAATGTTAGTTTGATAGTAAAGTTGGAAGTAAACTGGGAATAATATTAGACTTGAGCTTGAGCATGGAGAATAATGAACCGTATGGCAAACTGTTGCTTTTTGTGACGTTAGCAGAGTTCGCTGCCAAACTACCACGCTCGCATATCCAATGCGTATGCTCAAACTGGAAGCAAAAAATAAAAATAAAATGGTTCGACGATTGGCACTTGTCTCGAATCACTCATTTCTCAAGGCATCACTGTACTTTGATGAAAAGCATGCATTAAACAAACCCACATGAAGAGTACTTTAGCTCGTTTATCATTTTACGAGAGGAACCATACGCAGTATGTACAACTATGACTGGCCCTGTAGTGAAAAGACATCTATAGAGTTGCTCTATAGAAAGGCACCCTCTGATTTAAGTTGTTGTATTAGTCGTCTAGTTAGGTGTCGCTGTCACTGATCTGTGCCAGCTGTATCAGAGAGTGCAGCAGTGAAGAGAGACTGGCAGAAAGAAGCGATCCTCAGGTGGCGTGGAAGATAAACAGCATTGGAGAAGTGGGTGACGCGGGCGGCTGCAGCCAGGCCACGTCGCGCGCCCTTTACACTGTAACTTACACTTGTGCGGCGTAACCAGCAAGTCCAGATGCTTCTGGGAGAGATTGGGCCAGATTGCCATCATCTCTTTCCTCAGCTCTGCATCCATCTGGTGCTTGTCTATACCACCTGACAGATAAACAAATACAGATACACAGACATATTTGGACAAGCGTTTAAAAGGAAATACTGAAACAGAAAGCAATATGCTTTTATCAGTTGTGAAGGTAGCTGCAATGTTAACTATTTTACTTTAACTTCCAACAATAGGAAGTGGAAGCTGCAAAGAGATGGGTTGAAGCTGAAGAAGCCATAGGTGTTTATATACTTGGGTCCTAATACAATAAATATTGTCTGATTATAGAATATACACTGTACAGTGATCCCTCGTTTTTCGCGGTTAATGGGGACCAGAACCCGCCGTGATAAATGAACAACCGCGAAGTAGAACACCACACAATTTTCTTTTGGGTGTGTGTGTTCAATGTATTTATTCAGATTTAGCTTTGGAAAGAGATACATATAAGACATGCTTTTTCACTTTTTTCACTTTTATACTGTATGGCAGAAAACACTCCTGTGACTTGAAGTTCCGCTCTGAGACCCCCAATTTGGCCAAATTTCAAAATTGTCCTTCATGCATGTGTGATACATCATTGGAAAGCTTAAAATCTCAGTTTTCAGGGGGAAGAAAAATTTGGAACAGGATGGCATTTAAAAAAATATATATACTTTTTTTAAACAGCATAATCCTAACTGGAGGTGAGAGCACGCAAGAGCATAATTAAAGACGCCATGATTTTTAACGACATATTATTGCGTGCATACCTTTTTTCGATCCAAAAACTCCATGTAGCATGTATCACCGAGTGTCAAGACACAGCTGTGAATGGCCACAGCCGGATTTTGGGGGGATTTTATGGGTGAAACATGGTAATATAATATAACAAGGGTGGTGATGCAGAAATCGCAGACATCAAGGAATGGTCAAGAGTTCATTTTCATAAATTTACCCTTTTATACTTTTCTTTTTTTCTTCAATTTTTGTTTGGATCGATTGTCATCTAAAATATTGGGGAAAATGTGACAGTAATAAAAAAATTACAACTAAGAGATCAATATGAGGTAGATATCCGTGACTTTTTTACAGACCCTAATTTTTTTACTGTGATGTAATTTGTTTAAAAGTTTAAAATATGCGAGTGAATAATTTTTTAAAGTCGTTTTTTTTATTATTATTTTTTAACTAAATATAAGACATCAATAAATGATTCTAAGCTACAAATGCCAGACATTTCGAATAATAAATACGATTCCTTATCTTCTTTTTATGGCTAGGTTTAAACAAAAGCGATTGCGTGACATATGTAAACGGGGGTTTACAGGGTAAAATGGACACATTAAAAATAGTTCTGGGACTTAATGCGCCATGAATCTGCTATGGCAGCGTATAGTCATATTATTCTATCAAACACAAATGTAAATGAAATGTTTTTTAAGCACATCAAATGTAATAATTCTGATAAGTTTTAACATGTTACTGTCCCACCGAATTATTTGTAAACAAGAGTAAAGTACTGTAAGGTAGTAGAAACATGCTTGGCTCTATCAAATGCTTCTGTTACCTCCCTTGGCTGTGACTCTTGGAGTGACATGTGGAAATTAGAAACTGCTCAGGATCACTTTTAGCATGTGGCGTTTATTGCCGCGAACACAACACGTCAGGCTGCCTCGAACGTCACCACACACACATTCATTCCAGAGCGCGCTTCCTTATCCCCCCACCCACGCAATAAACATACAGAGCCTATCTGTTCCAAGGCAGCATTTCATTGAGTGAATCTACTCAAATCCTCTCACTTACACACAATGTAGACTCAAATCCTCTCACTTACACACAATAAGTTGCCACAGCAACTGTTTGACAAGTTAACCAAGGATTGACGCATGTGGCGCTTTTGAAGCCAGTGACTCTGGCAAGATCAAACACAAACATCTGTCAACATCGTTAACTTGAATAGGCACCTGCAGTGCACGTACACTGCCTGCCTTGGGAATAAAGTGCAGGGAGAGGGAGGGAGGGAGCGAGAGTGAGACTAAACAATCGGCTCGGAACAGCTCATATGTATTATTATTTCTTTTTAATTGGAAAGAAAAATCTGGCATGGATTTAGGGCGTGAAATTTTAAGCGCGAAGTAGCGAGGGATCACTGTACTGGAAATTCTGCGGTACCAACATCCGATTTTGAAGATGTCATATAACTGCTACCAATTGATTCAAAAAATGTAAGAGTGATTTTGCACCTTCAGAAATCTTGGCGATCTTGATGTCCAGCGCGGTGCGGATCAAAGCCATGAGAGTGGAGTTAAAGTGGACCGTATTGTCGTCAGCGACAGGCAGATCCATACGGAGCAGTCTCTGTGGGAGGGTCAATCAGGTTGAGGAGCAAAATAGTGTTCGGAATTTTCATGGAACCTCCAAGCGACAAGGGAGGAGGGTCTCGGGAAAAGGGTAGAGTAAAGGAGTTGTGCATAACATCTGCAGCAATTGTGGGTCAAAGGTGGGAAGGTTCAAATAAACGTTAATCTGAGATCTTTTACAAAATGAATACAGTGATTCTCAATTTGTCACGTGTTCTTATATAGTATGTACTGTACTTGTGAGCCACCATAGTTTTGTTTGTTTTTAGACTCTGACATCTTTGTTCACCTGTAAATCTTGAACCCACCAATTGGAGGCGGTGACTTCTGTTACCCACAGCTCCTTAAGTGGGGATTGGAGGTTCACAACAGGACCAGTTCTGAACCAATAAACCAAAAGCAAGTGTGAGACATCTTGTGGGAAGGGGATTTCACTTGTTTTTTGCTTATTGGTTGGTTCCTTTTGAGGCCTTGTTGGCTTAGACAATAAGAGACAATAGAACGACACCAACTCACACGTGTGTTCGTGCGTTTGGTAATAGGAAGACGGCGATCATACAGACATGCAGCAAACCAGGCATCCCTAAAGCCTTCCCCTTCTTCGGGCTATCTGTTCGGTTATATTTTTGCAAATGTCAACTCCCCACTAACCAAACTTTCCCATCCCCATGCAAGCATGCAATGCACACACGATATGCCTCACAGGACAAGCAGCTGCGCAGCCGTACACAGAAAGCTTCCCATGTGGGGTAACATTAACTCTTTCAGTGCTATTGATGATGATATCATGTCCAATTACGTGGTTCTATTCATCCTTTTGCTGTGAATTTTTAATTAGTTTATCAGTAGTAGACATCCAATCCACTTAAACTGGCAGTTCAAATGGATTGGACATCTAGCGCCGTCAGTGACACCCGATGAGCTAAAATGAGTATGTGCTTTAATTTAATTTAGTAGCTATTGAAGATATTTCAAAGATGTATCAAGACTTGCTACGGTGACATTAGTCGCTGTATTGGTAAAAAATTTGGCATACGTTGATTAATGAGCACAGACTTTGAGGGTTAATAGGTGAGAGAGAGCAGCATTCTGTGGAAAAGGGGGAAAAGAACATGACAAGAATACTGCCAATAAACAAAGATGCTGCATGATTATTAAATTTTATGTCGAAAAGATGATAGAAGTCAAAAGGCGGCAGGGGGAGCTAAAGCCAAAAGAGATGTCAGAGATGAAGACCCGTTGGTCAAGAAAGAGTTGGTGCATGTACAGGTAAATGGCGAAAGTGTATAATAATAACAAGGGAAAGAAAATGCAGAAGAAGCACCAGCAGTTGGTCGCGTCGTTCAAAAAGCGTTCCTGCCTGAAGACACTGCTGTCTTCTATCGAGACTGAAAAAGTACGATGAGCTATGCTGTATGGGTCATTGTTCTGCTGGATCTGGACAAGCTGGAAGGTTACAGCAGCAGCTAGGATACCATTTCCATTTTGCTCATGCTTTAGTTGCGAAATGAAAGTAAAAGGCCAAGTTATAACTTGCTGCGCATGCGTGGCATACTGTATTAGCTTCATCTAGATGGGAATGTTTAAGGTCTCAGGTGTAATTCAGGAAGGAGGCTTTAAGTAGATAATTTGACAGGCACAACAAACGTGTACAGTGTACAGTGGTATGAAAATGTATCTGAACCTTTTGGAATATCTCACATTGCTGCATAAAATCACCATCAAATGTGATCTGATCTTTGTTGAAATTACACAGATGAAAAAACAATGTCTGCTTTAACTAAAACCACCCAAACATTTATAGGTTTTCATATTTTAAAGAGGATAGAATGGAAACAATGACAGAAGGGGGAAAAACAAGTAAGTGAACCATCACATTTAGATTCCTGGGATGTCTGGGATGAATCGCTGACTTTAGGTCATGCTTCAGCATCTCAATGGGGTTCAAGTCTGGACTTTGACTTGGCCTCTCCAGAACGTGTATTTTGTTCTTCTGAAACCATTCTGAAGTTAATTTACAGGGTGTCCATAAAGTCTCTTTACCATTTCAAAAATTAATTAAAAATGTAATTGTTTAGAATTAGATATTTTATTCAGATTTGTTCTATTGTATTTAGTGTTTATTAAAGTTTTTTATTACACTGCATTTGTGTGTTTTTCTTCATCGAGACATCAATTTCTGCAAATTTTTACCTTGACCTTTTAACTGAATATGTGGCACCACAACTGAATGACCTTCAACCAACCATCATTTTTCAGCAAGATGGTGCACCACCACATTGGGGGTTGCATGTTCGTGGGTTCCTCAATCAAACATTTCCAGACCGATGGATTGGAAGGGATGGGCCAATTCCTTGGCCGCCACATTCACCAGATATCACTCCCCTGGACTTCTTGCTATGTGGCTATGCTACAGATATCGTGTATCGAACAAAGATCAGGGACATTACTGACCTTAAGTAAAGGATTACTGATGCCGTTGTCACAATTGAGGAGGCTATGCTCCAGCGAATATGGCAAGAAATCGAGTACCGTCTTGATGTGCTTTGTGCAACTAATGGTGCCCATGTAGAAGTGTATTAAAAGAGGTAAAAAAAAAAAAAGTCAATAAACGCTGAATACAATAGAACAAATCTGAATAAAATATCTAATCAATTGCATTTTTAATAAATTTTTGAAATGGTAAAGAGACTTTACGGAAACCCTGTACTTCTGTGTTTTGGATCATTGTCTTGTTGCAGTATCCATTCTCTTTCTAGCTTCAACTGTCTGACAGACGGCTTCAGGTTTTCCTGCAAAACATCCTGATGACATTTTGAATTCATTTTTCCATTAATGATTGCAAGCTTTCCAGGCCATGAGGTAGCAAAACAGCCCCAAATCAAGATGCTCCCTCCTCCATGCTTCACATTGGGGATGAGGTGTTGATGTTGGTGAGCTGTTCCATTTTTCCTCCACACATAATGTTGTGTGTTACTCCCAAACATATCAACTTTGGTTCCATCAGTTCACAAAATATTTTGCCAAAACGTCTGTGGAGTGTCCAAGTGCCTTTTTGCAAACATTAAATGAGCAAGAATGAGCAGTGGCTTCCTCCATGTAGTCCTCCCATGAACACCATTATTGGCCATAGTTTTACATATAGTTTATGTGTGCACAGAGATATTGGACTTTGCCAGTGATTTCTGTAAGTCTTTAGCAGACACTCAAGGGTTCTTTTTTAACTCTCTGAGAATTATGCGCTGAACTCTTGGCATCATCTTTGGTGGACGGTCACTCCTTGGGAGAGAAGCAACAGTGCCAAACTCTCTCCTCCATACAACGTCTCTGACTGTCGATTGATGAACATCCTGACATTTAGAGATGGTTTTGTATCCTTTCCCAGCTTTATACAAATCTACTATCCTTGATCGCAGATCTTCAGACAGCTCTTTTGATGGGGCCATGATGCACATCAGACAATGCTTTTCATTAAGACAATTCTTACCAGTTGTGTGTTTTATAGGGTAGGCAGGGCAGCTTTAAACCACTCATCAATGATTGGGCACACACCTGACTTGAATTGTTTGGTAAAAATTGGTTTCAATTGCTCTTTAAGTCTCCTTAGGCAAAGGGTTCACTTACTTATATTTCCCCCTTCTGTCATTGTTTGCATGCTATCCTCATTAAAATATGAAAACCCATGAATGTTTGGGTGGTTTTAGTTTAAGCAGACACTGTTTTTACATCTGTGTGATTTTGACAAAGATAAAAGGTTCAGATACTTTTTCATACCAGTGTATATGAACCTGGTTCAAATAGCGTCACGGATAGCTCGCCTCAATAAAACAGATGAAATCCATTATTCCAAGACAATGATTATTCAGGTTTTACTGGCTCCTTAAATGTCGTTTTTGGATGACAATATTGTGGTAGAGTTTTAAACGACTATTTGCAATATTGTCATGTCACATTCTGGCCAATTACTACACTGTTGCCTCAAGTGTGAACAATAAAGAAAGTGATTATAGATTTCATTGTTTAGAAACCAAGCGGCCAATGTGAAATGAATGCAAATGGTTAAATGATGCCGTTGAGTCCAGGTCTACCAGCAATATATGCTGGTAATGGAGTAATTTCCTCGATGAAGTCAATAACAGTGCTTCACAGTTGTAATAATCAAGGTTACCTTTGAGGTATTGCTGATATCTATTCTAACAACAAATATGTTTTTGCTGATTGCTTGGAAAGGCGCATTCATGGAAATGGAGCCAGTGCTGATGGGCCATGCAGAGGGCAGGTGAGGGTTGAGTGCTGGGAGTGGTTATGCAGAGATGTGGAGGAGCAGGAGGAGGAGGGGAGGGGGCTGGAAACAGAATAGAACTGCATTGACGACAGAACCAAAGGACAAAGAGAAGATTGGACTTGCAGATACAAAAAACAAGCAGCTTGGGGGCTCGGCGCTGCTACATGAAGGGTGACAGAAAAAGAACTGCTTCTGTATGGCAACCAAAGGCTCTCGGAGGAAAACACATCACTGACACAAGCCCTTCTGCTCTCTCTACCATAGCAAATAACGGATACCGTGTCCGTGTGGGTGCATGTGACCTCATTCTTTGCATTTTACTGTTATGTATGAGTGAGTTTGTCCCATCCGCAGGAAGGAACGAGTCAGAGGACAGAAGTCTAGCGGACCTTCCAAGCACTGCTGCACATGCATGATTTTGTGTGTGTGTGTGTATGTGGGACGTGTGTCTGGGCTTGATGTAATTGTACTAGAGCTTTCAAATACCCTAGACGGACAGAGGTGGCCCTGGTACAGTAAAACTAGTAAAAAGATGAGAAGAGTTCACTGATGACACTGATTTTGACTACCGAGTTCTGTTCAAATTTTGATGCCAGATTTAAACCAGAATGTCAACACACACATAATCTTCCCAAAATGCTGCTACAAAGTTAAAAACATTAAATCATCTTTCTAAAGTTTAATAATGGAATGTGATATTTCTTGTCTTGTAATCTGCTGACAGCATGAATGAGCCCTATTTTGTAAAGTTATTGACAGTTGCTAGTTGCTTTCAATACGTGAGCATGGGTGTCTAAAGTGCATGGTGCAAACGAGCTGAGAAGGTCCCTCCTTACGTTCCTTCTTGTGGATTAGTATCCTTCTTTCACCCAAAGTTGCCCTATTTGTCTGCCTGGCTCCACCCAGAAATTTCACACTGCCACACAACCACCACAACAATGACCAACCCACCCCCACTTTCCACAAAACAGAAAAAAAATATAAATATAACCAAACACACCACCAGTAAACATTACACAATGTTGACGTCCTACTAGCGCCTTCTAAAAGCCCACCCTTGCCCACACCCTTTCATCCCACATTGGAGACTTAGGGCGGGTCCTCTCTAACCTTGTAGGCCACCCGTGCAGGACACCTCTTCCCAAGGCCTAGTGGAGGACACATGTGCCTCAGCATGTCATACATTTGCCTGCAACTGATCCTGCCACTGCACCATCAGCCAGTGCCACCAACCCGTTAACCATGATAGAAAAGATGGAGGAAAGCAAAGAGAAAGACAGAGGAATGGTTGTTTAGAAATGTAGATAAAGTTAGAAGAAAGAGAGTGAGAGAAATATCAAAAGAAAAAAAAAAGAAAGACAAGGTTATTGGGTTGATTTAAAGACACTGTGGCCTTGATGAGGCTTCTCTCAGACCTGCAAGTCACTTACAGGTTATTGAGAATGTCAAAAAGACATTCAATCATCTCCCTTAGTATCAAAAAGCAAAAAATATCTTGTAAACGAGTAATTGCAACTCAACTCAACTATAAAACATTGGAATCAAGTCTGCGCTAAATGCATGACAGTCAGATATGCAATTTACCGATACATTAATAGTGGCCCCAAAAATCGAGGCCTGAATATTTGAAACCAATTTAAAAAAAAAAAAAAAAAAAAAGTAAAATAAACATTGGTTTGAACAAGTGTTGTTTTGGGTACTCCTTTATACAACAATAATGTTTGGAAGAATGTGTACGCTTGTCTAAAATTTTCCCCAACATCAGCGATACCATTCCTGTGCAAAAGTCAAAGTTGTTTTGAAAAAATGGAGGGTGTGCACTTGTTAAAACTCTAATTTCTCTAATTCACCCTTCAAAATATATATATTTTTCTCCGTTCCTTTTTTTCTCCTCACCTTGTGTTATGCAATCCCTAAACTTACTGGTATGTATGTTCACAAAAATTGAAGCGCCATAGCATGTTTGAATTCTTGAGATATATAGTACTATTCTTTTTTTAGAACGAAAACTCGTGTTTTTTGCAAGTGATTAAATTTCTGAGCTCATGAACGGGACACTCTGTTCTCGAGTGGCAAAAGTGCTCAAAGAGGACAGTTCAAAACATTCATAAAATCCCAAATATTTGGGCAATCATGATATTTTCAGTAGTTGAAGTGGGCTTAAGTATAAATGTTCTTTTGAATGCTATTTTAGGACATTAAACCACATTAAAATAATGGTAGACGATATCAAAACACACACATACAGTGGAACCCATGATGGTCATATTCACAGTAGCTAAAATATATATACATTTGTAATATTAGATAATAAAATATATTGGAAACATTTCCCATAAACCCCTCATACTGGCCAACGTCTATACAATAGCAGGGATTCTCGTAATTTTGCTTCATAACTGTCATGGTATTTATAGTAGAAAACAAAATAATAAATCATCTATATGTGAAAGTATGCCATTCATTCATTAATGGCAAACAATATGGAGGGACATAGTATACAAACTAAAGTGTGCACTCAGATTTTTTCCAGCAATGCAGGAAAAGTGATCAATTTTAAAATGCCATCAGTTTATGCAATTTTTCAAAATGAAAAAAAAAAAAAAAAAAAAAAAAAAAAAAAAAAAAAAAAAAAAAAAAAGACCTTTTCCAATTCATGCAAACTTTGTCTTAAATGCATGGCACCATGAATTCGAGTGAATGGTATATTTTCTGCTGGACTGAAACACTGCTTGAATGTTGAATATTAACAGCCTATCCCTCCACTCTGACTTTTACACTTTACATACTTGGGCAACTTTTAACTATTCAATCCAATGCTTAATCCGATTAGCGTGTTGTCTTAGTAAAAATAGAATAGAGTACTTCGTTGTAAATTTGTAATCAAAGCAAGGGCTTAGGTTTGCAAAGGACATTACACTACCAACTTTTCAGGATGCTGAAATTGTCCCCACGGACGTTTAAGCAACCTTATTTGCATTATATAATGACTTCAGTTATGTAGGTAATTTAGATTGTCTTCCCATATGTTGTAAGTGTAGAATTGACCCTACCATTTTAAGTGAATTATTTTCATAATGTACTTACATTTACCCCTTTTCACTTGCTGATGTGCCGGATTGATTCACCCCACAAATCCCCCCAACCCCCCCAGCCCCGACAGAAATACAACACGTCGAAAACATGCCGCCCCCTTCGAAGACGATATTAGACATTTTTTTCAACCAGCAGGAACCACTGTAAGTAATGTAAAAAGACATCAGTGTTGTGGAGGTAGGGAACACAACCCTAATTTTGCTAATGAAAGTCCGACCTGCATCAGAGTTAGCATAACATTAAACTGTGTGACTTTGCTAGCCTGGAAAACTCGAGTAGGAAGCTGTTTAGAGAGAAGTGTGCTCCTATATGAGTTTTCTACTGTTAAAGTTAAACTGTGAAAAATGTAGTGAACCGAGGTTTACCCTCTTCTCCCTAATTTTCATTTTCATTTTATTTTTATGGTCTTAAATCCACCCAAAGCAGCTTTCATTTTTTGTTGTGTTTAGCTGTGCTTGTGGACTAAAGCAGTAGGCGGCAGTGGTCTCCAAAATATTCCACATAGGGCCGCAGTGGGTGCAGGATTTCATTCCAACAAAACAAGACGACACCTTTGCACCAATCTGGTGTCTTACAAGCAGTGTTGTTAATCTTACTTTAAAAAAGTAATTAATTATAGTTACAAATTACTTCTCCCAAAAAGTAATTGCGTTAGTAACACAGTTACCTGAATATAAGAGTAATTAGTTACTTGGCAAAGTAACTGGTGATAATTTTCATGTTTTGTCCCCCCCCCCCAAAAAAAAAAAAAAAAAAATAATAATAATAATGTAAAGGTTTTTGGGACAATTGGCCCTGGCCCAATCCTTTACCCTAATTTACCCTTTACCCTGAATCAACCGTTAAAAGTTGTTAAAATTGCTCCCATTATTGCATTAGTTCCCGTCTGTCTACTTTTGACATGTGGAAGATTTAAAACTGTTTCATCATTTAAAGATAGATTCAAGTCAAGATTTTGCCGATTTAGGAGTATTTTAGATAAAAAGTTACTTAGGTTCGCTAGGAAGGTTCTCTACAACAGAGCCTTGAAGTCTATTGCTTTAAGATGGCGGCTGTTTACTATCGCATTCCTATACTGTACATGTTGCTAACACCCCCATGTCTGTCATTTCGCATCTAGTTTTATATATATATATATATATATATATATATATATATATATATATATATATATATATATATATATATATATATGTGATATCCACCATGTCTACCATATCTACCATATCATGTTGTCGTAGTTTGTAGGCTATGGAGGAAGTTGGCGTTATGTCAGGATGACGTCACCTCGCTTAGCAATGTGTCGCCATTTTGTGAAGGGGGTACGCACAACTAAACATACCATAGACAAACGTCTGAAATTCATATATTTCAGGTGTGTTTTGTGTCTTTTTTCCCAAAAACGTCTTAAACGTGGCTTACTATTATCACGAGTCACTGCCGACAGACGCGAGGAGGCGATGCAATTTAAAATTAGCGTTTATTGGTGTACAAAGCTGCCGATACAAAGTCGCAGCTGATAGCTGGATAAACAAAGGAATGGCCTGCAGTGGAGTTCGGAAACATGTACAACTACCTCATAAAGTCACCCAGTAAGTTGACCTTTATCATATATGTGGAATATGTACCGTGTGGAACTGAGAAAGTTCGTAGTATATACGAAGTGATTATTTCTGCCGTAACCGGTAATTCGCCTCCAAGCTTATTTAGCCGTCAACACGTCACGGCATAATAACCAATTCCCACCAGGCCAATAATATACCGATTGACTAATCAGAGCAGTTCACGGCAAAAGAAAAAAAAACGCTTTGCGAGTTGCTGGTTAAGGTAAAAAACACTGCCTAGTCTATTGAATCGTAGCAGCTAATTGGGGCAAAAAATAATCGATTAAACTCACCAGTAATAAAATGTCGGCTGCAAACGTAAATGTGCTTGGATTTAGGTTCCTACTGGCGAAAATAGTCCACGGAACCGTCTTCTTTTACTGTTCCTCGATTAATTGCGCTCAGCCATTTGTTTCTCCTTTTTTTCTCACGTGGAAGAATGAAGAACTTCAAATGCGGCTCCGAACTCTTCCTTGTGTGACAACCCGCAACACAGCAACTTTTAGCCATTCCGACGGAAAAAAGACTGCAAATAAGACGAAAGTTCAATGCGTTTCTATTATAAGTGACTCGTCCTTTACCCCATTGTCAATATGGCGACGCTTTGTTGTGGCTGGTGACGTCATTAAATGCCCGGATGTCCGACTGCCTCTATCGGCTACAGTCAGGTATTATTAGAGCCACCTAGCATCGAGTTTGCTCGGAGTCACAACTTTTTGCCTCCTTCCCACTCCTGCTCTGGTCTGTCGTCTCTGTGAGTCCGTCTCCCTCAGACTTTTCAACCAATATAGAAACGCATAGTAACGCACGCCTTTCCATCCTCAGTAACGGTAATGGCGTTCCAAGATGAGAAAAGTAATTAATTAGATTACTCACTACTGAAAAAAATAACGCCGTTATATTCTAACGCCGTTATTAACAACACTGCTTACAAGTGTAATCAGTTAGTTGTCAGGTGCTGCTTGTTTTAGTAGAAACTTCATTGGTTAAACTGTCGGTACTCAATCGGTTGGAACAAAAACCAGGACCCACAGCGGCCCTTGAGGACCGGTTTGGAGACCCCTGCTAGGGTTTTACCTGAAGGAAGGCTCCATTTTTATTTATTTTTGTATGAAAATGTAGCCCTGGCCCCCGTTCACCCAATCTGTTTGGTCTTATTAATTTTCTGTCCCCAGCAAAAACTGTACATGCAGGTTATGCTGCAAACCTATGCGCTTCAATCAGAGTATGTAACTTTTTGAATTATTTCCTACTGGATTCACGTGAGAGGTTTTTGATGAGCATGTCTGTGTGAGTGTGTGTTTGCAGAGATGAGCAGGTAAGAGCTTGACAGCAGGCACCAAGCTGCTCCTGCCCACACAGGGAGGGAGGGAAGGGGAGGCAGGGCAGGGGAGGAGGGGGAGGAAAGGGAAAGGGGTGTCAATGCAGTTTCTGTCTTTCCCCAAACCCCCCCAAAACCAAGAACAATGCAACACTACAGTGGGCCACCCGTAGCTTGCTATCTTATCGCTCCAACATTCGACAAAATAAAACAAAGCAGTAAAACCTGATCAATTTTATGATAGTAAATAAAAACATTCTTATTTTGTGTTTCATATTTCATTTGGAGCATTTCACACGCTTCTCTGGGTGTCTGCATTGTCCCGCACATTCTCTCGGCATTTCGGAATGCAAGTTGATAATGGTGATATTGTCGATATAGAAACTTAAACGGAAAAGTAACTCCCCAGAAATGAAAAAGAAACAAAGCAACATTCATTTCATTCCTGGATGCTTTGGCTAGCAAGTGTGCTTGAGAAGTTTTGTTTGAATGGAAGTCAAACCTTGCAGGCCACCCTATGGGGGCATTTCTTGCCTAAGCCGAGAGGCGGGTCGATAACTCGTAATAAACTGTACATGTCCTTATAATGAATGCGCCCGCTGCAAGAAAAATACAGGGGAGTTAGGAGACACTCACACACAGGAAAAACACACAAACAAACATTCATATAGAAGAGAAAACATTGGGAGGAAGAGCACAAATTCACACAGTATTTGAACATACTTTGCAATATGTTTACTGTAAAAAAATACTGTGCTAAATTGAGATCACCTACACAAGAATGCATGTGATAAAACCTTGACAAAAAACAGATATAAACACAGCACAGTACTGCATGCTGCACACTGGTAAATGTGGTCCTTAGTACTGCCAAAAATAAAATAATTGTGTTTAAAACTCAAACTAGATGCACGGTCGCTTTAATTAGCTATTGCTAACGACTATACTTGTGCACGTGCCAAACAAAAAACCTCTTAATAGCTTCCCGTGGTGTGCCTAACGCTTCCCTCTTAAATATGGGTTTAACCTTGAACCATTTGGTTGTGTGTTGCTTCTGCTTTCTCTGTGTGTTTGGTGCTTGGGTTAGAAAAGTGATTAGTGGTCAAACAAGCACAATGATCTAGTAAAGAGAATTAGTTATCTTACAATGAAGATCAGTTTACTTCCAGTACCCATAATCTGACAAAACCTACACCTTTGATGCAATGACAGTATCAAGGCAGGAATAGTGCTGCATTTTTTTCAGCTATTCTTTAAAATTTGCATTGTACCACACTGGTAACACTTAACAATAATGGTCCCTTAATTAACATTAGTTAATGCATTTTTAGACAATAAACAATGTTTAAGTACCATTATAATAATTCATATAATCCCTTATCTAACATGATATCATATAGCCTATTAATTAACAGTTAATGCATAAGATGCCACCTCGAATAATGTTTTATTGTTTTCAATAAAATATTTACAAGTCTTTGGTTGTGACTGCTTCAACTTCATTTATTTGAACTATCAATGGTTCAGCATATCTGCTACCCAAGGGTTACGTATGGTCCACTTTACAATAAGGGTCCAAAAAGCCTTCAGTAATACTTAATTATGGTTAAGGGGAGGCACTTAAGCATTTATGATTTTTTAGTTAAGGGATACATGTTTTACACTTTACAATAAGGGTCCAAACAGTATTCAGTAGTATGGTTAAGTAATACTTATGAGGCACCTGCACGCATCTTTTAAGATTAATATTACGTAATTTACATTAATAGTACCGGTGACACTTTAAAAAAAGGGTCCCTTAATTAACATTAGTTAATGCAATTTTAGACAGTAATAATAATGTATAAGTAAAATTACAATAATTAATATAATTGCTTATCTAACATTTATTAATATTTTAATTAACATTAGTTAATGCATTAGTAATGCATAACCAGACGGTAACTAATGGTTTGGTAAAATTTAAAAAAAATAAAAAAAAATAGGCCTATATAGGGTTAGGGTTAGAGTTTAGGGTTAGGGTTTGTTAGCTTAAGCATTTATAATTTCTTAGTTAAGGGACACATGTGCTACACTTTACAATAAGGGTCCAAAAAGCATTCAGTAATGGTTAATTAAGGTTAAGGGGGAAAATTAAGCATTTATAATTTCTTAGTTAAGGGACACATGTGCTACACTTTACAATAAGGGTCCAAAAAGCATTCAGTAATGGTTAATTAAGGTTAAGTAATACTTATGAGGTACGTTCACGTAAAATAATACCATACTTAAGGTTTGGTTAGCAGCACCCAAGGACTCACAGAGCAATGTTTCTCATTTTATAATAACATAATCACTGATTAGTACCAGTATACATTAATAACTATTTATTAATGCACTAATGTACTGTAGATGTGAATTAATGTTAAGTAATGTATTATATATATTTTTTAATTTTTACCAAACTTTCAATTACTGTCTGGTTATGCATTAACTAATATCATTACCTAATGATAATTAATATTACTAAACATTAAATAAGGGATTATATGAATCATTGTAATGTTACTTAAAAAAATAGTTATTGTCTTAAAATGCATTAACTTAATGCATTAACTCATGTTGATTAATATATTAATAAATGTTAGATAAGGGATTTAATCAATTATTGTCATGTTACTTAAACATTAGTTATTGTCTAAAAATACATTAACTAATGTTAATTAAGGGACCCTTATTGCAAATTGTTACCATAATACCATACTTAAGTTAGGTTCGCAGCACCCAATGACTCACAGAGCAATGTTTCCCAATTTGGAAGAATATATTCACTTACTAGGACCAGATAACATTAATAACTGTGTATTAATGCACTAGTGTATATGTGCATTAATGTTAAGACTTATATGAAGCTTTTATTTAAAGCATGCACAAGAACAGGAATACAGTATAACTCAATAAACAACAATACAAGAATAATTATTTTCGCTCGAAAGAGAGTGGGAACAAGAAAACTTAATCAATTATATACACATCAATTCTACAAGAACAGCAACAAAAACTGTCAGTAAATATCATTATTTTGTGAACAGACCATATCTTTACACAACAATTTCAATTTTTGGATATTTTGATAGTGCTTGAAGTGTTTGTCTAAATTGTTCCACAGTTTCACTCCACATACAGACACACAAAAACGTTTGCCAGTTGTTCGAAATTTTGGTAAAAGGAAATCTCCAGAACCTCACAGATTATGCGTACTCTCCTGAATCTTGAAAAGGTTTTGTATATTAGATGGCAGTAATTTATTATATGCTTTAAACAACATTATAGATGTATAATATTTGACAAGATCTTCCATTTTAAGTAGTTTTGAGTGAGCAAACAGATGGTGAGTGCGATCAAGAAATACAACTTTTACCATTAGTATAGTAACTATCTGGTAACATAGACTCCACCGCTAGTATTAAAGTTTCAGATGTGAAAATGAACTGATTTATTACCGTATTTTTCGGACTATAAGTCGCACCTGAGTATAAGTCGCACCAGCCATAAAATGCCCAACGAAAAGAAAAAAAACATGTATAAATCGCACCGGAGTATAAGTCGCATTTTTGGGTGAAATTTACTTGATAAAATCCAACACATAGAACAGAATAAAGGCAATTTAAAATAAAAATACAATGGAGAACAACATGCTAAATAAGTGTACAGTATGATAATTTACATGATGCATGAACAACGAAATACGATCATAGCCGGTATGTTAACGTAACATAGCTAGTAAGAGTTATTCAGATAACATATAGCATAAAGAACATGCTAACATGTTTACCAAACCATCAGTGTCACTCCAAAAAACCAAAATAACATGTGAAATGATATAATAATGTGTTAATAATTTCATGCATAAATCGCTCTAGAGTATAAGTCGCACCCCTAGCCAAACTATGAAAAAAAAAACTGCGACTTATTGTCCGAATAATACGGTAACTGTTGCAAGCTTGCACTAAATTAAAAAAAAAAAAAAAAAAAAAAAAGCTTCTTTTTTGGGCAAACACTTATATGATATGTTATATATTGCTATTGATCCTGAAAAAATAAGCAATTATCTCTGCATTTGGTTATTTTTGCGCATCTAGCATAAAATTTGAGAATTTTATAGCCATTTTAAGTTTTGTTATACTTGTATAAAAAATAATCAGGATTTTATTAGGGAACGACTTTGAATTTTTTGATGTCACTGCTCATGGAGACTCATATATGCCTAAGGGAGGTGCCTGTTCTGGTTTTAGGTCGCTAGCAGTTTTGGTTTTGGAAAATATTTTTAAAAAATTTTAAGATAGGCCCGCTACGGATTAGTCCCGAGCCTCGTCAACTGATAGTGAAGTGTATGATCTAATATACTAATTAATGTTAGATAAGGGATTATATGAATTATTATAATGTTACTTCAACATTAGTTAATGCATTTTTAGACAATAACTAATGTTAATTAAGGGACCCTTATTGTAAAGTATTACCAAATCTGATATTTTTCACAAATTAATACTATTGCTCGGTCCCAGTTTGTATTTGCATGTATGCGTGTGTGTGTGTGTCCCTCACAGATTTCAGATTTACAACAAATAATTAATGAATGCATTAGCCTTAGTGGAGCTAAAGATAAACTTTAAAAAAGTATATATTTTGTTTTAATTGAAGGTAGTCTGTAATTAAAGTTCCTGTAAAATTGAAAATATTGTCTTCTTAATGAGGCACAGCAAAAATAAGCTTGCTGTTAACAACCCTGCACAATCTGAATGATAAAAATGATTTCCCTTTCATATGTATCCATGGACAGTCTACAGGACAACATAAGTAACAAGCACACACATATTGGAATACAGATGCCATGAAACTTAACATGTCTACAGTTGATACTCTTCTGTAGAGTAGGACAATTGTAAGCAAGTGTGGACTTCGCCACAGTAAGTTTTTGGCTGTATTCAGAAACCAGAGGGAGGATTTGGGATTGGATTGGATTTTTAAGGACAATTTGCATATAAGGAGGGGGGGGGGGGCATAAGTAGGAGGGAGTGGTTGCCAGAGTGAGATAACCAGATGTCCTTTAGAGTTATTCTCATCACAACCCTTCTGACGGAAAACTACAAAACTGTGGCAGCCTTTGCATAGCAATTGCAGATTAAACAAAATCAGTTGGCAGTTGACCTTTGAGTGAAGCTACCTCAAGTATTTTAGACTTTCTATCATTCAGTCTGGATGGCTTACTTACTTGCGCTGACCAAGAGTATTAAACCCATTAAACATATTGCTAAATCAGCAATTGTGTAAAGGACACATACTGAAAAAAAAACATTTTTATGTATGGTTATTTAATTTGATGGACAGCAATTCTGCAGAGTGAATATCCGAACTGACCATTGACACCAGCTCCCAATTTAGTAGGATTGGATCCAATTTAATTAATAGAATTTCTCCTATGACAGAAAATAGTCCCATCATGTTTGAGGATTAGACCTAGATAAGCATTTTTTCAGTAGACCACAATGACTGGTGGATAGTATTAAATAATACACTTGCAAAATGAACACTGTTCCACAATTCCTAAGAGGAGTAGTACTACTCTAATTGGTACCCCCTGAGTGAGCAACTAGTGTTACAATAACTTAAGGAAACCAGAAAGACAAGATATTTAGTATCCAAATGTAAGCTCTAAACATTTCTGCAGAAGCAAAACATCTACAAATTATGTTTATGGATGCAACTAGAAGGTAGCTATAATGCTTTGCAAGTGAGCATCTTTAGTTGCGTGCATATATATCGTGATGTATGCTGCCTTCCCACTTACCAGGCGGCAGGATCATACTCGGCCCATATCCTGACATACTCATCCAAGTGGTGAGGTCCAAGTATAGAAGAATCTCTGGTCAAATACTCAAAGTTGTCCATGATGACAGCCACAAAAAGATTCAGCATCTGCACATGAACACATTTACTCTTAGCCTTGGATGTCCAACAGGCAAGCCTTGCCGATGTTTTATCAGAGTTGGCGTGAAAGTTTAACTCACCAAAAATGAACAGAAGAAGATGAAGGAGACAAAGTAAAGGTAAGCCACTTGACTGCCACACTCTGGCTCGGTATTCCCTGACAACTCATCACATTGTTGACCCCCAAGACAGGCCAGCATGATCTCATGCCACGCCTCCCCAGTTGCACTCCTAAAACATACACAAAAACAAAACAAACACGTTCAAAACCATAACTCATTGAAGTTTCGAAAATCGTACCTGAAGAGGAGCATGAGAGCCTGAACGAAGGTCCTGAAGTTGTTGTGTTGGTCAATTGCACCTTCTCCATCTTCTTCAATAGCAATATTTCCAAACAGCTGCAAACATAATAAAATTAAGAACACAATTGACATGTACACCTTCATTATCTATCTATTATTGTAGTAATGGGGGTGTTTCACCCCCATCTTTTCTTGCTGTATTTAAACTAGGGCTGTCAAAATTATCGCGTTAACGCGCGGTAATTAATTTTTTTAATTAATCACGTTAAAATATTTGACGCAATTAACGCACATGTCCCGCTCAGAAAGTATTCTGCCTTTTGGTAAGTTTTACAGCAAGGCTTTTTGTGCTGTCCAACAGCGAACTCTTGTGGTCGCTTTGCGACATGGTTTATTGTTTTCTTGCCAGTTCATTATGGCTGCACGACGTCTCGGGCTGATAATGTTGTGCTTATATGATCCTTGGACAAGATTTGTCCGTAAGTATGGTTGTTGTAAAGAATGTACATATTATGCTGGTAAGCGAAATGTTATATTTTTTGTATGAGACGCTTTTTGTTTATGTTTAGTGAACCTGTATAGCGTGCTAAGCTAACGTTGTTGCTAATGCAATGCTTGTGTACTTTTATTTTGTAGTTTTACGACGGTCTAAAGAGGACAATGGTTTGAGGCCATTTTATTAATAAATCAGAGGAAAAAGGAAGAAGTCTAATTATTAAGGCGTCGTTCACTAGCTGTCTAGCTTTGGAAAAAGTAGACGCTTCGGAGTGAGGACAGCATAGACAGATTTAAATGACAGTAGAGTGAAATGGCCACTACAGTCCTTATGTACCGTATGTTGAATGTATATATCCATCTTGTGTCGTATCTTTCCATTCCAACAAATTATTTTACAGAATATATATATAATTTACAGAAAAATATGGCATATTTTATAGATGGTTTGAATTGCGATTAATTGCGATTAATTACGATTAATTAAATTTTAAGCTGTAATTAACTCGATTAAAAATTCTAATCGTTTGACAGCCCTAATTTAAACCTAACAAGACTCTGTTAACAATAGCACAAAGCTCAAGAAGTCATGGATGCTAAACATGCACTTTTTTCCTTCCACCTGTAAAATTCTAGTTTTACTCAAATTACACTTAAAGATCTGATTTTGGAATATTGGTCATAAGCCATAATACAGCAGTTCTGTTTGTATTGTATATCCGTTTCGTTTGGCTTCCACACACCTGCATCCCAATGATGGCATAGATGAAGAAGAGCATGGCAATGAGGAGACATACATAAGGCAGAGCCTGAGGACAGACAAAAGGATTACTGAAGCATCTCAATATGCTTTGCTAAAGTGAGGTCACACTTGGACATTACGAATGTACTGTATCTGGTTTTTTTTTTTGTTTTTTTCATTTGAAGGGAACCTCTGAATTAAAGACTTGTAGGCTCTAATAAGCCACAATTGTTATCTTTTACTAACACATATTAATAGAAACACATAAAATATTGCCATTGAGTTAAAAATCAATAATATTTCACATGTTTTGACCTATGAAGGGCGCCATGTTTTATGCGCGCAATGGACGCTCGGGGTGATGACGTAGTTGGCCTGGACTGGGAGAATTGTTGTGCTAGCTAGCAAACGAAGCTAGTATGACGACGGGCATGATTTTCTCACATTCTGCTGCTGGTCAGATTGTTTTGTTACAGAGCTGTTCCAGATGTCGTACCTGCATCCAACTCCTGCTCATCAGCAGTGTCTTTAAACTGATCATAGGCAGGTTGCTACCATTTAACAGTTTGTATTCTCGATCCCTTCGTTGCCTGCCTTGGTTTTTTACGTGGTGAGACGTCCAACACATGCGCACATTGGAACACATGCGCACATCGGTTAAAAGCGGTGAGTATTTACTATTTATCTTTTTGTTGAGTCATTTATTACCTTTTCATTGCCTTAAAATACTTTTTGCATGTGTTTCCCTCTCATACTTTTAAGCATATTGTTGATCTGTTGAAAACATTAGTCACATTGCGTATTTTAACCAACTTTATTTGATATTACTATGTTTAAGTATTTTCTTAAAGCATCTTCAGTATGTTCTGCCTGTATGTATCTAAACAAAACAAGTTGAAAGTGCGCTGTAGTACTTTGGGTGTCAAATTTGCCTCTTGTAGAACGTTTCGCCGGTGTAGCATGTTTTGGCAGAACACCGGTTTTGTCCTACTTTCATTTCATCTTATCCCGTCTTTCCTGTTAATTTTGCTTTTGCTGCTCGTTCTGTGAAATATCGACGGTGCTGTCCTGCTTATTAATGTTCCTCTCCTCAAATTGAAAGGGCTGAACAGATGACATGTTTATGTCCCTAGTCATACTCTTGAGCCCAGCAGCATAGTCCAGTGACGTCACCACCCTGCGACGTCAACAACAATGGCGACCTACTAGTTAAACTAATTTTTACTAATTGCATAAAAACGAAAAACATCAAGAGGAGTTTTAATATCAAATTCCTTTAACTCATACTAACGTTTATCTTATAAGAGCTACAAGTCTTCCTAGCTGTGGTTCCCTTTAATATGTTTTTTTTTTTTTTTTTTTTTTAAATCAGGGCTTGTGTGATTTGCTATGCGATAGAGGACAGACCTTGAAGGACTGAACAAAGGTCCAGAGCAAGATGCGAATGGTTTCTCCTTGCCTCAGCAGCTTGATGAGACGAGCTGCCCTGAACAGCCTCAGGAAACTCAGGTTGATGAAGTTATTCTACAGCAGAGCAGTACCATATTTGGAGAGGGAGAGTATATGATAAATTAGTTTTTTTCCCCTCAATACAAAAAAAGGGAACAATGTATTGACATAGGTAAAAAGTTGGGAAGGGGAAAAAAGAAGGTTGAGGAAGTAAAGAAATCAAAAGTAAAAGGAGGATTCAAACTCAAGTCAAAAGCAAAGCAAACCAAACCAAACGCAGCAAGGCTCCAACAAGCGTTTCATGGACCAGAAAATACAAGACAAAAGGAGGAGAGGCAATTTTACATCGTTCCATTCAAATCTGGTTTCATAGTCAGTGTGGCCTGAGTGGTGAGTACAGATAGTTCAAAGTGCAGGGACGCAGAATGTTTGCTCGGAAAGACAATCAAATGCACTAATTCTCTCAAGGCAACAGCCTTTTAATTCAATGAAGCAAGTCAAAAGCATGCAGATGTGACTAATACAAGACATAAGAGCTCAAACATCAAAAGAATTGACTCCAAATTGAGTCAGGGGGTGGTAAAGGAACAAAAAAAATATTGCTTAATTTTTTTTTTTTTTTTTTTACAAAATAAATAAATAAAAATAAAACAAAGAAACAAACAAACAACTAGGAAAAATAAATAAAACCTGACCACATTCTTCCACCATTTAAAATGGTTCAGAATAGAAGGTCAACAAATGGCATCTAAAGTACTCAAAATAGACACAAGCATGCAGCTTCTATCCATATATGTGGATAGTATGGTCAAAAGAAGGAGGATTCAATATCAGACATGCAAAAGGATGCGTGCATTATTGGTTCACTCTGCCACAGCTTCATTTTTGGACTTGATGTTTCAGAGAAGTCCTTACAGTCACTGTCTATGTGCATATGTGCATTATGTACATTCAATTATTAATCAGCCCATGTGATAGATCTGACAATCTATTCGGGCTGATACAGTTCAATCCTTTACAAGCTTTACAACACCCGTTCTTAGTAAAGGATATATAGTATGAATGAAGATAGCAAAGACAATGAGTGGCAGAGGAATTAGGGAAAAAAACAGTTCAAGACTCCATAAAGTTTGAAGAACAACATGCACAATTTACATGCGATTAAAGCAGATACAGAAATAAAGGTCAACAAAAAAATTACAAACCATCTACATGTAGATGTTGCAGACACATTGTTTACAGAGGATTCATAGTTCATTTTGATTGGATGGTATCACAGGAAGTGGTTTTTGGGGCAGTGGGGATGTGTTCGGGTAGAATGGGGCGGGGCGAAGTACATTACAGCAGATCGCCAATAAGTTTGTGGAAGATTTAATGAAAGCATGTAAAAAAAAAATAAATTGTCAGTACAATAATAATAATATAGTCGAAAATAAGGTAATAACATATGTTGTGCATGAACACGAGAAAATATCTGTAAATAAATTGATGACATAATGCCACAACTTTGCTTTTCCCACCCGATATTGTTAGGCCATTTTGTTTTAATTTCTTGAGCAGATAAATGTGTTCAGACCAGACTGTTAAACGATTTCATCAGTTTGTCTACCTACAGTATCTTTCATATGTTCAATATACCATGTGAGGATCGAGGTTCATGTTCGTTCATGAACAACATGCTTTCTGTTAATCCATGACCCCATCACATTATTTAGAAAATCTCAAAAATTAAAAATTCTCCACCTGTGGTAAAAGTTCGTGAGACACATCAACATTCAGCAAGTTTCGAAAGTGTAACTGAAATTCTAAGCATCTTCCGAAAAAAAAAACAAAAAAAAAACATTTTAATTATAAAGCTGCATGTTGGAAATGCTAAATGTAAACTAAGAACATACAGTCATGTGAAAAAATTAGGACACCCGGTTAAATATTCAGTTGTTTATTAAGAAATGTTCACATGTTCACTGATCTTGTTTTTCTTTATCACTGGAAAAGGAAGTGATTTAATTGTAGGTAAACAATAAAAATTAACATTCTTCTACCCATTACACTACATATATTAATGAAAATGCATATTCGAACTGAGGAAAAAGTTACCACCTAATAGCTAGTGTTACCCCCTTTGGCTGAAATAACTTCAGTGAGAAACTTTTTGTAGCCATCTACCAGTCTTTGACATCGGTCTGAAGAAAGTTTGCCCCACTCCTCAACACAGAATACTTTCAACACTGAGATGTTTGAGGGGTTTCTTGTATGTAAAGCCCGTTTGAAGACACCCCAAAGCATTTCAATGGGATTAAGGTGCGGGCTTTGACTCGGCCATTCCAGGACTGTCCATTTCTTTTCAGCCAGTCCTTGGTGGATTTACTGGTACAGTGGGGCAAATAAGTATTTAGTCAACCACCAATTGTGCAAGTTCTCCTACTCAAAAATATTACAGAGGCCTGTAATTGTCAACATGGTTAAACCTCAACCATGAGAGACAGAATGTGGAACCCCCCCTCAGAAAATCACATTGTTTGATTTTTAAAGAATTTATTTGCAAATCATGGTGGAAAATAAGTATTTAATCAATACCAAAAGTTCATCTCAATTCTTTGTTATGTACCCTTTGTTGGCAATAACGGAGGCCAAACGTTTTCTGTAACTCTTCACAAGCTTTTCACACACTGTTGCTGATATTTTGGCGCATTCCTCCATGCAGATCTCCTCTAGAACAGTGATGTTTTGGGGCTGTCGTTGGGCAACACGGACTTTCAACTCCCTCCACAGATTTTCTATGGGGTTGAGATCTGGAGACTGGCTAGGCCATTCCAGGACCTCAAAATGCTTCTTACAAAGCCACTTCTTTGTTGCCCTGGCTGTGTGTTTGGGATCATTGTCATGCTGAAAGACCCAGCCACGTCTTATCTTCAATGCCCTTGCTGATGGAAGGAGATTTTCACTCAAAATCTCTCGATACATGGCCCCATTCATTCTTTCCTTTACACAGATCAGTCGTCCTGGTCCCTTTGCGGAAAAACAGCCCCAAAGCATGACGTTTCCACCCCCATGCTTCACAGTGGGTATGGTGTTCTTCAGATGCAATTCAGTATTCTTTCTCCTGTGTTTCTACCAAAAAGTTCTATTTTGGTTTCATCTGACCATAACACATTCTCCCAGTCCTCTTCTGGATCATCCAAATGCTCTCTAGCGAACCGCAGACGGGCCTGGACGTGTACTGCTTCAGCAGGGGGACACGTCTGGCAGTGCAGGATTTGAGTCCCTGGCGGCACATGTGTTACTGATAGTAGCCTTTGTTACTGTGGTCCCAGCTCTCTTTAGGTCATTCACAAGGTCCCCCCCGTGTGGTCCTGGGATTTTTGCTCATCGTTCTTGTTATTATTTTGACGCCACGGGGTGAGATCTTGCATGGAGCCCCAGATCGAGGGAGATTATCAGTGGTCTTGTATGTCTTCCATTTTCTAATAATTGCTCCCACTATTGCAGATTGAGTCTTCCCAGCCTGGTGCAGGTCCACAATTTTGTCTCTGGTGTCCTTCGACAGCTCTTTGGTCTTGGCCATAGTGGAGTTTATGATAATAATATAATAACACAATAATAATGACGATAGAATTCATGGTGGATTCTATGATGGTAGCTCTGCCCAGGTCCTGCTGCATCAAAGCTTCCCCAAACCATGACACTTCCACCTCCATGCTTCACAGTTGGTCTGAGGTTATTTTCCTGGAATGCTGTTTTACGCCAAACATGTCCTCTGGAGTCCAAATGATTCAATTTTAGATTAATCTGTCCAAAGAATATTATTCCAGAAGTCCTAGTTTTTGTCTACATTCACTTTGGCAAACTTCAGTTTGGCCTTCATGTTCTTCTTAGAAAGCAAAGCTTTCCTCCTTGCACACATCCCATGAATGTTAAATTTGTGTAGTCTCTTCCTGATTGTACAGGCATGATGACGTTTTAGGGTTTTTGGAGACTTCTTTTAGAATTTTACGGTCTGCTCTCAGAGTTAACTTGCTTGGACGGCAAGACCTAGGCATGTTGGCCATTGTTTTGAATGTTCTCCACTTGTAAACTATTTTCCGGACAGTGGAATGACGGATTTTATTTTCTTTTGAGATCTTTTGAAATCCCTTACCAGACACATAAGCTTCGACAATCTTCATTCTGAAGGCCTCAGAAAGCTCCTTTGATCTCACCATGCTGTTTTCTCTCACTTCAACAGTCAGTCACTGTTGAAAGTATTCTGCCTTGAGGAGTGGGGCAAACTTTCTTCAGACCGATGTCAAAGACTGGTAGATGGCTACAAAAAGAGTCTCACTCAAGTTATTTCAGCCAAAGGGGGTAACGCTAGCTATTAGTTGGTAACTTTTTCCTCAGTTAGAATATGCATTTTTGTTGATGTATTTGGTTTTGTGCATAAAACAATGTTAATTTGTATTGTTTACCTGCAAATAAATCACATTCTTTTCCAGAGATAAAGAAAAACAAGATCTTACATTGATATGTGAACATTTCTTAATAAAGAACTGAATATTTATTGGTGTGTCTTAATTTTTTCACATGACTGTACTCCAGTCTGATCAAGTCAATAACCTTTACAAAAGACAGTTTCAGTGGTATTGAGCACAAGTATGATGTTGTCATTTTGGACCATTCCGGAAACTGCAAATGTAGAAACTTAACACTGATGAACTTCACAAGATTGATTCAATTTGACCGCATGCACTTTTATGTCTTTAGAGTTCCAAATTAGATACTGACAGACACAAATGCTGCTATACTCCCTAAAGTAGGCCAATACTTTATTATTTGATTGACTATATTAGGTTGCTCCAAGAAGCTGGATGTGCCCTGCAGCATCAGCATTCTTCTAGATTTGCTGTCAGTGAGTCGGTGCCACACTTCCAGGAGTGTGGTCTCCCCAGGTCCCACAAAGTGGGACAATTATATAAGACTTTCAAGACATATTCGTGCATCGCTGAACAACACAGGGCTAAAGTGCGCCCCCCTAACCCAAAGGCTCTTCCTTGACTCCTTGTCTTTCCTGCTGTACGCCATCCGGATATTTGACAGGTGTGCAAAGCCACAGACACATTCAGAATCTTATCTAATTCAAATTAGTTCTCATAACACGCCAGTGTTGACTACTTACCCCAAGTTCAGTAACCAGAATGTCAGTGATGCTGCCTAGAACTGTCACACAGTCAAAAATGTTCCAGGCATCTTTAAAATAATTCTGTGAGCAGGATAGGCAGAACAGAATAAAACAAAAACAAAAGAGAAATAGAAGTCAGAGAGGTGGGACAGTACCAGTTAAATATAATCAAATTACCAGATTAAAGTAATGAAAAAGTGTCAGGAAAGATGAGGAGGAAAATATAATTCAAAATAATCCAATAAAAGTGAGAAAAAAGAGAGAGGAAAAAGCGATGAGACAAATGGCCCATCAGTGAGAACACATTGGCTCGATTCCATCGGATAAACTGCAGGAAATTGTTCTTCATCAAATTACCACACACTCTATATCATTAGGCACACATACACAAAATATTAAGAAGAATTGGCCTTCTGAAACTTTCGGAAAAGTTTCTTACTTTACAACAGCTAATTAATGAACACCATCCATCCACACATCATTGCGGACATTAATCCTTCTTAAATTCCCACCCGTGCACACAATACCGGAATAAAAAAAATAATAATAATAGGAGAGAGACTGAGCTGAGTGGCGTCTACTTCCCTAGCGCTCCTACATGGTGCCTGCAGCCAAATTGTGCATTAGACCAGTGGAAGTAAGCATAAGCAGGGAGGAGGCTATCAAAATAAACCACCTTGAGACACACTCACCCTCGATGTTATGTGTCTGGAGGGCTGCGTAATGTGTCTGTATGTTTTGGACAGCATTCTCGGAGATTTAAATCCGCTCTCATTTAATCTCCTCCTGCTTTCGTAATCCATGGTCTTCTTTATACCACAAATCTGTCATTCACCTTAATTCCTCTAATTATCGTGACTATGTCTTCTTAATATTCATCCCTTAAACTATTAGTCTACCCCACTCCACTCTACCCTCATCTTCTTAAAAGCATCTTCCTGGCTCGTCGTCCCATAAAGACAAGCAACTCCCCAGCTCCCAATCAGGTATCGCTGCGCAAAGTACTGAAACACCACTCGCTTCTTATGTTTGTGTTCAGGTTGTGAATGAGCTATTTCCTTCCTATCATGACTACATAGTGTGTAGTATTTCATTAATCACCGTGACTTGGTGAATGAGGTGCCAGCGCAGGCGTCCTATAAAAGAGAGGCCCATTTACCAGTTAATAGTTTTCTATAAAAGATTTAAATGGTTGTCTGTATACTGTACTTTGTATACAGAATGCTGTCTGTATACATTGAAAGAAAATTGTACATTTTTGTTGTAGCTGTAGTGTTGTTGAGTTATGTCTAATAGCCACTATGGGATTATCCAGCTGCCAGCTTTCTATATCACTTATCCCCATTAGAGCTACGGGAGAACTGGAGCCTTTTGCAGTTGTCTTTGGGCAAGAGGCGGGGCACACCCTGTGCTGGTCACCAGCCAATTGCTGGGCAAAGATAGACAAACCATAAATCAATCTAATCTTCACCCTCGCAAAAATGTTTAAATCTTCTGTTAAAGGAGCAATCTATAAGATTTGCACTTAAATTATTAATTAGAGGACCTTAATACTTCAATAGACATTAAGGAAGCATGTTTTTCGGAACTACTTCAAATACGGTTCTCAATGGTTTAACTGAGATTTTCCCATTTTAAAAGTCGATTGTAAGCCTGTAGAAGTTGTTATTGTTATGATTCTGTGTTCACAACGGATGTCCTACCCTCCACCAATCAGCCGATTATGAGATAAGTTCTATGTCTTCATCCATGCTGCCACAGCGCTCTGTGGGCTTCATAAACTAAGGTTGCAGAAATAAGAAGAGGATATGCATATACATCATGCTCTTGTACTTAAAGTACGTTTACTTATACCACAAGAATGTGTGGTCAATTTTACTCAGTTACACTTGTAGTACAAGTACACATAAGTACACATACTTGTAGTACATGTATGTGTACTTACGTGTATATGTAAATACTACAAGTATATACTATAGTCACACCTGAGTATAAGTCACACCAGCCATAAAATGCCCAACGAAGAGGAAAAAAAACATATATAAGTCGCACCGGAGTATAAATCGCATTTTTGGGGGAAATTTACTTGATAAAATCCAACACATAGAACAGATATGTCATCCTGAAAGGCAATTTAATATAAAAATTTAGGGCTGTCAAAATTATCGCGTTAACGGGCGGTAATTAATTTTTTAAATTAATCACGTTGAAATATTTGACGCAATTAACGCACATGCCCCGCTCAGACAGATTTAAATGACAGTACAGTGAACTGCCCACTTGTTAATTGTGTTTTATGGAGTTTTCCTGCCCTCTGCTGGCGCTTGGGTGCGACTGATTTTATAGGCTTCAGCACCCATGAGCATTGTGTAAGTAATTATTGACATCAACAATGGCGGGCTACTAGTTTATTTTTTGATTGAAAATTTTACAAATTTTATTAAAACGAAAACATTAAGAGGGGTTTTAATATAAAATTTCTATAACTTGTACTAACATTTATCTTTTAAGAACTACAAGTCTTTCTATCCATGGATCGCTTTAACAGAATGTTAATAATGTTAATACCATCTTGTTGATTTATTGTTATAATAAACAAATACAGTCCTTATATACCGCATGTTGAATGTACTGAATATATCCATCTTGTGTCTTATTTTTCCATTCCAACAATAATTTACAGAAAAATATGGCATATTTTATAGATGGTTTAAATTGCGATTAATTGCGATGAATTACGATTAATTAATTTTTAAGCTGTAATTAACTTGATTAAAAATTTTAATCGTTTGACAGCCCTAATATAAATACAATAGAGAACAACATGCTGAATAACGGAATGCAAATATACTGTCCTCACCAGGACGCTACGGCTCGGTCCTGGCTATACAGCGAGCTAAACTCCCAAATGACAATGCTGGACATCCGTATAATTTGCTGACTCAATTTCGTCCTCGATACCAAACAGGTTTGCATCAACGTAAATAAATAATAATTAGGTGCTTTTACAGCAATAACACAAACGGTTTGCATGCGTTCGCTAGCATTAGCGTATTGTTCAAACAACTGCACAACTGGCTCTTTGTGTCTGATCGCGGGTGGAAAACACACCACAACAACATAAAAGATGATCCACACAGGCGTTGCCTCTGTAGAGATATTTTACAAGTGTAAACAATGAACGTAGGTTCGCAACTGTCTCTCTCGCTCTCTCTCTCGCCCACTCGCTCAGAGACGCTGCGTCGTTGTCCATTTTCTTCTGCCGTGTGAGCCCTCTTCTTCGCGTAAACAAATGCAACTTCGCCCTCAAGTGGGCATGAAAGCGCCACAAACTAAAAGCATGCATTTCAATATAAAAAAGTCAATAATACAATTGAACACACATTGCCAAAGGCAGAACGCGAACGTGGCCATAGCTATTAAGAGTTATTCAGATAATTATAGCATAGAGAACATGCTAACAAGTTTACCAAACCATCAGTGTCACTCCAAAACACCAAAATAACATGTGAAATAATATCATAATGTGTTAATAATTTCACACATAAGTCGCTCCTGAGTATAAGTCGCACCCCTAGCCAAAATATGAAAAAAACTGCGACTTATAGTCCGAAAAATACGGTACATGTTTTTGCGTACGCTTAACCACTTATATGTGTACAGTACTTGCGTGTATTTGTACTACAAATATGTGTGCTTGTGTGTACTTGTACGACAGGCAAGTATGATTGCGTGTACTTGTAGTACAAGCATGTGTGCTTATGTGTACTTGTACTATAAGTACATGTTTTTACATGTACTTAACAACTTGTATGTGTACAGTACTCACGTGTACTTGTGTGTACTTGTACTACAAGTGCATGTGCTTGCGTGTATTTGTCCTACGGGTACGTGTGTAACCGGTTTTGCATGGATCCACGCCGCACGATGCGATCCGATCCTCCTCATCCAGGTCAGGACCCTCGCGCACGATGCGTCCAGCATGGCAGGTAAGTGCTCTGATCACTAAGCCAAAAGCCCGGGCTAGCAGCTTTAGCTGCCAGCACACCCACTTGTAAGCATTGGGAGGGAGGTTTCCACGCACCGCACACTACAAACCCACGTGTACCCGTTACATGTGCCCCTGTACTACGAGTATATGCACTTGTATTACAAGTGCATGCACTTGTGTATAGTTGTACTACATGTAAGTGTACTTGCAAGTACTAGTACTATAGACCCTACCCACCGACGTCACAAAATCAGGTGCTCGCTGTATGGTTCCGCCCACTTGTCCGTCATTTTGTGTCTGTATTATCAATTGTCTCAATTGATCGAGCAATTTATAATGCATTTCATGGAAGACACGGTGCTTTCAGATGCCGTAAACTCACTTGATGCGTTGCATAAAAGGCGTTATGTGGAAAAGCTTCAGTTTATCCCTTCGCCAGATCCATATTTGATGCCTAAATCGATGTTTTTCGACCCGCTGTCTCCGCCGTATTTGCCTGACATCTGCTAGCTACCCTGAACTGTACAACTATCTTGTCCACACAAAATCAGCCTATTCTCACGAAAGTTTGAAAAATTTTAAGAGCTTGGAGGCTTATAAATACTTCGTTGCTGGTTGGGTGAAACAGGTCCTCGTCCACGAAAATTCGGCAGGAATCTATCTTGTGCTTGGAAAGGTGAGTTACGAAATTTTCAATTCAAAATCTTTTGTTATTGCTAACATCCACTGTCAAGTCTAATGTATTTCATGTCGTTTGTCAATGGAGTTAGGGCTTTTAATGTTTATATGGTTTAGCGATAGCACTCTCACTACATACATACGTGTATGTTGTCGGCGATTAGCCTAGCAATGATCTTAATTGTGGTTGTCAGCCCAAAACCCTCTAAATATATATTAAATGCATCTTACCAGATATAAAATGACTACTTCATAATCTGTGGTAATCGTTTGGAGCCCAGTTTTCTCGTCGAATTGCAGCAGCCCATCTCGCTCTCTTCTCTCCGGGTCTCTCGGAATCCGGTAGAACTTCAAGTCTCTCCGTCTTCTCCGTCTATCTTCTCTGTTATTGCAACTGACCGCCACACACGCCTTCACCATTTTGATTATTAATGTTAACGAGCAGAAAAACACGTCGTAAATAGGAGGAATGTACGTAGCCGTAACAGGGAAACATGATGTGTTGACGGACAATTGGGCGGCACCAGTCAGGAGGAAGGAGTTGTGACGTCACGTGGGTAGGGTCTATAAGTACATGCACTTGCGTGAACTAGTACTACAAGTACGTGTACTTGCATGTGGTTGTACTAGCCTATAGTACAAGATACCGACCAGAAAAGCTGTTGACGCAATTTCTTCAGAAATTGCATTTTGTAGTTTCTGACTAAAATGCAACATTGGTATGATAACTCAGCTTCATTCTCCATTGTGAAGCACTTATCTGGTGTTCTGTCAAAATTTACTCCCTTATAAAATTTTGCTCCCAAAGCTTTTGTAGCGCCTCTTTTACATTCAGCTGGACTCTCAATGTTATCCAAAGGTGCTAGCTAAACTAGATACATCATAAACATACATGTGCAACACGAAAATGGAGTAAACCAATACTTAACGACACGGCGAAGTTGTTAACACTGATAGAGCGGAGTGCAGTTGTTGTGTGCAGCTAACATGGTTGGATGTGTCTGAGAACTTTTGTACATGTCTTTCCATGATCAAAGTTAAGTAAATATTCCTTTCTTTGAAGAAAGTTTGTAGTGTTTACTTTGGAATCGCTGCATTCATTTCAACGTTACGCGCATGCGCAGAACCGCAAAGTAGAAATTTTTGATGGGTTGCAAAATTTGTCAGAACACCGTCAGCCCAAAGGGGAAGGGGATCTTGTGCGCTTCAATAGTTTGATGCTGGTTGCAGTACCATTTCTGGCCGCCAATCTTACATAGTGCTCCTTTAATCTAACAATGCATATTTTGTAGCTGTGCGCGCAGGAGAAAAACCATGAAAAATTCACATTTTGAGGCAAGAACCCCCGCGGCCCTCGTGTAAGAAGGAAGCTAAATTAATGAATTAAAGTTATAGGACTGAAAACACGTATTGTCTTTGTTATGTTGCATTTACCTGAAATCCATCACTCGAAAATATTCCTGCTTTGTAGTATGGTCAAATATTTTTGCATTGTATCAAATCTAAATACCATGAATCATTTGTGTTATTAATGATAGAAAGAAAACCAAATATTCTGTCAAATTGTTTTACAATGTTTTTAAACAGAGTTCTGGAAGGTATAGCACTAATTATTCCCCAAAGTCAACAAAATTATTGACCTCAGCGCTAATCAGGAACATTCAACACATATTGTAGACAGGGACACTCATATCTACTCACCAGTGCACCAAAGGCAATAATCTTGAGTACACACTCCATGGAGAAGAGGGAGGTAAACACTATGTTGAGGTTGGCTAAGACAGCTTCATAGGCATCTGGGGCTTCATCATACTAAAACCAAAGATAAAAACACAAATTTCTAGCCGCCAAAATACAGCATCTAATTTTGTTGCCTCATTCATAGAAATACAGTAAATGTGACAAAAACTTGGGTCAAGGCTCAGCAAAAGAAGCAGAATAATTAACTCATTGTTTGCCATTAACAACAATAGACATCCCATATATTAAAACTGACAGGACACGTTCACGCTCATCTTTCAGAGCCATTTACGGTGCTAGACGTCCAATTCCTTTTGACTGGGAGAGGCGAATGAGTGAATGTTCATTCGTCCTCTCCCCAGCCAAAAGGAATTGGACGTCTAGTGTTGTCAATGGCAGCCAATGAATTAAATGAGTGTAGCACTAATGCATCATCATCATTACCTTCATCATTAGGACAATTGTGTTCAGTGCGATCATTGCCATTATAGTGTACTCAAATGGCGGTGACACCACAAACTCCCACATGCGGTACTGAAAGCTAAGCTTGTTCTTTGGCATGTGGCGAGTCAGAGGCTTGGCGTTGATGGCAAAATCGATACAGGCTCTCTGCAAGCATTAAACACAAAGGTAAGTTTTGCAGTATGACTACCACAACCTCAATTCCTCCTCACCTCATTCTTTTCCAAACTATAATCCTCCATCATTTTGTCTCCTTGCTCCTGGAAGGTGATAATGATAAGAGCCACGAAGATGTTGACAAAGAAAAAGGGGAAGACCACGAAGTACACCACGTAAAAGATGGACATCTCCATTCGATATCCCGGGCTGGGGCCCTGATTCTCATAAGTTGCATCCACTGAATGCTTCAGCACACTTAGAAAGACAAAATAGTGGGGCATAGATTAGATAACGCTAGGGTGGGGTTGAGTTGGAAAGTGAACATGGTTGTCTACTCACTCCGGCCACCCCTCTCCAGTTGACACAGTAAAAAGGGTGAGCAGGGCCCAAGCCACATTGTCGTAGTGGAAATCGTACTTCTTCCATTCCCTCTTCTGTGCCTTCACTTCATTATCACGCCCATACACCAAAAACTCGCCTCTACATGGGCAAAAGGCAGCATTAGCACATGTGCAGACTAGTGTTGCACAAATATCATTTTTTGGCTCCCGATACCGATTCCAACACTATGCTGTGTGATAACAGCCAATGGCAATACTGAAGCGATACCATATTTTTCACAAAAAATGTATATATACAAAATCGTTTTCTTTGGTACTGAATTACAGCATACTAAGTTGGATGTAAAGTAATTACTAACATGGTTATGTCAGATGCTGCTTAACTCATTTTCAGCCATTGACGGCACTAGACATCCAATCCATTTGAACGGAGAGGGTTGGCAGCAAATGAAGGAACATTCATTCATGTCCACCCTCCAAATTCAAATGGATTGGACGTATACGAGTTGTAAACATATATAGATTCACAGCAGATGGACGATTGGACGCCACACGATTAGACATCAATAATCATCATGGGAAGGGTAAAAAAAGCTCTCCTTTATTTTACAGCGGCATAGGTAGCGTGTAGCCATCTTGGGTAGCGCGACCAGCGATTAAAAAGTAGATCTTAAAAGTACACATTGCACAGCATCTGCTTCTTATTTCTCGCCGATACGATGATGTCATTTAAGTACAGCATCGGTACCGATAACGAAAATGTAAAAATCAGCGTGTTTAGTGGTAATGTTTGCAATAGTGTTGGTATCAGTGCAACACTAGTGCAGGCATGAGCACTTTACATGCTCATTCTTAATTATATTATTATTCTTAATATATATATATATATATATATGTGTGTGTGTGTGTGTGTGTGTGTGTGTGTGTGTGTGTGTGTGTGTGTGTATAGGCTGAAAACACAGACGAGAGTGAAAAAGCAGTTTCAGCTCTTGCGCCCCTCTTTAAAAATAAACTGCTGTATTTTTAGCCAAAACAAACTGTTGTGTTTGATAGGACAATATGTTTATATGCTGGCATAGCAGATTCATGGCGCATTAACCCACCAAACTATTTTTAATTTATCCGCTTTATCCTGAAAACCCCCGTTTACAGACGTCGCACAACCGCTTATGTTTCAACCCAGCCATAAAAAGAAAGTAAGTAATTATATTTATTATTTGAAATGTCTGTCATTTTTAGCTTAGAATCATTTATTGATGTCTAATATTTTGTTTCAAAAAATAAAAACACCTTTAAAAATTATTCAATCGCATATTTTAAAGATGAAAAAAAATGAAGTCACAATGAAAAAATGGCGTCTGTAAAAAAGTCACAGATATTTACCTCATAACTATCGATTAATTGTATTTATTTGTTAGTCGCATTTGCCCCGATATGTTAGATGATAAATAATCGATCCAAACAAATAAAAATTACAAACAAAAAAAAAGCCAAAAACAAAAAAAGTTTAAAAGGGTAAATATATGACAAAGAACATCTCGACCACTCCTTGATGTCTACGATTTCTGCATCACGACCCTTGTGATATTATCATGTTTCACCCATAAAATCCCCCAAAAATCCGGCTGTGGCCGTTCACATCTGTGTCCTGACACTTGATGATACATGCTACATGGAGTTTTTTGATCGAAACAAGGTAAGTACGCGATAATATCTCGTTAAAATCATGGCGTCTTTAATTCTGCTCTCGTGTGCTCTCGCCTCCAGTTAAGATTTTGAAATTTGGTCAAATTGGGGGTCTCAGAGCAGAAGTTCAAGTCACCTGAGTGTTTTCCGCTATATATATATATATATATATATATATATTTTTTTTTTTTTTTTAAATAATTATATTAATACATATATAATTATTATTTTTATATTATTATTATTTATTTTTTTTTATAACGATTTTTTTTTAACCTTGGTATCTTGCAGAGTAAGTCGCATCAACCAAAACAATAATATTCTGACCTGCAGTCGCGTTCAAACTCTTTGGACTCATCACTGCAGTAAAAGAAACGACCCTTGAAGAGCTGCACAGCCACCACAGCAAAGATGAACATGAAGAGCAGGTAGACAATTAGAATGTTGAGGACATTCTTCAGAGAGTTCACCACACAGTCAAAAACAGCCTGCAAAAGTGAAATTTGAAGACAGAATAAAAGATTCATCCTACGCTAATATGATAGAACACAAACAGGGGGGGGGTTAAGTCTAATGAAATGTTTTCATAACTAAAACCGTACCTTGAGTTTGGGAAGACGTTTTATTGTTTTAAGTGGCCGCAGCACTCTGAGCACCCTAAGAGACTTGATAGTGCTGATATCTTTTCCTTTGCTGCTCCCCCTAAACGCGCAAACAGAATCATACACACAAAACATTTAGAGAGTCAGCGAGTGCATTCGATGTAGTCCTCTGAAATCCCAAAATAGCGGCAGGCAGACACAATTTGTTTGTATTTGTGTCCTAGTTAACTCAGGATGAGTAACCGGTTCATGTTAAATACATAGCAACACATGCAGCGTTGCTATTGGTTTACATTTCAGCCAATTTCTAAGTGCAAAGACTAATATCTGAGTGTTAGGTTATCTACTGTACATGCTTTACTTAAGTAGGTATTTCAGGGTTCTCAACTCTCACGCATTGAATGTGTTTCTTAGGCATGTCAGGCAGTACTAACGCCCTACACCATAGAATACATTTCTCACACCTAAAAAATCAAAACTGTAATATTGTCATAATGTAAATAAATAAATAAAAACATTCATTCATTCATCTTCTAAACTGCTTATCATTAATAAAACCGTTCTATTTACATTTGCTGCGCAGCCATCATGTCTAAAGGCAAAGTCGGCGTTGCCATTTTATGTCAAGGGACTACTCTGACGGGCTCCATTGTAGCGGACGTAGGGTGAATTATTGACAAATTTAAAAACCGTTACATTTCTAACAACCCGTATTATTGTGGCTATGATTTTAGTGAACTTTTGAGAAAATGTTATATTTTTAAATTTGCACTAAATTACTGCATCTATGACATTTATCAGAAACCAACTCATTTGAAAATGAGCTGAGAATTGAGCAATCTATAAGTATTTCAAAGAACACATTTACTTGACAGTAATTTTTATCAAATGGTCGTAATGTAAAATGGTCAATGAGTGATGACACCCATCCTCATTGAAACACTTAGACTCTAGAACAGTGGTCATTAACTTTGCTAAAGGTATTGAACCCCATAAGTATCACACGTGGATTCACCGAACCCTTTGGAATTAGATTATAAAGCATTTTTTTTTTCAAATTCAAAACCAATATATCTTAAACCAGCAAGTTAATAATTTAGCGAATTCTAGTTCAAAAGTCTTCTTCTTTGACAGCATGTTTTATAAACCGGTAAAAATTTGAGACCACGCTGCCCATTGGTCTGTTGTATTACCTCATACCAAGTGCGAGTCAACCTTCCACCAAGCAAACCAGTTCCTCCTCCCATCAGATCGAGGACTAGCAGTTACAGTTTTTCTCAATTGCTTTGGTACGTTTCTCAGATCAGAACTGAAATTCTCAAAACTACTTGTTCAATCACAACATCGTATCACTAGGGCACTAAAAATTTCTCATTTCTTTGAACAAGTTGCAGATGTTTTTGTGCATCCATGCAAATGATTTTGTACAATTCTCTTCTGTTTCCTACATTATCAGTTGCATCTGTCATGATGGTAAAAATGGATGATCATGGGTCTCGTCTGCATTTGACACTGAAGGAATCCAAAGACCCAGTGGTTAGGGAAACTGCACTAACCTTGGCTACTGGCCGAAAGTGGACTCCAGCAAGGGCAGTGGAAGAAGCAACAGCAGCTCTCAGTCACGCTGACATTGTGGGGAATGTTCAGCAAGGAAGAGGAGGCCTTGGACTAACAGCTAGCCATCCAGCCTGGAAAAGTGCCACTGCGCCAGCACGAAGGAAGATGGTGGTGGATGAAGTGCGGCGTCAAGAGGAGAAAGCAAGAGGGGCCAAGGCAGTCGCCCTTGGCAAATAAGGCCTGTGGATACGGTGGGAGGGTGTTGAAAAGAGGAAACTGAGTTGGAGGGATGTACTGGCTATGGACGCTATGAGCTTGAGCTTCGCCATCAGAGCAACATACGATGTCCTCCTAACGCCAACTAACCTCCACCAGTGGTTTGGCAAAGATCCTGCGTGCGTCCTGTGCACCAAGCCAGCCTCCCTCAGACACAAACTTACACGGTGTAAAACCAGCCTCACCCAAGGACAGTACACTTGGCGCCACAACCAGGTCTTGAAGAGCATTGCTTCTACTCTGGAGGGAAAGCGAGTTAACATCAACGCCCTACCACAGATATCTAATATCTCCTGAGGACCTGCATTTGTTTGTGAAGGGGCCACAGCTGCCATGAGGTCTACTACACCATCAGAGAGAAGTCAGCTGTTCCCAGCACGCGACTGGGTGATGCTGGCAGATGTCGGCAAACAGCTGGTGTTCCCCTCAGGGATCGCCACTACCACCTTGAGGCCTGACCTGGTGCTCTGGTCCCCCTCCTTAAAAAAGGTATTTATCATCGAACTCACTGTACCATGGGAGGACTCCATAGAGGAGGCATATGAGTGGAAACACCTGCGGTATTTCGAGCTAGCCGCTGAAGCGCAACAGCGTGGCTGGAACGCTGAAGTCCGCCCAGTGGAAGTCGGGTGCAGAGGCTTTGTGGGAACAACTTATACAAAGCTCCTGAGGGACTTGGGAGTCAGGGGGCAGAGCCAGTGCACAGCCATCAAAGCTGCGTCAGAAGCAGCTGAAAGAAACAGCCAGTGGCTATGGCTAAAAAGGAACGACCCAAGCTGGGCCCCCAGGTAGTGCGTCAGAAGATATGCGGTCAGCCTTAGTCTGGCTCAGGGAACTGGACACCCCTGCCATGCATAGTCCCCCTGAGGTTTTTTGCCACGTTGCACCAAGGCGACTGCCTTGGCTAATTGGGCTTGGGACGCAAGCTCAGGGCTGATCACCCTGCAGCTGGCCACCTCTGGGGAGGGTGTATAGTGTCAAAGGCCGAAACACCCCATGACCCAGTGGAACACTACTGAGGATGCGTACCCACAAATTAATTCCCCCATGTTTACTACCAAAATACATCGAGAAGTCTTTTGCATGTGCCTGCACAGGAATTCTAACACCCAATTCTGTGTTTTCTGGAAACAAATCTATTGAATAGTCTCACCACCCACAATATTTAGTCATTACTTTATTGCATAAGTTTTTACATGCAAGTGTGGTACATACAAGTGATGAACATGTTGTCAGAATAAGTCAACATGTGTGTGCTTATTTCTAAGCATTTTTGTTACTTATTTTACATTACTTATTTTAACCTGCCAAAATTTGAGATAGTTTGGGACAATGTGAGTTTCCACGACTCCAACATAGTCAAGGAATGGTTTACAACCCACAACAGAATGGTAATGGAATTCCTCCCACCATACTGCTTATTCCTCAATCCCATAGAATAATTTTTCTCCAAATGGAGATGGCGAGTGTATGATCGCCAGCCTCAGATTCAGATGACTCTTCTGGATGCCATGAATGCAGCATGTAGTGACATCACATGCAGAGGCTGGATAATCCATTAAAGACGATTCTTTCCAAGCTGTATAGCAAGAGAAGATGTCCATTGTGACGTGGAGAGAAAATTTGTGGCCCAACAGGGAGGAATGTCAAGATGTGTACTGGACTGTCTCAGAAAATTAGAATACACAATATTCTAATTTTCTGAGACAGTCCTGTATATTGTTCTATGTAAAGGACGTCAGCCAAGGTCGGCCCCCCACATTTTTACCACGCCAAATCTGGTCCCCTTTGCAAAAAGTTTGGACACCCCTGCTTTAAATGGTGGATTAATGTACAGGACTGTCTCAGAAAATTAGAATATTGTGTATTCTAATTTTCTGAGACAGTCCAGTAGAAAGAATGTTGGGGGGCAAACATGTAGCACTCAAAGTTTGATTAATTTATGTTCATATTTCTAATTTTGCTTTTTTTTTTTTTTTTTTTCTTTTTTCCCTTTGTGATACTCAGCGCTGTCTTTTGCGTTCTGTATCACAGTGACATGGTCTGTCAATAAATTGTAAAAACAGTAAAAGTGTAAAACGGTATGTTGTCCAGTCTCTTGCAATCAATCTCCCAGTCACAAAGGTGTGGCTTGCAGTTTTCATCAAAACGTACGTACACCATCTTCAGCATCAGAGCATTTCACCAGAGTAACTGTTCAATTGAGAGCATGACTAAGCAATTTGAATGTCTTGTCAGTACACAATGAAACAAGGACTTGTCATTCTGACAGCACTGACATGTTCATTGACACAGAAATTTAATTTTGAGCGTTAGACTAAGTGTTTTGCAAAAAAAAAAAAAAAAAAAAAAAAAAGGCTTTTGCAGGCAATTCATGTTGTTTTGCTGTTTGTGTGACAAGTTGTGAGGATTGAAAAAGTAGTTTTGAGAATTTCAATTCTGATCCAAAAAACGTACCCAAGCAATTGAGAAAAACTGCAAAAGAAATGGCATACGCCTGTAAATTGGGAGCAAACCAGTCCAAAACCTGGTCTAAAAAGCCACTTTACCTAGATTTAATCAGCATACGAAAATAGGTTTCTGCGTTTCTTTGCCTTCGCCAAACGCCGTAGACTTACCAAACTCCTGGGGTTCGATCGATACCAGGTTAATAACCACTGCTGTAGAATAATGTCCAACTGCTGTTTCAAGCCACTTGAAGTATAAATTCTCCAATAGTTTCTTAATTTGTTTGTGTCGTAATTATGATTAGACTGTTAGCATTTAGCTAACATTAATAGCTGCCCCCTATTATGTTACTACTGATTACATATCTCAGATAAGTTTATTGAACATTCAGAAGAAAAAGACGAGATGAGGCTATTCAGGCTTTTCCCTGGCTCATGGCTTAACCAACCACATTTTTTTTTTTGGTATAATACATGATGTTAATATTTTTTAATAAATGATATATGATATATGATATATGATATATGATATATATATATATATATATATATATATATATATATATATATATATATATATATATATATATATATATATATATATATATTAGTGCTGTCTAATTTATTGCGTTAACGGGCGGTAATTAATTTTTTAAATTAATCACGTTAAAATATTTGACGTATTTAACGCATGCGCGGAATTACCCACTCATGCATTGCCTCAAACAGATTACAATGATGCACTTGAGAGCTAAGAGACAGAGAAAGGTGTCTTTTTTTGCGTTTTTTCTTAACAAAGGTATACCACACGTGACCTGCTGCCACTTTGTTTCTTTATTAGCATATTCAGCTTCAACATTAACACAGCTTACGGCTCTCGGCAGGCCATAACTCTAACTCATTCCTGCATCATGTGAGTAAACAGCATTGGCGCCACGTGCACTTCAGGGTGCCTCGGATAATTCTATATCAGAATATTACAAAAGGCGAGTGGACACAGGCGTTCATTGGACTGCGCCGTTTATTGGCATAAGCTTTGGCAACTCCTTCACTACAAACATAAGTACTATTCAGTGAAAGCACAACAAAAATAATATCTCTCAAAAAACATAATGTTCACAAAAAGAAAAGCACTTCAATCTGTATTAATGGGGCCCTATTCTCACACAGTTAAACAACAGTGCAAAGAGAACTGGTATTCCCAATCAAAATAGCTGTGAAAAATACACATAAAACTTACTCAGACTTTGGTCAAACTCTATTCAAACACTTCGTCTAGTTCAACAAATACACTGGATGGCAATATTTAGTCACAATATACAAACTATCAGAGGTCTTGTACATTGTGAAGCAAGCACTCAAATGACCGTGAGGTACAATGCATGGACCAGTCAACAGGGAACTACGGCGTCAGTTGAGGGACAAAACACAGTATTTGTCTTGATTTGTAAGTTAATTTAAAACTCGCCATTGACACCTTTTGGTGTATTTCAATCACAAACAGAAAGAATGTTAATAATGTTTATGTAATCTTGTGGATTTATTGTTATAATAAACAAATACAGTACTTACGTACAGTATGTTGAATGCATATATCCGTCTTGTGTCTTATCTTTCCATTCCAACAATAATTTATAGAAAAATATGGCATATCTTAGAAATGGTTTTAATTGCGATTAATTAATTTTATAAGCTGTGATTAACACGATTAAAAAATTTAATTGTTTGACAGCCCTAATATATATATTAAAAAATATATTTAAAATTATTAGTAAAATTATTACTAATTACTCTGTTGTTAAAAACAAAAAAATCAAGTGGAAACACTGTACACATGCACGCACGCACACACACCCATACACACACAATCTCACACGAGTTGAGAACCCTGGTATTGTACTTCTAGAGTACATGCTATAGCTAAACATCTTAGTCGGCAATGCATTTCAATGCTGTATAAAGATGACTCACAATAAGTCATATTGCCACTCTAATGGTGAATACAATATACACATGCTGCATTGAAACCTTGCTTTCCATGATGCAATCACTCAGTGATGCTGTACTCTATTCTACACGAAGATGTTTGCAGAGGGAGTTTAGTCCTTGTCATGTGATTAATAATTGAAATAAAACAATGTCCAATTCAGGTAGCACCACAAGCAGTGTGTTAAGTGGCACATACAAAAAGACCAACTCTCTCCTTTCATTATGAATTCTAGTATAATTTACAAACGTCAACACTAGATTTAATGCATTGTTCAGTTGGCATGGAATCTTGTAGTCTTCTTGGTACAGGCATAGACATTTTTATTTGGGAACTAATCTACATTCACAAAATCCACATATGGAAGGTACAGCGTGGTCAAAAGGTTATTGAGCCTAAGGTGTAACAGCAGCTGTTTTGTCTTACAGATGTGAGGCCAGACGGTAGACGAATGCTGTATGTGACTGTGCACGTGCTGTATGTATTGGTGAACAAGTGTTGTGCGCGCTCTTGCAGGCTTTTGCATATACACCCTATAGGTCAGAAACATGCATCGCGCACAGCATAATTTCTGTTTATGTTTTTGATACATTACTATTCATCTAGTTCTTTGTAAACTGCCAAGTTTACAAAACTTCAGTCATTTATTTTCAGTCTTCCATTAACAGGTTTTCAGTTGAGGACAAGTTTTGTTTTGTTATGTGAAAGTCAAAGCTCTTCCATGGTGAACAATGAAACAGAAGGACAGACAATTATGTGCTAGAAGGATGGATGAAGAGGTGACAAGCGTTAAGTGTGTACGTTTGACAAACACTTAGAAAGAAGAGCAAGGAAATCTGGACAGGAGAGAGAAAAAAAATAAACTTTACCCTCCGCCGCTGTTGGTGGTGGTCCAAGCGAATAGATGAAAAGAGGGGTGAGATATTGATAGGATGAGAAAGAGAAAGGGACAGAAAGACAAGGGTGGGTGGAAGAACCGGAATGCGGTCCAAAATGAGAGACCAGATGAGAAGGAGAGAGAAAGCAAAGAAGAAGTGAGGCCTGTCACACTCAAACAACATTAAATATCTTTATCACTATTTCGTAAATAATGATTCTACAGGTCGGAAGCAAAATCTTGTGGGTACAGTACATGAAACGTAGGGGTATTACCATATTACTCAAACTAACAACTTAGTACCACAATTAATTATTGCCAATCATCTATATTCATTGAACAGGAAATTGCAGATGATTACAGAGATGAATATTCTGAAGCATCTTAAATTAAAACAAAGAGTGTCTCTGCCTTATAAGCTTTTCTGGACTTGCAGCTCGTTCAGCATCTGCAGAAATGTCCAACATACTAGAACTCTACAGACAGGCCAATTGGATTTAAAGCAGCGATAAACATCTCCAATGAGGTTGCTGAGCTTTTCTGAAGTGCTGTTTGATTTCAATCAATTGGGTTAAGACACTTTCAGGGATGTGCATGAGACTGGAATACAGAGGCACGACTAGGTTTTTGAACATAGATGCATAGTAAATAAGCAAAAATAGTAATGGAGGCCCTGAATGCAAACAGGTCATGGGTAAAGCGTGGACTGGAAAGTTACAACGGATTGGATAAACAACAGAATTGGATTTAACACTATAAAGTTTTGGAAAACTGAAAGATTTATGATCATATATACGTGAAATATGTTATGTTTTTTCTTTCTTTCTTTTTTTTTTTTTAAATACATTGATAGGTTACAGTATTTTTTTAAATTACGTTACCTAGCTACCGTAATTTTCAGAATCTAAGGTGCACCCAACTATAAGCCCCACCCACCAAATGTGTTCACATATAAACTACACTGGATTATAAACCTAAACTGTTCAGTTTGTATTAAGAGATATTTTAACCAAAAGACATTAGCCTGTAAAAAACATAAATAAACCTCACTAGACTACAAAACCCAAGGGTTCCAAGCAGGGGAAGAAGTAGCAGTTTATAATCTGGGAGTTAAAGTATGTGCGTATGTGTGTGTATACTAGACATTTTTTTCCTTATACTGAATATTCAAATGTATGACACTGTTCTCAGTGTTCTTTAGAAATGCCTTATTTATATTTCAGTTAATATTTTGGAAAATCTGCAAACTGTCAATGTAGCATTCAGTTCCAATAATATTCTTATTGTAGAAAAACGATCATACCTATAGGCGGAGTTTGACTTTTGTGGGTTGGGGTAATACATGTTGATGACCCTGAAACGTAGTGTCAGCAAATTCATGGCACATTAAGCCCCTGAATTATTTTTAATTTGTCCGTTTTACCCTGGAGACCGCCTGTTTACAGATACCGCACGACCGCTTTTTCAACCCAGCCATAAAAAGAAGCTAAGCAATTATATTTATTATTCAAAATGTCTGTCATTTTATTTTAAACCTTTAAACAAATTACATCACCATGAAAAAAATACTGTCTGTAAATAAATCACGGATATCTACCACATAACTATCGCCTAATTGTAGTTTTTTTGTTACTCTATTTTAGATGATGATGAAATTTGGCCAAATTGGGAGTCTAAAAGAGGAACTTCAAGTCACCTGAGTGTTTTCTGCCATATACTGTACATTTTGACACTGTTCGTGTTCAATCCTCGGTTAAAGCTCAGTTGTTGTTGAAGCTTTTTTGAAAGCTTAGGTTTAAAGAAATTCTAAATATCCATCTTGTCTCCTCAGGTATAGTTTTGGCGAAGCAAAGCAAAGGACAATCTCTAAGGTGCTTGTCACATGACCTGTTCGAAAAATAATTTTGAACCATTACAAAATACTATGTAGAATTATTGTTCATTTAATTCATTTTTGTTGTTTCTTTTATTGCTTTGAAATTTTTATAGACAACATTTTACTGGATAGGTCTTTATTTTAAAGAGGAAGTTCAGAATTTTTGACATAAGGCTTAATCTTTGTGTTAGTGGGGGTTTAATTACTCGGTGGAGTTGATTTCAACAAAATCCATGTAGTTTGTCAGTTATTTGTTAGCTTCAGGGTTCCTGACTGGCTAAGCTAGCGCGAGTCAATGGTGCCTGCTTAGCATGCCAATAAGAAAACAATGTTAACAGATTTAACATAGTCAAATAAATTCAAAAGGCAGATTATGGTTCGAAATACCAATGTTACACCAAACTGCCGCAATTAATTTCCATCTGCAGGACTATTTTTTTAGTTGCGTTATGTGACAAAAATAGAGAGAAGTGCCACCCATACACATTCTGCTGGGGAGTCCCTTTTGTTCCGAAAAAAAAAAAAAAAAAAAAAAAATCAAAACCATGAAAAAAAAGATGTGATATCTCTCCACCCTACATGCCTAGACAGCCTGTTCCCTGCAGAGCTGCTGGATTACAAATGTTGCTGTTCATACTACAATTATTGACATGCAATAGTTTTAATAACTTTATCCTGAAAACATAGCCAACACTATTGATTGCATGGGTCTTCAGTGATTCTGATGCATGCATATGTTGTTTTTATTGGTATGGTAAGCAGGCACCATTGGGGCAATTTGATTGGCGGCTCTGCGACAAAAAGACGCAATGACTGAGTCGCGGAACGGCCTCGCGTGCATATGGTGTTGGCGAGGACGGAAGGCGACGAAAAATTCTGAATCCTGCCTACAAAGTGGAAGAATTCGATTGCAGGGGATTGAGGGGGGCTTGCTCCGCATGCATATCAAAGGCTCCTGCGGCGCGACACCGCGCCGATAACGTCAGCACTCGTACACGTCACATTGGGGTGCTACTAAACATTAAAAACAGCAAATATGGCAGAATGTTGGCTCTAATTTACTGTTTTAATAATATTTTTAAATCAAATATGTTGAATGTTTCGATTTTTGTGCCTTTTTGAACACAAGAAAAATGCCATTGCTTCGAGTGGGCGGGCATATTTTTTTCCGGGCTGAGCTGGTGGGGTCACAGCGCATCATTCGCTGTCGCCTTGTAAATCTGCACTGCCCCCTAGGGCCTTGCATGAATACTGCATCGTTTTCATGAGGAATTGCGACATTGTTCGAATGGAGACGGGCCCATATAAACGCAAATTTGAAATTTTTCGTATTCTCGGAGAGTCACCATGTAAACGGCCCCATTGACTCGTGCTAGCTTTGCAGCTCTGGAGCCCTGAAGCTAACAAATAACTAACAAACTGCATGGAATTTGTTGAAATAAACTCCACTGACTAATTAAACCCCCGCTCATAGCCTCATGTAAAAAAAAATCATTTATAGGAAAGTCAATTACATGCAATGACATTTTTTCGCGCACTGGGGGGGGCACTGTCCCCCTTACCCTGCCCACCCCCCACCCCCAATCTCGCCTATGATCATACCCTGATTAGTATTTACACTAATAGGATGTGGCTTGAGGTCACAAGTTTGTGTGGATCTAGATTATATTAGCGTAAAAAGTGACCATATGGATCAGGTAAAAAATTGGGACGGAAAATAATCTTACGGAGACAGCATAACAAACACTCAGGGGACTTACATGCTACATTTATGTTTTCTTTGTGGGACAAGCAATTTTTCATCTTCATGGTGTCCTAGAATATATTTTGTTGAACTACCAAAGGAAAAGCAGGTGTTTTGCTTCTCTGTTGAGATAGAAACTGTATTCTAGCCCATCTCAGACACATATTAAATTAAAGATGTAGTTCACTTTTAATTACAGTCATCATTTATGTTTGTTTGTTTTGCCCAATAAGTTTTCATATTCAATATACTAAACTGATTGAGGGGAGAATATCATCAGATATGTGTCAGTTAATCTTAAAGCTGTCAAAGGGGGTGAAATGAATTTGATAAAGGGGTTAGGCCAAAAGTAGATTTAGAGTGGAACGTGAATGAACAATATTTAATATCTATCAAGGAACATTATTTGTCACCTTGTCAATCCAAATGATAAAATAAAAAATATTTAAAAAATAGAAAGAAAAATGTAATCAATACATCAGTCAAATGAAATTAATTCTGTGATACTCAAAATCCTTTTGGCATGTATTATTGGCACATAGGAAATAAGAACTAAATAAAATATGACTTATCAGTTAAACTGTTCAACTGTGATCATTTTTTTTCCTCAGTGATAAAATTTTGCTTTAAGTTGGACTATACCAGGACTTTCTATCATAGCACTTCAGACGCTTGTTCTTTTTTGTCCCATAATGACACAGACATGATTGGGTCAGTGAGGTCATATTTGATGTCTTAACGCTAACATAAATTTACATGTTTTATCACTACTGTAAAGCCTACAGGAGCAGAAAGTTTCAAAACATAGCCTTTTTCAGTGTGCCAGTACGTGACCTGTGCTTTAGATTATTTATTTTTAATTCTAAAATGTCCTGACACTAAAGGGTCACATGTAGGAAAAATGGTCCCAAACTCAAAGGGCGAACTCTTCGAACATGTTTACAAATGACAGTATGAGGAAGGAGAGAGGAAAAGGTCAAATGGACAGGATATTAAATAAAAGGATAAGGACAGAGATCAGTGCTTGAGAGAAGGAAATCCACAGAGAGAACATACACAGAGACTTTTTGAGTAGGAACATGAATGATAATACAGGGATAGAGAGATTACAAGTAAAAGACGCAGAACACGTTATAAGCACAAGTAGGTACGATAGATACTTACGTGAAGGCAAAGGCCACCAGTGCACCACTAACCACAATAAAGTCAAGGATGTTCCACAAGTCACGGAAATATGAGCCCTGGTGCAAGACCAACCCCAGGTCCACCATCTTCAAGAGGACGGCAGAGCATGAAGTGAAAAGTTATCTGGCCGTGCTATACAATTGAACAAGTCAAAAGAGTACCCTTCTTACCTTGATTAACATCTCAAATGTGAACACTCCAGTAAAAACATAGTCAAAATAGCGCAAGACCTACACATACAGAAAGACAAATTAGATGACAAACACTTACAGGTAACCTAACAGTCTTTTGACTGACAAAATGCATTTTGTCCTTAAGGAAAAGAAACTGGAGATACTAAAGCTAAGTGAACATCAACTGAAACCCTAATGTGAGATAACTATTTTCACTGATTGACCTAAGTAAAGATGGCATTCTGTCAAATTCATATCTGGTCTGCTTCATTTCCTATTTTACCGAAGGTTACCAAACTAGCATGCATGACATGGAACATGCCTATCACTAATTTGAAGGACAAACAAACTCAGGGTGTATTCACACCAGGAAAGGCCATAGTTCGCTTTCTTTGGTCCGGACTTTTTTGATGCTGTTGCTTTTCACATTGCAACTTGAGCCCAGGATTTGAAAACAAACCTACATATGTGCAAAAATTGTTCAATTCATTGGACAAAACGGTCTTATCACGGTAAAATAAGGACGTAAATAATCATGGCGCTCCAGAATACTGAAAATGTGCTTATAATGTTTCGTTGTATCCAATTACTGTATTTTTCGGAATATAAGTCGCACCTGAGTATAAGTCGCACCAGCCATAAAATGCCCAACGAAGAGGAAAAAACATATAAGTCGCACCGGAGTATAAGTCGCATTTTTGGAGGAAATTTACTTGATAAAAACCAACACATAGAACAGATAAAGAGTTATTCATATAACTATAGCATAAAGAACATGCTAACAAGTTTACCAAACCATCAGTGTCACTCCAAAACACCAAAATAACATATGAAATGATATAATAATGTGTTAATAATTTCACACATAAGTCGCTCCAGAGTATAAGTCGCACCCCCAGCCAAACTGTGAAAAAAACTGCATCTTATAGTCCGAAAAATACGGTACAAGCATTTGCAAGAAATTCAAAGCATCAGCGGCCTTTGATGTCACACTCATTTTATAAGGACAGCAGACATTCCGCTCCTTGTTATTACACGTTGAACCCGACTCACATTAGCCGACATGCTGCTAACCACAGACTGTGATGCTAACCAAACAACATTTCCTTTGCTACAGAAGCCTGTTACATTAAAAAAGGAATGTGATTTCAGATATGGTCTGGACCAAGACCAGTCTCTTTCACACCTATAGCGAACCGTACCACGGTCCTCTTGGAAGCGAACAGAGACCACCTCTCCGGCAAGGTCTCGAAGCGGATGTTTGTTCCGCACAAAAGTTGGTTTGTATTCACACCAGCCCTAAATGTGCACACCACAAACTTTTTTGGTTTGGTCTGGACCAAATAGGGCAGGTGTGAATACGCCCTAAGATAATATGTATATGGCGGAAAACACAGACAAGGCTGAAAAAGCAGTTTCTGCTCTTGCACCCCTCTTCAAAATAAACAACTGTATTTTAAGCCAAAAGAACTGTTGTGTTTGATAGAACAATATGTCTATATGCTGCCATAGCGGATTCATTGCGCATTAAGCCGTCAAACTATTTTAAAATAGTCCATTTTACCCTGGAAAACCGTGATATGTCACGCAACCGCTTTTGTTTCACCCAGCCATAAGAAGAAGCTTAGTAATAATATTTATTATTCGAAATGTCTGTAATTTTTAGCACAGAATCATTAATTGATGTGTAAATTTAGTTTACAAAAAAACCCTTTAAAATATTATTCACTCGCATATTTTAAAGTTTAAAATTACGTCACAACGAAAAAATGCTGTCTGTAAAAAGGTCACGGATAAAACGTTTAAAAGGGTAAATACATGAAAAAGAAAATCTCGACCACTCCTCTATGTCTGCGATTTCTGCATCGCGACCCTTGTTATATAACCATGTTTCACCCATAAAATCCCCCCAAAATCCGGCTGTGGCCATTCACAGCTGTGTTTTCACACTCGGTGATATATGCTACAAGGAGTTTTTGGATCGAAAAGAGGTAAGTGTGCATTAATATCTCATTAAAACCGTAGTGTCTTTAATTATGCTCATTCATGCTCTCACCTCCAGTTAGGGTTTTGCTGCTAAAATAAACAAATAAATAAATAAAAATGCCCTCCTGTTCAAAATTTTTGGTCCCCCAGAAAATTGAGATTTTCAGCTTTCCTATGATGTATAACACGTGCATATAGGACTATTTTGAGTCAAATTGGCCAAATTGGGGGTCTCAGAGCGGAACTTCAAGTCACCTGTGTGTTTCCCCCATAAGTACAGGTATATATAAAGTCGAGAAAATAAGTATTTGAACAGCCTAAGTTATCCCACTTAGAAATGATGGACGGTTTTGAAATTTTCATAGTAGGTGCTTGTCCACTGTGAGAGAAAATCTAAAAAAAAAAATCCACACATCACAGTATATCATTTTTTACAAATTTATTTGTATTATACTGCCACAAATAAGTATTTGAACACCTGTTTATTAACTAGAATTGTGAGCCTCAAAGACCTATTACTCACCTTTAAAAGGTCCACCTCCACTCCATTTGATCTCCTAAATAAAGTGGCGTGGAGGTGGACTTTTTGACCTGTTTGAGGTGGTTAGCTGCATATAAACACCTGTCCACCCCAATTTGCCCAAAGAGCTGTTAAAATACTAGTACACCAGGGACAGAATAGTAGACCTCTACAAAGCTGGAAAGCGTTATGGGGCAATTGCCAAGCAATTTGGTGATATAAGATCCACCATTGGAGCAAATATTAGAAAATGGAAGAAGCTAAACATGACCGTCAATCTCACTCCGAGTGGGGCTTTATGCAAGATCTACCTCGTAGGGTCTCAGTGATCCTAAGAATGGTGAGGAATAAGCCAAGAACGACACAGGAGGAGCTTGTCGATGACCTGAAAGGAGTTGGGACCACCATTTCCAAGGTTACTGTTGGTAAAATACTAAGACGTCATGGTACAAAATCATGCATGGCACAGACGGTTCCCCTGCTTAAACCAGCACATGTCCAGGGCCGTTTTAAGTTTGCCAATGACCATTTGGATGATCCAGGGGAGTCATGGGAGAATGTCATATGGTTATATGAGATCAGAATGGAAATTTTTGGTCTTAATTTCACTCATTGTGTTTGGAGGAAGAAAAAGGATTGGTACCATCCCAAGAACTCAATCACTACTGTGAAGCATAGGGGTGATAGCATCATGGTTTGGGGTGGGGTGGGGGGGGGGGGGTCGTTGCACATTGGACGGGATGACTGAGCTGTATTAAGGAGAGGATGATCAGGGCCACGTATTGTGAGATTTTGGGGAATAACCTACTTCCCTCAGTTAGAGCTTTCAACATAGGTCGTGACTAGATCTTCCAACATGACAATGGCCTGAAGCAGACGGGCAGAATAACCAAGGAGGGGCTTCGTAAAAAGCATACCAGGGTTCTGGGGGGGCTTAGCCAGTCTCCAGACCTAAACCCAATAGAAAATATTTGGAGGAAGCCCAAACTCTGTGTTTTTCAGTGACAGTCCAGAAACTTGATTGATCTAGAGAAGATCTGTGTGGCGCAGTGGTGGAAAATCCCTGCTGGATTCTGTGAAAACCTGGTAAAAAGTCACAGGAAACGTTTGACCTTTGATTTTGGATTTTTTTTTTCAGATTGTCTCTCACAGCGGACAAGCGCCTACCATGAAAATTTCAAACCCGCCCATCATTTCTAAGGGAGGGAACTTGAAAAATCGCAGGGTGTTTAAATACTTATTTTCCTCACTGTATATATGTATGTTTTTTTAAAAGAAGGAATTAACAGCATTCTTACGTTGTTGCGAGTAGAATCAGGCCAGACTGGGTCTTCGGCAGCGAGGGCAATACTACTCATGGCAATGACCAGCAAAATACACATCTCAAAGTAGCGCAGGGTGCAGATGTAGTGACAGGCTCGACGAAACCTAAGAGTAGACAAAGTTTTCATTGTACTGCTTATCATCTCATCTCCTTCATAAGAAATTATTATAGCTTTAGCTTGGTATTAAAGCAGAGCCGCTTCCCTTTTGAGATTCCAATCTAAATCCGATGATCAAACAAGGCCAAGTAGGCTTATTCCAGTCATCTTTCCACTAAGATGTATAGTTCAGTTCAGCAGTAAAGACTATAAACCTACCTTTCCATTACATTGTCTGCAAAATGTAGAGATGATTTGGCGAGACACGTAAAAAAAGAGTATACAAAACATAGTAAAGAGATTTTTGTGGCCATTCTTTGAGTCTTTACATTTGTAAGTTGATTTCTTTCTTTCACCCGTAAATATCAATTTTGCGTTGGAAGATGAGATTTTCAAACTCTTGTCAAGTTGTGACAATGTAAATGTCATTTTTTCTTCACTGAAATGTACTGCTTAGAGGAAATGAGCTTAAATCGAGTGAATGTAATTCACGTCCTACTCACGGGTTAGTGGTGGTCAGTATAAACATGGATGTGAAAGGAGGCATGGGCCGAGGCCCTCCGTCACCTCCCTTTGCATCATCATCATCGTCCTTGTCCTCCTTTGCTGGCAAAGGTTCCGTGTTTGCATTTTTATTGACTGAGTTCAAAAGAAAGATGTTAGTTGAGACAAGAGGAATAATAAAAATAATGTGAAAGGTGTTGCTGTCACCTTGCAGAATGGCATTGGTGGATGGAAATATTGGCATGTCCACCACTGTGTGATCAAGGTGGGGCTGTCTGATGATGCTGTTGGCACGGCGATGTCCAATGTTCCCATAGCTGTCCAATCTGACTAAACTCCCTCGTGTGCCACTCTTAGTAAGTTGGAAGGCAGATTCAAAGGCAGGGGCAGCATCATAGTTTGACAGTGGATTTGGGTGATGCTCGTTGGAAGGGGGAGAGCCAGAAATCAGTTTGGTATTCATCAGGTTATCCATATCCTCACTGTCTTGTCTCTCCTGTCTAGACAGTCTCTTTTGGATAGGCCTTGTGGTGGAGAGGTTCAGATCACTTCCATCCCTGGAGGGATTTATGTGGAAACACAGTGCGATTAGAGGAAAATAATGCATGTATTTAGTCAGTGTTGGAAAAGAAAATGTCATAATACACAATACAGGCTAATGATTTCAACACCCAGCCTAATATCTAGGATTGGGAACCTCACGATACGATACGATTTACAATACAAAGCTCACAATAACGATGATCTGACGATATGGCGATACAACGATTATCGAAACATTGATCGGAAAATCATTCTAGGATATTCAACAAACAACTAATAAACAGAAAAAACAAGCTTCTGCTGTGAATTGGATTGATTTTATCACTAGTAGACATCCAATCCATTTGAACTGGGAGGGTGGCAGCGAATGAACATTCGAACATTCGTTCATTCGCTGCCATCCCTCCCACTTCAAACGGATTGAACGTCTGTCTGGTAGTGGCAGCATATGCCAGGTAATTTTGGGCCATTTAGGTCATTTACCTGTTAATTTTCAGTTACTTCCTGTTGATTTTGGGGTATTTTATGGGTCACTTCCTGTTTATTTTGAGTTACAGAACAGGAAGCGACCTGGGAATCACCCAAATGAATAGGCAGTGACTCAAACTCAACAGAAAATGACCTGTAAATGCCCTAAAATGAACAACAAGTGACCTGTAAATGCCCTGAAAATCGGACAGAATGACTGCGAATGCTCTGATTTCGAAAGAACGAACATTCCCGTTTTAAATGGATTGGGCGTCGAGGACCGTCAATGCAGCCTTAGAGTTAACTGAGACACTATTATGGTGGAAGATTTTGGTAGCAACTTGTTGGTTTATTTTTTTTAATTTATTTTTTTAGACATTGATACCGTTTTAATACAATATCTTGATTCTTGGCAGGAGCATATCAATAACCTTTTGGGATACAGAGTATCACTATATATCACCATTTCGATATTTTGTCACACCCCTACTAATATCAATGTTTGTGATACATGCATTACCCCTTGATTTTTTTTTTTACGGTAATAATTTATGTAGGTGCTTCCAGTAGGAAAAGATCATAAAAGAATGCTAGGGTGACATAGGGTGGAAGATGTATGACATCACAAGTGGCCGTCTGTGACTCAAAAACATTTCCTCAGCACTTTAGGGAAAATACTATATCCAGAAGAATGACAGTTATAAATAAAAACAGAAAAAACATTTCTTATAACTGCACTGGAGTTGAAATGGTAATGTGTTACAAATAATTCTATTTTATATTTTGTATTCTACAGTTTATAAGAGTGTAGCGTGTACTTACTTCCGTCGACGATGGCATATTTTCTTCCCCTCTCCTTCCGTGCGGTTGTTATGACGATTTCTTCTTTGTTTCCTCTCACTTCCATCCCCAACTGCTTCCTTCTCTCCACCCTCCCCACCATCATCGACTCCTTTGCTCTTGCATCTTCCTGCTTTTCCAGCTCCTTCTTGACCGTCCTCGTCTTCATCATTCTTGCGATGCGACCTAGGTTTCCTGTGTTCGGACTGTCCTGTCCCTCGACTTCCACTGCGATTGTGATGATGGCGCCTAGCCGGCCTCTCTTCCGAGCCTGGCCCAGGAATCACGGTTGTATCCAGTCGTACATGGGAGCTATGATGGTGGTGCGTACTTTTCCGACTCCGTCTGCTCTCAGTGGACTCCCCTCTCTCTAAAGGAGCTTTGACAGGGCCTCCAGGACCACTGCGTTCATGGTGGTGTGTTTGCCGTTGCAAGTCATCGACATGATGCTCCTGGCTAAAGCAGAAGTCTGGATTGTTGTTGGTGTTCTTGTTGGTGTTGTTGTTACGATTCTCAAGGGGGTCAACCACTAAAGGTCGGTCCAGGTGAGTTTTCATATCTGGTCTGACATGGCGTGAGTAGTTGACCTGAACAAGAAGGGTCAAACTGTTTAGTGCTGTATTGTTAAAAAGTGTACATGTAGACATTTTTGGCCAATAAATAGTGGAACCTCAAAAGTTTGAACATCACAAATGTCATAAATTTGGAATCCAATTTAATATTTGTGAAAAGTATGTCTTGCAAAATCCTGAGAACAAACAGTTTCCACAATAACATCATACAAGATTAGGAGATTGGGAGTGGTTACATATTCATATGGTCACTGAGATTATTAACCCATGGCGAGGGTGTAGGTTTGGTCTCAACATTGGTAGGGACGATATAACCGTAATGCACATAATGCAAACAATGATCCAAATAAGGGACGGCTAGCTTGACTTTGTTGTTCCTTATGAAGGCTGGCCTGACAGCAGTAGTTTTGCAGGTTAGCAAGTTTTAATGTTATGCTGTAACTGTACTCTAATGGTGGTCAGACTTTCAGTTTCAAACTTTGTGGTGTTTCCCCCACTTCCACAACATTGACGTCTTTTTACATGATTTACAGTGGCTTCGGCTGGCCGAAAAAAAACAAACAAAAAAAAACTGTTAATATCCCTCCTCTCCGAAGGGGGCAGAGGAGGTGGCATGTTGTCGACATGAAGCTGTTCGGGTTGGGTGAGTATGTGTGTGTGTGTGTCTTTGTGGCGGGACGGGGGAAGCTTCAACTCATCAGCCAGCCAAACGTTCGTTTTGAGGGGGGGAGAAAAATGGACCGGCACATTCAGCAAGTGAAAAGGGATAAATGTAAGTCTGAATATATATAATGAAAATAATTCACTTAATAATGGTAGGGTCTATTCTATCATTACAACATATGGGAAGACAATCTAAATTACCTACTGTATATAACTGAACTAATTATATAATGCAAATAAGGTTGTTTATAGGTTGGTGGGGACAATTTGAGCATTCTGAAAAGTTGGTAGTGTTTGTCCCTACCGTCCCTATACAAACATACGCCCTTGCCCTATGGAAAATCATGTAAACTTTAATTCAGAGTCCTGATTTGACTTGAGATGTTCCACTGTAAAGAAATTTGCTAAAATAAAGAGACATGAAACATAACATTTACATAGCCATTACTTGTGTACACTGGTAGCACAAGTCTAAGGGCATTTTTGCCTTATCCTTTACATTGTTGTGTTCCTCCCTCCCAGTCCTTGCCTTCCAGCGGTCTTCGGGGTCCAGCTCGTTGTAGAGTGCTTCTCGGCTGGATGCCAGTGTTTGCTTCCTTAGCTCCTTGGTGCGCTGCTCCCACACAGACTTATTGAGGCCCTTGTGGTTCTTCTGTTGTTCCTTACTGTGAAACCAAGTACAGTGAAGAAAATGAGTGGAGGCGATTGTTAGGACTTGCTTCAAAACTGCAGAGCAAATGCACATATATACATAAGGCTAGAAGACACTGGGGTGAATGTTCACACAAAGAAATGTGAGGAGACTTTGGAAGCCATGTGGGGACAAGAAGAGGGGAAAACTGAAGGAGGGTAAGAATTGGTTGGTTGGTTTAAATTAGCAATAGTAAACCGACTTAAATGTACAGACAGCTCAATAACCTACCAAATGAAATATTGGATTTTACCAGCTAAACTGATTTTAGTTACTAATCAACAACCACTCAAAATAATAGCTGCTATCATTTTAGTCTGACATAGTTGTCAATGTCAGTCACTGTATTATATGAGGTGCGGTAAGACAAAGTGAACACTTGGAAAAATAGCAAGAGTAATAGTTGGTGATGTTTTATTTAGGTTCATAAAAGGTTGGGGGAAAAAGGGACATGAAGAGAAGACTAGGAATGGTTGTTAGGTCACTTAACAGAAGCGAGTCAGAAATAAATAAACAAGTAAATAAATAAATACCAGTCCAGAAAGGGGTCAGAAGCGTTGTGACAATCACTGTGTACTTTGTTGCTGAGGAGGGAAACAGTTGTTGAGTGAGATGGCACCAAAAAAAAGAAGGAAAAAAAAGTATGGACGTCATTCCAAAATGGATGCACTTTGAGTGATCAGGATGGAAAAAAATGCATCAAACTTTTGAATGCAACCCTGAATGTAAAGGGAAACATGTATACGCAAATATGTATTCTTACTCATTCAGGTAATAAACTCATTTGTAATATTTCTTGAGGAAATACAATGTCCCTCCACGTATACAGCACATACAATGACAACAAATACCCTGATGTGACATAAAGACACTGTACTGCACAAGGGGTGCGGGTACGTGTGTGTACACAATCCAAATTTATCGAAACCGAAAAAAAGGAAACTGAAATATGTGTGTGTGAGCTCACAATATATTCCCCTGCAGTTGTCAGACTTCTGCGAGTGCAAGTATACGAGTGCTATTGTGTATAAAATGGATAAATTGCACTGTAACAAAAAAAGTTTTCAAACCATTCTGATAGTTCACAATGAGGTCATAATGACAAATCTGTTCCATTGCAAACATCATCTCCTTCCTTCACATTTTGTAACGTGCGTTGTGTTTTCAACACAAAAGTAATCAACAGTAGGGATAAGTATATGAGGGCCAAGGAAATTTTTAAGTCACCAGTGGTAATCGCCTGATCATTAAATGAGGACTTTTGCTACACCAGCTATTATGCACAGGTCGCTGCAAAGTTGCAGGTGTGTCTAAGCAACATGTGAATAAAGTACGCTACATTTAAAGAGGGATGACAGGAGCAACTTTGATTGGCGACAAAAGAAATAGGCAAGTTCAGGTTCGTAGCAACACAAAACACACGCTTTCAAATGTGCCTGCTTGCATGTCTGCTGAGTTATCAGCACCTGGTCTAAAATGCCTCCTGGCATTGCACAGCAGTATAATAGTCAGGGGTGCACATAAGTGGTCCGCATTCACGCATGCGTACTGGACGTAGACAAACGCGCTGGCCCTCAACGGCTTCCATACGCTTTTGCGTACCGATGGCTGACCACTGTATTTGCGGCGGACACGAGAAAATCACTTCTCAAAATGTCAAAGAGGCAGGCCCCACTGAGTAATTATTTCCGTGTTCCCCCACCTCCGTCAAAAGACAGACAGACGACAGAGACGTCACCGGAGCTACCGAAAAAAAGGACTTTTGCTGAAAAGTGGCTGCAGGAGGTACCATGGCTAGAAGCAAATGATGCTCGCACGGAAATGTGGTACAAAATTTGCCGCGAGAATCCCAATGTTGCTGATAAGAGCAACACATTTTATGTAGGGTCAAAGAATTTCAGCCATCCAAACTTTGAAAAGCACGAAAAAAACAGAGCATGTGGCAATTAAGCAAACTATCGATGTCAGACAGGACCCCACTCGCCCTATGGACAAGTGGCGGAATAAAGTTGGTGAAGAACAGCGCCATGCACTGACAAACGTGTTTTTTCTCGCATTTCACAAAGCTAAACGTGTACGTTCAATGAGCTCTTAAGAGGAGGACATCCCACTTTTACAAAGGCTTGGAGTTAATGTGGGAGCCGCACAATGCCCTTTATTTTGAATTAGTGCTTTTATGTTTATTTCTTTATATTTCTCTTCAAAGTAACGGCAATTTTGTTGTGCCAGTTGATGTTAATCAGGCATTAATCGTTAATATAATTAATTAAAGTTAATTGGCTCTAAGTAAAGCTTGTCAAATTTTATCGCATCAGGCAGGTCGGCTCTCAAGCTCAATGAGGACCAAGTCACATCTCCAGGTCCTCCTCTGACAACCTGGGCAAAAAAAATATGTGCACCCCTGATAATAGTCTATGTTTGTGATGGGCACAAGAAAAACATCTTGTTTCCATGCGAAAAGGATCAGACAATGTATAGTTTTCATTGATCAAAACACTAAATTCTATCTGAGTAACAAATCAGTAAGGGAATAAATAAATCAGCAGAAAAGAATATAGATTTTTATAATTGCAAAATGCTTAATGCAGAATTTTTGTTTATCACAAAGTGAAAACTACAGAAGTTTTAAGTCTGGGCCATTTGTTTATTACAGTGTGGGAAACAAGCAAAAGTGTAATTATTCTTAATTTTTCCTGTCATATAACAAGAAAGGCGTGCTGAATTATTATGTTTGTGCATGAATGTGCTGCATGTCTGTCAGATTATTAATAACGTATTTTTTCCCCTCACAATCAGACAGAGGTGTCGAATTATTATCAACAATTATTGTTAGTACTATGCAATATGTCTGTTAGATTGTTAGTAATTAAAAATAAATTGAGCAAAGTCATGGTAATTTATTCTCATAATTAGAACTGGGTGTTAAATTTTTAATAACAGTATTATTATGCAATATGTCTGTTAGAATGTTAGAAAATAAATATAAAATAAGTAAAATCTTACACATAATTGTGCTCATTGCATTCTATGTTAGGGAGTGACCAAGATATACTAGTATGTTATGTACAGTGGGGCAAATAAGTATTTAGTCAACCACTAAATGTGCAAGTTCTCCAACTTGAAAATAATAGAGAGGCCTGTAATTGTCAACATTGGTAAACCTCAACCACGAGAAACAGAATATGGAGAAAAAAAAAAAACAGAAAATCACATTGTTTGATTTTTAAAGAATTTATTTGCAAATCATGGAGGAAAATAAGTATTTGGTCAATACCAAAAGTTCATCTCAATACTTTGTTATGTACCCTTTGTTGGCAATAACAGAGGCCAAACGTTTTCTGTAACTCTTCACAAGCTTTTCAAACACTGTTGCTGGTATTTTGGCCCATTCCTCCATGCAGATCTCCTCTAGAGCAGTGATGTTTTGGGGCTGTCGTCGGCCAACACGGACTTTCAACTCCCTCCACAGATTTTCTATGGGGTTGAGATCTGGAGACTGTCTAGGCCACTCCAGGACCTTGAAATGCTTCATACGAAGCCACCCCTTTGTTTCCCTGGTTGTGTGTTTGGGATCAATGTCATGCTGAAAGACCCAGCCACGTCTCATCTTCAATGCCTTTGCTGATGGAAGGAGATTTTCACTCAAAATCTCTCGATACATGGCCCCATTCATTCTTTCCTTTACACAGATCAGTCGCCCTGGTCCCTTTGCAGAAAAACAGCCCCAAAGCATGATGTTTCCACCCCCATGCTTCACAGTGGGTAAGGTGTTCTTCGGATGCAATTCAGTATTATTTCTCCTCCAAACACGAGAACCTGTGTTTATTGCAAAAAGTTGTATTTTGGTTTCATCTGACCATAACACATTCTCCCAGTCTTCTTCTGGATCATCCAAATGCTCTCTAGCGAACCGCAGACGGGCCTGGACGTGTACTGGCTTCAGCAGGGGGACATATCTGGCAGTGCAGGATTTGAGTCACTGGCGGCGCATTGTGTTACTGATAGTAGCCTTTGTTACTGTAGTCCCCGCTCTCTCTAGGTCATTCACTAGGTCCTCCCGTGTAGTTCCGGGATTTTTGCTCACAAATCTTATCATTCATATGCCACGGGGTGAGATCTTGCATGGAGCCCCAGATCGAGGAAGATTATCAGTGGTCTTGTATGTCTTCCATTTTCTAATAATTGCTCCCACAGTTGATTTCTTTACACCAAGCGTTTTACCTATTGCAGATTCAGTCTTCCCAGCCTGGTGCAGGTGTACAATTTTTTCTCTGGTGTCCTTTGACAGCTCTTTGGTCTTGGCCATAGTGGAGTTTGGAGTGTGACTGACTGAGCTTGTGGACAGGTGTCTTTTATACCGATAATGAGTTAAAACAGCTGCCATTAATACAGGGAACGAGTGGAGCCTCATTAGACCTCGTTAGAAAAAGTTAGACCTCTTTGACATTCAGAAATCTTGCTTGTTTGTAGGTGACCAAATACTTATTTTTCACTCTAATTTGGAAATAAATCTTTTAAAAATCAAACAATGGGATTTTCTGTTTTTTTTCCCCCACATTCTGTCTCTCATGTTTGAGGTTTATCCCCGTTGACAATTACAGGCCTCTCTAATCTTTTCAAGTAGAACTTGCACAATTGGTGGTTGACTAAAAACTTATTTGCCCCACTGTATATATATTCCTTGTTGTTCCTGTCATATAGTTAGAAAGGCATGCTGAATCATTATGTTAGTGTATTATTGTGCATAATGTCTGTCAGCTTATTAATAATATAAAATGCGTAAACCCTGGTTTTTTTTTTCACACAATTAGAAAGGGATGTTGAATAAAAAATAATATCTACATAATAGAATCTTAGACATAATCATACTCATTGCATTCAAGTGTAACTGAATGACAAACTTATCTATTGGTAAAGGTTTGAAACCCATAGCCTAACAATGATGGAGATCTACACTCACGCTGCTATGGAGAGGTTGGCAGCTGACAGAGGGCTGACTTCCGCCACCTCCTTGGCTTTCTGCAACGCGATCTTCTGACTGGCAGCCTCCTCCTCCTCTTGCTCATCCTGCCAGGAAAGAGAGGAGGAAGTAGGATGTCAATGGAGGAAATAAACCGGAGACAAATAAAAAAAAGGTTTAGTCATGATGAGGTAACGTCAAGCTGGGTTGCACCTTGGTTAGCTCTTGTGCATTGGCCAAATTGTCCACAGCGATAGCCAAGAAGACATTCAGAAGAGTATCTGAGCAAACAGTTATGGGAAATCCACTGTGTGGGCGTTGGGCTCATTTGTACACATTTTCACAACAGGCAGTTTCATGAAAATAAAAAGTTTAAACTTCTACACATCTTATTTAATTCCAAGTAACAATAATCTGAAAGATGCTGTAAAATAATGATAAATTCTGTTTTTACAAATGAATTCTGTGTGTACAAATGACTTCTAAACAAATGTCTTTACGCTTCCACAATCAAAGGTTACAGTTGCCAAAAAGTGTGAGCACTATGAAGAAGACAGAGAAGGCCATGCCCTTGTTGACTCCACCCTGAGATTTGATGCCAGCGTACATCACCATGTTCCAGTCTTCACCTGTCAGAATCTAGATAGAAGCATGTACAAACACATAGTTACAGCCATTGCACACCATGACAATAAATTTCGCCTTTTTTTTTTTTAAAAATAATATGGCATGCTTCTAAATGCAAGAACAAAAAGTGCTAATCACTTGATGGTCTCACTTTTTTTACTATTAAATAAGAGACAACTGATGTACTCCAATGATGTCAACAGCAATAGTAATGTAAAAAGTAGTAGTCTTTCTAATGCCAGTTATACAGTAACTGAGCTTAACTGACTAGCCTCCAAACCAATCATGCCCTTTACTACAGTCCAAATGTCTTCGCTTACCTGAAACACTGTCATTATTGCTGCCGGGAAGGTATCAAAATTTGTTGACGGAGTGCCATTTTCAAAATTAAACCTAACAAGGAAAAACAGAAATGGGAAAAACATTGATTTAACTTGTATTTTGGACAGAATGGATAACATTAAAGCATCACAGTCTACCAAAATGTGTTATTCCTTCTATGAAAACTACCCTCCGACAAAATCTTGAAAACTAAACTAAAGGAAAACTATATGAAACAGCACTGACTGTCCGCCGAAGAGCTGCATTCCCAGCAGGGCGAAGACAACTATGAAGAGAAAGAGGAGGAAGAGCAAGCTGATGATAGACTTCATGGAATTCAGCAAAGACACGACAAGGTTTCGTAAAGATGCCCAATACCTGGAACAAAGATATAATGTTAGATTTTGACCCGCCCTTAGCATAAAATGATTCAATTCATCTGTTTGATTCAAGACACTCACTTGGTGACTTTGAAGATTCTCAATAACCTGAGAGCTCGTAAAACACTGATGCCAAATGACGTGCCTGGCTGGATAAAGGACCACAGCACTTCGAAAATGCTGACACAGATCACCTTTTTTCAACACAAGCAAATGCAACACAGAATTATTTATTACAACGGTTGGAAAAGGTGTTTTTTGTAAGTGGTGTTTGTATTTGCAGTGGTACTCACGATGCAGTCAAAGCAGTTAAAAGAGGAGTTGAGGTATGCCTGCCTTCCCAAACCATACATCTTGACAAACATTTCCGTCAAGAAAATTCCCAAGAAGATAAATTCAGCGTAATCTATCATCAGGGTAGCAGACAAAAATAAGTGATGAACATATAAGGGCACGCACATGAGAGAGAGAGAGTAGAGGATCCATCCTTTAATCTGCAGGATATTCCTGTGTTCAATGCCACAAAATGCTCCATTTTTTTTTAGATAGAACAAGTACGCTGTCATTTCAGTCACTGTCCAAAGCAAAAACTTTTCAAACTTCAGAGTGATGGATGGAATATACTTAGGTTATTTTACAAAACATCAGTGTATCATATACTGTTTGTCCATCATGCATACAGACAGATAATAATTCCTAATTTTGTTGTATAATACAGTGCCTTGCAAAAGTATTCAGCCCCCTTGAACCTTGCAACCTTTCGCCACATTTCAGGCTTCAAACATACAGATATAAAATTTTAATTTTTTGTCAAGAATCAACAACAAGTGGGACACAATCGTGAAGTGGAACAAAATTTATTGGATAATTTAAACTTTTTTAACAAATAAAAAACTGAAAAGTGGGGCGTGCAATATTATTCGGCCCTCTTGCGTTAATAGTTTGTAGCGCCACCTTTTGCTCCAATTACAGCTGCAAGTCGCTTGGGGTATGTTTCTATCAGTTTTGCACATCGAGAGACTGACATTCTTGCCCATTCTTCCTTGCAAAACAGCTCGAGCTCAGTGAGGTTGGATGGAGAGTGTTTGTGAACAGCAGTCTTCAGCTCTTTCCACAGATTCTCGATTAGATTCAGGTCTGGACTATGACTTGGCCATTCTAACACCTGGATACGTTTATTTTTGAACCATTCCATTGTAGATATGGCTTTATGTTTTGGATCATTGTCCTGTTGGAAGATAAATCTCCGTCCCAGTCTCAGGTCTTGTGCAGATACCAACAGGTTTTCTTCCAGAATGTTCCTGTATTTGGCTGCATCCATCTTCCCGTCAATTTTAACCATCTTCCCTGTCCCTGCTGAAGAAAAGCAGGCCCAAACCATGATGCTGCCACCACCATGTTTGACGGTGGGGATGGTGTGTTCAGGGTGATGAGCTGTGTTGCTTTTACGCCAAACATATCGTTTTGCATTGTGGCCAAAAAGTTCAATTTTGGTTTCATCTGACCAGAGCACCTTCTTCCACATGTTTGGTGTGTCTCCCAGGTGGCTTGTGGCAAACTTTAAACGAGACTTTTTATGGATATCTTTGAGAAATGGCTTTCTTCTTGCCACTCTTCCATAAAGGTCAGATTTGTGCAGTGTACGACTGATTGTTGTCCTATGGACAGATTCTCCCACCTCAGCTGTAGATCTCTGCAGTTCATCTAGAGTGATCATGGGCCTCTTGGCTGCATCTCTGATCAGTTTACTCCTTGTTTGAGAAGAAAGTTTGGAAGGACGGCCGGGTCTTGGTAGATTTGCAGTGGTCTGATGCTCCTTCCATTTCAATATGATGGCTTGCACAGTGCTCCTTGAGATGTTTAAAGCTTGGGAAATCTTTTTGTATCCAAATCTGGCTTTAAACTTCTCCACAACAGTATCTCGGACCTGCCTGGTGTGTTCCTTGGTTTTCATAATGCTCTCTGCACTTTAAACAGAACCCTGAGACTATCAAAGAGCAGGTGCATTTATACGGAGACTTGATTACACACAGGTGGATTCTATTTATCATCATCGGTCATTTAGGACAACATTGGATCATTCAGAGATCCTCACTGAACTTCTGGAGTGAGTTTGCTGCACTGAAAGTAAAGGGGCCGAATAATATTGCACGCCCCACTTTTCAGTTTTTTATCTGTTAAAAAAGTTTAAATTATCCAATAAATGTTGTTCCACTTCACGATTGTGTCCCACTTGTTGTTGATTCATGACAAAAAAATTAAATTTCATATCTTTATGTTTGAAGCCTGAAATGTGGCGAAAGGTTGCAAGATTCAAGGGGGCCGAATACTTCTGCAAGGCACTGTATATGCATTAATGTAACAATACTGAGAAACAGTTGTAGTTTACACTTACGTTCACACACACATACACGCAAACATCTGCTCTACTCACTTAGAAAATCTGAGAGTGGTTCCGGCTGGTCGTAATGCACAACAGCCACACACAGCGTGTTGAGGCCCACCAAACACAATACAGTCCAGTAGAAGCCCTGAGACTTCACAATATGTCGGATGAAGAAGCGCAACCGGCGTTCTCGCCTCTTGAATGTTGATACTTCAAGCTTGGAGCTTTTTAAGCTAGCACGGGCAAATGGCGAACCTAAGAAGGTAAGAAACACAATAGTATTAGCTTCATCTTGACCCATTTACGTATCTGAGCGTTGCATCTACATTGTTGACAAAGTATGAACCTGCATGCAAAAGTCGAAAATGAAGACTTAACTAACTTTGCATGAAACAACTCTGACATGCTTTTTGTTGTCATTATTGTGAAGGGAGTCGGCACGTCTCTCCGGATTATTAACGCTAGAACTACCAAGAGTGGATCAATTGATACAAATCACTTTTGTTACCAGAGAAGGGTCATCTGACTCTAATCAGCATATCTTTTGTGAGCATTGAGGTCCTCATTAGTCATTCCCATTCACACTCGCAAAACCACTGGGTTGGATTGCTCCAAATAGCATCTTGAGTGTTTGCAGGGCAGAACTGCCTTGGCTTTGTCAGACAGTGGACCGCTCAGGCAGGCAATCATCTGGACAACCTGTTTACAGTATGTACTGTATACTGAAGCATGTGTTTGATGTGACAAAATATCTATTTGAGCTGCTGTGGAAAGTTCTTTGGTCATTATGTGCTTCAACATAATAAACTGTGAACCTTGACAACTGAATTTTGGACTTGTCAAGACAAAGTTATGGTGCTTGATGGAATTTGTCCCAGATGTTCTACCACTCAATTTTCAAAAATGTAGACAGTCTGGTTTAGCTACAGTTCTGGATGCTAGTAGTAATTTCATGTTACATGGCCCTCCCATCATTTTTACACAAACCCAGGAGTTAACAAGTCTGGATTTGCGAATATTTAAGATGCTAATTGCAGCTATCCAGAGTGAAACCCCACCTTCACACCTAGGGTGCTTGACTGCTTGTTTGAGTGGTCTATTGTTTGACAAAGCCAAGTCGTCAGTTTGGTACCGGGGTCATTTGATGCCTTTCTGGCATTTCTTTATAGTCAACAATAACAAAAAACACGGGACTGCCAGTGTTAATTTTAAAGCTTTCAATTTTAAGCAATGAGATTGTCTTTTGTGTAATTCTATTTTTGTTAGTAAGAGTAGTAGTGGTAGTAGTAGGATGAGGAGGAGGAGGAGAAGAAGTAATGTGGTACTTTGATGGGTAAAAATCTATCAGTTTGAAATGGAGATCATTCATTCCAGAACAGTTACATAATGAGACATTTCCATATGTGTAATTTGGTAAGTAGCTGTTGGACCAAAAATGCATTTGATTGCTTCTTATGATACCTTTTTTTATTTATTTTTTTTCCATAAATACAATTATACAGTTTACAAACAAAAACGGGCTCATGAAAGTACAACATTATAACCAGAAACAACAAATAACACTCTACATCATAATCTGCAAAATCCTACTTGCTTGCCATATGTTTGCATTCATACACACATACGCACTCTCTCAAACAATTACACCAAAATTAGGGCGTTTTGCTGATTGCTCAACTTCAGAGACCTATACCAGGGAAGAAACTCATTCATCCAATGTTTAAAACAAGGTCTTGTTTTAAAGTAGCTGCACTTGTGAATGAAGAATTTTCAAAGTATTCCAATCACATTAATCACATAAACCAAATCTTTGTTTTTGCCAGACACACCAAACTTAATAGACTCTACTGTCCACGTTAAAAAATTAATTTGTTTGAACTGAAGCCAGCTCCGCATATCCTTCCAGAACAACTGCACTAAGTCACATTGAAAAAACAAATGGTCGAGATCCCTAATCTCATTCTCACAAAACACAAAAAAAATTTGACAGAAAATTAAATTTAAGTCTCAAAAATTCAGTAGTGGGATAAATTGCATTTAGGATCTTAAAATTGTATTTCCTTACACTTAAGCGGAATTGGAATTGAAAGATATTTTGTCCTGAAGTCCTTAATCTCCGCCTTGTTAATGTCTCTCAGAAAATATTGTCTTCTTGTTGGACCGGGGAACAATTCCTGACTCAAAAGCATCCTTATAAACTTATTGCAATTAACACTTTATTGCCAAATGTATCAGATTTGATAAAACTAAAATTTCATGATTTTGAGAGTAATTCAGAATTTTGACATGTGTTTTTGGAAAAAAAAAACTGGATGGATGCAAGTCAACACATGCATCTGCAGGTTCCATGAGGAAAAAAAAAACAGGATTTAGCTAGGGTTATAGACAGGGGTGCACATAAGTGGTCCGCATGTGCGCATGCGTACTGGACGTAGACAAACGCGCTGGCCCTCAACAGCTTCCATACGCTTTTGTGTACTGATGGCTGACCACTGTATTCGCGGCGGACACGAGAAAATAACTTCTCAAAATGTCGAAGAGGCAGGCCCCACTAAATAATTATTTCCCTGTTCCCCCACCCTCGTCAAAAGACAGACAGACCACAGAGACGTCACCGGAGCTACCGAAAAAAAGGACTTTTGCTGAAAAGTGGCTGCAGGAGGTACCATGGCTAGAAGCAAATGATGCTCGGACGGAAATGTGGTACAAAATTTGCCGCGAGAATCCCAATGTCGCTGATAAGAGCAACGCATTTTATGTAGGGTCAAAGAATTTCAGTCATCCAAGCTTTGAAAAGCACGAAAAAAACAGAGCATGTGGCAATGAAGCAAACTATCGATGTCAGATAGGACCCCGCTCGCCCTATGGACAAATGGCAGAATAAAGGTAATGAAGAACAGCGCCATGCACTGACAAACGTGTTTTTGCTCGCATTTTACAAAGCTAAACATGCACGATCAATGAGGTCTTATGAGGAGGACATCCCACTTTTACAAAGGCTTGGAGTTAATGTGGGAGCCGCATAATGCCCTTTATTTTGAATTGGTGCTTTTATGTTTATTTCTTTACATTTCACTTGAAAGTAATGGCAATTTTGTTGTGCCAGTTGATCTTAATCAAGCATTAATTGTTAATATAATTATTTAAAGTTAATTGGCTCTAAGTAAAGCTTGTCATAATTTTATCACATCAGGCGGGTCGGCTCTCAAGCTCAATGAGGACCAAGTCACATCTCCGGGTCCTCCTCTGAGAACCTGGGCAAAAAAAATATGTGCACCCCTGGTTATAGATATTAGAGCGCTTATTACACATATTCATTTTGACATTTCTTTTTACAAATTTGAAAGAAAGGCTTCATTAGGACCCTATTTTTCAAATTTTGGGACTCTCTGATAATTGCTTCATGTTGCAGGTCTTTAAGGGTTAACATCACGTAAATCGACACCTTGTATGCGGATCTGTCTTAACCCAGGGGAGACATTACTTCTTATGATACCTGTCATAAACATGAAGTCATGCTTATGACAGATGTCGTTAACTGTTCCAACCCTAAACCCAAACATATTTGAACAATGTCAATATTGAATCAAATATGCCATAATTTACTGAATGCCACTAACCTCATTGCCTGCCATTGACAACGGATGTCCAATTCATTTAAACTGGGAGGATTGTCTTTGAATGCTCATTTTTCAGTCCAATTGACAGCGCTAGATGTCTAATCCATTTGGACAAAGAGGGACGGATGAACCTCTGATTCCAAATGGACTGGATTTCTAGTGCCATCAATGGCAGCCAATGAGTAAGCATTTATTCATATTCAAGACATGTGCCATGTCTAATTATGACAGTCTTATGACACTGTCATAAGAAGCATTCAAATAAGCAAGTAACCAAAATATCATCAAACGTCATTAACGAATGAATGCACAGGTTGAGGAAGCTTTGCTTCTACCTGATTGGGGGTTGAGAGGAGGCGAATGACGAGATAATAGAAAGGGTAAGGTGAGAGCAGGAATTCATATCAGCAAAGAGGAGAATGAAGGAGAGACAAGGAGAGAAGGGTCAGGTAATGCTGATATGCAAGATAGCATCTGTATGTACTGTACCTGTGGTTTGCCTTTGTGTGTTTGCGTGGGTGTGTGTTTGAGTGTGTGTTGTCTTACCAACTGCCATATCTCCCTCCCCCTCCTCTGGGTTTAGAAGCTCAGCTTTGCTTTTATGGTTCTTGGTGGCTCTCCTGCGGGAGCCTGGAATAGAAAAAAAAATAATTGAATTGAATTTCAACTTATTCAGAGGACAAAATGTGTCGCATCATTTGGAATGGAAGTGCAATAAACTTCCCAAAATATGTCAGTGTTAGTTTTTTTTCCCTCAAAGATCAATGGTGAGTTGATGACGGTGAGACTAGTTCATTGCACTACCAGCAATATACAAATATAGTACAGTAGTCCAGTCAGATTTGCATAATGACTTTGCTATCCTGTTGAAAAAAGCGAGAGAGTATATGCACAATGATGTGCGGATTGGTATGATATGCTGTGATTTTTTTACCATCAGTACAGTCATTTGTGAATTTCTTATTCTTCCCAATTTTTTGCATTAATTTCTTTTTCAATTGTCATTTTGCCACAGTGAAAGCATTTCTCAGCCTTTTCAGACTTATTTTAAAGTTCTTTTTCCAGTGACATGCAAAATCAAATTCTTACCATCATAATCATTTTCATTTTCATCATCTGCCAAAAGAACCTCTTCTGCAAAAACAAAAAACAAAACGTGTTGTCAATATATTTCACAATAACGGCACATAAGTAAAAAGAAAAATGAATGTATGAATATTCAATGATAGTACAAAGTATATAAATAAAACCATTTTTTCACTGCTAACTGTGACTTAATAAGTGTTTTCTATTGCCACCTCAACTGAGAATACATTTAAAGGCTTCACCTTTGTATTCACCCCTTCCTTTATTTTAATACTCGACTTATTTTGATGTAGATTGTCTATTCAAGAAGATCAAAGCCCTGTCCTCAATTTGCACTGCACAAGCCTACTTCATCTTTCCTGCATCTGTCCTGCAAGTCCCACCACATACTTTACACTTACAAGGAAGGCAACCGTTGAAAGTTAACTGTGGGTAACAAGAGGCATCAATGGCATTAAAATGAAGCTAAAGTGTCTTAATATTTCACTTCGGAAGCGTAAAGCAATATGGCAGGTACTTTGAGTGCATATTAGGTGACAAAACAAAAGCTAAGAAGTTTTAAGATTGTAATGCATTGTGTGGTTTTGCATATAAAATCTACATGACATCTACGTTAATTACCAGCTTTGCAAATCCACTCCAAGTAACCGTTGAGTTCTCTTTCAATCTGCTGCTGTCTTCTCAGCTTCAGGAACTCGCTTCTGTTTTCCACTCTTTCCCTCTCTTTGGCAAACTCTCTGTGGGTGTACACACACACACACATATTTTAATCTGATATTTGAGTGCAAATTAATTGTAATACTACAAAACAAAACCAGTATTCCCTCTAACATGCTTTGCTCAGCAGACCTTACCCCGACAAAACACCCAGTACCAAGTTGAGCATGAAAAAGGAGCCGATGATAATAAGTGGGATGAAATACATCCAGTTCCATGCGCTCCCTGAGGCATCGTTGCTCTGGAAACACACATGCACACATACATAGACATCAGGTGTATTTGAACTTCCATTAATGTTGAGAATTGGTGGAGGTTATTTCCTCACTTTATGCCATTCTAGTTTGTTGATGGGTTAAAAAGTAAGCTAAACTCTAATATTTTTGCTTTTGCTTTTAAAGAATACGATGGCACCCAAAAACAAAATAATCTTTAGTATGATTGATGATTAGACGTCAAACATGAACCGTGCATCCTTATGGTTTCCTTTTTCAATTCGCCTTTCGCAGCCTTCGCTGGAAAACATTTCTCCTGCTGTCCTCCTGTATCCTGTTTAGTCATCCATCATTTCCTTCAATCTTTTCCACTTCAATTCCTCCTTTTCTTCCAATCTTTTGAATCCCTTGTCACTCTATAATCAACTTCCATCTCCTAAACCTACCTCTAGTCTTTCACGCTTCTTCCCAACTATAGAAGATTGTTCTAATAGCCCCCTCCTGCCTTGACTCCTCATATCCTTTCTTTCTGCCGGACTGGAAGCTAGCATGGCTGCTGTGTACCCAATGTACCGCAAACCCTTTTTTTCTAACATTAAACTTTTATCACTTCTCTCTCCAGCAGGCGCAAGAATAACTCCGGCTGAACAGGCCTTTTTAAATATAGAGCAGCACCGGGAAAGAGGGACGCAGGAAGAGACATCTTGCGACAGGGACAGCACGGTGTAAGAGTGGAAGTATGACGACACAACTGGAAATAAGTATAAAAGGGCAAAAGCGTTGGTATTAAATTTACAATATTCTAAGGGATTCATCTTGAAGAAACCAGGAAGTAATTGCACAGTGAGTATATGCTTTGAAGACAAGCTGTCAGTCAAGCTGTCAGTCAAACTCTAGTAACACGTAAAAACATTTATAGTGCACTAGTCTCTGATTTCCAATTAAGAATAGCTAGTCATGGCCAGACAACTACTCGAGGAGTTAAAAAAAAATCGATTATTACATTCACCGCGATTCGACACGTGACGATTCGATTACGATTCATAAAGGCTCAAAAACGATGATTTTCCCTCATAACTTTATGACAGCCGCTCGTAGCGGAACGAAATTCAAGACATGTCTGCTGCCCGGACACCTTTAACGTACGCACACACGTTATAATGGATGCTGCCTGTAACTGAGTGAGAGATTTACTCTTTTTCAGAAGAATGGAAAATAAATTTGTGTATGAGACAGGCAGGTACAGAAGTGCACCGGGTCGCGCTTCTGTGCGTACGTTATTTTTTAGAGCGAGAGGAGAAGAGGGATATTTTGTTGCTCCTCGTCTTTCAGATGTCCAGCTGTAGTTTCAAGTCATGTCAATTGAAAAATGTCCTGATTGTGTTGCTAAGACCCGTGTGTGTCTACAATAGATGAGTGCATGAACCCTCTTCTACTGTTTAGCCTTTATTGTTGTTGTTTTTGAGGTGTTAATAGTTAGCGCCAAGCGCTAAGTTAATTAGCTAATTTGCTAACGTGTATTTAATATGCAGAACGTGTAAAACCATGATTAAGTACAGCAGTAACACTGAAAACAGCGAAATAGTAAAGAAATCTGTGAAAACAAGGTATATTTGTTAAAAGAAGGCTTATTTCTAAAGACACTTTGTTTCCAGAAAATGTGGAATTCATTCCACCTGTGAAAATTCTATTGTATTGTTGAGTGAAATAAGTACTCCGTTTAAAATGGTTAATGTTTTTGCACTTTCTTGTAAAATAAATAAATAAAAAAGCAGCTTAAGGGCAAGTTTTTGTTATATGGGCAAGTTTCCATCGTTCCTGTTAAATCATTAGGATATTTAAATAAATAATGGACAAAAATTTGTTTGTCTACTATATTAATTAGTAAAGTACAATGCATCGATAATCGTGATAACCGTGATCACCGTTCAAGAATCAAATCGTAGCCCCCTGAATCGTAATCGAATCAAATCGTGGGGTGTCTAAAATGGCACACCCTATTATCTTCAACTATTTTACTTAACCTGATTTCTAATTAGGGGTGTGACAATATATCAAAAAGGTGATCTAATCTGTAGCCCAAAAGGTTATCGATATGCTCCCACCAATAACTGATATAGACAGGTTTCCGAGATACTTCCGCTTTACATCCTTATGTCTGCTAGCAACTTCCGTTTTAGAATATCTCCATCCAAAACAACAGTGGAGCTGGAGTAACATTACTCATCAAAATCCCTTAAAAAAGACCATCTGGAAATACCGCATACATCTGCAATCAACATGACAGGGGAGGATGACATGTTCATGAAGGCAGATGTGGACCCAAGCTCGTGCCACCACAAAGATTGGGTGTTTTTGTAGCCATTTTGCCACTGTGTTTTGGAAGGTATGGTCTTCCTATCCCTGCATTTTCATGTGTCCGGTGCTCAAAAAATACTAAAGTTAAAATTTTGAAAATCATGAAACAACTTGTTGCCTTTGACATTGTGATTACATTGATGATTGTATTTAAGATGATCCATAGACATCATAATTGTATTAATGGGTCAGTTCGGCCAGCCACTGCGCAACGCCTTCAAGCAGCGGGCCCATCCAACAATCTGCTTCAGCTATTCGCAGCCCGTTGCAGCGACTCAAAGGCTGGTTTAGGATAAAAGTACGAAAGCTGTACCGCATACGAACAGCAAGGATTGTCTCAGGAGGGATTTGTTCGAGGATTCAAGGTAATTATTATATTTTCCTACCATGCATGCATTTTGAAACGTTGTGAAAAAAAATCAACGGGAGGAATTAACCGCTATGGCATTGGCGTCATAATTCGCAATATTTACGTAAAATAAATGCTAAATGCCCGTTTTTTATTTAGCTTTTAACCAAGAATTGAGACTGTTTTTTGTACAAGTTTTTTGTTCATTTGTTTACCAGTGGAAAATGCTGTTAGGCAAGGCAAGACAAGTTGATGTGCCTCACATCAACACTTACTGTACGTTTTTGGAAATATATAGAGACTACGTGCGGAGGGGGCCGAGAGTTTGGGAAAGACTACAAGCTTTTTAACTGCAGCAACTTTAAGATATGCTATTGGGGCTAGAATTAAAGAGGACAGCAGGACAAAAGCCCGTCCGGAGGCCGCCGGCATCTCAAGCCGCTCCGTAGCTCTGCTGTTTGATATCACATTCTTGTAATAATTTAATAAATTATAATTTATTGACCTGTTTTATACTTGCACCAATCGTTTTAAATAAAACGGGAAATGGAATCATGTTGTCCAAATGTTTTATTGCAATCAATATCTGCAATAAAAAAAGAATGGCATGTGGCTGCTGCTGCAGTCAGGCCCTTCTCCAATCACTTCCTATTCATTTGAGAACATTTGTGAGTCACTTCCTTTTCAGTAACCCAAAATCAACAGGAAGTGTCCTGTAAATTCCCCCAAACCAAAAGGAAGTGAGCTGTAAATGCCCAACAGGAAATGGAAGTGACCGAAAATCAACAGAAAATGATGTGAAATGACGCAAAATGAACTCCTTGCCTGGCATTGGCTGCCACTGATACCCATAGAAGCCACTCTCCCAGTTTCAACGGAATGGACGTCTACTAGTAATAAACTCATTCCAATTCACCACAGAAGGATGAAAATACCCCCCGCTCCCCGATTAGTTGTTTTGTTGAATATCCTCGAATGATTTCCTGACCCATCGCCATATCGTGAGATCATCGTTATTGCGAGTAGAGCTGCAGCTATCTATTATTTTAGTAGTCTATTAATCTATGAACTAGTTAGTATAATAATCAAGAATAATCAAGTAATCGGATTAGGAACAAAACAATTAAAATACCTGATCTTAGCCTCAAACGGTATAAAAAAAAAAAATAATAATAATAAATCGGGATCTAAGTGCAACAAAAGAACAAATGGCTAACTTGCGTAGCAAAAGTCCACTAGCTTAAATGCTATAAAATGCTAACTTTTTTTTAAAAAACAATGCTTTTATCATTCATACACATACTGTATTCTTACAAAAACGGCTAAATACCCCTATAAACTAACTTACGAATACATAAAAAAAACATTAGCTCCAACAAAATCGTACCTTATGTCGGTCTTAACAGGGAGCTGCTGGATTTAGTCAATTTAAATGAGTTGTATCATATTCACTGTTACCACTAGAGAGCAGTGTATCCACCCAAATCAATAAATATAAATGCAAACACTTTCAAAGCATACTATGACAACGCCATTTTAATGAAACGAATACTCGAAGTAGCATTATTTAATTCGAAGCTTTTGTCTAATCGAATTACTCGAGTTAATCGATTAATCGTTGCAGCACTAATCGTGAGTCTTCTATCACAAATCGTATCGTGAGGTACCCCAGGGTTCCGACCCTTAAGTGTAATTTTTGGCCAAAGTGTTGACATCCGGGTTGGGAATATTTGTGTTTGGTGATGTCATGTGACACATTGCGATTCTAATTGACACATTTTTCTATGCAATGTGATCTCTATGGGCACTCATTTTAAAAGTGTGAGTGGCAGTCATGGTTAGATAATCTCGTGATGACTTTACGCAAAGAAAGCAGAGCACTTTTCACGGTATTTTGGATGCAAAGATTAGCATCATAAAAGCTTTAGCTTTTGAAATGCATTGCTTACTGGAATATTTGAAGATGTGTAGGGAGAAAGGTGGCATTTGTATCTGTTCATGTGCCAGGTACACAGAGTGCATTGTCGCCTCCGCAGGATGGAATGCTTTCATTCCCCTCAATCTAAGGAAACTCAATGCTCTGGGCTTTGCAAACAACCATCCCCCATACATGTGAAGCGGAAGTGAAGACAACCGAGCACCAACAGGAAATGTTCAAGCCTACTGATTGTCATTCGTCAGTCTCACCATTGAATTCACTGCACAAGAAACTGCATCCAACCTCCATAAAACATGTCATTTGCACCACAGCAATAACTATTCGGTTAAGATACTATATGTATCTCATTCTTAATATTTAGTATGCAGTGGAACCTCTACTAACACATGTTTTTAAATGTTATTTTCAGGTTACGACATGCCTAAATGGGAAAATATTGCCTTTTGTTAAGAAAGATATTTCTGCTTATGAGAGGTAAAAATACTATACAATACTGTAAAAGATACCTATGTATTTCCTTCTTTCAGCTTTTAAATGTTGTGCCCTATTTGTCATAATCTTTCCATTCATGCTTCAGTAATGGGATTCTGCTCTCCTATTGGCCTATTGTTGATAACGTTTCAATTTGGGTGTCGCAGTAAGATGACGTGCACAGGCGCGACGGTGTTGTTGTTATAGGTGTTGACGTCGGAGCCAAAAGAGCACAAGTCTCCTTGCGTTTTTAGCTCAGGAAGAGATTTTTTAAGCCCATAAATGGTTCACTACACTAGTGACACATTAGAGCACAGGTCTCCTCGTGTTTTGTGTCACGAAGAGTGAGATAGGCGATAGGCACCTTTGATGTCATGAAAGAGGACATTGCCTTAAATGAAAGGTAAGATTTTTTTTCCTCCATTGCATTATGTTCTATTCTTTATTTCATTGCAGGTATTAACAGTTAGGTATATGTAATCATTCAAATGTGTTTGGCTGTTGTTTTATTCTGGTTTTACCCCAATAATAAAATTTAATGTGGCGTTTCAGTAGTGCGGGGAACGGATTAGGGGCATTTGCATGGAAAATGCGTCTCGACTTATGGAATTTTCGAGTTACGAGATGACTTCCAGAACCAATTAATGTCGCAAGTTGGGGTACCACTGTATTTCAACAATAGAATGTTACATTACTATTTAAAACTGTGGTGAAAAAAAGCATAAAATGTGTCTTTTGTACTCATTTTTATCTGCACATTTTTTAAATCACAACCACCACTGTCCTTTAAAAATAATGTTAATTGTTTCTTCATGATAGCTCAACATATTTTCATATTGATATTACACTGTAGATGAATGGTTGTGCTGATGCAACCCATCTTGTATTCCTGCTGACGTAGGAATAAAGTGTGTAAAGCACGGCAAGGCTAAAGTGACTATGAAGGAGATTCACATTAAACTAAAATGCAAGCAACACCTTTACCATCCTGAAAATTGAGTAATATTTTAGAAGACTGAAAGAAGCGTACTGCATTTCATTGCCTATGTTTGTCTCACAACTTCACCAGAGGAAGTGTGTTTGTTTTTATTCCAGAAAAAACAAGGGTGGGTGTTTGGCACAGTGCTGAGTTAAGAACCCTCCTAAATGTTGCAACAAAGTTGTTGTTGCTTACAAAGTAAAGGTGTCTGAGCAAGGAAATGTGTGTGAACTACCTTGAAAACAAGCAGGAGAAATAATTTTATAGTTTCAGAGTAGTTACAGCATATTTGTTTGCAAAGATGGGTAGAGTAGCCAAATATTTTACTCAAGCAAGAGTAGCGTTGCTTCAAAATAAGATTACTCAAGTAAAAGTAAAACTAGTCATTCAAAAAATGTACTCAAGTAAAAAAGCATTTAGCGAAAAAAAAAAAAAAATACTCAAGACTAACATTGGGAGTAACTGCTTCTGATGTTTGATCAAAAAAAAAATTCTCAGCACAAAATTATCTATATGAACTGTTATCATTATACTGTACTATAACCTATTATATAACCACATTAAGCCCCCCCAAAAATACGACGAGAGAAAAAAAAAAAAATTAACAGAACTGAAGCATCATCCGTCCAAAGAGAACGAGTGCTCTCTAGTGGAGAAAATACTTCTTAGTTTGAATAGTTGAACAGTGAATAGCTCCTTCATAGTTCAGATTATGAAATTAAAAGGATCATATCTCCGGTTTTTCGAGGTCAGTAGGTGCCAAATAAAAACTGGGTGAGAGGTGAAAAGCCACACTTTTGATTCATGTTGAGGGCAATGCTCTATAACAAATACTTTTTTAAAAATAGTGCTTTAAAGGCACCGCATGATTGAGCAGGCCAGTGTGATCATAGAACAGCAAGCTTTAGTCTGATTGGTATAATCGAGTCAAGTGATTATTGTTGCCATGCCTCATTGGTGAAACTGATAACAATACTGTTGCCATCACTGGCAAAAAAAAAGGAAAATCTAAAATGTAGAATAAAGAAGAAAAGTGTAATGACTAATGTAGCCCAATGTAGCGGAGTAAAGTCCCATTCACATACACCTGAACACCGTTTAAATCCCGAGATTTAAACGGGCAGCCCTTATACATGTGTGAAAGAAATTTCACGGGTCAACTGTCAGGAGATGACGCACATATTTACCGAGTCGCATCTTAGTATAATGTCCGGTGTGTGTGAAAGCAGGCGTTAAATACATGGGTCGCAGGACGATGGCTGATGACGTAAATATCATGGCTGGCCGATTGTCACTTCCTCTTTCTTTGCAGTAGGACGAAAAGCGGTAAATAAAAATCGCAATTATCAACATAGCAAACTGGAAATAGCTTAATTAAATTGAAAACACAACGAAATTAAATTGCTACCGAGGAACAGAGACCATCGTCAATCTTTGGAAATGTGTGGTTTAATTTGTTGCCGATGTTAGGGTCCGCAACTGCGGAAACAAAGCTGTACCTCAAAACAGAAAACAACGGAGGGAAGCGTTCAAGGGTTTATTAAATACAAACAAAAATACACGCGATCACGGAAAAGCGGGAATAACACAATGGGTCCGTGACAGTAGTTTGACGGGGATCAAAAAGACTAATCTAAGTGCTGGGCAGAGAGCCGATAAGACAACAAAACAAATACACTCAAGTAGGGGATTTCAAAACAAGAGCGGCAGACGAACAGGCTAGCAAATGCACGAAATCCGAGAGTACAAGGTGTCGAATGGCGCCCAGCAAGTTAATATCTCTGCACCCTTCTGTTGGACCGCTTGGGCTTAAATACAGTCTTGATTATCTTGAATTGGCTGCAGGTACGACGTCGGGAACGCTCCCACAACCGACTCTGTAACAAAACATGATCTGACCAACAGAATGTGACAGGGGATGCCGACGAAAAATGAAGTCATGTCTAGGTTATAAAATCACGCCAGCAGCCCACCCTGCACAAAGAGCGCCAAGTGGCCAACACGGGACAAGTCTATGAAAGTGTCCAACCTGTGTCATTCCCGGGATATCTCTCCATGCGTGAAAGCAATGACGCTAGTAAATCCCACGTCATGTTACACGGGAATTTACCGGGATATGTGTGTGTGAAAGGAGCTTAAGAGTAGTGTTTCTTCCGCATAAATCTACTCAAGTAAATGTAGAAAGTATGACTTAGTAAAACTACTTTTAGAACTACATTTTTCTCAAAAAGTTATTCAAGTGAATGTAACGCACTAAATGTAATGCGTTACTACCCACCTGTTTGTTTGTGAGGTTGTGTCATACAAATTGGGGGAATGAGTACCAAAACTTACATAGTAGAGCAGCTCAGTCCAGCCCTCCATGGTGATACACTGGAAGACGGTCAAGATAGCAAAAAGAATGTTGTCAAACTGGGTGATGCCATAGTTTGGACCGAGCCAGTACTTTCGACACGTGGTACCCTCAGGACACAATCGTGATGGAGGTTCAATCCCACATGGAAATTCTTCACGGATCTCCCCTGGATTTGGGCAGAAGATGAGAGGTATCACACAACAAAGTGTAAAACAATTATATTTATTTTTTATGAATTCAGTGGCTGGATTTCATATAGCTGAACATTAGAGCTATTTTATGTACTTGGTGAACATTCTAAACAGACAATATCCATGTTCTGTACCTGTGTGATTGTCAAAGCAGGTGGTGTGGAATTTGCCCATGTAAAATTCCAAGCCGATGATCGCGAACATGAGGATGGCAAAGAAAAGCAGGAGGCCAATTTGTAGCAGCGGAATCATGGCTTTCATGATTGATTTGAGCACCACCTGTAAGCCTGAAAAGACAGAGTGTCATCACCACAAGTTAATTTTCTGCTACTTTTAATAATGTAACAGAAATGAGGGAGGGGGGGTGTTCATGATTAAATAATTGGAATTTCCCAAGTGGATTAATTAAAAAGACCATCTGCTATTGAATTGATTTTGCAAATGTTCTCGTTTCATATTATAAGGAAGTACCAATTTCATTTTGGTTTTAAATTCCCTCTGCAAGCCCAACTGAGGAAATACGACAACACCATGTGCAGCATTTTGGAATCATTGCGCTCAAAATCATTATTATAATGTTTCTAGTTAGTCCTTTATGCCATACAAATGGGAAAAAAGGTTTATTCAAATTTACGCTACATCTTTTTTTCATTTTATAATATATCATGTATAGCATTATATATTATTTATCAAGAAAGAATAGTGTAGTACATGCATTTTACTCAATGGTGATTTTGACATTTCTTTTGAGATTGGTTGAGATCTGTAGTAGAGTTTTTAAGGTTAAAACTAAAACAGTAATGCAGTGTTGTTGGAACAAGACTGCCACCTTAACAGTACAATTAAGACAAAAGAAGTGCACAGAAGAACCACTTTAGTAGCTTGGATGATACACAAAAAACAAAGCTGAATCCAACCTTAATATAAAATGATTCTCTGAGCTATTTTAGCTTCCAATAGAGCTTATATTTCACAGAGGAACATGCAATACCATTGATTTAAATGCCACACTTACTAGGAATACCAGACACCAGTTTGAGGGGCCTTAACACTCGAACGGCTCTCAGGGTTCGCAGGTCAAAATCTGAGCCCACAGTGGACAGGATCCTAATGGACAAATTAAAAGGGCGAATAAATACTGAAATTAATCTTGTTAGTCAGATTATCCCTTCTGAAAACATACAAAAAGCATACACACTTTACAGAAGCACACAAAGTGACTTCTAGTGATTATGATCAACTCAAGGCACATCCTATTTAAAATCCTGCAGAAGCTGTGGTAATCAATAGAGGTGACAAGTAAAGCTGAACAGTGAAGTGTAACAGGGCAAAGGAGGGATGAGTAGAGGGACGGATGATTCATATTGGCATGAGCAAGAGCTATAAATTAAAAAGAAAACAAAACCAAAAAGAGTAAGGTGGGATGATAGGAGAAGGTGTTGGGAAAGATGACAAAGAGAGATGCTGACATTGTCCATTTCAGTCTAATTTCAATTCATAGTGCATTCAGTGTTTCCAGACAGAGGAGCAATTGACGTTGCGCCTGAGAACAGAAGGCGAATCAAGAATAGTAAGCAAGATGGTGTATGCATGTGCAAGTGTGGAGAGTCCCCTGTGCCGCCAGACTTCCAGTCAGTCCCTCGTCTGACGCACAGAGTGAATCATCTCTCCCTTTCACTCTTTGTTTTTTTTTCATCCTGTCACTCTGACACATTTCCAGTCTCCTCTGTTCCAGTGAAACAGCAGAACCTTAATCACGGCAGGCTTCAAATCAGACCACGGTGTATGGAAACACCCTAAAAGAGCAAATGACATGAACGCAGGATCCAAGGGTGCTCCTGAGATGAATATTTAAACATTCCATTATAATTAAAGATTGTAGCCTTGGTATGAAAATGTGTGACAGCCAGAGGTGGGTAGAGTAGCCAAATATTTTATTCAAGTAAGAATAGCGTTACTTCAAAATAATATTACTCAAGTATAAGTAGTCATCCAAAAAATGTACTCAAGTAAAAGTAAAAAAGCATCCAGTGAAAAGAATACTCAGGTGATGAGTAACATTGTGAGTAACTGCTTATTTTTGTTGGATTTTTTTGAAAAGATGGATTTTTTTTTCTCTCAGCACAAACTTATCTATATGAACTGTTGTTATACTGTTGTTGTGATACTGTACAATAACCCATAACTACATTAAGCCAAAGCAATAAAAAAAAAAAAAAAGACAGAAATGAAGCATTATTCGTAACAGAAATGAAGCATTATTCGTAAAAAGAGCATGAGTGCCCTCTTGTGGAGAAAATAGTTCCTAGATTGAATAGTGAATACAGTAGTTCCTTCATAATTATTATTATGAAATTAAAAGAATCATATCTCCGGTTTTCCGTGGTCATTCGGTGCCAGATAAAAACTGGGAGAGAAGTTTAAATCTGTGCTTTCGAGTCATGTAGAGGGCAGCACTCTATGTCTAATACTTCATTTTTTACGGTGCTTTAAAGACGCCACGTGATTGAACTGGCTAGTGTGATCATAGAACGGCAAGCATGTGTCAGATTGCTGTAATGGTAATGGAGTCATGAGATTATTGTTGCGCCATCCTATTGGTGAAATTGGTAGAGCTACTCTTTGCATCTCAGGCAAGAAAAAAATCAATCGAATATGTAGGAAAAGAGGAAAAATGTAACGACTCTTGTGTTGCCCAAAGGAGTGAAGTAAGAGATGCGTTTTTTCTTCAAAAATTAAGTAAAAGTAAAAAGTATGGCTTAGTAAAACTACTCTTAGAAGTACATTTTTCTCAAAAAGTTACTCAAGTAAATGTGACAGAGTACATGAAACTTGTTACTACCCACCTCTGGTGACAGCAACTCATTACTCGAGTTCGTCAAAAACCTTAGTGGTTCGTCGTTTAGCCACGAGGCAAGTGTACTCTCCAAAGACTGAATAAAAAAGAGATCTTACATTTGGGGGTTTTACATCTTTAAATTTACATCTTGAAATGTGTTACAATAAATTGCTGTTGTATCCTTTACACTTATTTTCATTTCTTTCTTTTTTTTTCTTTCTATTATCTTTCTCTTTATCTCTTTCAACTGCTCGAAAACTCAACATGGAGAATCTGAATGTCTTTCATTCATTCCTATATTTGACTAAAATTTTGTTCATATTACATAAATCTTAAGGAACAAATTAGGTAGAATAATGCCATCTAAAAAAAACTGCTATGACAAACACTGTCAGGTGGATGAGGCACTTCCTCATTCACGCACTGTCTCCACTGTTACTCTGCCCTTTCTCATTCATAAGTGTTTCCATGGCAACTGCACCTTTGGCTCATTGATAGAATCTTTATATTGCCTTGGTAACAGACCCAAAGGAGGAGTCGGGTGTTTTCCCCCGCTATTTTTTCTGTGCATCAACAACTTACATAAACCTAATATAGAGGAAAGCTGCAATACTGTATATTTGATAGTCACACACACACACACAGCAGAGACAAACATCTCGTGAACAAACCGATTTCAGTGAAAGATCAAACATATTGAGTATGAAGAATTTTCCCGAACGCACTCTGGAAAGTAGGTCATTAAGCAAAGGCGAGATAACAGAAAACATCCAATGATGATCAGAAGTTATACATACATTTTAAATCACACAAACAGGTACAGTATATGCAACACAGCCATTTTTAAGAGCCCACCTCATTATTTTTAAGTAACGCTAAGCACAATTGCTCAACCCACTGCCCCTTCTCACGGGAATGTAACACATTATAAAAACATAATCTTACATGTCTCTTGCCATCTGTGTACTTGCTGACTTCAGCTAAATGAGGCTAATTAGTTGTGTCTACAAGGCTGACCAAATACACTCTCCACTTATCTTTTTGCTGTTGTTATGATGGCCATTATCCAAAATGCTCTTTTCTGTTATTCACACCAGCCAAAAATAATGAGCTGGGGTGATAGGGACCACTGATCACTCATTCATCACCTTAAATTCACTGAAAGGATAGCGTTTCCATTTATTTTCAATTAACTGTAAAATATGTGGAAGGATGCCGCCCCCTCCACTTCCTTGGTTCAGCAGTTGTATATAAAATGAGCAAAAGGTGTCAGAGATGCACTGCAAGAATGGTTGTAAACCAAGCATAATTGGACTAATAGTCAATAGTGGGCATAAAAAACAACTACCGGTAGCTTATTCCCAGGGCCAAATCACTCAGGCAATTTAGTGCAATATCCCATACACACACACCTACACATATCATTGTATAGCACTATTTAAAGTGATAAATCTTGCCCACTTGACACCCACTGTATCCTGGTCACCCTGAAAAGTAGACACCCCCCTCCACCACCACCATCTGCGATGAGGTTTTTCCTTGCCCTTTTTGGAGTTTATATCAAAGGGTATCTTCAAGTGTGGGCCTACGAAGTATTTTAAGACATTGTTGTGATTAACTTATTCACGGCCATTGACAGCAATAGATGGGATGGCAGGCATTTAACGATCATGCTTCAGTAGCATTTACGAGAATAGACGTCCAATCCATTTGGACTGGGAGTAGGGTTGCCAACTCCATGAAAAAAAAAAAAAAATAAGGGACACATCATTGGAAGAGCATGTGTTCTGTCGATTTGGGCTCCTCGTTGTTAACAGACCCGTAACTCAAGTACAGCCATTATATTGCAATATCATTACTTTTCAATTTCAATGTTTTTGTGCATTTGTAATTTCTTACATGGATTACTACTCAAAAGGCACTTTAAAATAAATACACTTTAAAAATATTATTCAATTGCAGCGACGACGAGCAGCGGCGTCGGAGTCAAAATTGTAGTTTATATTGATGGACATTTTACCTGTGATAACCTTTGGGGGGTGTGGTGGCCATGTGAATGCTCAGTAGTGCTTCAGAGCTCAATTCGACAGGGAACTGAAATCGACAGAACACCGGCCCGTCGGCCCAATAACCACCACGCTTTATTTCTTTTTTTAAGAAATGAAAAATAACTTCTTTTTAATTGCTTTGACTCAAACCTGAATGAATGCATATTTGAGCACATGGAAAAACAATAATTATCAGTTGTAATTATCAATGTATTTTTAATAAAAAGTTTAAAACATTTGAGGATAAAATGCAATATCTGTAATTCTCAACTTCAAACTGTATAATTTAACCCTCAGGATAAGGCATTTTTTGTTGGTGTTTTTTTGGCCGTTCTATTTTTTTGTTTGAATACTTTAAATTTTTGTCTCTATACTGCTCAACCCTCCCCCGCTGGTTGTTGCTCAGTGTCGGTGAGTCAGTTGTGCTACACGATGGCTGGAGGAGGTGAAACTCCTGAACTTTTTTCCCCATCGAAGAAAACTAAATTGTTGGGATGGGAATACTTCGGCAACAGAAAAGTTACAGATGGCCGCGGCTTAGAGGAGGAGGGCCAACCAACATTTAAAACATGTTTGCGGAGGGTGTCTGCCAAGGAGGAAATACTTCCAATATGATTTTGCCTTTATACAAAATTAAAGGTTATTAAACACTGTCATGAATGTTGACACCACCAGCTACGAGAGTTAACCCTAGTGTGTTTAGTGTGTCTAGCGGTGGTAAACATGTGGTTTTTTTTGTTTTTTTTTTCTCTCTGTAACTGTTTGTTGAGAAAGAGTGTGTGTATAATGTGAACATGATACGAGTCATACACACGTGCTTTTTATGGAAAATAATTCCGTTAATTTTGTTAAGATGGTAATAAGTTTGAGCTGAGGGTTTAGGCTCACCTAAAGGACTGCGTTTATTTTAATTTTATGTTCGCTAATGTGTTTTGAAAAATAAAAATCCTGTTTAATGGAAAAAAGTTTTTTTCTGTTTTAACCTGGATACCTCAAAGGAACACATTTTAGAGCTGTAATTACAGTACCATGATATCGTGAAACCGTAATATTTTGCCTTAAGGTTATCATACTGTCAGAATCTCATACCGGCATATGCCTACTCTATAGCATGTAAAATGTTTAACATGCCCTCTATCTTGTTCGGTAAATTTTTTCTCTGCAGAATGTCATTTATATGAACTGTTATTATTACATGAAGACCTATTTAGCTCAATAAAATATACGAAAATAATCCAATTCCGACTCTTGTGTTTTTTTCCGTCTTCCGCTGTCATGACAAGCGACAGTACTTCGACCAATGGGATGAGCGGGATTTCGTATTGTTATTGTGATACTCGTATGCTCATTGTTCACAATGCAGAGGAGCACCCTACCAGTGTTCATTCTACAAATTTAACACTGTTTTCGAGTTTCATTTTAATACGGGACAAAGTGCATCTCTCTAAAGCTCAATATGGGACGCGTGCCTTGGTTTCTGAATAAGGGATAATTCCGTTTTTCAAGGGACAGTTGGCAACCCTAACTGAGAGGGTCCAGTCCAAAAGTATTGGACGTCTATCGCAGTCAATGGCAGCCAATTACTTAATTGCTATATACAGTAAATAAAAGTGACTTGGCCTGACTTTACACATCCACACCCAAGCAACTGCACGCATTCACAAACGCACACACAAACTTTGGCACAGAAACATGGTTGCATACAAATCAAACAACTATGCAAAAAGGTCGTTGTGGACAGCCAATCTATTCACAGTCATGTTAAGTGTATTCATTCATTTGTCTTTGGATGTCTGTGAGGAGGACAGCCACAGGTCTACAAGACGGTACTAGGAAATAAGAAGGCATGTTTGAAGTGGAAATGTACACGGTTGTCTGTGCAGACCAGTCACAGTGTTATCAAAGGTATGGGCTAGGATGGGCGGAAAGACCAACACCTTTCATGTTCAAAGAGGCTGTGTGCTAAAAACACACTCATAGAGAGAATCCTAAAGATGTGCATGTGTGAATCTCATGGCAACACAGTGAGCAATCGCATCAAAGGAATGGAATGGAAATGCAAACAAAAAGAATCATCTTGCTACCGAGCTACCTACCTAGCTCCCTATCTACTTACCTGGAGAAAACCCACACAAGCACAGGGAGAACATGCAATCTCCATACAGTCAAGCATAGGCTCAGGATTGAACCTTTGACCCTATCAGGTGGTGCCACGCTGTTTTTATCTTGTAGACCATAGGTGTCAAGATCTATTTCACCATGACATTTTGTGTTGCCCACAAAAGTAAATCATGTACAGTGAGATCTGGTTTCTCGCTAAAATTTAAAAGAAAAACAATAAAGGGGGAAAAAAAAAAAAAAAAAAAAAGGGAAGAAAATTAAAGGAAAAGTTGAGAGATTTATTTACTGGTTTTAACCATTTTGAATTATAAAAATGTAAGTAAATATTAAGTTAAAAAAATGAAAATTAATTAGCACATTTTTGTTTTAAAAGCCTCAAAAAGAGGTTTTGTACATTTTTTAGGTCAACAATGTCTCAGAATGATTCACTGACTATCAAATAACTGCCAATTCATTTTGATGATTTGTTTCACCGCTATTGACAGCACTAGACCTCAAACTCATTCTGACTGGGAGGGACTGGCACTGACCAAATTTTCGATGCCAGATCTAATGAGTTAAATATAGACTACGGAAGAAAAAAAAAACCTCACACACACACACACACATCTATGTTGTGAGCTGTTATCTGTGTCTCCTCAAAAATGCCAAAATTTCATTTTAAAAGAAAGGTACTTGTAAATTGGCATACAGGTATTGGATTGATATACATGTCAACATCAGCTCACATACAGTATACAGTACCATTGAACATGACATTATTAAATGGGCACCTCTGTTTCTGCTGATGTATTACTTTGCCGTCAACATTAACCTATCTATAGTTAACTGCTACCAAATTTATACAGCTTCTAATCAAATATATCTATACACTCATAGTGGTGCATATCCAAACTCATCATATGCAAATCTAACATGATTCCAAAACCATGTGTTTTGCCTTTGCTTCCTGCACTCTTCCTTCACCTGCTTCCCTTGTCTCCGATGTCTGTTCCTGACAAGCCCACCTCCCCCACACATGCTCTTTGTGCACTATAATGTTGTGGCATTTGTTCACTACCCAGGCTGCTGGCTGCCTGTGGATCAGCTCTGTGATCTGACTTCTGCCTTGCTCAGGATGAGGCCATTCATTAGAGAAAAGGGCACTTGCAGTAACACACACAACACACTGTCAAAAGACATGACAGCTGAACCTGACCTCATGTTTTTATAACATTGTGCACATTTTAAATTGTGTGCGTTTTGATAAATTTATTTAAGGTACCCCAAAATAGGAATTTGCTTCTCACTTACCCTGTGAGCACCACCACAAAATCCATGACATTCCATCCGTTCCTTAGGTAAGAGTTCTTGTGGAAGGCAAATCCCAGAGCAAGGATCTTTATACCAGATTCAAAACAGAAGATCCCAATGAAATACATTTCTGTAGCGTCCTGAAGAAACAAAGAACATACCGGCCAGGTTAAGGAAAGAAAAAAAAGGACTGCAAATTTAAACAGTGTATCATTTGTGGCAGCCTTACCAGACGTTCAGACAGAGGCGTCTTGTCACCGTCAGGCAAATGTTGTTCCAGGGCCAGGACGATACAGTTGGCAATGATGGTGGCAAGAATCATCCACTCAAATGGAGTGAGGAAAAACAGTTAAGAAAAAGAATAATGCCCCCAAAACAAACAAAAAACATGTTTAGTGCACAACTGGATAATATTATCCCATTAGCAGGTGACTCTGTGCCGGTGTTCTGTCAAATTTTGCACCCTATAAGATATTGCAACTGTGCGCTTCTGCGCATGCGCATAATGTAGAAAAGTTCTCCTCAGACACATCCTGTCATGTTAGCTGCACACAACAACTGCTCTCACTGTTAACGTTTTTGCCTTGTCGTTAAGCATTAATTTGTACAATTTTCGTGTTGCACATGTATGTTTATGATGTAACTTGTTTATTTAACACCTTTGGATAACATTGAGAGCCCAACTGAATGTAAAAGTGGGCTTATTCACTGCCACAAAAGCTTTGGGTTAAAAAAATATTATAAGGGTGGAAAATTTGACAGAACACCGGTCCTTGGCCTCACATCATTGCCAGATCAACAACTCACTGACATGACTTTCAGCTAACAAACAATCTTGTAATCCTGATACTGAGCTCATTTTTTTCTCCTGGATCCCCCAGATTCTAAGAGACTATCTGCCAATCCCTCTCATCTTCAATGAACTCTTGTTACCACTGCCAGTTTGCCTCTGTCTCTGCGCTTAGGTCCCCCATCACCCCAGAACCTTAACAAATACAATATGTTGTTTACAGTCTAAAAATGGGGCATCTTTAATGTGGAGTTGCTTGTTTCAATTAAAATATTTTTTGAAAAAACAATGTTGTATTATTATGGTGCATTAATAGGTTAGCATTAATAGATGGCATTAAAAAGAAGCGTTGTTATTATTGCTTTTAATAGATACATTTAATTCACAATATAAACACATTACATTCTGATACGGTGAACGAAATGGACCCCAAATTAAAAATAAATAAATAAATAAATGGTTTTGATACAAATTTGACCCAGATTGGGTAACAAGTGTGGCATATCGGGGCCATACATTATTGTAAGGTCTGCTACTTTGGACCAGTTCTGGCGTAAAACTGGTTGCTGATCTGGCAAGTGCAGTACATCTGGCCCATGTCCGCTCCAGTTATATTTTGCTATCTGGGTAGTTGTATGTATTGAGTCTATTTTCTATCTAACGGTGAATTGTTTTTATTTATACAAATTTGGTTACATCTTTAATGAGTAACTGAATATATTTCTGATATATAGTCCAGCTGTTTTAACTGATGTATCGTATCAGGTTAGAATAATATTATGATTTGAAACACACACTAACCTTGGTACACCTACATACTAACACAAACACACGTGCACTCTGGCACACCAGCATGGCCATGCACTGAGTGAGATTCAGTGTGACACCACCATTTTGGTCTGTGCACATAACATCTTAAGGGTAGTTAGTGGGAGAGAAATATGTAAAGACAGATGTAGTGAAGAGATTTAATTGTGTTTTCGGTGTACACTCACACTGTTGACACCACTGCTTTTGCATAAATAATGAATAGACATTTTTTAATTATCTCTTGTGTAATAGATGAGCAAGTGTAACTCAGTTGTGATACTCTTTGTGGCCTAATCATCAAGAAACGGGGATTCCTCCTATCTGGGATTTTTTTTTTTTGTTAGCCATTCGGGGAATTTGTTATTGAAGTCATGGATGATTTTTATTTCTAATATTTTGTCATTTAAAGTTAATATTATTATTATGATTATTAATTGTATGTTTGCATCATTTTCACATTTTCATATCAACTGATTGTCTGATAAGCCCTTTTGGATCTTTTGTTGATTTAGCGTTATATAAATGAACTTACTTGATTTAAAGGTACACATGTGTAAGCACCTGTAACATGTTTGTTCACCACCTCTGGGAGCAGCTATTCCCATGGTAGGATGGAGGACAAAGCTATTAATGGAAGCTAAATCACATGCCTGTATTTACATTCTTTACGTGCATATGTTTGCATCCTTTAGAGATGCATTTGTGTGCTTTTCCTCAAGCTCCAAGTTTTAACAGTCTGGTCCAAAGCTATAATGTGTTTGACTGCCCTTAGCAGGCACCTTTCAATGGGATGCTCGGGCACCACCCAATTAGCTGGACTGGCCCTCAGCAAACACGTGCAAGTGCAGGTGTGCATGGTGTGTATGTGTATGTATGCTTGTGCAGATCATAGCTGACTAAAGGCGGAAAAAGGGAGCTGTGGTGTGTTTGAAACCCAATAATATTACAAGCTACTTCTTTACTCTGTTCCCCCGCACATATGCACATACACACACAATCCAGCACATGAATAAATGACTCTCACGTTGCCATAAATCTTCAATAATGAATTGCTTCCTGCGCCTTTCTCACAGCTATATATAGCAGTGACTCAAAAGCAAGGGAAGAATTGAGAGTGAGGGAGATGACATGCGTTCTCTTTAAGCTATGTTTTACACCGCCACAGTGTTTCATTTCAGTATGGAAACATTCACACTCTAATGTGGATGTTGGTCGGTCGTTGAGATGTTTTGCCAAGAAGCGAGGAGCACACCTCTTAAATTTTCATGATAATGCAAATAAGCACAATTTCCTAACATCACTGCTTTCTCTTATATTTTCCTTTGTCATGTTACGCCTCCTAAGCCTCAATATCCCCTCTCTTCCTTACTGATGCTAATACTTCTTGTTCCTCCAACAATTCCTCCATCTATTCTTTTTGTCACTCCACCTTTTCCTGGCTGGGCTAGCTGAGCCCATCAATCATCTCTGTATCTATCATACCATCTCCATTCAATATCTAAAAAGAGAGAGGGAAAAGTAAGTGATGCAGCGTCAGCAAATGCAGAGGCAGCCAGAAAGAGAATAGGAGCGGGTATCAAGGGGGGGGAAACGTACATAGAGAGTAAAATGGAAGAGAGAGAAAGAAAATGACCTGTGGGCTCAGACGTGATTGAAAAGAGTGAGGGGGAAGAGCAAGAGAGGGAGGGTAAGAAGAGTAAGAGAGAAGAGCAAAAAGAGCTCTCATATGTGGGATAACGCAAGACAGAGGGGTGTGAGAGTATTGCGGTATTTTTTTTTCTCCTGAGCTGTGTGGAAAGTAGGTTAGTGGCAGAACACACACAAGGACTGTAAAAAGGAGGAGGGGGGTTATATGCAGGAGAGTGGGAGGGAAACGGTACATTATGCTGCATGTGACACTGTGCTACCATACTGTGTGTAATCACTGCACGACTCCATCTTTAGACACACTTCACACATTTCCGCAACGCCACAAGAGCATATGTTGCAAATAGCGCACACAACAAGGCACACATGGCAATTGTTTTTTCTTTTGCCAAATACCAAAAAGAAAAAAAAATCCTGTCCCAATCATTCTTGACATGTGATTATGGTGCACCCTAATACCTTTTTCATTGTAGTGTAGTGCTGCAACGATTAATTGATTAACTCAATTAATTCGATTAGAAAAAAGCTTCGAATCAAATTTTACTGCTTCGAGTATCTGTTTAATTAGAGCGGCGTTATAATGGTTTGTTTTAAAAGTGTTTGCATTTAGGTTTATTGATTTCGATGGATACACTGCCCTCTAGTGGCAACAGTGAATATGATATAACTCATTTGACATGGCTAAATCCAACTGCTCCCTGTTAAGACCAACATAAGCTAATGTTTTTTTTTAATATGTATTCAAATTTTGTTTTGAGGTATATTTACCGTAGCTGTTTTTTTTTTTTTTTTTTGGGGGGGGGGGGAATGTGTGTTTAGGCGATTTGTTAAGAGTACTGTTATAAATAAATAAATAAATAAACATTAGCATTTTATAGCATTAAAGTTAGCAGACTTTTGCTCTGCAAGTTAGCCAATTGTCCTTCCATTATCCTTATATTGCCATGTATTTAATTTTTAATACTGTTTGAGGCTAAGCTAAGGTATATTATTATTATTATTATTTTTTTTTTTTTTTATGAAAGTGCAATTCTGCATAGTTTAAAGAAACACTCGGAAATGTTGTGTTCGCATTTAATGCTGTTTTGAAAGTGCAATCTTGTTTTACTTCTCCTAAAATTCATTCTGAAACCCATTAAATGTTTTAATCCGATAACTCGATTATTCAAAATAACAAATTGATAGATTAATCGACTACTAAAATAATCGATAGCTGCTGCCCTATCATAGTGTATGTCATACATACAATAAATTACAAGGAAATGAGAAAATTGGAGAAGTTTTTAGGATTATTATATAATTAATATTTTACTGCAGTTAACATTTTTGCTCACTATCTTTATCTTTAAGATATAATTGTTTTCCGATATTATCAATTTCCTCAGAGTGTGGGTTAAACAAAATAGAAAGGTTAGTGGAAAAAATTGAGAGTAAATTATACAAATTATACAGTATATTAAATAGATGTATTATTGCTCAGTGTGTGGGTTAGTATTGAAGTCTGAGGAAATTAAGTGCTTTTGACATGTAAACATTTAAAAGTGTTTTAGACATTAGTATTCATTCATATGTACAGTTTTGGAATGTTTTTCTTAAATGACATACAGGAACATTGTTGGGCGGAGATGTTAAGTTAAAATAATGATACATAAAATATACATTAACTTTAGCATGGTTGGTGATTAGGTAGAATTTGTAAATTCCATGTTAATCCTAAAGTGTATATAGCCATCTCTGTGCCCCACTTTGTACTAATATGTATACGTTGGTACCTTTACTTACGAAATCAATATGTTCTGGAAGTAGTTTCGTAACTTGAAAATTCTGTGGGACTCGTTTTCCATGTAAATGCCCTAATCGGGTCCAAGCCCCCCAAAATTTATACATAAATATTTTATAATGTATAAAAATGAATCAAAACATGTAACCAATACATGTTACAATTAGATTATTGCACAATAAACATAAAATCAGAGTTGTGCATGATGTGAAAAAAAAAAACAACAAAAAAAAAACCAATACGAATAAAAATTAATACACACATGTAAAGCTGTTGGAACACGAAGGACAAATGAAGAAGATGCTGAGATAAACACATACACATACAGTAGAGGTCCATTTTAGCCAATTGGATGCCAGGAATGCTTGGTAATAGCCAATGGCAGAGCAGCTATAAGTATGTTACGTTCAGTAAACTCTGGGAGCTGCAAGTACCAGCTATTCTGTATTTTGGCCTTTCGTATCCTGAAATTTATTTCGTAACAAGAGGCAATATTTTCCCGTTGAGGTGTGTATTAACTTGAAAATTCTGTATGTAGAGACGTTCATAAGTAGAGGTACCACCGTATACTTATGACCTTATATAAAATGAAGAGTATAGGTCTATCCTTCAGCAACATTGACACTCCTGTCCTACTATAATAATCCTACCACTCCAAGCATTATTTGGCCATCCAAGCACATGGAGACACATACACACATCTAGATAAAGATTCCACTTCACTACACAAACCAACACTACTTTGCCAATTCCGGCAAGACCAGCTGCTACTATTTGGGAAGGTGCCAACCTTCATAACTACAGAAACAAGCTAGTGATCCTTATACTCTTTTACACAAACTACCATGTCAATTTTTTTGGAGGTTGAATTTGAAAGGTTTGTTTAATACAGGGCCAAGACAGTAAAGAAATAATGCTCATTAAATCATTTGATTACAACAGTGAAAAGCATGTAATTTTTTTTTTTTTTTTAATAAACAAGGGAGAATTACATTACCAAGTTTTGTTCTGCCTACATAATGTTGCATTTGTCGTTTATTCATCAGTTGCCAGACGATTCAAGAAAATCATTGGACCCTATTACTTTCAACCACACAAAAATGCCCTCAAATTTATATGGAAAACAGTATAGTATATGCATAATAAAGTGAGGGTTGTGAGATTGGGCAGGTTCACACCCAGTTGGACTATTTTCAAAGAGCTGAAGCGTGAGAGAAGTACATTGGGTGAAACTTTAGGCTACTTTTTACCAAATTTGGCTGCTTCGGAAGGGACCATTTTAATTCATTGTAACAGTTTAATGTGTAGTCAAACATGTGAGCAGTAAAATACATGTACAGTGGTACGTCTACATACAAAGTTAATTCATTCCAGGACCTTGTTTGTAAATCGAAATGGTCAAATGTCGAGCAGGATTTTCCCATAGGAATACATAATAATTCCCATTAATTCATTCCAAAGCCCCAAATCCTACACTAAATCCTCAATAAATACTGCTGGTACCGTTACAAACGGCAAGTACACATTGCAAAACAAATAAATTATAAATAAAAATTGGAATAATAATAATATAATAATAATAATTATAATTCCTGTAATAATGTAAGGAATCTGGTTCTAATATGGCGAATGTGTTTTGCGTGCTGTACCTGAATGCACTGCGACACAGAGAGTGCGGTAGAGAGTTTATTTTCTCTTTCAATGTTCTGTTGTTGTTGGCGTCAACTTTAAGGGACAGTAGGCGTGTTTTGTTGCACAAATTCTTAAAAATAAATGATTAAAAACCTGAAGAAATTGGTTATTTCCTTAGCAATGTTACCACAATAATAATTGTCACCTTTACTCATAAAGACTGGCGAACGGAGGTCGGAGGAGGACCGTCGAGCCGGCTGTATTGTCGAGCCAGTTCACGGACGTGCACACCACGCTCATATTTTTTTATCATTTCCATCTTTATTTCAATGGGATGCGTCACCGTTTTCCTTTTTTCATCACCTGTACTAACCTTCTTGGAAACCATGTTGATTTCATGTTGAGCAAAGAAACTGGGCGCTGTCTTAAATCGTCGTATTTCAAGCATGTCGTCGGATGTAGAAACAAATGGTGAGTCAAATTTTAAGTGTCGAAGCGATCCTATGTCGAGGTACCACTGTAATTTCTGATTTGTGTGTACACAGTCAAATTCAATAAAATTATTCTAAAAATGATATATCATTAAAACACCTTTTATGAACTGCATTTTTTTTACAGGGAATTTGTTCACCATTCTGGTGTGTTTGGAATCGTCTCCTCGTAACATGTGGATTTGCTCTTGCTTTTGACATCAATCTCAATAGAAATACTTTTCCCAGAATGCATTTTGGAATCGGCTCTGGAAAATATTGTCAAAGTTGTACTCTGACAGTGATTTCTATTAACAAGCACATATTTGTTTACATTTAACAGTGTCGTCGTAAGGAGTGTTTTAGCTAAAATATTCATAAGCCCCCCTAAATAATTTGGTGTTGTTTCATTTGGGAAAAAAAAAAAAAAATGCTGACATATTCACTATGAAGTTGCCAGAATATTAGTTGTATTGAGTTCATTTTGTCTATACTTATTAATTATATTTTTTTCTTTTATCCCAGACAATTGTCTGAGGTTGTTTTATTTACCTGACATGTTTGGACGACTTCTTCCGGAAGTAGTCGCCAAAACGTCAGATAAGTAAAACAAGACAAAAAAAAAACAAGACCAAAAAAAAAACGATTAGTCTGGGATAAAAGAAAAAATTATAATAATTTGCCAGGATATTTGTTTAAATCAATAATCCTATAACCTGTCATTATTAACGTAAATATGATATATATCTGTCAGTTTCCCCCTACTTCATAGAGTAAGGTAGAGAGCCCCTTCAGTGTATCGCTATCCAATCCATTCCACATGTTCATATAGAGAATGCCCACATCTCTGAAAAGTCCGAATTTTCCCTGTAACCTGGCTAGCAGTCGGTACTACTTTTGTATTTTTATTTTTCGCAGTCGATCTCTGCACAAATCTTACCTTTGTTGTTTTGCGGTCAAACGTTCCATCCCAGCTCTAAAATAAAGCTGCTACTTAGCTGCTGCTAGCTAGTTAGTCTGAAATGCATTGTGAAGGACCTAGTAGAGTTAAGTGTGCAATCTTGTTACAGCTATGTTTGTGGTGACTTCCTTCTGGAGCATCAGCCGTGTTTCTCACTTTTACACTGATGAGTACAGGAGCTGAGCTCTGAGCTATGAGTATCATTATCATCAGTGTATAGTCATAATAATACACTAATAATAATCCGCCCACCACCTTTATTGACCTGTAGAAGTCTGAGCAGAGGAGCAAATAGGGTGACAGGTGAGAGACCACTTAAAAGGTGAGTATACAGTATACAGTACAGGCCAAAAGTTTGGACACACCTTCTCATTAGTGCTTTTTTATTTTATTTCCATGACTATTTCCATTTTAAATAAGCCCCCCTGTTTTTAACACCCAGTATCGCCCGTGTATACGTGTATATGTTTATGAATTATCAATCTTTGTTAGCTGTTTGTGAAATATTGTGCATGTACGCTACCATAACATACATCCTGTGTAACTCCTGGGGCTAAGACCCCCGTTCTTAAAACCTAGTGACGCCACTGACATTTAACAATGAATACAGTTAATTATTAATTATTGTGTTTGTTGAAATGAAAATAATACAATAATTTTAACCTTTTTTAAGATAAACTATATGTTGATGTTTTTTTACTGAAGAGCAATGATTCCACTATGGCAGAGGTCACGGAACTGCGAACCTCGGTCCGGTTCTGGACCCCCAAGCCGTCTGGACCGGATCTCAAGCTGCCCGGACTAATACATGTTGCAACAACAAAAATCATTTTTTTTCTGCGGGTTTGCAGAGCGGAGGTGGGCAACAAACAAAAACCTTAGCGGTGACGCACGTAAGCCAGCCAATGGGAGTGAAGCATTTGAAAGTTATTTTTAGAACAGCATGTCTCACACTAGCTTTCCAGACTCCGCGGAGTGACAGCCAAAAACAAAGCCGAATGAAGTTGGAGGAAGAGGCGAAAAGGTACGGCAAATGGCTTGCTCAAAATTACGCAAGATTGATGCAGAAAACAGAGTGTTTAAGGAAGAGTAGACCAACACATTTTTGTTCATTTTATCTGGTGGCAGCACAAGACCGCTATGCCTCATCTGTTCAGAGACGGTGTTCTGCCAAAATCTGCTACATTAGCGAAACGTGCTACATTAGTCGAATTTGACACCCAAAGTACTACAGTTCGCGCTAAACCTGTTTTGTATGGATGCATACAGGTAGAACGTACTAAAAATGTCTTAAGAAAATACTTACATGCAGTTATACCAAATAAGGACGGCTTAAATACGCTACGTGACTAATGTGGTCAACTGCTTCAAAGCTAACACAAAAAACCACAATGGTTAAAAGTATGAGAGGGTAATACATGCAAAAAGTATTTTTGAGGCAATGAAAAGGTTCTAAAAAACTAAATAAAAACAAAAATAGTGAGTACTCGCCGCTTCTGACCGATGTGCGCATGCGTTCGGATGCTTGCACAAGCGTGCTGAGCGTTGTGTGGACGTTTCACCGTGTAGTAAGGAATGGCCGAACAACGGTAGCGCTTGTAAAAAGGAACAATTTCAAAAGGCACTATGAAACGAAGCACGCAGCTTTTTCCCAGTTTCCCTATGAACTCTGCCCTTCTCAAAAAATAGCGGAATTAAGGGCTCAATATGATCGCTTTATTATTTATTACTAATTAATTATTATTAAATATTATTTATTAATTACTATAATTTTGTTTATTATATTTTATTTACATTTTTGAATGTTGTAATTATCAGCATAGCCACGTAAAGATACGTTTGTATTTTGGGGAAAAAAAAGAAGCATTAAAAATATTTCTGGACCCGAGATTGTTGTAATTTTTTAAATTTCGGACCCAGAGGACTTTAAATTCATGACCTTCATTCACTATGGTATGTCCCAATTGTTGGCTTGTAATTTTCTGGCTATAATACAAAAAAATTACATACAATTTTACAGGTATTTAAGGAAAAACATCTTATCTTGAACGGGAGGTTGTAATTTGGGCTGGCTTTTATTGAACTGGGAAAGTTTTATTTTGAGAATGGGCTGGAGACAGTCTTTCCATTCTGGCGACCCTGAATACCGTCAGTAGAAACTAGCATGGAAATGATCCATTATGTGAGGTAGAATGGAGTAAAAGTTTACTGTAGCGCTGTCATTGCACAATGAATATTTTTCTGGTAACATAGTCCACAGTCAGAGCCAAAGAAAAACACATGTTTTTTCCCCAAAAAAATGGAAACAAATATGTAATTAGTTTACTGTACCTTCACAGCACACCGGCACCATGTTTGACTACATTGGCAGACAAATTGGACTGCCCAAAGGCTAGTTTAGCCCTGCTTGGCCTCTCTCAGAAGGATTTAGCATCAATCAGTGTTTTAGTCCTTGCAGGCGCCCTCCTGTATATTCTATACTGCATATGTTGTGCCTGCCTCAGCCCTGCCACTGCCACCCCCTCTCATCACCCAAATACAGCTGAATTGCCACTTTCACAAGATGCTGACGCTAGTATGTGTGAGCTGTGCGCAAAGTCTCCGTCTAGCATGTTTCTTACATAATCTTTATGTGGTAATGGTAACTGACAGCCTCTGCTGATCTGATGTATTCACCTGCTTTTCTCTGTCCGTGTGTGTTCTGTATGCCAGCCAAGCTTGCGTGCAGGCACGCAGAACACACATTTTTGTCTAGTAGCGGCCACAGCACATGACCAAAGAACGCAGGCATGAGAAAATCAATCCATCACACACTATCCACCTCTATTTCTTTCTCTTGTCACGTATCCCAGTGCACCAAAATAGCTCTTTTCCACGTCACTGACCACCCTCCCTCCAAAATACTCTCCAGTCTACACAGCCTTGTTCAAACGCCCGGTTTTTAGGATAAAACATTTTTGGGTAGACTAATCATGTCAACATTTTGCCACCGTGGAAAAGGTCATCTATAACTTGTATAATGGACATACTGTAGATGAAGGGAAAAGCATGATGTTGCTCACACCATGCATCACTGTGTTTTATTGCGATATTTTCCCACATGCGTTAGAGACTTCTAATCTAGACTAGCATGAGTCTTCACCAAACAAAGGGGTATTTTAGACCAGGTTTTGGTTATTTCTTGGAATTAAAGTACACCCCCAAAAAATGAAGCATGGTATTTAAGCAAGAACCTTCTTTCAAGTGGGTTCACACAACTGCTTTAAGTAACTATTAAGTTATGTAGTTAAATGAAAAATGCCTAAATGATTTAAGTAAGACTTCATAAATTACATGAGCAAGTTACGCAATTCCTATTTAAACCTTTTACATGCAAAACGTGTAACCACACTCAAAAAAATGAAACATAGTATACAAGCAAGAACCTTATTTCAAGTGGTAACACCAGGGTGAAAGTGGGCCAGAACGGTCAGGAACGCAGTTCCGGTATAAGATTCAGGGCCGGAACTGCGTTCCGGTATAAGATTCAGGGCTAGAATGCTGTTCCGGTACACGTTGCTTTGATTCCAAAAAAATGCCAGCAACTGTCAAAATGCTATGTAAAAAAATATATATACAAAGCTGCCACACATGCATTTTATCAATCTATTCAAATAATTTCAATCTACCAACATCAGATTTACATACACCAGCACAATAAAGGGCTTGTGTAGCGTAATCCGTTTCCATCGATATTTATTATTGATTTTATTCCACGTACAGCATGGAGGTTTCCCCAGCTGCTGCAGTTATCGGAGTCTGACGATGACGACTCACGTCAATGTGCGAATGCACGCAGCAAAGCAAAACGCCTGGACTTATTTATCCATTCAAGTGGCTGACATACTGACATGTGATCACCAGAGATAGTTAGCTCTGATTGGGACAAATGTGCATGTTTTCTGAAACGGCAAAAAAAAAAAAAAAAGTTTGTTGAATTGATGCGACCAAAAAAAGGGCAATGCAACAGAAAGTGGATCAAATCTTTAAGAGCAAGGCAAGAGTTAAGGAGGCTTATTGATCATATGTAGTTTTATTTGCTCTGATGGGGAGGTTCAGAACATCTTAGCTGTCAACGTGCACTTTGGACTTATATTTGTTCATTTATGTTAGGCTACTTATTCATTTCCTTATGATTTAAAAAAGTCAATGTTTGCGCGATCTTCAAAATATATTCCATTTCACTCAGCATAATATAAGTCATTTGTACTTATTTTTCTGAATGAATGTTACTTATATCTTTATTTAAAAAAAACAACAAAAAGTGAATGTTTACATTGACTTCATTTTTTATATACATCCTATGTTCTTAAATAGTTAGAAATTGGCATTTAGTATGTGAGGAAATGAGGGAAAATAAAAATTAGGAGATGAAGGTTGGGGTTTGCTGTTTTTGTTAACTTATATTTTCCAAATCATTGAAAAAAAAAAAATACAATTTTGAATGAAAATCAGTTTTTGTATGTTATAGAAATAACTGACCAAAACAGTTTTCTTTGCATTTCAGTAGTTTTGACCCCCCCACAACCAAAAAAAGAAAAAAATGAAAAAAATAAAATGTTTGGCTCCGTGGCGACCTTCACGTCGGGGAGTTCCGGCAAGAAATTTTCACCCCTGGGTAACACACAATTGCTTTAAGTAACAATTAAGTTATGGCTTTAAATGAAAAATGCCAAAATGATTTGACTTAATAAACTATCCGAACAAGTGTAGCAATTCCTATTCAAACATCTTACATGCAAAATGTGTAACCACCTTTTGTTTTCTTACAATAGGAGTGTTAATTTTAAATATTGATTGTGATGTTGTTAATATCCTGGATGAGTGGAGGAACCGAGTGCAGAACATGGGCCTACCTGGCAATTGTACCCTACTGTTGCACTTACGAAAGGTAACAGAGGGACTGACTCTGCATCTCTTAAGTAAGCACAGAAGTCAGGCTCACTCTTACGTGCTTTTTCAACCAAACACACTCCAGCTATTTACTTCAGCCACAAGTCTTTGGGCCTGCTTTGTTTTCTGACACGTGCACTTAAACCGGGTGTGGCTGATTAATTCTGCTAGTACATTTAACTCTGCCAGGGGTGTCTGTGTTTCACACACTTAATTGACACCGCGCCAAGAGCAATCTTAACACTGCTAGTGTTAAAACAACACCAAAATCAACACCAATCAACTCAAAAATACACACACACAAAAAAAAAAAAACTACATAGATTTTGCTGTGTACGGCAACCTCAGAGGGACAAAAGTCAATTTGTGCAATCACGTTACATATATATTGAGCAATGGTTTTCCATAAGTGTAAAAGTTGAAATAGTACATATGCATTTTTTGAGTGTATGCACCTTGGAAGCAGACTGGGATGCGCACAACAACTGTTATTGTTTTATTATTATCATCATTATTATTATTGTGATTTTTTTTTTAAAATCTGGATTATCAATAGCAAAGTAAAGACAACAAGCGCAACCACTCTCTCAGATCCTTGAAGAAGCCATTTAGTGTTTTTTGCAGCTTTGCTACATATTACTTTATATTTTAATGAATGGCAGAGCCAAATGTAGAGTTATATTTTCGTTTCAAAATAGCTTTGTTTAATGAGTCTCTTAATTTGGTGTTTTGTATATGCTGCGGTGTCCAGAACAGCAGGTAGTAGGACAGCGCAATGCATGTAATCATGAGTGAGTTCAACATAACTGTGATATCCGTGGCATCTTAAATTCCCATTAACTTTGGATGATACAATAAGTAGGCTTTCACTCGTACAGTGCTTTACTACCTTCAAGGTACTCAAAGTGGTCTGACACCGTCATTTAGCTACTGATGATGTAGCATTGGAGGTTTGGAAGAGTGGGAAGGGGGAATCAGCCTTTTTATAACTTATACTGAGCTGTTTGCTCAGGACAAAAAAAGGACACTGAGTTTTGATGTACAATGAGATAATTGAATGGCACATAAAAACAAGCAGCCATTCATACCAGCACCTATGAACAATCTAGTAATTAAGAAGTATGTTTTGTTGTTGTTGTTTTTAATATCGGAAGGGGTAAGAGTACCAAAAGAAAACACGTTCAATAATGTGGAGAATATGTGAATTTTACACAGGATCCAGGAGTTTAACGCAACTTTTGGATGTTCCTCATTTTATAAAATTACAGTCTTTACATTAAACAAAAAGATCTTCATTGAAAGTCTACAAGAATTATGATTGCTGTACTTTGAAGTGTAAATGAAATTCAGTATGTACCATTTGTTCTGTGTAGAGTGGAAGAGAGAGATAGCAAGGGATCTAAAGAGAAATAAATGAAGAATTACTTCTATCTACAATACCTTGTGCTCTGACTGTTGTCCATTTGCTATTCCCCCACCCCACACACACACAAGGTGAGGTTAATATTTTTCAAATCTATAAAATTAAAAGTTAACAATATTTCTATCCTACATACTACCGTCAAGGTCTAATATTTGAGATTCTATAAGATTCCGTGTGTGTGAATAAAAGCCCCAGTGCCTAAAGGGAGTCGGGCTACGGATCAATTCACACATTTATTACCAGATAGTCAAAAGCCATGAGTTAGGCATACTGAACCTTGAGGGCAAACACACATGCATGCACGCACACCCCCATACGCAAGCACACACACACACACCAAACGAAACACGACTCTCAGCTGTCAGGATCAAAACACCTCCACAATGCTTAAATTAGCATCATAAAAAGCGAAAGCAGCCCTTCAGAGGAAGGACAAGATGTAGTGGCGAAGAGAGTAAGCGGGACAGTGGTGATGGGGAGGAGGTTGGCGAGAGGAGGATGACAGATCAGGTTGGAGCAAGAGCGAAAAGGTGCAGGGATGGTGAGAGGTGACGACAAAACCTCAGGTCCTATCAGTCAGAGATGGATGGATGGGGGACAAAAGGGGCAGAGGGTTTTAAAGTGTGTTTGTGTATGTCTGTCAAGTAGAGATGTTGACATCAGGAAGACAAAATGCAGTTAGATAATTACAGTAAACGCAGTTCTCATTTAGGATTTAGTCAATTTGAGAAGCGAGGTAACACTGTTTTGGTGTTTAATGGATTTATGGATTCGCTATCAGAACATTAAACATGATTAAGAATGTTTGAATCACTATTATAAAGCATTCAATGATTTAGAAGCAGACACAGTTTGACGCACGACTTCTTGATCATTTCACATAACTCGACAGCGCCTCTGACTTGTGCATCCTCTTTGTTATTTTTCCCTCCTACAGAATGTCTGTCTCCCGTTACATGTCTCTGCTCAAGCAGCACTTTAAAAGACACAACAGAAGCAGAACATTTTCTCTGCACTTCATCATGTTTCGCTACTGGTTGGCATTTGCATGAATTCACTAACACCACCATTTAATGATTAAAAGACTTAGCGCATTAGATTCTATTCAGATGTTGGCAGTCAAACATAAATATGCAGCACAGCTGGCATCATGTGTAATGTGGTCATACAGTGGTATGAAAAAGTATCTGAACATTTTGGAATTTATGCATAAAAAAACATCAAATGTGATCTGATCTTTGTCAAAATCACACAGATGTAAAAACAGTCTCTGCTTTAACTAAAACCACCCGAACATTTATAGGTTTCCATATTTTAATGAGGAGAGCATAGCATGCAACAATGACAGAAGGGGGGAAAATAAGTAAGTGAACCCTCCGCCTAAGGAGACTTAAAGAGCAATTGAAACCGATTTTTACCAAACAATTTAAGTCAGCTGTGTGCCCACTCACTGATGAGTGGTTTAAAACTGCCCTGCCCACTATAAAACACACACCTGGTAAGAATTGTCTTGATGAGAAGCATTGCCTGATGTGCATCTTGGCTCGGTCAAAAGAGCTGTCTGAAAACCTGCGATCAAGGATTGTTGATTTGTATAAAGCTAGGAAAGGATACAAAACCATCTCTAAAAGTCTGAATGTTCATCAATCGACAGTAAGAGAAGTTGTGTACAAATGGAGAGTTTGGCACTCTTGCTTCTCTCCCAAGGATTGGCCGTCAATCAAAGATGACGCCAAAAATTCAGCACAGAATACTCAGAGAGGTAAAAAAAGAACACTAGAGTGTCTGCTAAAGACTTACAGAAATCACTGGCGCAGTCCAATATCTCACATCAACTAGTATATGTAAAACTATGGCCAAGAATGGTGTTCATAGGAGGACTCCATAGAGGAAATCACTGCCGTCTACAAAAAACATTGTTGCTCGTTTAATGTTCGCAAAAAGGCACTTGGACACGTCACAGACGTTTTGGCAAAATATTTTGTGGACTGATGAAACCAAAGTTGAATTGTTTAAGAGTAACACAAAACGTCATGTGTGGAGGAAAAATGGAGCAGCTCACCAACATCAACACCTCATCCCCACCGTGAAGCATGGTGGAGGGAGCATCATGATTTGGGGCTGTTTCTCTCCGTCAGGGCCTGGACAACTTGCAACCATTAATGGATGAATGAATTCAAACGTTTATCAGGATGTTTTGCAGGAAAACATGAGGCCATCTGTCAGACAGTTGAAGCTAAAAAGAGGATTGGTGCTGCAACAAGACAATGACCCAAAACACAGAAGTAAATCAACTGCAGAATGGTTTCAGAAAAACAAAATACACGTTCTAGAGTGGCCAAGTCAAAGTCCAGACTTGAACCCCATTGAGATGCTGTGGCATGACCTAAAGAAGGAGATTCATGCCAGACATCCTAGGAATCTGACTGAACTACAGCAGTTTGTAGAGAAGAATTGGTGTCCTGATTGATATGCCAGACTGATCTGCAGCTACAGGAAGCGTCTGGTTGAAGGTCTGGTTAGTTTACTTATTTTTCCCCCTTCTGTCATTGTTTGCATACTATCCTCATTAAAACATGAAAACCTATAAAGGTTTGGGTGGTTTTAGTTCAAGCAGACACTGATTTTTCATCTGTGTGATTTTGATACAAATCTGATCATAATTGATGGTGATTTTATGCAGAAATGTGAGAAATTCCAAAAGGTTCAGATACTTTTTCATACCACTGTATATCATGTACATTATTAGTTTATGTCTTTCATTTTAAAAAATATATTTTTAAAAACCCTTACAGGGGTGACCATCAAATTCTATCCATTTGCTTTTCCATCTTCAACAGTATATACACTAGTTACGTTGGACATCCATTGACCATATATAAATCAGCCCTCCTTTTAATATATCCCCATCCACCCATACTTTCATGCCGTTACCTCACTCACATACATGTCACCAATCGTCACTCTAAATGCAGTGATGTTAATCTTACTTTAAAAAAGTAATTAGTTATAGTTGCAAATCACTCCTCACAAAAAGTAATTGCGTTAGTAACTCAGTTACCTCATCGTAAGAGTTATTAGTTACTCAGTAAACCAACTGACGTCACTTTTCATGTTCTACACGTTATTACATGATCCATTCCACAACGTCTTTCATGTAAGATGTTTATATTAATTGACTGAATTGATCTTCTTCATTAAAAAAAAAAATCACAGGTCACCATTTTTACATTTTTTAAAATTCGTAAATTCATATTTATTTTTATAAATATGTGAGTGTAATGGTATTCAAACTTTAACTTTCAAATGCTGTGAGAAAAAAGCCTTTTTGTTTTTCTTGTTGTACCGAATCCGCACCGAACCGTGACCCCTGTCCCGAGGTACGTACGATACATCGATATTTTTTTCAATATGCAGCTAAGGCTCTGAATGTTTTCCCTCTTCCATCTTTGCTCTAGTTGTTTTGATTAAAAAAAAATTTTTTTTAAATCACACAAGCTTTATGGGTATGTCGTTCAAGAAAAGTTTAGGGCAAGTGACTAATTTTGGTAATAAAAAACAAAAACATTACATTGCAGCATCTACAAGGACAACGGCCACTTGGTGATGATAATGCTTACTGAACAGGAAAACAGTCCATTATTTTCAATGAATTGTACCTGGCTGAATGCCACGAACTGTATTTAAAAAAAACAAATTTGCTAGAGAGTTTAACATGACGCTCGCCACACTAAATGCTAATGCTAGCGAGAACGCTAATCCTATGCTAACGCTCCAAGCATTGCTTTTGAGTCTCCGTGTCTCCCGCGTCACCCAAATTGTAGTTACACAAGCCTGCACATCCGTAACAGTATCAGCGTAGCAAAGATGGGAAAAGTAATTAATTAGATAACTCACTACTGACAAAAATAACGCCGTTAGTAATGCTGTTATACTTTAACGCCATTAATAACAACACTGTCTTTAAATGAAGCTGCCAACTTTAAAAACTATCTGATCAATTTTATTGTGAGATGGAACCACTGCAAATGTATCTTTAGAATCCTACAATATTGCACATTATTACTTCAGACTGAGGAGTTACAGACCAACCACCATGCCCAATAAGTAACCAACATGTAAACAAAAGAAAAAGCACATGTAAACAGTGAGTGTAAGTTTTTACAGTGAGTAAACATCACACGCAAACGGACGGTACATAAATTCTGAATAGTTATCAAATTATGCTTGCATGCTTTAGGACAAAATAAATAAATAATTTAGATTTTGCAGTAAAGATAGATCACAGGCTTTACACCCACCTAAGAACAAGCAGGCCCCTTTCTCAACATTTAGGGTGTGACTCGTTTATATTAACCGTGTAAATGGATGTGGCACATGCAAATCAGTGCATATGTATGAGTGCGTATTTGTGAAGCAGCTATCATATGAATTTAACTAACACCTAATGCAACATTGCACGGAATAAACTGAAATGTGTATAAATGTAAATGTGAATGACGTAAATAATACATTCAGCACACATATTGTCAAATTTTAACTCTCCGATTTGAAACCACATATGCATTTGGCTGGGTCAAAGAGTCATTTAGGGTCAACTGTCAGAATGACAGAATGTCAGCGCAGGCTTTAATTTCAATCGTCCTATAGATGACCTGTCGGTCAAAGTCGCCCGCTGCATGTGTCATATATGGAATTTGGAGTCAATGACAAAATTTGAATTGCCCATTCATTACAGGTGTATCATCATGCAATGTGGAACATATATATGAACGTACACTACATATTTTTAATGTATGTAACATATATATATATATATATATATATATATATATATATATATATATATATATATATATATATATATATATACAGTGCCCTCCATAATTATTGGCACCCCTGAAAAAGATGTGTTTTTTAGCTTCTAATAATTTTTTTAAAAATTCAAATAATATGGTATCTTAATGGAAAAAAAAAGAGAAAAATCCAACCTTCAATACCGAAACCTGGGACCGTGTGTATTTCTGTGTGGGACCAAGAATGAGCTTTTTGGCGAAAAACACTCTAAGTGGGTCTGGCGTGCAACGAAAGATGCGCATGCTGAAAAGCACCTCATACCCACTGTCAAGTATGGGGGTGGGTCAGTGATGCTGTAGGGCTGTTTCGCTTCCAAAGGCCCTAGGAACCTTGTTAGGGTGCATGGCATCATGAATGCTTTGAAATACCAGGACATTTTAAATCAAAATCTGTTTCCCTCTGCCCAAAAGCTGAAGATGTGTCGTCACTGGGTCTTTCAGCAAGACAATGACCCTAAACATATGGCCAAATCTACACAGAAATGGTTCGCCAGACAAAATCAAGCTCCTCCCATGGACATCTCAGTCCCCAGACCTTGTTTTGTTGGCAAAAGGGGGCTGTACAAAGTATTAACACCAGGGGTGCTAATAATTGTGACACACATTATTTGATGTCAAATAATTTTTTCTTTATGTGGGATTTTTTCCCCACTGAATGAATGGGCTTGTATTGAAGGTTGGATTTTTCTCTTTTTTTCCATTAAGGTCCCATATCATTTGAATTAAAAAAGTATATATTAGAGGCTAAAAAACACATCTTTTTCAGGGGTGCCAATAATTATGGAGGGCACTGTAGGTAGGTATATGTTATGTATTTCAATAAACAAATGAGCAAAAAACTTTTCTATTGACCCCACTCCCCCTCCCAACCTAAATGATATTAAATTCTATCCTTGTAGTATGCCAATCCTAATTAAACAGCCATAAAAATGTCTGTCTAAATGGGGACATGCTCACATGGTTATTTATGTGTCACTCCCTGGTGTCCAAAGTGAGCTCACAAATAAATAAAGACTCTCAATGAGTCCACTGAGACATGAGCATCTGGTGCATGAAGATATACAGTATTTTCCATCCATGTCCATTCAATCAGACATGACTCTTGAATCACGTAATCAACGTGAGTCTGACCAGTAGCTACATGAACCAGACATTATTGTTTGGAATTAAAAAAAAAAAAAAAAAAAAAAAAAGCTATGTTTATATTATTTCAAAGGACTATACTAGAGTTGAAGGCAAATTACTAGTTAAAGGCCAACACAAATGTTTATTTGACGGAAAACACAGAAAAGACTGAAAAAGTTGTCTCTGCTCTTGCACTCCTCTTTAGAAGAAACTGCTGTATTTTAAGCCAAAACAACTGTTGTGTTTAATAGAACAATATGTCTATATGCTGCCATAGCAGATTCGTGGCGCATTAAGCCCCCGAACCATTTTTAATTTGTCCGTTTTACCCTGACAACCCCCGTTTACAGACAAAACTTAGGTAATTAATTGTATATATTATTCAAAATGTCCTTTTTAGCTTGGAATCATTAATTGATGTCTAATATTTCATTAAAAAAAAAAAAAAAAAAAAAAACTTTAAAAAAGTATTCACTCACATATTTTAAACTTTTGAATTATGTCACATTGAAAAAAATGGCGTCTGTAAAAAAGTCACGGATATCTACCTCATAACTATTGCGTAATAGTATCTTTTTTTGTTACTGTCGCATTTTCTCCGATATGTTAGATCATAAATAATCAGTCCAAACAAAAAAAAAAAAGAAAAAAAAAACCTTTAAAAGGATAAATATATGAAAAGAAAATCTCGACCCCTATTCGATGTCTGCGATTTCTGCAACACGACTCTTGTTATAATACCATGTTTCACCCATAAAATCCCCCAAAAATCCAGCTGTGGCCATTCACAACTGTGTCTTGACACTCGGTGATACATGTTACATGGAGATTTTGGATCTAAACAAGGTAAGTACGAGATAATATCTCGTTAAAGTCATGTCGTCTGTAATTCTGCTCTCGCGTGCTCTCACCTCCAGATAGGGTTTTGCTGTTTAAAAAACATTTAAAAAAAAAAATGCCCTCCTGTTTTTCTTCCCCCAGAAAATTGAGATTTTAAGCTTTCCAATGATGTATCACACATGCATATCGGACAATTTTGAAAGTTGACCAAATTGGGGTTCTCAGAGCGGAACTTAACGTCACCTGAGTGTTCGCCGCTATTTGCAACTAGCATTTTTTTTCTTTTTTTCAAACGTATTAACATATTTTTAAGTAAGACAACTTTTCAAATTACTGAGGCCATTTTATATACATACTGTAGCTTTCCAGTATTTGTATGTACTAGAGATGTCCGATCACGTCATTTTCAAAGTATCGGAATCGGCAAAAAAATATCGGACATGCCTTTTTTAAATATATATATATTTTTTCATTAAATCGTTTTCTAATTATATTTAACTTACAGACATAATGTGTTACACTCTTCCAGAGTCTTTAGTTTAAGCTTAAGGTAGGGTTATCAAATTTATTGCATTAACGGCGAGAATTAATATTTTTTACCTTTATCACGTTACAATATTTAACGCAGTTAACGCATGCGCTGCACGACCCACTCACGCATTGTCGCGTTCAATCTATAATGGCGCCAATTTACCCATACAGTATATAGAGCTAAAAGGCAGCGTAAAATGAGTACAGTGAATTTTGGCAGCCTTTGGAGCCTTTTTTAAATGTCTAAAGCCTTACAATCCCTCTCCCAATGATTAGAATAATCGTGGTAAGCAATGTGGGGAAGAAAGGTAGTAGTTGATCTTTTTCTTAACACCCTATGTTATTTCCCAACGCAGAGAAGATATATCAATTGGTACCACGACGCACAGTCATGGTTGCACTTCCCATCATGCATTTGGGCAGAAGTTAAATAGCTACAGTATCATTTACTGAAAGCTCAACAAATACACTAGATGGCAATATTTAGTGACAATATACAAAGTCACATTTATCCTTTAAGAATTACAAGTCTTTCTATCCGTGGATCCCTCTCACAGAAAGAATAATGTTAATGCCATCCTGAGGATTTATTGTCATAATAAACAAATACAGTACTTGTGTACTGTATGTTGAATGTATATATTCGTCCGAGTTTTATAAATTTTTTTCTTAATGCATTGCCAAAATGTATATGATCGGGAAAAATTATCGGGAATGATTGCAAAAAAAAAAGCAATCGGATCGGGAAATATCGGGATCGGCAAATACTCAAACTAAAACGATCGGGATCGGATCGGGAGCAAAAAAACATGATCGGAACAACCCTAGTATGTACTAAACACACTTTAGTACCGCATTTGCAGTAACACATTCGAGATAAATCTGAATATACTCTTCATTACCTACTTTCAGTACATTTAAAAAAATAGACAACAACACATCTTTTTAACGTCACTATCCTCTTGCTATGATCAGAATTTTCCAACACTGAACAAATGGCATCTCAGGTGCATCGAATCTGCTATTGTAATGGTCTGCAAATGCACTGTCATATATTTAATTAACTGTGAGTGAAGCACAGATCTCATCATTTTTTTATATTTATTTTTAAGAGACCGAGCTGCAGATGGGAGTGTCTCTTATTGGAATGGTGCACTTTTAGCAACTGGGTCTAAAATAACACAATTTGGATGCCAACCCTGTCAAATAGTTTGACCCTTGAGGGTTTGTTCAGTGCATTTCATATCTCCTGCTCATGTGCTGTGTCTATGGTCAGTCCATAAAAATACATCACAAAGAGTTAAAACTCCCAGAGAAAACGCTTAAAACGAGAGTACCACTGCTATCTACTCTAATGGTGGCCCAATTACACTTTATCAAAATAAAATAAATAAAAAAACACAATCACATACGCCCGACTACTTGAAAAGGACTACCATATTGCTGTATTCTAAATACAGTGGTACTTGGAGAGCTTAGTATTTTTGTTCAGGTTCTTCATCATTTAAAAAGTTCGAAAACCTTTGGATTAAACATTATTGTAAAAATCTGATCTAACTGACTGACACTTTTAGGTGACAGTTTCTTTTGACAGTAAGCAAACAGCAAGTACATTATTGTGCATACAATGACCTAACCTGACACCTTCCCTTGTCTCTGTAATGTGCTTTAATGGTTCTTCTAGTTAAAAACATTCAATAGCTCAATGCAGTTCCAACAGTGCATGATGAATTGCTTTCACAGTAACCTATTAACCTGATCAAGTGAATGGCATCAGGTTATGCACTGTAAATCCAAGTTATACAACGTCATGCTCCTTCTGAATAGCTCGGTCATTTAGCAAATAGACTGTGAGTCATAAGCATAAGTAGTTCCTGCATTTCACCAAAGCAGTCTAATTAGTGCGTGTATAGTTATGTCACAGCGCAAGCATCAGGAGTGATCAATACAATCATTACTTCAATTTTCTCTCATGTCATTTTCATTCACAAAGCTAAAACTTCAATTTAAGACTCAGACATCACATATCTGAAGATGGAGGAATCACTCCCTATTCATTTGCACAGAATGGTGCAATGTGCAGATTTCTGAAAGATGAATTTGCTTAGAAACGCACACACAAAGAGGAAAATTGAGACAAATTTATGCGGAGGCAATTGAGTCATTTGTAGTATTGAAAAAAAAAAAAGAAAAAATACTACAAAAACACCCAGTGTCTTAACATTTCAAAGGAAAGCCATGCCTTTATGCTCACATCCACCATATTTAGAAAGGCTACACCTGGAGGCTTGCGATACGGAAACTTGTGTCACACACATGCACATATACGACGAAAGAGGTTATAATTGCTTTTATCGGGAGACCTGATTTTTTTTTTTTAGGTCTGTACACTGCAAAGGCTCTACATGATATGACTGTGGGGACGGTCCTTAGTCTTTACAAAGTATTAAATACAAATGTATTACATACACATACACACTGAAGCTGGTTTTCCTTTCTTTTGGTGTCTCTTCATTCCCCTCCTCTTCCATTTCTTTTACCTAATCTGTACTTGCTGACATCAGCAACCAGCAGCGCCCCCTAGATACCGCCCACACCCCTTCTATCCGCATCAAAATACAATTACACAAACACACACACACTGGCAGAGACTATTCAGGGATCATATATCAAGCTCCCATGTGATGTGACGTGGAATTACTAACAGAGGTGATTGATGCCAATCAACAGCTCATAAAAAGGGGGCTGCAGTTTCTGCTGCCACCTTTTCATTAAGCGTAAATTACAAGTCTAGCCTAGATCACGTAGACTGGAATTCTTGCTAAGCGTTTGTCATTTATTCTTATCATGGTGAGCCTACCTTATCTCCAACAGACTTGTACTCACAACATTGCAGGTAAAGGATATGGCCATTCGGTGATCTTTTTGGCGTATTTTCTCACAAAGTTATCTTCACTGAAAATGAACAAGGAGCGGTTGACCGTGAAACAGTTCTGGCGTACTGGTATCGGGTTGTACAGGGCCATAGTCCGGGCCCTCTGAGCCATGGATTGCTTGTACATTCTCTGGGCTCCTGGCCCCCCAGGTGGACCGTGGCCCAGTCCGTGCCCATGTGCATGGCCATGCCCATGTCCGTGTCCGTGCCCATGAGCATGTCCATGTCCGTGTGGTCCTCCTTGTCTCCCTCCACCACGGCCACCCGGGCCCCCTCCACCGGGCCCTCCACCATACCTGGCTGGTACTTCGTCTCCAAACCGTGCCATTCTCTGGAAACCAGAAGCCAATCTTGACAAAGGAGCGGAAAAGGAGACCGATGCTCAGCTGCACAGCCACACATTACATCCCATCCGGATCAGAACAGCTCATATGTTCAAATGGGTCACGGTTCTGCAGCTTCTGGTCTAAGCAACCTGGGTGTCCATGTAGAGACCACCTTCCTCGTTCCCCTGCCAGGGGCCAATTGTGGGTGACAAGGAATCAAATGTTCAGTCTTTTGGCTGGCACTGAAGGGCGTCTCAAGTCCTACACTTGTTTTGGATCTGTCCGAACCCTGAGGACAAAACCCCACCACCAAATCATGGGGACTTATTCAGCAAGAACCATCGCTTGTCATGCCTGCTGCATCAGAACGCTCCATAGAAGCCACAAGATTTAGTTCTTCACTGTCATGACAACATGTCATTACAGTACATACGCCTTTAAAATGACAGGGGCCTCAGTGATAAATCATATTCCCGACATCTAATGTTTAAAAAACACCTCAAACGTCCATGGTACAATTTGGTAATCCTGAAACAGTGTTCAGTTAAAGAGCACGGGAAATAAAATGCTACCATAATTTATTTAATTAATTTAAAAAAAAAAAAAAAAAACCGCAATATTTGGTATAGTGTTGCTATAACGTGGTACTGCCGATTTTACCTTAAGGTGGTGGATCTGACAAGCCTCGAATGCAAGACGGGGAAAATGTCATTGGTTTAAAAATATAAAACGGCGTGCAAACGGGGAAAGACGGATCATTTCGTGTTGCTTTAAAATGTCCATGCCGTCGTAGTGGAGATGAGAGCAATGAACAGCATCCTCCTCCCTGGTTGCAACACCTGCCCAGCCATCCACGGACGGAGAGGACACGGCGTCAAAGACACGCGTGGGACAGCTTCTTCCCTGCTGTCTTGAACCCTTTCATGGAAAAAAAAAATCTCGCCGTGTCCCGATTAAACCAAACCTCCGTTCTCTTGGACCGCTTGGATATCCTAGAGCGTCCTCTGTGAGGAGTGTATGGTGGTAATGGTGGGAGGGGTGGGGGTTCCTCCACCAGCAGCCCCAAGGGGAGGAGGAGAGGGACGCAGGAATGGAGGAACGGGTGGATGGATTGATCGAGACAATAATGAAGGGAATTTTAGAAGTAGAGTGTTTCTAAATTACACAGACACATTTATGCCATGTTTGTGCGCGCGCCACATTGGAAGCGCTGCAGCTGCACATACCTTATGACGCAAGCACCTACTTGCACACGTATGCCGTTTATTGCCTGCTTCAGTAATGCTTAGAGCTCTAACCAAACCCTGATCCATGTCAGTCACGATAACTTCTTATAGACGAGTATGTTATCAATGCTGATCACCCTCCTTTAATCCCGAATAAATTCATGTGAATGTGGATTAAAAAATGTTCAAATGCATGCGCAGAGGAGGAGATAAGGGTGTTGGTAATCTGCGGCGCGAACACGTGTGCACCTGCAAAGGCGACAGAACTACGTGCGCGCGCACACATGCGAATCGTGGGTTTGTTCGAGAAGAAGGCGGAGAAGGACGGATGCTATTCTTAGTAACAGACATTTGGAAATTAATGGACGAGGAGAGCGCTCTACCCCTCTCCCTTCCCGAGTTGACCACCTCCCCTCCCTCGCTCAGCGACGTCTGCAAGGTGTGATCATTTCCCTTTGCATGCACTACTCACGCACAGCATTAATTGGTGGCACCTTTTTAACGAGTTTTTTTCCCCTGGGGAAATAATGTTAGGTAGTTCAGTTAACGTGTTTTATTTTGGTTGTCATTCATTCATTCATTCATTCATTCATTCATTCATTCATTCATTCATTCATCTTACAGTTATTGCCAAAGAGGAAAGTGGAATGATACCCATTTAACAACAAATATAAGTGATTACTGCATTACCTACCAAGTATATGCATGCACCTCCTATATCCCCAGTAGGGTTGTGGGTGTGCTGGGACCTATCCCAGATGACTTCTGGCAAGAGGCAGCCTACACCCTGGCCTGTTCACCAGAAAAATATAAACGTGAATCATCAACACCTATAACCTTAAAAATAACCATAGCATACATTCCTTTTTTGGAATGTGATAGATTTGTGAAGAAACACAACCCTTACTCCGCTACTTTGGGCTACACTAGAGTCGATACATTTTTCATCTTTACTCTACACTTTGACTTTATTTTTGCCAGAGATGCCGACAGTGGCAGTCTCAGTTTCACCAATGAGATGTTGGAACAATCACCACATGACTCCATTATATTAATCAGATGTAACTTTTTTTCTCTACTAGAGGGCGCTCATGCGCTTTGGACGGGTGACGTTTCATAGTACTGTATTGTTCTGGTCTGAGTTCAACAATTTTTGTGACATCTTTTAGGTCTTATCTGGTCAAGTATTAAGTTATAGTCCAGCATAAAAGTAACAGCAGTATATAGATCATATAAGTAACATATACAAATATACATAATACAGATAAAGTGCAGAAAAAATAAGTTTTAAAAATCGGCGATTATAAGCACTTACTCACAATGTTACTCATTACTTGAGTATTCTTTCCAAGAATACTTTTTTACTTGTACTTGACTAAATTTATGGATGACTACTTTTACTGTTACATTAGTAATATTATTTAGACGTAAAGGCTGATTTATTCTTCTGCGTTGCAGTGACGGCGGTGCTACACCATTAACGCAGACCCGATTTACGACCCTATGCCGTAGCTGGATGTGCACCTCCAAAAAACTCCTGACTACGCGTCATGTCAACGCGGGTGAAGTTAACGTCGGAGAACTATGGCTAGGTTCATATTACAGGTCTTAATGAACGAATCCGATTTTTTCGTGTTTTTCCGACTCGAGTCAGGCATTAACTAGACGGTTTAAAAGGGATAAGTCGCATAGAAGTGGACCATTTCAAATCCGATTTGAGTCACTTTGGTATGTGGTTCAAATCCGATCTGGGCCACATATTTTTTCAGAACTTGACTGGCGGTCTGAACTGTCAAGACTCCCAAATCGGTATTCATGCAGCAATTACGCCAGCAAAGAGCAAGAGGCACAGAGGATGGCAGCCATGTAGGCATTAGCACCTAGCTTGAACTCTGCTTTTAAGCACGAAGCGGGCTTGACCATAGTCATAAGAAAAAAAAAAAAAAAAAATAAAAAAAAAATGAAGAAAAGGATAAGCCTTACAATTTTCGATTTTCATTCTATGCGCGGAATGAGCAATATTTCATTATTGCACACATGGCCGAGTCGGGTCAAACTGACGCACCCACGTCATTTCAAGCACACACGTCAAGGCTCATGTGTGTGCATGTATGCGTTCTATTAGTCCATATAAACTTTGAATATAAGACTAAACATGGATTATTAATGTCCGTTATTTGTGTCCTCTTTTTGGAAATCAAAATATGATCACTCTGCAATGACATACAGCTAGCATGTGTAATTTGTTTCGATGCTTCTGCGCATCTCTTTGCTGAGCGCATCTCGAACTGCGAAATAGTGCGCATGCGTGATACTTGAACGGTCTCAATGGACAAATGCAGTCTGAACGGGCAAGCCAAAAAAACAGATATGGCAAAAAATTGGATTTGTGCATTAAGACCTGTAGTATGAACCTAGCCTAAGATTGGTCCGCTCAGAACGTTGTTTCCGGTTCAGCGCAATAACTCTGCTGTTTTTAAACATTCGCAAATGTCTCCCGTGTCGCTTACGCTTCAACATTTGTATTAACAACATTTGTTGTTCAATATTGATTAGCTGCAGCTGCAAATACACATGTTCCATCTTCGTTGCCAATGCTGTCAATAACCGGAGGAAAACTAAAGGAATTTGACAAGAGTCTCCCAAAACTGTGCAAAGACAAAGCCACATCCCTCTAGTGCCATGACAGTGAATTACAGAGCAACGCGTTCCCTTGACACAGAACGCTCATTGTCTGCGTAGGGTCTACGCCGTCGCTCAGCAGGCTACAGAACGCAGAAGCATAAACCAGGCTTAACGCTACTCTTACTTGAGTAAAATTTTTTGGCTACTCTACCAACTCTGGGTTTTACAGTTCTAGGGCAACTGCAATTTAGTGTTCACTTACACAAGCAAATAAGGCTGCATTACCCATTACTCCTTTTAAAAATATAACTGCAGTGGCTTTACCTAGGGAGGAGCACCGGGGGCAGTTGCCTCAGGTGCAAAATTAAAAGAAAAAACATAACTGGTGGTAGTAGTAGTATAGTGTAGTCATAAGCGGATTTTAAGGGGGGGCCAGGGGGGCCAGGCATGAAATTGCATGAAATTGACTTTCATATATATATATATATATATATATGTTAGGGCTGTCAAAATTATCGCGTTAACGGGCGTTAATTAATTTTTTTAATTAATCACGTTAAATAATTTCATGCAATTAACGCACTAGGCCCGCTCAGACAGATTTAAATGTCAGTACAGTGAAAGGCCAACTTGTTAATTGTGTTTTATGGAGTTTTTCCGCCCTCTGCTGGCACTTTGGTGTGACTTGCATATGTTATGTGGCGTAATGTCGCCCTCTGCTGGCGATTCAGTGCAGCTGATTATTTGGGTTTCGGCGCGCTTTTCTGACGTGATTATATGTCGACGCGCATTCACACTAATAGACAGTGCTATTCAGACTAGCTAACGTCCGCATCCAGTATTCAGTGGCAGTTCTCATAGTCCCATCACACTGTTTGTGTCTAATACATGAATCGCTTGTGAGTTATATTCCTCCTTTGTTTATATTCATGAGCATTAGATAGTTATTGATGATGTGTATTTGAATTTGTTCACATATATGGTGAAATGCAGTTACATTGTTAGATGCTTGTGAGCTAATTGGCTAGTGCTACTGCTCAAATGGACACGTGTGTGTACATTTTATGTTATTTTGTCATTTATGCAAGTTATTGACACATTGCCTTGTTATTTTCAGTTTTACAAAAATACAAGAAACGTGCTCCTGTCAAAAAGAGATGACTTCAGTAAAGCCCATGTAACTTTGCCACACCGTCTGATTTCTTTTTGGAACTTATGTTCGCTATCTGTCAATTTGTGTACTCACACACATTGAGGACAGAATAGGGCTACTAGTTTATTTTTTGATTGAAAATTTTACAAATTTTATTAAAACGAAAACATTAAGAGGCGTTTTAATATAACATTTCTATAACTTGTACTAATATTCATTTTCTAAGAACTACAAGTCTTTCTATCCATGTGTAACGGGTACACGCAAGTCCATGTGGAGCGTGGAAACCTCCCTGCCGATTCCTTCATGTAAGGACGCTAGCGGCTGTGCCATTGGCTTGAGCTTATTGGTGCAGTGGTTACCGAGCTTACCTGCCGAGTGGAAGCATCGTTGGCGCGCGGGGTCGCGTCCCGGCCTAGCACTAGAAAACCCAACATTTTTTTAGCCTACTGGAAAGCCCAGAAGGGGATCAGATGATCCCCACAACTCTGGGTATCCACAATTAGCATCTGTATATGTGCAAATGAGTGTGTCATTGTCTCTCAAATAGGCCACTCAAGCACACAAGCAAACAACCTTACTCGAACCCAGTACTTCTCAAATGGTGGGGCGCGCCCCCCCAGGGGGGCGCAGAGCGATGCCAGGGGGGGCGCGAGTGACCTCGGGGAACATGCTTTTTTTTTTTTTTTTTTTTGCCGTACTAGAATAAAGTGTACTTGCACATCCACTCCGTGGGTGGCAGTGGCGCTCTCATTTTCAAAGTGCGTGCAGTATTTTTGAAGTAAGCAAGAGCACACGGAAGAGACTCATGCAGAGCTGTACTCACGCAGCGACCCACTGTCTTTCTCACGTGTCCGGCCGAGAAGTGCCGTTTTCGGCTTGGGATCGTCACGACCACCGCCCTCACCTACGGTTCTCCCTCGGCCGCCGAGAATGCGCTTTTTTCGGGCCGTTTGCCTTTGACTTTTAATATAGTGGGAAATGAGGAAAGACCACTGTTTACTGAGTCTAAAAATGATTATAGCGGAGAAGCCAAATCAGTTAAGACGCCACTTAAAGACATTAGACCTCAATCTCATTGATAAGCCGCTTGATTGTTTTTCAGCGAAAATGTGCCGAATATTGCCAATTGTCACAATCGTCCCGCTTTGTCAGTGTTATATCAGTAAACCAGTGAGCACTGTGGTGAATCAGCGAAAATAAAAACTTTCCTTCTGTCCAGAGACCTTTTTCCCCCCTTCTATTCAGTTTTGTTGTTTTTTCGGTCAAATTTTTTGGCATGTTGTCCTGAAGAGTAAATGTTTCTAATCAATTTGAATTTGTTATTATTTACTGATTTTATTACATTTTATTTTTCAGTATCAAATGGTCAAAAATGTACCTTGAGTGTATTTTTACAGTTTGGATGAGACTTTTTTTTTTTTTTTTTTTTTAACTTCAGGCAAATTGATGCGCATTAAGTCTTTTCTGTTACAAGCAACACAATGTTAAAAAAGTTATACTTTATTATAAGTTGATCTATGTTACTTTTTTTCTTTAATAGAAAAAAAGGACACAATGTTAGGCTGAGGCGTACTTATAATAGTAATATAGACGAATGATACTATTTACAGTGGCGGCAGAGAGTTGGGGGGGGGGGCGCGAAACATTTACGTCTTCCTTGGGGGGGCGTAACAGAAAATAATTGAGAAGCACTGCTCTAACCCACAAGGGTTGGTCAGTTTACACTGACTCTTGCCATGATAGTTTCAGTTATTATTTGAGAGTTTTATTTTTGAATATGGTTTTATTTTATTCATTCACTGCTCTGCCCATTTTTTCTTCTTCTCCTATAGCACACACAGGCAACTTTATGTATAAATTACTGCAATGAAATAAACAAACGCACAGACCATTGCAACGTGTATAAAGTTATAATGAATGAAATAATCAATACATTTGTGACGACAAAAAAATCTAAAATGTTTTGGTCTCACAACCCAACCCAAGTGTGATCAGCTCTGCCATGTGGCTTTCTGAATGCAAAGTGCTAACTACGTCAAGGGGCGGGGGATGTGCTTATCTTGATGACCGAGCTAGTGTGAGCGAACGACAGTCGACTGGCGGGGTGGATTTGAACAGGAGCAGGAAATTATGGTGGCTGAGAGGTGTCAGGCAAAATGCAAAGTCTCAACACTTTGCAAATAAAAAAAAGCATGAACCCCAATTGCAAACGCTTTGCAAAAGAAAAAAAGCATGAATGCAAACCGCCACAACACGATCCCCAGTTCCTAAAGCGCGATTGCAAATTGGCAAAAGCACGAACCCTAATTGCCACAACACAACAGCAAATGGTTCGCAGCACGAATGGCTCAGAAGGCAAATGCAAAGACACAGCAGCAAAAATCCCGCAACAGAACAGCAAAATCCCACAACACGACGGCAAGAGGATGACCTGGAAGTACAAAAAAATTAAGATAAAAAAAAAAAAAGGACGACATATTTTATATTGCTGTATGTGCCATCTGACCATCTCTACGGACCTCTGTGAAGTTGGCCCCCTCCCCCCCATCAGACATATTTATATTAAAATGATGTAAATCGTTTGTACTGTAAAAGCTTTGTTAGTGCTGCTTTCGTTCTAGAGATATTTACAATTCTTTTTGGGTAAATCTGAGGTCAGCTAGCCCCCCATTTCAATTCAGAATTGTGTCTGTCATTTGTGCTAGTTTGTGCTGCAACGGTTTTGTAGATCAGTATTATGCTTTTATTGAGATATTAATTTTAAGTGGTGACGTCACTCGTAGCTTTTCCTTAGCTTAGCTCCCGTGGCTCATAGAGCATACCAATGGCAGCACTTCAGGACCATTTTGCAGTAAATGAGGGGCTTAGAGTGACGTCATCACTCAAAATGAATATCTAAAGCCCCCCAATTTACTGCGAAACGGACCCGAATTTGTTTGTGTTATGATCGTGCTTGTTAGGTAGGTAGCTAGGACACCCCTCTGTTATTGGGAGTTGGTATGCTGCATTAGCCACGGGAGCTAAGCTAAGGAAAAGCTACGAGCGACGTAACCACTCGAAATTAATATCTGAATAAAAGCATAATACTGATCTACAAAACCATTGCAGCACAAACGATTGACACAATTGTTAATTGAAATGGGGGGCTAGCTGACCTCAGATTTACCTATATAAGAATTGTAAGTATCTCTACAACGAAAGCAGCTCAAACAAAACTTTTACAGCACAAACGATTGACATCATTTCTATATACAGGACTGTCTCAGATAATTAGAATATTGTGATAAAGTTCTTTACTTTCTGTAATGCAATTAAAAAAACAAAAATGTCATACATTCTGGATTCATTACACATCAACTGAACTAGTTCAAGCCTTTTATTATTTTAATATTGCTGAATTTGGCTTACAGCTTAAGAAAACTCAAAAATCCTATCTCAAAATATTAGAATATCATGAAAAAGTATACAAGTAGGCTATTCAACTAATCACCTGAATCATCTAATTAACTCGAAACACCTGCGAGGGTTTCCTGAGCCTTAAAAACACTCAGCTTGGTTCAGTAAACTAAATCACAAGTATGGGGAAGACTGCTGATCTGACTGCTGTCCAGAGGACCATCATTGATACCCTCCATCAGGAGGGTAAGACACAAAAAGAAATTTCTCAAAGAGCAGGCTGTTCACAGAGTGCAGTTTCAAAGCATATCCACAAAAAGTCTGTTGGAAGGGAAAAATGTGACCGGAAACGCTGCACAACCAAGAGAGATGACCGCAGCTTTAACAAAATTGTGAAGAAGAGCCGCTTCCAGAATTTGGGGGAGCTTCAAAGACAGTGGGCTGAAGCTGGAGTCCAGGTATCAAAAGCCACAGTTCACAGACGTGTCCGGGAAATGGGCTACAATAGCCGTATTCCCATGGTCAAGCCACTTCTGAACTCAAGACAACGGAAGAAGCGTCTGACTTGGGCTATGGAGAAGAAGCACTGGACAGTTGCAGAGTGGTCCAAAGTCCTCTTTTCAGACGAAAGCAAGTTTTGCATTTCATTTGGAAGTCAAGGCGCCAGAGTCTGGAGAAAGGCTGGAGAGGAGCAAAATCCAAGTTGCTTGAAATCCAGTGTGAAGTTCCCACAGTCAGCAATGGTTTGGGGAGCCATGTCAGCTGCTGGTGTTGGTCCACTGTGTTTCATCAAGTCCAGAGTAAATGCATCTGTGTACCAAGAGATTTTAGAGCACTACATGCTTCCATCTGCTGAAAAGCTCTATGGAGATGAGGATTTCATTTTCCAGCATGATCTGGCACCTGCCCACAGTGCCAAAACCACCAGTAACTGGTGCACTGACCATGGCATCACTGTCCTTGATTGGCCTGCTAATTCCCCTGACCTGAACCCCATCGAGAATTTGTGGGGTATAGTTAAGAAGAAGATGAAAGACACCAGACCTACAAATGCAAATGAGCTGAAGGCCGCTATCGAAGCATCCTGGGCATCAATAACACCTCAGCAATGCCACAGGCTGATTGCCTCCATGCCACGCCGGATTGATGCAGTAATCCGTGCAAAAGGATTCCCAACCAAGTACTAAGTGCATCAATGGACATTTTCAAATGTTTGATTTAGTTTTGCTGTTATAAAATTATTTTTTTACTTGGTCTGAGGAAGTATTCTAATTTTTTGATATAGGATTTTTTAGGTTTCTTAAGCTGTAAGCCAAAATCAGCAATATTCAAATAATAAAAGGCTTGAAATAGTTCAGTTGATGTGTAATGAATCCAGAATGTATGACATTTTTGTTTTTTTAATTGCATTACAGAGAGTAAAGAACTTTATCACAATATTCTAATTTCCTGAGACAGTCCTGTAAATTTGCGTCTGATGGGGGGGGGGGGGGGGGGGACGATTTCACAGAGGTCCTTACAGATAGTCACAAAGCACATATAGCAATATAAAAAGTGTCGTCCTTTTTTTTTTTTTTAACTTCCGGTCATCCTTTTGCCGAGTCCTTGCTGAGTGAGGCTGCTTTCTCTTTCGCTACTACTACTAGTCAGGCTACTTTCAGACACTTATTTCTTACTTGCCTACTGTAGGTTGATAAATTTGTAGGTAGATTTGTTTATTTCTTGGTCAAGCCAAAAAAAGTTCTTTCAATCAAAATATATATTTTCAATCGAGAAAAAAAAGTCACTTGAATGAAAGCAAAATGTGTTTGAACAAGTCAGGCTGCTGTTTCTTTACTTGCAACCAGCCATTAGCTGTGGAAGGGGGTTGGGCGTCAGGCTACTCTCAGACACTTTTTACTTGACAATAAACTGCTAAACTTCTGAGGATATTTTGACAGTATTTTAATACTTCTAATTTATTCGGATGTATTTGTTTGAATACCCTCTACATGTTAAAAAACAATTTTGAAAAGATCAGTTAACAATTTACTGTGGATATACATTGATATACATAGATATTCAGAAATACTACAACAAAGCACACCAAGCAACAGTGGTAACAAGAAAAACACCTCACATGAAATGGCTGGAAAAAAATATGCAAAACTAGTAAATACCACTCTTGGTTCAGAAACAAGCTATCATTCAGGCAACTTTTGCATTCAAACACAGTTTGCTTTCATTCAAGTGACTTTTACTTTCTATTGAAAATATATACTTTGATTGAAGGAACCTTTTTTGGATTGACTAAGACATACAAAAATCTACCTACAAATTTATCAACCTACAGTAGGCAAGTAAGAAATAAGTGTCTGAAAGTAGCCTGACTAGTCGTAGTAGTGAAAGAGAAAGCAGCCTCTCTCAGCAAGGTTTTCGCCCATCCCCCTCCTCAGCTAAAGTAGCCTGACTGAGCCTGTTTCGCCCCAACCCCCTCTTCAGCTAAAGTAGCCTGACTGTCAGACACTTATTTCTTACTTGACACTAAACTGCTAAACGTCTGAGAATATTTTGATAACAGTATTTTAATAATTCTAATTCATTCGGATGTATTTGTTTGAATACCCTCTACATGTTAAAAAAACATTTTTGAAAAGATCAGTTATCAATTTACTGTGGATATACATTTATATTCATAGATATTTAGAAATACTACAACTAAGCACACCAAGCAACAGTGGTAACAAGAAAAACACCTCACATGAAATGGCTGGAAAAAAATATGCAAAACTAGTAAATACCACTCTTGGTTCAGAAACAAGCTATCATTCAGGCAACTTTTGCATTCAAAAACATTTTGCTTTCATTCAAGTGACTTTTATTTTCTATTGAAAATATATACTTTGATTGAAGGAACCTTTTTTTGGGATTGACTAAGACATAGACAGATCTACCTACAAATTTATCAACCTACAGTAGGCAAGTAAGAAATAAGTGTCTGAAAGTAGCCTGACTAATAGTAGTAGCGAAAGAGAAAGCAGCCTCACTCAGCAAGGTTTTGCCTAAACCCCCCACAGGTAAAGTAGCCTGACTGAGCCTGTTTCGCCCCAACCCCCTCTTCAGCTGAAGTAGCTTGACTATCAGACACTTATTTCTTACTTGACACTAACTGCTAAACTTCTGAGAATATTTTGATAACAGTATTTTAATAATTCTAATTCATTCGGATGTATTTGTTTGAATACCCTCTACATGTTAAAAAAAACACTTTTGAAAAGAATAGTTAACAATTACTGTGGATATACATTTATATTCATAGATATTTAGAAATACTACAACTAAGCACACCAAGCAACAGTGGTAACAAGAAAAACACCTCACATGAAATGGCTGGAAAAAACATATGCAAAACTAGTAAATACCACTCTTGGTTCAGAAACAAGCTATCATTCAGGCAACTTTTGCATTCAAACACATTTTGCTTTCATTCAAGTGACTTTTATTTTCTATTGAAAATATATACTTTGATTGAAGGAACCTTTTTTTGAGATTGACTAAGACATACACAAATCTACCTACAAATTTATCAACCTACAGCAGGCAAGTAAGAAATAAGTGTCTGAAAGTAGCCTGACTGGTAGTAGTAGCGAAAGAGAAAGCAGCCTCACTCAGCAAGGTTTTGCCCAACCCCCCCTCAGGTAAAGTAGCCTGACTGAGCCCGTTTCGCCCATCCCCCTCCTCAGCTAAAGTAGCCTGACTGAGCCTGTTTCGCCCCAACCCCCTCTTCAGCTAAAGTAGCCTATCAGACACTTATTTCTTACTTGACACTAAACTGCTAAACTTCTGAGAATATTTTGATAAAAGTATTTTAATAATTCTAATTCATTCGGATGTATTTGTTTGAATACCCTCTACATGTTAAAAAACATTTTTGAAAAGATCAGTTAACAATTTGCTGTGGATATACATTGATATACATAGATATTCAGAAATACTACAACTAAGCACACAAAGCAACAGTGGTAACAAGAAAAGCACCTCACACGAAATGGCTGGGAAGAAAATATGCAAGACTAGTAAATACCACTCTTGGTTCAGAAACAAACTATCATTCAGGTTTCAAACAATGGTGTAAATATTACATTGAATTTGAAACCATATTTGAATTTGAAACAAAACTAAATTAAACTGAACTAGTGCTCCACATCTGTGTGCATGTGTTGTGGACCCTTCCGTTTGTTACAAGTGTTTGTTTTGTTTGCTTTGCTTAAATTCAATGAAACAAGCTTGATACATCCAAATAATACTCTAACAGCTGATGACCAGTATTATCTACTCTCAATGTGTTTTCTTCAGTCAGAAAAATGATAGTTAAAAAAAATTAATCACGATAAAAAGTGCACTATTTAGGGGTGTACTAAATTAAAAATCGACACCACTTATTGTAATGCTTGTTCATTGTGTTTCTTCATTTGTAATGTTTGTTTTGTTTTTCAGTTTTGCTAAACGCACAAGTGCACTTAGTGCACTTTTTATCGTCGCTTTTGGTTACGTAACAACTGTTCGAACGGACTTATGACGTACGCGAGTGTAAAGAGGTGTCCCAATTCTTAGGGTGATGTTTCAAGCCCTACACCTTACCCCTACCCCTTATTGCTTCATTTGAAGGGCCAAGGGGTGGGCCGAGGGGTAGAAATGAGATGGGCTCGGCTTGGGGGCGGATCCCAGGGTGTCCCAAAATGGGACACCCTTGGTAGTTTTAGGAAGCACCAAAACCCCTGGTGGTTCTAGTGTAATGCAACATAGGATAACAATGACAAAACAACCCAAATTTAATTTCTGAAAGATTTATTTGTTCCCATGACACACAGTCCACCAGCAAAAACGAGGCGCTGCCAAATAAAAAAGTGTACGGGGGGAAAAAAAATGTCTCATGTGTGTCAGAAATGTGGCCGATTGACTTGTGGCTCATGCTGTACGCCTTACCCAGTGATGTGTCAGGATTGTATACAGTACACTGTACAGTTTTTTGTTTTGCTCTAAATAAATCTTTCAGAGATTGAAATTCGGTTATTTTGTCTTTGTTATCCTACATTGGTTTAGGCTTAGAGTCTACATTATAAGCCTGCTGGAAATGGATTCAAGATGAAAAAAAAAAAAAAAAAAGGATTGCTAAAATATAGTTCAATATACTATGAAAGTCAACCTGTTCAGCTACACATCCACATTAGGTCTGTGGCATATTTACTGTAGCTAAATGCTTCATTCCCACATACATACACATTTGCTTTTTTTTTTTCTTTCTTTCTCTATGTAGAGACAGAAAAAGACTCCGGTTTCCTCCCACATTCCTAAGACGTGCATGCTAGGCTGATTGATCATTCCAAATTGTCCGTAGGCGTGAGTAACAAACGACCACCATCAACGACCACAATAGATGTGCAAATTAGGATCAGATGATCCCTCTCTGGGCACAAAAGGTATATTCATCAACTGATCCCTCCTTGGGTTTTCTAGTGCTAGTCATAGGTGGGAGCGGAACGCGGGGCGGCGCTGACACAGGGGTTACAATGGTGCCGTGGACCCGGATCGGCAGCAAAGGTTTCGGGGGGTGAGTGTAACGGGTACATGCAAGTCCATGTGGAGCGTGGAAACCTCCCTGCCGATTCCTTCATATAAGGACGCTAGCAGCTGTGCCGTTGGCTCGAGCTTATTGGTGCAGTGGTTACCGATCTTGGCTGCCGAGTGGAAGCGTCGTTGGCGCGCGGGTTTGCGTCCCGGCCTAGTCAGAGGTGGGAGCGGAACGCGGGGCGGCGCTGACACAGGGGTTACACATGGATCACTTTAACAGAATGTTAATAATGTTAATGCCATCTTGTTGATTTATTGTTATAATAAACAAATACAGTCTTTATGTACTGTATGTTGAATGTATATATCCATCTTGTCTTATCTTTCCATTCCAACAATAATTTACAGAAAAATATAGCATATTTTATAGATGGTTGGTTTGAATTGCGATTAATTGCGATTAATTACGATTAATTAATTTTTAAGCTGTAATTAACTCGATTAAAAATTTTAATCGTTTGACAGCCCTAATATATATATATATATATATATATAATAGTGTAAAGCAATAAAACTGCAACAAAAATGAATGAAATGAACAACAAAATACATTTTTATAATGGGTCAAAATTATTTTTCGAACAGATCATGTGACTACCACTTCAGACGGCCATTTGCTTTGCATATAATTAAAAAAAAAAATTGGGGAGGGCAATTTTATTTTTCAAATTATTTTTTTCTTTGATTGAACATATTTTTTGGGCTGAAGCAACTTTTTTTGGGGATTGAATGATGTAGACACAAATGTCCTACTAATAATATGGCCCAAACACAAAAAGGATTGCTTCAAAGAAAACTTTTTCAATGAAAAATTAAGTGTTCAAATGCAAATTTTTCAATCTCAAATATTTTTTTCGCATTCAAAAACGTTTTCTATGATTGAAATCTTTTTTTTTTTTTTTTTTTTTGATTGAAGTGATTTTTCTTTTTGAAAATATATTTTTCTGAAGCAACTTATTTTTTGATTGGATAATAAAGACAAAAACATCCTAGCCAAAATGTGGCCCAAATACAAATGAACATTACTTCAATCAAAAAAGTTGGTTCAATCAAAAAAAACTTCACTCCAATCAAAAAAAAAAACCAAAAAAAAAATCAATCAAAGAAAAATAGCTTTCACATGCATTATTTGGAGTTTCAAATTTATTTTTGCATTTTTTTGTGTGCAACAACTTTTTTTTTGTTAATTGAAGCTACTTTTTTTGATTGAATGATAAAGACACAAATCTACCTCCATATGGCTCCGCCCAGGGGATACAATTTTTGACTGGGGTAACTACATCGGCACGACACTGGCGGGCATACCATATTCAATGGATGACGAGCTTGGCTAAAAGTATTGCCTAAGCAGCCTGATTTAGAATTCCCCTCAAGAATGATCGTAAACAAAAAACGGTCATTGTCAACTTATTATTATAAATATTCTTGTAAGTTAATTTTATTGCTGACACTACGTTTCGGGGTCATCAACATGTTGTGCCCCCCTGTCCCAAAAGTCAAACTCCGCCTATGAGTGTAGTATCCTAAATTTTTTGAGTGGCCTGTACATTAACAACTACTGTACTTTGTGTTGCCCAAGCACTACCCATTCAAGATTCTGTGTCCATCAAGGCCCTTCCTTGCTAGGAAATATTCTAATAGATATTTAATCAGGCCTATTACATGCCATACACACATACAGTACACATGCTCAATTGTTGAGGTTTACATTTGCATTGTCAACAGTGGCCCCTACAAACCGAAAGACCTTAATGCTAGACACGTGGGCCCATGAAGTGCTACCCTTTCAAGAGTTGATTAAACCTTTTTCTTAAGTTATTCTTATTTTATGGATTTATTGTTCGAGATGTGTGCGAGCGTATGTGTGTGCAGGGGTGTGGGGGGCCTGTGGTCCCTCTCACAAGCACAAGGGTGGGACACAGGATCACAGGACAACCTTTCTTTAAAATCTATTATGTTTCCTAATTGATTGACTCCAAAAATAGCTGTCTCTGTGAATGGGAAATGACGATACATATTTAAGGGTGCACAAGGAGAATTAATTCTCCCGTGTAGGAGATTGGAAATGGGAGAGAAACCTTTCTCGTGCAGACTACAATCAATAACAGCACGACCTTAAACGTCTATCTGATACGCCAGAAAGCAAAGCGATCGTTCAGCTTTGTGTCCATTTAAGCAATGCTTCCGACTGTGAGGGCTTGGTGACTCTACCGCAAGGGCAGGCGAACAGTGTAAGATAGATAGATGTTCCACCATTTAGGGGATCTGTTACCCTAATTGATTTTTTTTGTTCAAAATTTGTTTAAAAAGGAGGGAAATTACAGTGAAATAATATGGTTGCACAAGTGTTTACACTTTGTTACGACTGGGAATGTGGCTTAGTTCAGAATGAACATGCAAAATGGGAGTCAGTATACCCTCCTTCCACCATTTTATGTGCCTTCAAATACCACAGGGGCATGACATTGTGATGGTGTTTGGCACAGAGAAAATTTCACATAAAAAGATGATAGTTTCCTACATTCTGCTGCATTTTGGGGTGACCTGATAGAGAGCCTAATATGATCCAGGAGGAGATTATTCACTTTTAACAGGCTGTTTATTGTCAAAGAAGCACATATCTTCGGTAACCGTTTAACCTAATTCCAACTCATTATACCAACAAGAATTTCCTCCCACCAGGCATTGATTTAATGAAGGTGAATTGTCAGAACAAATGTGAGGTGTATACTGTAGATACTGTATGTTTACCGTGAACACTCGCATCAGCAAAGAACAGCATATCCAAGGTATGATGCTTGCAGTATGATATTTTACATTTTATCACAATGGCCAAAATTGCTTTTCTTGAGAAAATGCTATATGTATTTTTTGGTCAATGAAAAAAATGGTGGGTAGCTGACTGTGTCTTGAGATGTGAGGAGAGAGCTGGCAAAGGAGTGTCGTGACTCAATGATTCATAAGACTGAATTATTCAATAGTTGGATGCTTGTAGTGCACTCCGCCCCTGCTGAACCTACTCCATCCGATGTAGACCTAAGACGTAAACCTCTACAAGACAAATCGACATGATTGAAACAAAAAACCTGAATGTTTGATGCAAACATCTGTCAATAACTCACTCAAGCGTACAACAACAAATGAACAAAGCTGAAGGGTTTTGACGCTGGATTTTCTAGAAAACTGCATTGGGTTGTGGCTCCATTGGTTGATTTAAAATGTGATATTTCACACAAAGCCAAAACAGACCTCTATTAGTGTTTTTTTTAGGGCTCGATAGAATTGCCTTTACTACTACTGGAAAATTTTAGTACTCCAAATCAAGTCTAATCGCATTACAATAATGTACTGCCTTAATATAGTGAAAAAGAACAGAAGTGGCTAAGGCTAGAGGCAAAAGCATGGCATTCAACAATGAAATGGCCACAACATTATTTACGAGTATGTTAGTGTTTATATATGTGGTGTGCGCGTGCACTGTATACTCGATGTGTCTGTGGGGTGTAAGATTCATTGCAGATGCTCACTGACCGAGACCACCAGCAGTCTCACAGAAGGAACGCTAAACATAATGGATGTGTTCAAACATGGATGTTACGTGTATAATCAGCATAATGCATGTTTTAAGATCAAGAATGAATGTAACTGTAATGGTGGGTCATCCATAAATTTTAGGCTGGGAAATCAGGTTCAACAACTGGTAAGGACCAAATGAAGAGACTCACAAAGCATACTAAAAGAAAAACAAACAGAAACCAGCTGACTGTTAACAACTCCATATGATGGATGATTTACTGAGGATCACAGCGGGGCCATTGAGCAAGGAACTGGGTGCAATTCAATTCCCTTACTTCTCAGAGTTTCCCTACATTGAAGTTGAAGTTCATCCAACAAATGTCATCAAACAAATGTATATATTAAACAAAGATAATCCAAACATAAAAAGCAGTTTTGATATAGTGATAAACCGGTTAAATTCATGCCAAAAGTTACCTGGCCCTATATCATCATCGATATTTGTTTCATGATATTAAACCTATTATGATATTAAACCTAAAAGTGGGGGGAAACTAAAAAAAAAAAAAAAAAAAAAAAAAAAAAGGAAAAATGTAATTTATAATTTTGTTAATTCATATACATTCCAATACACATCAGATGTACCACCAAAGTCAAATATGAATTGGTACAAGGTCCCAAAACAAATCCGTGAGAAGAGGAAAAGGTTATCTATATTCTGAAGATTTTTACTGAACTCTAGTGGTCATAATGAAGAACTACAGTCTAATCTAAAAACAATCTTTTGACTACGCTACCCAAAATGCACCACATTTTAAATATGGCGTCCTACTTAAACTAGTGAAGTTGAAGAACCACAAATTTTAAAAACACGTCTTAAATTGCAATGTATCGACTGTATTTCGGGCAGCAACATGGAACTGTTAGTGAATGCTGTGAAAAAAATCCATAAACTAAATGTTTGCAAAAGTTCGGTTCGTTACGTCAATTCGTTGGCAGATAGCGACTTGAAAACCGAAAGGGATCTGCCGCTGGTGATCGGGTCAAGCCAGGCTTTGGTGCAGAAACTAGGGACGCAGGTGGAGGTAAGAACGGCCTTCATTACCGAGGAGGAGGAGGTTGCCCTTCTGCTGGAGCTGGAACCAGGCTTGAAGAAGAAACGCTACGAATTCGATCACTGGGATGACGTGAGTCTTATATATGTGTCCATATTCACACAGAGGTCATATGTCTGTCAGACGATGTAAATGAAGGTTTGAAGTAGGGCTGAATTAGGGTGACCATACTTTTATTTCCAAAAAAGACGACACTCGGCCCGGCCTCGAGATACTTTATTTCAAAAAAAAAAAAAAAAAAAAAAAAAAAAAAAGGCCATATCGTATATACTATATGGCAATAATTGTTTTTTACTCAACAGATGACAGGTTACTCAACAGGCTTTATTGTTCCTAAAAAAAATAATAAACAATAACAACGCCAAAAAAACAAATAAAGAAATAAATGAATAATGATTTTAAAAATTATAATATAATGCAGACCCATGGAAATGTATGTATGTATGTATGTATGTATGTGTCTGTGACTGCACACGCATGCGCAAATTTGTATCCAAAGTAGAATAAAGGTATTTTCGACTTACTCTTTTGGGTACATAAAACTTTCATTTTACAGTATCGGTATTGATGGTAAAAAACTCTTAACAACTGGGCAGGCTCTCTGGGAACATGTCACAGGCAGCACAGTATTGTAGTATTCTGTGCAAAGTGTCAGTCAATTTCAACACAACGCTAATTGTGAAGAAATACTCCTCTGCGTCAATTTGGAATTTCCTCTTATTAACATGGATGACTGAACCCTGACGCATAAGAAACCCAGTTACTTAGAATATAATCAGGGGTGCACATAAGTTTTTTGCCCAGGTTCTCAGAAGAGGACCTGGAGATGTGACTTGGTCCTCTTTGAGCTTGAGAGCCGACCCACCTGATGCGATAAAATTATGACAAGCTTTACTTAGAGCCAATTACCTTTAAATATATTAACAATTATTGCTTGATTAACATCAACTGGCACAACAAAATTGCCATTACTCTGAAGTGAAATGTAAAGAAATAAACATAAAAGCACTAATTCAAAATAAATGACATTATGCGCGCTCCCACATTAACTCCAAGCCTTTGTAAAAGTGGGATGTCCTCCTCATAAGAGCTCATTGAACGTGCATGTTTAGCTTTGTGAAATGCGAGCAAAAACACGTTTGTCAGTGCATGGCGCTGTTCATTAAACTTTATTCCGCCACTTGTCCATAGGGCGAGTGGGGTCCTGTCCGACATCGACAGTTTGCTTAATTGCCAAATACTCTGTTTTTTTCGTGCTTTTCAAAGTTTGGATGGCTTAAATTCTTTGACCCTACATAAAATGTGCTGCTCTTATCAGCGAAATTGGGATTGTCACGGCAAATTTTGTACCACATTTCCGTGCGAGCATCATTAGCTTCTAGCCATGGTACCTCCTGCAGCCACTTTTCAGCAAAAGTCCTTTTTTTTGGTAGCTCCGGTGACTCTGTCGTCTGTCTGTCTTTTGATAGGGGTCGGGGAACACGGAAATAATTACTCAGTGGGGCCTGCCTCTGACATTTTCAGAAGTGATTTTCTCGTGTCCGCCACAAAGACAGTGGTCAGCCATCGGTACGCAAAAGCGTATGAAAGCCGTCGAGGGCCAGCGCGTTTGTCTACGTCCAGTACGCATGCGCGCATGCGGACCACTTATGTGCACCCCTGAATATAATACTAACATTCAACCAAATACACAAACGCAGAACAATTACTACAAGACTAATATTATATACTGTACACATACAGTATAACCAAATATATAACACAAGACACATGATTGACATTAGTCGGAGATAACCTTACAGGTCCGGTTCTTCCTTCAAGTGGATGGCGAAGTGTATAAAACATAGCCTGGTATTCCAGACTCACCGCTGTTCCAGCTATTAAGTCTGGCCACCATTAAGCGGATAAAATTTCCAGGGCGGAGCAAGCCACAGCAAACAGACAGCGGAGTGGACCAATCAGCGACGGGCGAGATGAGGGACTTGCGCGCGGAAGTAAACATACGAGGAGAGCGGAGTTTATTCAACATGGCTAGCGCGAGACAAACTGTTGTCAATGACTTGTGTCGATGTGTTTTTGGTCATTTAAAACTGATTTTACCGTGGATTGGAACATATTCTCGGCTCTCCTGTTCGCCATCTGTGTTGTTGTGGAGACGACTTCCGACGCGGAAGAGTGACGTTGCTCGCTAAGAACACGTCACGCAAATAAACGAATCTGATTTGTCGATTGATTTTGTACTTGCTCGAGAGGCCGTTAATGGGCTGGGTCCCAGACTATTCTCTCAGTGTTTGAAAAACACAGGGAGAACAGTCTGGCCGTGCCAGGCAATAAAACACATGGACGCATCGGATAGCTTTTTCAGTGGAGACTTTTTATTAACAAAACAGAACCAGTGGGGGACAATGCCACTCAACACGGTGCTCCCGCGCAACTTCAACACCTCTCTCTCTCTCTCTCTCTCTCTCTCTCTCTCTCGCTCTCCTCAATCTGTTCTTCCGCGCTATATTTGTAGTGCCAATCATATCGAAAAAGGATAGCGGCCCCTTGGGGATGGCGGTAGCATAAACATCTCTTAGAACTACTCCTTCTCCCCCTGCTAGTAGGAGCCACGTCAACGCAGGCAGGCGCTGTCCCCAGCGGCCTGAGGGATTCTCTTCAAATTGGTCCCATGAAAAATCATGAAAACCGGACATTTTCATTAATTTATAAAACCCAGCCGGACGATACGGACAGGACGTGAAAAGTAGACATATCCCGGAGAAAGAGGATGTTTTGTCACCCTAGTCTGAAGGATACTGGAAAAAACGTTTTTGGGGTTCGCGATATATATTGCGATATACAGTATATTCAAATGTTTAAAATAGAAGAATTTTCATCAGATGACTTGAATAGATTAAATTGTTTTTCCTGAGTTACCCCCTTGTTTTCGTATTAATCCTTGTATTTTTAATTTTTTTCTTTATATTTTTAATGATTTATCATATTCTTCAATATAAAATTTTATCTTGGAATTTCTGTAATTTTTTTATTGTTGCATTATAGATTTAAGGTGCTTCAATTTACTTTAATTGTATTTATTCATTATTAATTTATTTACGACTTGAAAGTGCAAAAAAAAAACGTGTTATATAATTGTATTTAAGTAATACCATTTAATCTAGGCTAGGGGGGTTTATCTGTGAATGATAAAGATTGTTTTATATAAAATCGAAGCCATGTCTCGGCACACCTGCTGCTTTTATGAAGCAAACCAAAGTTTACTTTTTCCAAATAACAATAATAACAATAATTGCACATCCTCAGATAGGACTATTCCACGTGCGCACATCGCGATGGCGATATTCAACGATATATCATGCAGGCCTAGTTTGAAGTACAGTAGATGTAGGCTATAAGCTCTCTAACATCAGCATGCATGGGCTACACATGAGCACAGTCTTGCATTTGATTCGTGACCTGAGCCTTTTGTGGAGCACAACAGTTAGGGGTGTGACAAAATGGCGAAATGGTGATATATCGTGATACTTTGTATCCCAAAAGGCTATCGATATGCTCTTGCCAAGAATCGAGATATCGTTTTTAAAAAGGTGTCAATGTTTACTGAGGGAATTTTGATGTCTTCTTCAGGCAATCATCTTTGTAAATCTCACTGGAACGGCACCAAACAAAAGTTTCAGCATCATCACCTTGTCAAGAATCTGCATTGGACAAGGTGATGATGCTGGAACTTTTGTTTGGTGCTGTTCCAGTGAGACCTTAAATGGCCCAAAATTACCTAATTGCCTGGCATTGACTGCCACTGACAGCCATAGACATTCAATCCGTTTGAAGTAGGAGGGATGGCAGCGAGGGATGGTTCATTCGCTGCCAGCCTCCCAGTTCAAATGGATTGGACGTCTACTAGTGATAACCTAATTCCAATTCACACTAGAAGCTTGTTTTTCTGTTAGTTTTTTGTAGAATATCCTAGAATGATTTCCTGACCAATGTATCGCTAATCGTTATATCGCCATGTCGTCAGATCATCGTTATCGTGAGCTTTGTATCGCAAATTGAATCGTATCGTGAGATACCAAGAGGTTCCCACTCCTAACAACAGTATACAACTAGCAACAACAACAAATGCAACATCAGGGCATGTAATGGTGCCCTGTACATCATCTAAAGTAGTCCAGGATAGTTCTGAATAATTGCTTATCAAAACACAAAACATAATACTCATTAGAGATGGTATTTACATTAAAAAAAAAAGTGATTTGTTTAAATCGCATTGCCAAGAAATTTTGATTCTGGAAGCACTGGGCAGATTGGGTTAACATGAGTTGTATTTGGACTAAAGATCCAGCGTCTGCATAATATACAAGCACTGAAAGCAATGTAGCCATGAGAAATGCTATTCATGATACTATCATTGTTTTGTAAATGAATATTTTTGGTCTTGATTTCCTCCCCCATATAGGCTATTCATGGATACAGAGAAACTGAACGTTTGACGTGGGGTGAAGCGTGCCAGGGCATTTTAGCTCGTGTCCGTTCAGTAGCATTTGCTTCTGGAAGCTCACTTCTTGGGCCCGTACATGTCCTAGATCTGGATAAAACTGGTTATATCAAACCTCACATTGACAGTGTCAAGGTAAATGACGTAAGCGATATGTGTACATGACATTTCAGGATTACTGTACACTTGTGTAATATGAATCTTTTTACAGTTCTGTGGCAGCACAATCACTGGATTGAGTCTTCTCTCAGACAGTGTCATGCGCTTAGTTAAAGAGGATGCTCACAGTGAATGGCTAGATCTGCTGCTGCCAAGACGCTCCCTCTACATCCTAAGGTTCAGCAGTTAGTACCATACCTTGTAGTTGAAATACCTACACTTTGCTGAGCCACTTATTTCGCTCCCCTTTTATATTCACAGGAACCAAGCCCGGTATGACTTCACTCATGAAATCCTAAAAGATGAGGACTCTATATTTAATGGACAGCGAGTTCCTAGGCAACGACGCATCTCCGTTATTTGTCGGAACCTTCCGGCTTGAATGCACTCTAATTCAGATAGAATGTAGATTTGACCTGCTCCACAAAGACATTGTAAATGGCCTCATTGATGTTGTTACTCCTCACTGGTGGAAAGTAGAGTGCCAAAAATTAAGTGCGCAAGACTTGATTTGTATTTACTGAAATTACAATATCAAGTGCATTAAGTATTATGAGTCCATATTTTCATGGATTATAATAAATGGCTCCTCCACATTCATTAATAAATACATTTTTAAATATCTGTCAACATATTTCTCAAAAGTGCAGTCCTCTGTGAGCTATTGTCCCTGGAAAACATTGAATTTGTAGACATGGTGACAATCTCATTAAATCTTTGTGGACACAAAAGGGGAAAACAAGTAAATTTCATAATTTAGGTGGAAGCACGATGTATGATTGTATCAATAAAGAACATTTGTGAAGAGAGTTTCATCACTTGCAACTTGGTGTTATGTATTAAATACCCCTTCTGAATTAATGAGGAACAGTTCAGTGTCCTTCAAATTTGCCATGAATTTTGCCGTGCTTGTATTCTCCACTATTGTTTTGAGACAAACTTGAGTGTTCAAATGAGTTTCATATTTGCATGTTTTTCAAGGTAAAAAAAATATTTTACAAGTATTCCCGACCTTAAAAATGTTTGGGTAATTGTTCAATTGGCAACTACTAAAATACTTTATCGAGAAAAAAAAAAAACACGTTTTTTTTTTTTTTTTTTTTTTTTTTTTTTAATTAGAAAACATCCAACTCAACACAACTCTATCACACTTAAATTCAAGTGATCCTTTTTATGCTTCGGCTGTGAGTTTTTCCACCAAAACACCAACTTCATGGAGACCAGATATACTAGATCCAATGAAATAATTTCTTGATTTCCCACCATCCCCTGCCATCCTTATTGGTTTGATCAATATTCTATAGCACAACACCTGTCCTCAGAAAGCTCATGGGTGACTTGGAACCGAATCTGAGCTCCTTGTTCATTCCGTAAGATAAAAATGCATTTTGTCGTTAACGTTTTTGCGTTCTGGATTGAGGCGTTTCAGAATCTGAGCTAGGACGTTGACAGTCTTCTCGCTGCTCAAGCCTGTGCGCTTGGTCTGGAATTTTTTCAGCAGATCTTTGGTGGTCATCGGTTTCCGGATGAGGTAGCGACGGACCGCTTCTTCTGTTAGTTGCACATCACTGTCGGATGAAAGATCAAAAAGAGCAAATAAGGCTGACTCCCAACACAAGATTAACAACAGCAATTGGAGATGAATCGGATGTGCAATGACACAGTACCTGGAACTGGGAGTAGATTTTCCTGATGGGGGTTGAGGTGTAGTCTTTCCAGAGGGAGCAGGGCTCTGACTGCTGGGGTCCATTTTGAGCCTTTTGGCAGCAGGGGAGTCTGTTCCTGGACCTTGTGTCTGTCTTTTACCTGTTGGAACATGAGATCGGACGGATGCTCGATAGAAATATGTACTAGGCATATTAACTAAAAATATCAATTATTTTTGGTGAAAAAAGTTTTTTTAACACAATAGATCAAACCAAGCTGAAGAAATATAGCTTGTTCCACCAACAATTTTTTTTAGGAATTCTATGCTTGCTTATATCGAATTGAATCATAATCAAAATTAATCAAACCGATTCAGATCCCTCCACTAATCAATCTTGAATCATTTCCAACCCTCATATCAGGATATGAATCTGTTTTTTTAGGTGAAATTCACATTCCTAATAGCAACATATCAAAACATGGGTCATGCTAAGAGTTGACAACATATACACCACATGTGTGCACCTTGTTCTAGCTTGCTAGCAGCAGCACGTAGTGTGTTGGATGTGGCGGCAGAGTCAATGGAAGGCGTCCCTGGCCGGCTGCCAGTTCTGGAACTTCCAGCAGAGCCGCGTCCACCTGCACGTTTTGGGGGAGTACGCTTCTTCTACAAAAGGAAATGGTTACATTGACATTATTCATAATTAATCCAATTCATGAAATCATCTGTATTTTAAAACTAGAATGATCACTTCTTCATCCACACTCACTCACCGCCATAAACAGAGCAGAGGCCGTTTCTCCTTCAATATCACTGTCGTCTGAGCTGTCTGATTCACCGCTACTGTCTGTAAAACATATAAAGTCACCTAAAAAAATGATAATCATATACAGTGGTACCTCTACATACGAAGTTAATTTGTTCCAGGACCTTGTAAGTCGAAATGGTCGTATGTCTAGCAGGATTTTCCCATAGGAATACATTACAATTCCATTAATTCGTTCCACAGCCCAAAAACCTACACTAAATCCTTAATAAATACTGCTGGTACTATTACAAATGGCAATTACACACTGCAAGAAAAATTATAAATAAAAAACGGAATAATGTAATGATAATAATAATTCATGTAAAAATGTGACTAATCAGGTTCTAATGTGGCGGACGTTTTTTTTGCTGTACCTGAACGCACCGCGTGGCTGACGTGACAGAAAGAGGGAGCTGTGAGCTTGAGAGTTTCAATGTTTTCTTGAGAACCGTCAATTGCGGCGGACAGTAGGCATTTTGTGTTGAATAAATTGTGAAATAAATGATAAAAATGTGACGAAGCTGGTGATTTCTTTGGCGATGTTACCACAATAGTAATTGTCACCTTATAAAGACTGGCGAGCGACTGGTCGGAGGAGGACCGTGGAGATACTGTATATTGTTGAGCCAGTCCACGGATGCGCACCCCACGCTCATATTTTTCTATAATTTATAACTTCGTTTAAAAGGTAAGCGTCACCTTTTCCCTTGTTTCACCACCTGTACCAACCTTTTTGAAACCTGTGTTGATTTCTCACACAAGAAAATTTGCTGTATGTTCCGTCTGTGGGGCTGTCATGTCGTCGTATTTCAAGCATGTCGTCTTCGGGAAAACAATCTGCGGCGTTATGAATCGTCGTATTTCGAGCATGTCGTCGGATGTATAGACAAATGGCGAGTCAAATTTTACGTCGGATGTCGAAAAGATTATGTGTCGAAGCGATCATATGTCGAGTACCACTGTATAATGATACTGCCAGGGAGGTGTTTGTAGTGTTTTGGATATGTAGTTTTTTAGGTAGCACTTAATAGGATGGCTTTGTCACTGTAAGGTCTGAACCTTTTTTCTTCTTCTTTTCAGTCTGTGCCAATGTTTTCTTTGCTTCCTCCTCCTCTTCCTCCTCCTTTGCTTCCTCCTCATTCTGTTTCTCCTCTTCGCTCTCTTCCTCGCTTTCTGAGGCCTCATCGATCCCTGTGAAGTAAGACAAATTTCAGCACGTCACATGAACTACTCATCTCTTAAATGATTGACAATCATAATACGCTGGTTTGACCTTTGGGAAGGTCTTCTCCTTTGCTTGGCTTTCCTTTTTCAGGTTCTTCATCTGAACTGCTTATGAGAGACAAAAGACTTATTTATTAAAGAAAAAGGGCCATATAATGCCTTGCAAAAAAGTCTAGGAGGCACATGCATGGAGAAACCTAGTGGATTAACATTTGTTCTCTTTGTCGAAAAGTACTTCTTGCTTGAAACTTACACCATGTTTTAATGGCCCAATGAAAAAAATAGATAAGAGTTTGGATATTATTTGTAGAGCCTTTAAAAAACATTTTTCCACAAGTACAAGTCGCCAACTGTACTTTTTTCACCATGTGTAATGGCTATCAATCAATACAAATTAACCATCAGCCCAGCAAGTGTGTAGAAAGAGTTGGTTCCAACGCACCTTACTTGACGTCTTGCTAGCGGTACACAGGTGCTCTCGTCTTTCGATGATGAGCGTAGTCCTTTGGCTCAGTCATGTTGTTATCAGTCAGTGTATGTATGTGTATATTCAAAAGAAAAACAAAGCGCGACGATATTTCCACAACTTAACTTATGTCGAGAGTCCCGTTGGCTTGTACATGTGCGCGTGTGCGCGTGTCCATTGTCGATTTGTTTGTCTTCGTGTGTGCGAGAGCGTGTGCGTGTGTGGTTCAAAATCCGTATCGTTTTCCTCTATCCTACCAACTCACTGGGCCTCGCTCTCCTGACAATCTCTTCCTGTTATCACTTTCGTACCGGAAGTGCGCCTCAGATTTCAAAATAAAAGTTTTCTTTCATAACTAACCAAAATTCAATCTGAAGTCTTATTCATTCTTCATAATCATTTTATTTTACAACAACACTTATTTTGGCTCCAACACCATGATTGACCTAGGTCATATCAATCAATGTATAGCGGGCCTAAAATGAAGAAATCCTACATTTTGAGTAGAGTAAAACGCTATTGATCTCACCTGCTTTCATCTGACATGTAATCCACCTCAAGACCCTCGTAGTCACCATCATCACTGTCTTCCAAAGCATCCTTGTCATTGTTCTTCTTCTTCTTTGATTTTCCTTTACCAGTTTCATTCTTTGCTTTTGTCTTGCCTTCTCCATCTAAAAGCAAACAAGGATTGTTTAAATGCAGCTGTACTACGCTACACACGGTATTTTCCCAACACACAGGGTGCCATGTTTGGAAATGCGTATTCCAGTATACCGTATTTTTCGGACTGTAACTCGCAGTTTTTTTTTTTTTCCATAGTTTGGCAGAGGGTGCGTATTATACTCTGGAGCGACTCATGTGTGATTATTTACTGTCGGGCCGACTTTTCTCTCGCTGTTTTTTAAAATAAATATATATTCATATATTTATACTAAAATGATGTATGGATGTTAAATAAAATAAATAATTCTGATAAAACAGAGAAGGCGCTGCGCATGCCTGCGCACGTGATCGCCGTGGCCCCGGTCTCTTTTCAAACTTCCCCTCCCGCCCTGGCGCCCTCCGCGAGCATCCTGATATTTCCTTTTCGATATGGAGCAGCTAGGAGTATAAACAAACTAAAGACGGGAATTGAAAAGCAAACAACTGCAGCAGGAGTGGGATATGGAAAGGATTCAAATTGATTGTGGAAGATGCTATACAGAAACCTGTGTCTGCTTCGCTGAATGTAAACGAATGTGGCGCTTTGGTCTCATACGAGAAATATATTTAACAAAATTTTCTAGCGTTATTTCGTTGTGTAAATGCATTTATAATGATCATAAAAATATGTAGAATATTTAAACATTGAGAAAACTTGCGTTTTTTTTCTGCAAATTCGAGATTAAAATAAATGTCAAATCCATTATTCGTCTGGTAGAACAGACACACAAATATAAAAGATATAAATGTTTATTGAATACCCATCTTACAGTCTTAACTGTGAGAATTCGTTACAAAAGACAGGCTTTAATTTATTATCATTATGCATCGCCACAAATGTGATCACACAAAACGCAACCACGCATCGCATCCCCACATTTCCTCCTTCTTCTGAGTCCTCACAAATGACACAGAAAATGTCTTTTTTTTTTCGGGCTCGTGCCTTCAAATGAAACATGAAATTTCTGGGTTTTTCAGGCTCGGGCAAGCAAATCAAGTTAATTGATCGGGCTCGGGCCGGGCTTTAATACCCGCGGGCCGGTCGGGTCGGGCCGGGCTGGATTTTTTAGGCCCGATCTATCTTCTAGCGTCATATAATGTTAGCATACCGTACACCTATTCAACCAGTTGTTCTCTATTGTATTTTAAATTGCCTTTTAAGATGACATGTCTGTTCTTGGTGCTGGATTCTATCAAATAAATTTCCCCCCAAAAAATGCGACTTATCCTCCGGTGAGACTTATGTTTCTTTTCCTTTTCATTGCACATTTTTTTTGGCTGGTGCGACTTATACTCAGTGGCAACTTATAGTCCAAAAAATATGGTACTCATCCACACCTTCACCACTGTTGTCACTATCTTCACTGCTCATTTCAAAGTCATCTTCCAGATCATGGATGCGCAGGTCGCTCCCTCGACCGCCACTCTTTTTCTTCTTTGTTGATTTCTCACTCTCATCCTCTTCCTCATCACCCGCTGTTTGCTCACGCAGGCGTCTCTGAAGCATGATGCTGAAGTGATTCACTACCTTGTTTCTCCTATGCACATAATGGAGTGTCTATTGAGTAAACCATACTAGTATATAGCGTCCTTTCACTTGCCAAGTGAATTGGTTAGTAAAGTCAATTAATAAGCAAAACTTTAATCTATTGGGCAAAGAGACTTTGAACATCTGATCTTTTCTCATTTTCTCACTTTAACCCTTTCTCACCTGCCCCACTCCTCCTCAGCCTCCTCCGCAGTGAGAGTTCTGTGTTTCGCCACTGGGGTGAAGTTGTACCAGCCATGAACAGGGAAGGCTTCAAAAGCACCATCTGGGCATTGAGTGAAGATGTAGTAGGAAGCATTTTCTGTGACACCTCCTTTCTTCAGGCCTTTGAACCTTAAGTAGACAGAGAGAGGGTAGATTGGTTATCAATTCATAGGTAAACAATAAAGGAGGAAACATGATTTAGTGTTTCGTATCACACCTTTTGCCTGCTTTGCCGTTGACTTTTAGAATCCAAGGCTGGTCCTCTACTTTAAACTCACGTGTTACAATGCCATACTTCTTCCGTCGAGCTTCCTCACGCTGTTTCTTGCCAAACTCGCTACCAGCTGCGCCCTCCGGTGTCTCTTCTTCACCATATATCTTCCGAGCACTCATGTCTCTCTCCATTCGAGCCTGAAGGAAAGGGATTCTGATATAAGTTACTCCAAAAACGTTTGAGATTTTCTTCATTTTATAGTACTATCACAACAATAATGTAAAACCATCTTCTTTTCACTATGTTAATGTTTGTAAACAATTACTAGACTTACCTGTGTCCACGTTGAACAGTTGACTTTATCACCTGCGTTAAAAGCCATTATGTTGTATTTCTTGCTTGTATTTCTATAGGTAGAAAAACAGTTACATAATTTGTTTTTTTTAAACCATTCATTACATGTAAAATTTGATAAGGTAAGGCATTCAACCTGACTAAGCAGTCAAACAAAGCTGATGGTCAAACAATTATACAAGGTCTTACGATATTTTACACGGCCCGTCTTAGTGAACGTGTAAAGGATGAAGCGTGTGTTTAGTTTATTTCTCTTTGCCCCCCTTTTTTTCAAATGTTGCAATTTGTTGCGAACACAGAAGAGCAGCAGTAATGTCGAGGAGGAAATACTGGTCCTTCTCAAAAAATTAGCATA